>NW_026526810.1:79794660-80539660 GCF_024362965.1 Panthera pardus | reverse complement strand
TCATTAAAGTATCTGTGGTTTTCTTACTTTTTTCTCAGCTAAAATACTACCAAAAATATTTATATGAACTTAGACATAAGTAATACCTTTCTTGTTGGATTCTTACTAGATTCATTTATGTATGACAAATCATTACTCTGATTAATACCTGCAGTAGAAATTAACTGTAACTTCTTTGTGGTATAATTCGCAAGAATTATTTAAAAGGCTAAAAGCCAAGGTTTCTGCAGATTTGTTCCTTCATGGTCAAAAAGGTATCATTTAAAGTCTAGCAGCATTAGTTTTCTTATTTGAATTATTTGCTACTAATACTGTTGAAACATGTCACTAATCATAATTTATATAAGATACAAGAATATTTTAAGATTCATGACTCTTAAAACATAATGGTAAATGCTAAATGTTAGTTAAAAGACAGTATTTTAAGATTTTCTAAAAACTCACTTAAATTATTACTCTTTGTTTTGTAAAAAAAAAAAAAAAAAAAAAAAAAAAAAAAAAAAAAAAGAACAAGTGCAAAGAAAGCAAGGCAATTACTTAGGAACCATTTAGAAAAACTAACCAAAAAAATACATTACTTCTTTCTTCTAAAGAGTAATTTTAGGGGCACCTGGGTGGCTCAGTCGGTTAAGCGTCCGACTTCAGCTCAGGTCATGATCTCACAGTTTGTGAGTTTGAGCCCCAGGTCGGGCTCTGTGCTGACAGCTCAGAGCCTGAAGCCTGCTTCGAGTTCTATGTCTCCCTATGTCTCTCTCTCTGCCCCTCCTGCCCCTGCTCACACTCTGCTTTCTCTCTCTCTCAAAAATAAACATTTTAAAAAAATTTTAAAGAGTAATTTTAAAATCTAAGATATTATAGTATACAAATACATTTTTTACATATAGTTATACAAGTGAAAACACATTGTAAAAGTATAATCCCTCTGATATACTGCATTCATGATCTCAATTCTTCACCATCCTTATACCTTTGTCTTCAAGAGGCAGAATATATTTCCTGCCCACTGATTCTAAATTATGTCATGTGACTTGCTTTGGTCAATCAAATGTTAGCTGTTCTGACTCAGAGAGATTTAAAAAAGAATGTTTTTGCTTTTCTACTCCTGTACTTCAGCAACAAGAATGAGAGACTCAAAGAATGAAGCTCCATTTCTTATGGAGCAAAGCACTGAGTCAAGTAAGTCACGTTGGTTAAATTTCTGTTGCATAAATTCTTATTTATTAAGAACTTACAGGGGTACCTGAGTGGCTCAGTCAGTTAAGCATCCAATCCAACTCTTGATTTCGGCTTAGGTTATGATCTCATGGTTCGTGAGACCAAGCCCCATGTCAAGCCCTGTGTCAAGCCCGCCTCCAGCCCCACCACCAGTCCTGCATCAGGTCCTGGAACAGGCCCCACAAGTAGAGTGTGGAGCCTGCTTGGGATTCTCTCTCTCCCTCTCTCTCTGCCCCTCTCCTGCTCCTGCACTCTCTTGCTCTTTCTCTGTCCCTCTCTCAAAATAAATAAACTTTAAAAAAAAAAAAAAAAAAATGAACTTGTAATGGGTGAGTTCTTTAGAACATATTCTTGTTAAAACTCTAATCGAATTATTATATGATATGTGAATGTTAACTTATTTATATTATCCATCAATAACATTTTTTTCCTGCAAAATTGAAAAGATTTCTAAGTTCCTAAGATGAAGAAAAATGAACTGAAAACAGCCTTGATCTGAATGCTAGTTATACAAATGTGCTCAAATTATGAAAAGACCACCAAGTTATATGCTAAAGAATACTTGCACTTCCTGTATATGTACTGTATCCAATAAAAAGGATTTCATTTTTACTTTTGATTTTAATTTTTTTTTTCAACGTTTATTTATTTATTTTTGGGACAGAGAGAGACAGAGCATGAACAGGGGAGGGACAGAGAGAGAGGGAGACACAGAATCGGAAACAGGCTCCAGGCTCCGAGCCATCAGCCCAGAGCCTGACGCGGGGCTCGAACTCACAGACCGCGAGATCGTGACCTGGCTGAAGTCGGACGCTTAACCGACTGCGCCACCCAGGCGCCCCTACTTTTGATTTTAAAATAAGGATTCCCAGAAAGCTGCAAAAATAATACAGAGGGAAAAAAAAATAATAATACAGAGAAGTCCTACACACCCTTTAGCCCATTTCCCCCAATCTTCCGTAACTAGTGTGCAATATAATAACCAGGAAACTAACACTAATACAATGCAAGTATATAGTTCATGCCAACTTATCACATGTGTACATGTGTGTCATCACCACCACACTCAAGATACTGAACTATTCCATCACCAGAAAGGTCTCCCTCATGCTACCCTTTATAGTCTCATCCACACACCTTCCCTTACTATCTCTAACCCATGGCAAACCCCTAATCTGTTTTCCATTTCTATCATTTTGTCAGTTCGAAAATGTGATATATATGTAATTATACAGTAGCTGACCTCCAGAGATTGTCTTCATTCAACATAGTGCCCTTGAAATTTATCCAAATTGTTCATGCATCAATAGTTATTTCTAGTTTGATTCCACTGTAAACACAGAATACTGTATATAATTTCAATTATTTTCAATTTGTTTGTTTCATGGCCCAGGATATGATTTATCTTAGGAAATGTTCCTTTGGGGCTTGGAAAGCATGTATATTCTGCTGCTATTGGGTGGTGTATTCTATAAATGTAGATTAGATCCTATTGGTTAACAGTATTATTCAGTTCTTGTATATCCTTGCCAAATTGTCTAGTTGTTCTACCAACTGTAAAGAGAGATACTGAAGCCTTCAACTATAATGGTACATTTACGTTTCTCCTTTCAGTTCTATCACTTTTTACTTCACATATTTTGTAGCTCTCTTGCTTGCTATACAGAAATTTGCATTTGCTATGTCTTCTTGATGCTTTTTATCATTATGTGATGTTTTTCTGTCTCTGGTAATTTTCTTTGCTTTTAAGTTTACTTTATCTGATGATAATAATAACCATTCCTGCTGTCTTCTGATTAATATTTGCATAGTATTACCTTTTCCCATCCTTTTACTTTCAACCTATCTACTTATACTACTATATTTGAATGAGTTTTGTACTCAGCAAATAGTTGAGTCATGGTTTGTTTTTTAATTCATTCTACCAATTTGTCTTTTAACTGCTGATGTTAGACAATTTACAATCAATGTAATTAGTAATACGTTAGGGCTTAAGTCGTTTTTTTTTGTTTCTATTTGCTCCCTATATCCCCTCTTCAAAGTATTTAACAGTACAAAAACAAATGATTCCTTAGAATTATAGAATCTTATATATTTCTGCTTACTTGTCTTAAATCAAAAAAAATTTTTTTAATTCTTGCCAAGTTCTAACATGTTAAGGAAATATATGAAATTTACAAAGCATGCTTCATAGGACTACATTATAGAAAATATCAGATAACTACAGAATCTATATTCCTCAGAAATTCAGTTATTCCAGTTGCCATTTTTTAAGATGAGTGTTTTTTAAACTAAAAAGATGACCCTCATGTCAGAATGATCATTTGTCTTCAAAGCAGCTACTATAAAATTATGCTCATGACATTTAAAAAATGCTTACAATGAATAAAAAGATAAGAAATCTCAGCAGACAGTAAAAGTATTAAAAAAATGAAAATTCTAAAACTGAAAAATACAATATCTAAAATAAAACTTTTCCACAGGGCATTTGGATGGCTCAGTCGGTTAAGCCTCCAACATCGGCTCAGGTCATGATCTCACAGTTCATGAATTCGAGCCCTGCGTCAAGCTCTGTGCTGACAGCTCAGAGCCTGGAGCCGGCTTCGGATTCTGTGTCTCCCTCTCTCTCTGCCCCTCCCCCGCTCACACTCTCTCGCGCGCGCTCGCTCTCTCTCAGAAATAAACATTAAAAAAATGTTTTAAATAAAATAAAATAAAGTAAAACTTTTCCTGGATAGGTTTAATATATATTAATAGCAAAATAAAAATAAATAAATTTTTTTAATTAAAAAATATTAATAGAATGGAGATGACAGAAAGAAGAGTCAGTAAACTTAAAGACAGATCAATAGAAATTATTCAACTTTCAAAAGAAGAGAAAAAAAAACTGGAAACAAAATTAAAAGAGACTTAGGGATCTATGAGATAATACCAAAAGTCTAAAATTACAGGCTTCAGGCAATTTTTAAAGGACATGTAAAAAATTTTCTGATTTTATGAATGAACAATAACAAAGTCAATACTGAGTTCTAGTCTCAGCTATCTACCTAGGTACTTTAACCTAAGACTGCCAACTAATCTCTTGGAGGACTGCATGCTCTTTCCATATAATAAGGGCAATGGTTTTATATGGATTAGTGGTTTTTTAGATTTAGCTATTCCTCAGAACCTCCAAGGGAGTATTTTAGAAATATAGGCCTTACCTCTGAAGTTCATGTTCCAAAGGTCTGATCTGAAGGGGGACCCAGATATATCTGCATTTTCCCTGAAGTTTCTTAGGCTACTTCTGGAAGGTAAGCCAACTTTGAAAACGACTACACCAGATTTTACTTGGAGAGTTAGCGCATGTGACAGGGATTCTTGGTATTAATAGCTTGTAAATTCTCAAAGGAAAGTTCTCTATACAGATGTAGCGATATGATAATCCACCAAAATCTTGCAATCAAGTTCTTAGAGAAAGGGGCTGTAGTTTATTATCTTTATTTTTATCATAGCAAAACTTTTTAGTGAATGTTAAAGTCAAGAAATAATCTTTGAAAGATGTTCTATGCCACTCCCCTAAAAGATTCTTTTTTTTTTGAGAGACAGAGCGTGCAAGCAGGGGAAAGAGGTAGAGGGAGAGAGAGAAAGAGAAGAGAGAGAGAGAGAGAGAGAGAGAGAGAGAGAGAGAGTCTTAAGCAGGTTCCACACTCAGAGCAGAGCCTGACATGGGGCTTGATCCTACAACCCTGGGATCATGACCCGAGCCTAAATCAAGAATCAGACACCCAATCAACTGAGCCACTCAGGCTCCGTGGGAGCCACCATTTCTTAGAACATATACACACTACTACTACAGCAAGAGCTGATTCTTGGAATTAAAGTTATTTTACCATGATATTCTTACTCTCTCCAACTCCTCAGGAAGGAATCTGAAGTAGTATGTTTTTTTTAATTTATACAAAGCAGGCATAGCTCACTTCACATAAGAGGTGTCCCTGAAACACCGCATAAAAGTTTAGCAAACTAAAAAATTTTAAATACATTCGTTGGGAGAGTAAGAGCTATTAAAAGAATAGCAGTTATTGCCTTCCTTCAGGATATTCTGCTGTGACTCTTCCAGTAAATATATTTATTTTAGCAGTTAATCTAAGGTATACTGTTTAATGAAGAAAGACAATTACAAGAAGGTGAATAGTGTAATTGCACAGAAGTGATGAGGGAATTTTTCTATTTATGTTTATGAACATATACCAAAAAAAAAAAAAAAAAATCCCTAAAATATATAAAACTAAATACCTGGAAAAGCATGCTAAGATGATGAGGGAGATTTTTTTCACTTTCCTAATTACACATTTCTTCATTGTTTGGACTTTCTAAAATAAACATGTATTACTTCTATGAGCAATAAAAATAATAAAGATATTCCATGAGAGGGTTGGGAGGGAAACAAAGCAGCTTTCTGTAACATGAACAACTACCCCTAATTATTATGGTTAGAAATTTGTGTTGTTATTGTTTTCCAATATGTATCAGTTTTTCTTAAAACAGGACATACATGTACTCCTCTTTTCTTCCATTCTTCTGTGTTTCATATACTGCTTACCTTTGAAATATAAATAATTACACTCTCTCCATACCTGATGGAGGGATCATCATCCTACGATCCTGCTCCCATGGAGGTGAAAGGGACCCAGTGTCAGAAGGTGCTCTATGGGCATCAGTTAACCTATCACAGCTTGATTCTCCTCTTTCATTGGTATTCTGATGGTCCAGAGGATTCCCTGGGCCTCTTGAGCCTAATTAAAGAAAAAATTACAATTCTGTTTTATCTAAAAAAGTATTATAAGACCTATCATCAAATGAAATCCAGGCAGCTTTTAAAAAGTGAAAACAATCAGATTCCAACGAAGTTTCCCTAAGACATATTAGACTGTAATTCCATCCTACCAAAGCCTAGGACAATGAAGAAAAAATAACCTTGCCATGTGTATAAACAAATAATTGCCTACAAAAGTCATTTATAAATGTTACCACCATCATCATTTACATAGAAAATCAGTGGCTAAATTATAAATTATAAATACTAACTCTGAAAAATAAAAGTATGAAGTGAATTACAAAGTAAAGACCTCTATATCAGATGGAATAAAATAATTATGAGGTTTTTGTTGCTTACACTAATATGCCAATAGTCAAAAAGAGCATGATTCTTTTAACACAGTCATCTTAGAGGTTATATACCTATTTCAATAATTCCACAACTATTCAAAGTATTTTTAGAACAACTCTTTTAGAAATGTACTTGGATTAACTTAAGAGACACTCAAGAAATCGCATCTCAATGCTGAAACAGGATTCTACTTCTGTCCGAAAATGATTTTAACCAGTCTGATTACAAACTTTATACCCACCAGATAAATTTGGCTTTAAAGGGCTTTTAGCAATTTCTGAATATCAAATTCACCTTAAAAAAGAGCTCACAACTCTGAAGGCAAGTCTAAAACAAAAGTTTCAAAAACAACAGCACTGTTGGAATAGATACTTTGAACAAGGTAACACTCATTTGGGTAAGGAAATCTGGCATGCTTATATTTATAAAGAAAGACCATCATTATAAAGTTCCCTTCTTATGACCACAAAAAACACAGTACCTCAATTAATATCACATATTCAATTAAAATGGAAAAAACAAATACAAAAATTTTTTTAACATTAAATAACAAAATATGTTAGTACTTCATTTATCTGTCACTGAGGGGGGAATGCGGTCTTCTCAAAACTATATTGCCCAGAAAACAAAAGCTTTTTTCTTTTTAACCTTCTAAGGAATAGATTTTTTTTTAAAAATTTAATAGAAATCTTTCTAAAATGTCTCCACAGTTCAGTACACCTTTAAGAGACTAAAACTAATTCAACTTTTCTTGGTAACTTGTACAAATCAATATAAGAATCTTTTTTAAAAAATACATAATAATCTTTAAAAAAAAATTTATCTGCTCTCTTTTGTACAGTCAGGAGGTAAACTGACTTTTATATTCTGAAAGTAAGTCAGCTATCTCTTTTCCTCATAGTTGTATATTCCCCAAATCTTTCTTTCCAGCTTGTTCATCCTTCTAATAAGGTCATTAGAAGAAAAAGGCTAGGAAAGCAGAAAATTAAACTGGAAAAAAAATGTGCATCAATTAGGCTGAGTTCATCTAGTGTGAAGCACAGATCTTTAAAGAAGACATTCAAAGACCTTCTCTTGATTGCTTCCTTTCAGAAGACCAAAATACAGGCCAACCAACCGACTACCAGGGAAAAAATTACAAACTTAAAAATGCTAAAGGTTAAAATTTTCATTCAGACTAAAAGTTACATGAAATTTACTCTAAAAAATTATTTTCCTTATGTTCCATCTGATTCAAACATATATCTCATTCAAACTTTCAAATTTAAAAAGATAATAAAAGGAAGGAAAAGGGCACTATTCACCCTTCTTCAGTGAGTCATAGTAACTTTTACTCCAAAGCAACTCTTTTAAGACCTACTAATAACTTACCTAAAACTTCTGTAGCTCTTCTAACAAACAGTAAAACACCCTTGCAAATAATCTAAACACATCATTTCTCAACAGTAATAAAAAGGAGAGGAAAGTAATTTAAATAGGAGAGGAGAAATCAAAGGTAATTCTTACTTATTACAAATATCCAATTGACTACAAGCAATCCTTGACTTATGTCATTCAACTTCTAGTGATTCACATTTGCAATTTAGCCAATTATACCTTTATTTCTAGGGAACTGTTTTTCAGATTGCTGGCTGCAAACCATCATGGTGCATGAAATTAGTCTTAATGAGCAACTTTTTTAAATGAAATGGAACAGAAATGAACACAAAATACCAGAAAGCATCAAAAATTGTAAGGGTAGTACTACTTCATGTAAATGGCTTCTATTACATTTATGTTGGCATGTAATGTGACATGATATAAAATATATTTCTTAATATAGGTCAAAAAAACAGGGGGAAAATGGATTTGAGGGCACACATGTGAATTTCAAAATTAGTCTCCTTCCTCAAATGCTCAAAGGAAAGGTCTCCCAGGGCTCCAAGTGTCAGTCTGCAACTCACTCTTTCCCTAGGAGTTTTCAGTTCAAAGCCAACACAAGCAAAAGTTCTCTCTGAAATATCCCCAGGCTGTGGGTCCAATCAGCAGTGGGACTGGGAAGTGGGAGGGACCAATGGGAAGTATACCAAACTGAGGATACAAAGACGTAAATAGGAAATGGGTAAAGGGAGAATATCCCATAACCCACAGAAATTTTATTTTCTCATTCTTTGAAGGGAATCCCAAAGAAAGAGCTCCAAAAATATTTAAAATAATGGCAGTTTCAACAGAACAGGACAGCATCCCTGAGAGACTATTTTTGGTAAGTAGTATCCATTTGAGTATATGAGCTGTGAGAAGTTGGATTTAGTTTGGTGTTTTTATTTAGTCTCATTACTTTCTGTTCCTACCTCAGACTCAACATGCTAGATTCACTGATAAAAAGGGGGGAATAGAGACACAACACTCATGAAGAATGTTATTAGCTCTTATACAACACAGATTTGGGGCTAAAAACCTAAGACTTTTGACTTGGGAATGAACAGCACTGTTTACCTTTTAATTTTGCCACAATTCAAGGGAAAATTTTAAAGCAACTTGACAAAGTGAGGTGAGAAATCAAAACAGGAAAACTCCAGGCACACAGGTAACGCCAGGATGAGCGCTGATGAAGTAAATGGAGAAAGACCAAGAGCTAATGCATAGGCTTGAAGTAGCTGTTAAAATTTGCAAAACCCCATACAGGGTAACAAAGCAATCTTGGGTCAGTTTCTCAAAGTATTAAACAAATCATTTCCGTCTCCCTTAAGGCTCCCATCAAAACTCTTCTTGAGAAGTACTCAAGATAGTACTTCTGTATTACTCCACTCTAAAAAGAAGGTTCTTTCTTTTACTTTCTGATTTTCTAAAATAAAAAGATCATGATAATGAAGTAAAAAAAGATTTTAGAAATTCTACATTTTAATAATGTTTTGTTAAAATACAATTTTATGCTAGGTTATATTGTTATCATATTTCATGTATTCTTTATAAAGTGTTGCATTATGTAGTATAATATATAGTTTTTAAGAAGTCAAATGATCTAAAAAGATTAAGGGCTTGACCAAAACATAACCTACTATACCTGTTTCTAAGAGAAAAATATATTAAAATTACATGTCATAGAGCTCCTTTTCCAAACAAAAATAACCCACAATAAGTGCAAGGAATGCCTGTATTTTCCAAAGATTTATTTTAAAGATCATTTTAAAGATAAGTTGAGATGAAAATATAAAGTAAGGAAGAAATCTAGAGTAATAAAGATGTTTAAACAATATACCTCTTCCTCCTCCCCCTGGAAGCAAAGGTGAGAGTCTGAGTGGACCCTCCAACAAAGTTGGAGGGGAGAGAAAAGCTCTCGTTTCAGATGAAGGTCGACCCAATGGTGAGGGACCATATGGGGAATGCTCTGGAATAATTAAAACAGCATATTTAAATTCATAGTTTCAGTTAGCTACACTATAGATTAGAATCCCATTTCAACAATTTCCATCAAGTCACCCTATTGTCAATTTAAGTTTAATCCACATCCTAAACACTTAGCATGCTCTGGGTTTTATTAATACGGGATAGAATTAAATATGGAACCCTGTGGTTTAAAGTCTGTCTACCAAGTGGACACTGTAGTCAAGAAAAATATTATTCTCTTGGTAATAATACACTTAAGTAACCATACAATATTAAGCAAAGGATACTGGTGATATTTTAGAACTATGAGAGGATTTGGGGGCCATGAAGTTTGTTTGGTTTTGCTTTTAATGGCAGTATGCTTCCAGACATTTCAGCTGATAAGAGTTGTAATATGGAAGGGCTCAGTTGAAATTAGGGCCAGATAGGCTAGGCCATGTTGAGCCATGAATTATTTGGGTGAAGCTCAGATTTTTCAAAATAGAAATGCAAAATCCTCTGAAGCATCAGAAACAACTTTTGATTCATTACCACTGAAAATTCAGTTTACATATACTTATTTATCAAATAAATCACTTTCTAAACCATATAACCAGGAGCCCTATCATTTTACAAACTTCACCACTCCCAAGTAATGATTATGCTTCCAAAGATCTAAAATCAACATCAGAAAGCGAACTTAAATACCACCAAAATAATACTTTTTAAATATGTTAAATTTTATTATGTAGCTTATATAACGGTCAAATGCAATTACAACAAACGATCAAAGCATTATTTAATCTTTACGAGACTTCTGCATTACGTTCAGTCAAGAATTCCTTCTGTATAATTGCCCCCCACTCCAACCTTTGTTACTATTTGGAATTAATAACCTGTTATTTTGTAATGTAAAAACAGATTTTCATTTTAATGAAATTAGACTCTCAAAAGTGATTTTTATAACTTTGAAATGGTTATTAAAATGGGATTCCACCTATATAAAGTTAGGTTTATTTTCCCTGCCTTAGATGCTTAATTCCAATTCAACCAAAAATTATTTTGAAAAATTTAAACTACTTGGAACAGTATGAGATCATTAAAGATGCTAACTCATTAATGAATAGACAAAAATATTAAATACATCTTCCAAAGACCTGGTCCTCTCTTGGAGGTAATTAAAGCAATCAAATCTCAGATTATTAATGTTTTCCCACCTTCTTAATTGATACTTTTAAATAATTAAAAACATCTGTTTTAAATCTTGTTTTTATAATTCAAGCAAATCCCAATGAGTAGTGGATATATAAACAGTCACAATGTTATTCCCTTTAAGCACTCCTTACTCATTCTCCCAAGAAATATTGAGTACCTTACTACACATGCCTTTCACTTTGCTTTTCAAAGAGCTCAATGTGCTAAATATACATCATCTTACAAAAGCCCACTAAGAAATAAAGGCAGCAATTATTTACATTATTTCCAGGGTAACAAAACTCAGAAACTTGGGAGATTATGATAGAACTCAGATTAGAATCCTGGCTCCAAAATCTAAAATATTTATAAATAATAGTATTAATTTACACTAATGTAAAAGATATGTGCAATATATACATATATATATGTATTTTAAATGAGGGTTAAAAAAAAAAAAAAGACTACCTCTGCCAAATGCTGTATTTGGAACATCAAGTGCATAAGGATCTTTTTCTAAAAGTTCAAATTTAAACTCTGTTTCAGTTAATCTGCAAATAAAGAACAAACATCTCTAAGTTACTCATCTAAGAAAAGCACCCACATTTCAAGAAAAATGCCTCTTCCAAGTACAAGGATCTCTTCACTATCTCAATATTTACACAGAAGAAACAAATCTTTTAAAATTATTCTGACCAGTAATAAATGGAATTGTTGAATCACTAAATCATACACCTGAAATATAACACTGTGTATTAACTACACTGTAATTAAAATTAAGAAACAAAACAAAATAAATAAATAAATAAATATTCTGACCAAAACACCTTTCCATAACAGGTAACAGGGTTCTTTCTGCCTAGTGATAGTGACATTTTATTGAGGTTTGAAATCACTTTGTTTTGTTCTGTGTTCAAAACTAGACAACTAGACTTCAGTGAATACTATTACACAGAATCCAAATTTTAGAAATAGCAGGGCTTTCCAAGGTCAACCAGTTCTAATGTATCAGTTTACAAGTAAGGAAACTGAGCTAAAAGTTTACATGATTTATTCAAAATTAAAGTAACAGGATTAAAACACAGGGTTCCTACCTCTGCATCTCACCTGCTTTCCATTGTAATGTTACCCAAATGATTCTAATCACAACACAAAATAGGAATCCAGTGAACTCATCCTACTATTTTATTCCTAAACCTTTTATCTTAAAATTGTGACATTTTAAAAGAATCTTATTTCTAGTTCTTGATCATAAGATCTGACACAGAACATTTAATCATGCAGTTTTAATTTCAAAGTAGAAAAGACAAGCAAAAAGAATAATGGAATCATGGAATAATGTTAATGGTACATTCTGGCAAGAAATTAGAACACCTGGGAAGAGATGTTTGCTCCTAGAAAAGCATTTATCCTTCCCTTCCATCATACATTGTAAGCTTTTATTCTTTCATTTTATTATTGCATGGCAATGTCGCCCAATATAATAAAACAAGAGAATGAAAGAAATAATAAAAATGGATTCTACCCATATCTACTAAAAGATGCCAGTACTCTGAGAATTACCACATCAGAGATCTATCTTTTCTCTTTCCATCCCTTGTAATTGCCTTCTTCCTACTCTAGTTTAAAAAAAAAAAAAAACTGGGGTGGCGGGGCAGTGCCTGGGTGGCTCAGTTGGTTAAGCCGCCAACTCCTGATTTCAGCTGAGGTCACGATCTCATAGTTGGTGAGATCGAGCACGGTGTTGGGCTCTGCACTGCTGCTTGGGATTCTTTCTCTCTCTCTCTCTCTCTCTCTCTCTCTCTCTGCCTGCCCCTGCTCACATGCGCTCTCTCTCTCTCAAATAAATACACATGAAAAAAAATTTTTTTAAGTTATGCTTTTTACAGAAGAACATGTAAACAATTTACTTCTCTTAAAGTAACCTAAGACAAATGTTTCAAACAAAAAATCTAGTACCTTATAATAAAACTAATAAATATTTCACCACTAGGTATGTTGGATTCACTGCAAGTTTGTTTGTCCCTACAAAAATATTATATAATAAATAAAATACAACTAAAAATAAAGTAATAACTAAAGCTTAAAGTGTTCCCACTAAGATACTTACTTTTGTCTACTGTGAGCATTTTCTTTCCTTAAATCATTAAGATTTCTTTCAGCAGTCCGAGCTGCCAACTTAAAGAAAACAATACATTTTCATTTTTTTAAATACGTTTTTAAAATAACACTTATACAAATGTAAAACGGAAGATAAGCATTCACACATATCACAACACATTAGAATGCATTTCAGTAAACTCAATGTAAAAAATTTTTAACTTACAGAATTTTTTTTAAAGGAAATGAGTTTCCTATAACCAAAAGACATGAGTCTAAGGCTGGAGTTTGATCATGTACTTGCCAATAAATGCGGTTATCTAGACGTGAAGGCAAGAATTAGCACTATTTGGTGCTGTCAATATCCAAATAACATGACAGAAGCAATGTAAGAGGACCCAAGCTTAGGGTGATGGGAATGGAGACTCAGAATCATTATGCACAGGTACTCTGGCTATAAAAGCAGATAACCAACTCTGGAGAGAGATCACTATAATTCTGTGAAACCATAAAGATCTAAAACAGTTTCACAACATGCCTGTACAGGCCATTTTTTTAAATCGCTGAATATACCCAAAGCATGCAGTCTGTTTGTTAAGATCATATTCCCATTCCCATAAGCTTTTACATTGGTTTAGTAATACTTTTATTTAATAAAAGATTTGGGGTGCCTGGGTGGCTCAGTTGGTTAAGCATCTGACTCTTGATTTCGGCTCTGGTCATGATCTCACAGTGTGTGAGATGCAACCCTGCATTGGGCTCTGTGCTGACATCGCAACACCTACTCAGGATTCTCTCTCCCTCTCTCTCTGCCCCTCTCCCGCCCATGCACAAGCACTCTCAAAAACAAGTAAATAAACTTAAAAAAAAAAAATTAGAAAATCAGAGTATGTATGCTATGGGAAAAAAACTTACACTTATAATAAACATTAAGAACATACAATATTCCTAAATAGTTTGTGGGCAAAGATTAAACTTGTATGGAATACTGTATGTTTCCCAGTCATTCTGTACACTCTCTAGTTAAACAGCAGCAGTGTATGCAGCATCAGACCTGGACAAACTAACGCAATGCACTGGGGCAAACTTATCTATTATACAAAGGCAAATTAACTCAACCTAGAACCATAACTTTTTACAGGTTAAAAGAACGGTACTATCAAAGTATTCATTTAAAATTGTGAACTACACATTAGAATTGACTTTAACTGGCCAAAGAATAAAGTATGTTAAATACACACACACAAACAAAACAAAACAAAACAAAACCCTAGCTTAACCATATTTTAGCATTCATTATCAAAAAGATTCCAATGTAAATCATTTTCTAGTATATAATGATATAATCAATTTTGTACTAACAAAAACAATACTACACAATAACAATCTTAGTTAATAAAATATCAATTCATTCATTTAACAATGTGTTTTAACAACACAGAATCAAAACTACTTCTAAATGTTTTCTACACAGTATAGTATTACATATTTACTCTTAATTATAGGAGACAAAACAATACAAAGTTACTAAGTCAAAAAAAGTAAATCCTAGTATGATTATAGTGCTATCAATATTAAAGATAAATCTACAAAAAATATATAAGAATAAACAGATGCTAAATGATTACAGGCTTTTAAAAAGTTTACACTTCAAAGGTTAGGTAAAACTATAATTTCAATGAATGACCACATTGTATTCAGATATTACTTAAAATATGCAAAAAAGCATTCTATTAAGTGCAGGTGTTAAGCCCCTATCTTAAGAAGCTTAAATCTGTGGTAAGGACAACTATTGTACTTGTCACAGAACACATAAAAACAAAGTATTATATGAGTTCAAAGGAAGAAAACATTAACTCTAATAGGATGGAGCAAAGAAATGCTCAAAGGAAAAAGTAACATCCAAAATTATAAAATTATTTATAACAGTAAAAAAGTGGAAACAAACTAAACATTTATCAAATGGGAGAGGTTTACATAAATTATAAAATATTCATAGAAAAATATCTATAATATATTAAGAAAGAACATAAAAACACTAATATATAGTATAATTTCATTTTTTAAAACATACATGATTTATGTCTAAATATACTTAAAGTATAGAATAAATTAAAGTGATACTGCTGATTACTTCTTGGTACATCCTTTGTAAATAGTCTGAACTTTTTTTATTTAGTGAGTATACATTACTTTTATAAAATCTAAAAAAATCTTCATTTTAAGACATTAAGGGTATTTTTTGCATATTTTAACATAAAGTCTAGGTCATTTACTAAACAAGAAATTCAATGTATAATAACAGAGAAGCCACAGATTTAGAATCTAAAAAGTCAGAATTTTAATCTCTATTCTTCATTCTTTGATCATGTGACTTTGGGCTATTTCCCCATCTGTAAAACTCAACTTATAATATCTATTTTATAGAGTTGTTGGGTGAATTCAAAGAGTAATATACACAAAATGCCTTTAAGTACAGTGCCTAGAGCATTAAGAGATTAGCAAACATCAATTCCTCTCATCATGAAAAAATAATCTTTTTCTTTTTAATTTTATTTTTTATTTTTTTAAATTTACATCCAAATTAGCATATAGAGCAACAATGATTTCAGGAGTAGATTCCTTAGTGCCCCTTATCCATTTAGCCCATCCCCCCTCCCACAACCCCTCCAGTAACCCTCAGTTTGTTCTCCATATTTATGAGTCTCTTCTGTCATTAAAAAATAATCTTTATCTTAGTATTCTGACTGTGGTGGGGAATGATGAAAAAAACTAAATTCATCTCCAAGCCCAGTCTAATTCATTAACAAATCTTCACTTGAACCCTCAACACAAAATCTGAGAAACGGGAAAAGCTTTGACATTCAACATGTCTAATTTCTCAACCTATACAGGAATCTCCACTCCAAGAAACATCCACCACTAAGAAATATCTCCCAAGCTTCAGTGTAACAAGAGTCTAGTAAGAGTTAACATACACTGAGTGCTTACTACGTGTCAGGCACCTAACAGGCTTACATGAGTTATTTATTCATCACTATAACTCTATAAAATAGGTACTACTGATATGTCTACCTTATAGGTAAAGAAACAGGTAAAGAAACAATTGTTGTTGTTACAGGTGTTGGAACCAGGATAACAACCAAAACTGGGTAACTCCAGACCCCATGTGTTCACACATTGCACAAACTGTCTCTGCTTGAAGACTCCTAAAGACAAGTCCTCTGAAGGCCAGCTATTACAACAGTTCTACAAATTAGATGGATCATTCTCACAATTAGTCAAAAGCCACATCCTTATCATTTCCTCATAGAGTTCTTCTGGAGCACTGACATGCCACTTCTCATGATGATCTTTTTCTTGATGTGTATCAAGTAATTCAACACTGAGAATCAGATAACTGAATTGTAAAGCTTTTACAACTAGAAGAGGCTTTCGATATCACTTAGTTCAATCTGTTGTTTTACAGACAAGTAAACAGGCCCAGTAATTTTAAGTAAGTTGTCCACAAGTAAATTAGTGGCAATCCAATGCTCTCAAAACAACCCATAAACACTACATCACCTCCCCCAAAAGAGTATAAGCTCCTTGCAAAATAAAAGCAGAGAAGGAAAAATCAGATTTTGTGAATAACTGTTATAACCAAGTATTTAGTTCATAAAAAACATAATTTCACTACCAGCAAAATTAAAAGAAATTTATTTAACACTACCTTAATTTTTGGTGTGAAAGTGTATCTTTTAAACGGCTCATTTAAATTAGAAAAAAGAACAATCTGACAAAGAGAATTTAATACTTACCCAATTATCATGTGCTTTTTTCTCATGGGAGATAATCTGAAAAAGAAATTCATTAAAATACTACTGATTTTCTTAGGTAAAAAAATCTCACACTACCACTATGATTTAGTACACAATTCATAAACTCGAAAATAACTCAAGCATCTCTGAAAGTCAGTAACATTTTTAAAGCAATTTTCATATACACATGACTATCACATTTTTAAAACAAAAACTGAATGTAAAGACAATTTTTGTCTAGTATATTTTTGTTTTATGCAAAAATCAACTACAATGAGTTGCTGACTAAGAGATAATTAGTCCAAGTAAATACGAGACTCCAGTGCTGATATATGTTTATTTATTTACTTAATCCATATTCCCAAAGAAGCAGGAGACATGCCAATTTTAAACAATTTTAAAACGTGGCAATTTTAAACTCTTGGGCACCTTTGTGGCTGGGTCAGTGGAGCATCCGACTTTGGCTCAGGTCATGATCTCACAGTTTGCAAGTTTCAGCCCACATTGGGCTCGCTTCTATTGGCCTGTGAGCGCAGAGCCCACCTCAGATCCTCTGTCCCCCTCTCTTTACCCCTCCCCTGCTTGTACTCTCCCCCAAAATAATTTTTTTTAAATAATAAATAAATAAGTAAATAAACAAACAAACAAGTATTTTATTTCAGAACACTTGGCTCCCTATAAATGTTCCACAGCCACACGCAAAACCTCAAGAGACGTGGTACAACTATCAAGTAACTATACTCTTGCATCAAAACAGAAATACCAATTCGAACAAATCAGAATTGTTTAATACACACACACACACACACACACACACACACACACATACACACACACACACACACACACACATATACCTGCCCTTGATAAGAATGAATGGTTCTCTCCAATTCTTCTTCAAGATCTTTGGCTCGCTTTCTACAAGGAATAATCATTCTACTATTAACATGTACTAAGAAATGACAGAACACACTATGTCTACTGAAAATATTAATTAAAACACCTAGAGTGTTTTGTTTAATGTAAAAATAACTCCAGAACTCCACACTAATCACCTTTAACACGTTCTAAAGTAGTATATTTTTTCCTAATATAATTTTAATATTAATTATGCTTTAAGAGTACTACTACTTGGGTTTACCTAAAACCAAAGGTTATGCCAAGATTTATATGGTATATTGGTTTGTTTTTATTACTAAGAAGCATGCACTTGGAAGAATTATTCAGATGTCTGTAATCTTAACAGAACTCTAGGAAATTAAAAGTCTCTGTGAAATAAAATGTTACCTACTACCTTTATACAACTAATAAGATAATTCCTTCTTTTGGACAAAATCCAAGTTTACTCTTCCTAAATTAAAATTAAATATCACAACTATTTGGGATACTGCTAAAACTTGCCCCTTATTTTCTCTAGGTTTTCTATGATTTCCACGGAACTAATGACAAATGAACAAGGGAAAAACTAGACTTATCAATACTTCAGAAGTGGCTCACTCTTCTCTTTGAAGCATACTTCTCAGATTCATTAATATTGTATATATTCTTCCCCATTAGAACCAAAGAGGAAAGACCTTGAAATTAATGGATATTCATAAATTTCTTGATATTAACATAAAATAGGATTTCCCTATTTTAATGCGAGAGATTTAAAATCATGTACACTGAAAGGGAAATATTTCTCCTTTTTATATTTTCTGTATAATTGCAGAATAAAGCAAGATATACAAATGAAAAATAATGACAAATATCTTGGGTTTATTTGGGGGAGCTACCTTATTATTTTTTCTAGTATTAGGTTTTTGGATACCCTCCCCGCCTGAAAAAGAAAAGAGTAAAAAATATTCAATACCTATAGGTCTCCAGCTCTTCAGCTGCATGACTGATCTTTTCATCTGCTTTGGAAAGTTTCTCCTCTTTCTCTAATCGGTAATTTTCCTCTACTGTTAATTTCCTTGAAACAAAAAGTGTTTTGTTTTGTTTTTTACTGTATGTCATAAGATAATCAATTATATATTTTTAATAATATCACAACTGGTGCTTCTCATAAAACAATTTGCATAAGACCACTAAAAACATCACATGCAAGAAAAAAAAGTAGCTGCATAAATATTCCTGGTGTGGAAATTAATATTACAAACTCAAATTATAAACCACCTTGTCTAATATAGTACTACTAACACAAAAGATTCAAGAGTTTTCTATAAGACTTTTATCATGAAAATAAGATCAAAAGTAAATATTAGTAAAAACTATCATGACTATATATTATTTATCAAGCCTTCTTGTATAAAGCAGTGTGACATTTATTAGACAAGAAGTCACCAAGTAATAAACTGAATTTCAATAATTTTTAAATTGGTTGTTAAGTTGTTAACACGGTGATTAAGCTTCTAAGACAGTTTACACGCATTTAAAAAAAAAATTATAATGAACCCAAAGTAAATAAAAGTAGTACTAGTAGTCCTATCTACTACTTTTAGTTCTTTTAATAAAAACAGCTAACTTACTGAGCCATTAGCATGTGCCAGAAATTGTTCTTAGACTTTTACATGTATTATTACCCTATGTAATTATCACAACAGCTCTCTAAGAAGGGAAAGGAAACACAGAAAAACTAAATAAGTGAACCTAGGCATAGAGCTAGCAAGTAGTAACTCCATTATACTCTATTACCCCTGTGTTTCACATGGTATCATCAGTAACACTGGTCCCTCAAGAAATACTGAACACCACAGGAAAACACATATGGAGTCCTAAATGTGAATGTCTCCCCTTCTTCACGAACTTTGGGGAAGAACATGACAAACTATTGAAGAAATCCTATAGGGTAGCAGTAAATGTTTTATATTCCATAAACTACATTACCAATTGCTAAGAAATTACTCCCTAGGTCAATCGTTTCATAGGGTTAGAAGAAAATAAGTCATCTCCTCAGAAAAAGCATCAAAGTATGATGGGCTTGGACATGGAAGGAAGTGTGTTTTTACAAACCCTAGATTTAAAAAATGGCCAGAATTGTCTGCTGTAGAGAGGTAAAGTCTATGAACCTCCCCTTGAATTTGGATAGATTCATTAAAGATGAAAATGGCATTATAAAAGAAGCCTGATGATACGATCAAAAAATAATCACATCTTACTTCACATATCTAAAGCAACATATCAAACTTGTATGCTATACTATTTCACTTCTCTCCAATATTTGAGTGATGAAATGTTTTAATTTAAATGTAAGAATGGAAGACACAGTATTTTGGGAAATTGAAGATATTTCACATTAATGAATTGATGAAATCACAATGTGAACAACACATACAGGGACAGGATTCTATTCAGTGTCCCATCCTTGCTCTTGAATATCTACAGAGAACACCTTTTTTTTTGAAATTTTAAATATTCCTCATCAGAATTCTATCATCAACCATGTATTTTTATTTTGTTCAAAATGTATACTCAGAAGTATTCCTTTCACCTCAAAATAATCCCATTTGTATCCAAATTTTACTTATAATATCTTTCATCCTACCCTAAAAAGGGTGCATGCCTAAGTTTACTGAAAGAAGCCATGAGTCATCCACTCTATAGCTCTTCCATTTAGTCAAGTTTATTTTTCTTTCATATCCTGGGCAGTCCCAACTGGCCCAGAAGTTCATGATGAACAGCAAGTTTTTGATTTTTAATGGATTCCAAAGAATAATTAAGTATACAGGCTGGCAATGACAGAGCTTAACAAATCCCCCATCATCCTGATGGCAATGGAATGTTGGTATTTTCTACCAGTTTCCAAATATATAAAACAGAATCTCATTCCCACTACTTATGTTCTATAAAGTCATCCCAAATCCTAAATTAGCAAATGCTGAACCATTGCTCTTAAAGGAAACAGAGTTAGGTTTCTGGGTGCTCTGTTCACAGCATTTTCATCAACCCACCAACATGTAACCCTGTGTTCTGTTTTTCAGTTTAAAGATACCTTATTTAACATATATTGTTGGTTCATTACTAATGAACTCACAGCCAACAGCATTATAACTCAGGCTGGACATAGTTTCTCTGACACAGGTGCTGTCTCTATAAGACACACCACAGTCTTCTTGCACTTAGGAACACTAAACAGCATTTTAGCATGATACCTGGGGATCATTTTAAAACAGCTAAATCAAAAAAAATAATAATAAATAAAATAATAAAATAAAATAGATAAATCACCAACAAAAAGCACAAAAATGTGGCATTACATATAGTGCAGAAAAGGACACTTGTTTACAAAATGAGAGCTGAAATAAGAAGGAAGACTGGGAACATACACACTGGGAGATTCAAATTTCTTGCTATTCTGTGCATGTCTGAGAATGACCACTAAAGCTCCTGAGTACTGGTTTTAGGATAAAAATAAGTTTTCATTGGTTCAGGTCATGATCTCATGGCTCATGAGTTTGAGCCCCGCGTCAGGCTATTTGTTGTCTGCTTATAGCCTAGAGCCTGCTTCAGATTCTGTGTCTCTCTCGCTCTCTCTCTCTGCCCCTCCTCTGCTCACACTCTCGCTCTCTCAATAATAAATTTTTTAAAAAATTAAAAATAAGTTTTCATGGGGCACCTGGGTAGCTTAGTTAAGTGTCCTACTCATGATTTCCACTCATGGTCAAGAGATCGAGTGGTGACTCAGGCTTTGCGCTGGTCATGGAGCCTGCCTAAGAGTCTTTCCCTCTCCCTCTGCCTAACCGCCATATGGATACGCACACAAGCACGCTTTCGCTCTCTCAAAAAAAAAAAAAAATACAGGGGTGCCTGGGTGGCTCAGTCGGTTAAGTGGCCGACTTCGGCTCAGGTCATGATGCCGCGGTCCGTGAGTTCGAGCCCCGCGTCGGGCTCTGTGCTGACAGCTCAGAGCCTGGAGCCCGTTTCAGATTCTGTGTCTCCCTCTCTCTGACCCTCCCCCCGTTCATGCTCTGTCTCTGTCTCAAAAATAAATAAACGTTAAAAAAAAAAATTTTTTTTAAATACAAAGTTTACACAAGTAGGCGAATTTGCAAATACAGAATCTATACATGATGAAGATCAACTGTAATAACTTTCATTAAAGGGGCTTGAAATTATATTAATTAAATCAAGGAACATTTTATTTCCTTTTATGATGAAAAATATGTCCTATAGTAGTATTTGAAAATCTGGAGTCTCCAGATAGATATCTTAACAGTCGTTTGTGCATCTATGCATTTAGAGATCAGTACACACATGCACAGAAATCTCTCAATCCAATATATAAAGGTACTAATCATATCTATTCATATACTCAACAAACATTTATTGAATAACTACCATGTCCCAAGACATAATATTAGGCACTGGAAATACCGAAGAAAAGAGAATAAAGTAATTCTCTTACGGAGTTGACATTTAATGTTGGGGGGGGGAGGCCAATAAATCATCAGAGGACTTTAAGGGCTATGAAGAAAAATAAAACAAGATAAGGGATAAGGGAATTCCAGGTATTATCTTAGTTAGGGTAGCCAGGGAAGGAGTCTCTGAAGCAACATATGAACCTAGATCCAAATGAAATGAAGGATTCAACCTTACACAGGGGAATGCCAGTCCAAGAAAAGGAGCAAGTACAAAAGGCCCTGAGGTATAGATGCGCTTGGCATACTAATGATCATCAAGACCAGTGTGGCTGGAGGGTAATGAAGGAAAACTAAAATGAATAAGCTAAAATTAAAGAGATAACCAGCACAAAAAAAAAAAAAAAAAAAAGAGGTAGACAAAGGTCAGATCTTACAGAGTCTTGTAGGCCATCTAAAAGCTTTGGATTAAATTCTTACTGTGATATGAAGGCACCTGGGAGTTTGCAAACAACACTGTGACAACACCCATACTTTATGCTTCAGAAGGGTCATGCCACTGAAAACAACTATGCAGGAGGTCGAGTGGAAAGAGACTATTTATGAGGCTACGACAATAAACCAGGCACTAACTGATGATGGTTTAGATCAGGGTCTAGTAGGGAAGGTAGTAAAAAATGGTCAGATTCAGAATAAAAAGTATTTCAAGATCAAGTAACCTTCTTAAAAATGAACTGATGAAATATTACCCAATCATAAATTGAGCGCTCTGAGTATCACATAAGCTGAATATGCATTAAACTATTTTACTTGCCATACAGTGGAGATATGAACAAAATCTTTATTACCTGTGAAGTGTCATTTCATTTTCTTGATACAGTTCAGTCATTACTTTAAGTTTCTGCTGAAGCTTTTGATTCTCGTTTTCAAATTGTGTATTTTCTGACTGCAAACATGCTTGTTCAGTCTGGAGACTTTTAATACGTTCTATAGAAAATTTTTAAAAATCATAATTAAAGGAGTAAATATTTCTAGATGCACATTCACATTTTATAAAGATAAAAATTACCAAAAAATAATAAATTATTCATAAATTCTTTCCAACAACAGAAAGTTTATAAGGGATTTTGTTCACCTAAATGCTTTTAATATTTTAAAGAACTATATAAACTGTTATGATTTTTTTTTTTTTACTCCAAGATTTCCCAAAACCTTCAATATTCTATTTTTAGCATTTAATTTTCAGTTAGGAAACCAAAAAATAGTAAAATTTCTCAAGAAAGTTTTGGAGATGAGAGTTCTGAAGGGAAATATTTTAGTTCAACATTTCCTATGAAACTACTTAAACATGATGAACACCTATTTTTATCTCATAAAAAGTGTACTAGTTAATAACTTCTAGCCAGCCCTCCTTTTAAGCAAAATTTGGATATATGTAACAGGTCAGGCCAGTAATTTGGATCTTCTGATAAGAAATCCTACAAAATCATGCTAGCTTAATCCAGATCAAGATTGGAGAGGGATACCTGGATGGCTCAGTTAAATGTCAGACTTTGGCTCAGATCATGATTTGGTGGTTCATGGGTTTGAGCCCGACATTGGGCTCGGTGCTTGGGATTCTCTCTCTCTCCCTGCCCCTCCCCAACCTCAAAATAAATAAATAAACTTAAAAAAAAAGATTGGGGAGAAAAATACCAGTTTTAGCTTGTTAACTGCTAACCCACCTAAAAGAACTATCTAGGAAAACAAAAAATAACAATTCTAAATAATGAATGCTATATAATTAGTACATCAATTGTTTTTATTTTTTATTTTTGTTAAATTTTTTTTTAATGTTTATTTATTTTGAAGGAGAGAGAGAGAGAGAGTGCAAGCAGGGGAGGGACAGAGAGAAAGAGGGAGACACAGAATCCAAAGAAGGCTCCAGGCTCCGAACTGTCAGCACACAGCCCAATGTGGGGCTTGAACTACGAACCACGAGATCATGACCCGAGTGAAAGTTGGATGCTTAACCGACTGAGCCACCCAGGTACCCCCATCAATTGTTTTTAAAACCTCATTTCTCTTCCAACATCATAACCCCACCTTCTGAATTCCTCTAAAATTGAAATGCCATCTCCCAAAACATGTGTATGAATCATCACCACAAATCTTTTTTTTTTTTTTTTTTAAGTAGGCTCCATGCCTAAGGTGGGGCTTGAACTCAACCTGAGGTTAAGAGTTGCATGCTTTACTGACTGAGCCAGTCAGGTACCCCCACCACAAATCTTAATACAAGACAAAACTTACTCTGTTTCAAAATCACAAAATCATACTAACATACATTAAAATTTTAGTAATGGCATACTACTTATTCTAATGGTATATAATTATTCATCTATTAATTAAACGTATATATCAAAAGGATAGCTTAAAATAAATATGCTACCATTAAATGATTTTAATGTCACACCTGGTCTTTCCACAGAAATTTTCAAATCTACATCAGAAGAAATCTGTCGACCTAGGCTTTAAGCCATTGCCAAGAACTGTCACGTAACAGACATTACTGTTGAATATCATCTGGTAAAACTGGATCATAGGGATGATCTTATAAAAGTTAATAGTTTTAATTTACTACTTTTTAATATCTAAAACCATGTTACACATACAACACTGAAATTCAAAGGTAAGTAGAGTTTTACATGTTTTTTAAAATAATTTCATTAGTTAAGATTGGAAAGGGGTGCCTAGATGGCCCAGTCAGTTGAGCGTCTGACTTTTGGTTTTGGCTCAGGTCATGATCAGGTTTGTGGGGTCGAGCCACAAGTTGGGCTCTACACTGACACTGTGGAGCTTACTTCGGATTCTCTCCCTCTCTCAAAATAAATAAATTAACTTTAAAAAATAAATAATTTCATTATTTTTATTTCATATGGATATGGAAGAAACTGATAGGACTTTACCAACAACAAAAAACTTAGCACTAATTTTTCACAAATTAGAAATAAAAGTAAAAGTCAAAAAAGCAATCAAATTAGACCTTTGCATAACTGATTCAATTAATAGTACCTTTCTGCAAAAGTACCTTTATTTAGAAAGACTTTAAAAGTATACAGATATCCTACCTGTAAGCTCTTCCTTTGTCTTATCTGCTTCAGATAATTGAATGTAAATTTGGTTTCTTTCTCCTTCTAAGGTTTTTAAAGATGCATTTAACTTTAGAGAATGGGAAAAGGAAAAAAACAACATTAATCAGTTATTCCAAAAAAGGAAAAACAAAAAATCTCAATATATCATTCCAACCTTTTAAAGTTCTATTACTTTGATAAAATGATCACCTAGAATGCAATAACCAACAATGCAGCTTCCATCTCGAAAAGTTAACAAAGTGATTGGTAGTCGTAAATGTCAAAAGAGAGGTAGAGAAGATCAGTGTCCCATCCTTAAAAAGTGGCTATTTTCATTCTATTTACCTTCAACCCATAAGTTTTAATTAAAGTAACCTTCAAACTACAGTACCACAACTTCACATAGATCAGTAAAGATCAAGATACCACTACTATGATGGAAAAGAAAAGGGATAAACCAGAAGAAAATGGACCAAGCATTTACTTCTCAAATTCGGATATGGGACAACAGGAATAGGAAAATACTAAGACCAGAGAAGGAAGAATGTTCAGGCAGAAATATGAAAAAATATATGCTAAACATTTTTTATTTATTCCTTATCTTAAAAAATTTGTGCAGACCTTAAAATTTTTTATTATGATAAATTCTAAAAATAACAATATGAATTTCTAAAGTTATTATAAAAAGAAAAAAGCAACTGATAAAGAAAATTCTGCTCACTTTGGAAAATTTGGAATCACTTCTATGGTAACTATAAAACAGACTTTTTAAAATAGTTACTAAGGACATATGGCTTTAATCCAAATTCTATTTCTTTTCTCTATCTTTATATTTATATAGTAATGCAAACCTTAGCAGCATGTATCAGTTTCTTCAAAGCTCCTTTTGGTTGATTATCTATAGTAAAAAATAAAAACAACATTCAATCGGGAAAATAGTGCCATGTCACAACAGACATCCAAATGATTTTACTAGTTCATGCAACTAGAGCCTTGTAATCTCTATTCTTGCTACAATAAAGAATTTGAAATAAGGCAGAATGGCCTTGGACCTGCTCCCAAGAAGATAAACAAAAAAGCACTGCAAGTACCATAATATTGTCAAACAGATTCTTCACGACTCTCTCTAGAAACAAATTTGTAACAAGAATCTGGTATTCACCCAATACAGTCCACCGTCTCAACTATTCTTAGGACCCTTCAGCATATAAAACATAAGTGGAATTATACTCCAAATTAAAATAACAATAAACGAGCATGCATTTTCTATTACAAAAAGAATTGCTTCTTGCAAGACAAAGCAGAAGTAAAAAAGTACAAACAGAACCAACCGTATGGGACTGTAATTTTCTTCCAAGCATTAATGCTATCATCAAAGAAAAATTTTTAAAAAATCATACCTTCTGTTCCTTAATACATGTGTTAATATGTAAGGGGTAGAGAGAGAAAAAAGAGAAAGGTCACAAAAGTCAGAAGAGCTACCACGGGGAGAAACTAGTGAAAGATGCACAAAACACTTCTGTACTCTTTTTGCAACTTCCAATGAATCTATAATCATGTCAACATAAAATTCTCTTTTCAAGTCAAAGGAATTGGTTTGAAAATACAGGGAGCAGCTACAGTGAACCTAACTCCTGCCTGAGTTTCCAGACCACAACCAGCAACGGTGATAACAATTTGGGGTGGCCAAGATTAAAGTACTGAGCCATCTAATTAATACAAAGTATCCTCAGGCATTCACCTGTATAACACTCATTTTTCAAACTACCCACCATCCACCCAATTAGCAGCCATGGCAGGAAAAATAGGCCCTGAAATGATTATGATCAATGTGAAAATTGCTATAATGAGGATTTGTACAACATATAAAAAGAACAGGAAGGAAAGAGGCTGTAAGTCTGTCTGAGGAGATGGAGAAAGATTACTGAAAAAGCTGTATCCCAATTGAAGCTTAACAATAAGAAACGGTGTGAGAGGGACAGAGTATTAGAGACAAATGGAGAAGATGTGCCAAACTAGAACTGTATAAAGAACATGGTACACATAGGAAACTAAAAGCAAATACAAGAGCTACTTATCATTTTTAGCAAAAGAGGATGAATCACGACTTCATACCCAACTGCATACCATTTTCTGATTCACTCTTCATTTCCAATTCCAAGTTATCATCATTTGTTAGGTCTTCTCCAAGCACAGCAGCCCAATCTTTCATCTTTATCAAACGTTCAGTCAGAGACTTGACATTTAGTAAAGAGAGAAAAACAGAAAGAGAAGGTAATAATGCCTTTTGCTAACTGATTTACAACTTCTGAATGTGTAGTTATACTTTAAAAATCAATCTACATAGATAACAGTACATGACCTCTTATTCACCAGCTGATATTGAGACATATACTCTGAAAACTATAATATTTATTGACTATTAAACTCTGCGAGTTAAAAACCAAACTTGGTTATTCCTAAATCAAATATGATACTGGATAATGGTCCATTTTTGCTAAATATACTGCCTGACTATAAAGTAACAAAATATTTACTATATTACATTCTTTCCATACCACAAATAACAGTAGCCATTAAGCAAACAGTAAATTTTGTGTGAGGTCAAACACCTGCAAGTGAGGTACATGATATATAAAAAGAACACAGGCGAGCCTGGGTTCTATCATAAAATAGAACCTGAACTGGTACATTACAGGTTTTCCAACAGTACTTTTTTGATTTTCTTGAATAAAGAAAGGTTTTTCATTGTAAATAATGAAATGACTATGCCATATATTTCTGTGGAAGGACCCACCTAAAAACCCACTCTGCTCTGTAATTTCTACCCTTTGATCTGTCCCTCTTGAGAGTTCCAGGCAAAAATAACATGGCCTAAAGCTTTGAGTAGAGCTTGAGATTAGCATTCTGCTTAGGAAGAATCTCAAGTTCTTTAGTAGAGTAAGTTTAGGGAAAAAATAAAAGAACATGCCAAATCATGAAAACAACTAAAGCTGGAATCTTCAAAAAATTCATAGCAACAACGTAAAGAGGATAAATGAATAGGTTTCAAGATGGCAATGTTCACTTCACTGCATAGATTACAGAATGTTAGTTTTATATCTTATTACTTGATACTCACACCTGAGTATGTTTGCAGCTTGAGATTTTAAGATTTAAAGCTTAAGATTTAAAGCTTTTAAGATTTAAAAGAGAAGGCAG
This sequence comes from Panthera pardus, assembly GCF_024362965.1. Taxonomy (NCBI): domain Eukaryota; kingdom Metazoa; phylum Chordata; class Mammalia; order Carnivora; family Felidae; genus Panthera; species Panthera pardus. The sequence continues at coordinate 80,511,204 of NW_026526810.1, read as the reverse complement.
GAAAAAGGGCTAGAAAGGGCAAATAAGGAGTAAGGAAAAGTGAACAAATCCTAAAAGTAAAAATAAGTTACCATATTCTTATTAGAGTCAAGTTTCAATTAGACTTATTTTTTGAAAAGTATTTATCTCCGTGAGAGTACATACAACAACTAATCTAGGTATTACAGATATTCAGCCAATACATATAACTTCATCTGTCCAATTTCTAAAATTCTTTCCAACCTCTTTTTATCAAAAGAAACAGATGGCAGTCTAAAAGACAAAGGTAAAATCCATTATTCTTTTTTCTCTTCACTCAATACCTAGGCTAAAATACAAAGGAAAGGACAAAAAGGACATAAAGAATGTTGATATATAGACTACAAATCTAAAAGTCTTCAAGGAGCATTTGGGAGCAAGATGATAATATCAGTACAAATTAAAATGAATGCCCAAGAAGTACACACCCTCTAATTTGACCAAATAAATTATAAAAATAAAAGTTTCAAAAAACAAAAATTTTCAAATTTCAGAATAACATTCTAGCTGCCTCAGTCACTAAAACCAGAAGGCCCATTTACCTTGATCTGATTTTCTTTATCATACAGAACTTGCTCTGCATATGCTTTGGACTCTTCAAATGTTATTTTCTGTTTATTAAGTTGACCCACTTGTTCTTTCCATTCTTCAGCTTCTTGTAAAAGCTAAAATTCAAACCCAACCAAGAAAAAAAAAAAGCAACTTGTTATTTTTCATACTTAGGTGTGAATGAATTTATTTATATATACATACACAATTTTTTTTTATTTTTTTTAACATTTATATATTTTTGAAAGACACAGAGAGAAGGAGCACTAGTGGGGAGGAGCAGAGAGAGAGAGAGAGAGGGAGATATAGAATCTGAAGCAGGCTCCAGGCTCTGAGTTGTCAGCACAAAGCCCAATGTGGAGCTCAAACCCACAAACTGTGAGATCATGACCTGAGCTGAAGTCGGACGCTTAACCAACTGAGCCACTCAGGTGCCCGTAGATATAACTTTAATAGATGTTATACGACACAATATGTTGCTGAGAAGGGAAGGAGAGGGTTAGACAGGAGGAAAGAAGGGAAGGAAGGGTGGGGTCCTGTTTTCAAAGAACTTTCAAGAGGGGTAATGTAAAATAAGAGACACTTAAATATTGTTCAACTGATTTACATAATAAATTTTTATTAAATAAGAGGTTTTTTGAGACATACATATGTTAGATTTGGTCATTTCTTACCATCCCTTAAATAATATATAACATGCCATAACTTATTTGTACTAAAATTTGTTTTTTAAATCATGTGCTGTTTTGTAGTTAGGATAACTAAACTTCCAGAGATACCATTAATATAGAATACATCAAATTCTGCATAAACAATCTTTTACTTAGTATATACTTTTATAGAAAAAATTTTCTGAACATGATACAAAAGGTAAGGATCGTTATAAAACAGATTTGACTACATAACACTTAAAAACCTCACAAATCAAAAAATAACAAAATCTAAAAGCAAGTAACTAGAAAGGAACTCTTAAAAATATATGCGGCAAAGGATTAATAATCTTAAGATGCAAAGAGCTGTTAGAAGTCAAAAGAAAAATAAGAAAAAAAATGAATGAGCAAGCAATTCACAAAAGAAATGGCCCATAGAAATATAAAAGTCCAAATCTATTAAAACTTTAAAACTCTATTCTCTCAAACAATAATTATTGGATTTCTCTGCAAAACTAAGGCATCTTTCCTAGCACAAGAAAACTAAACTTTTTCTATGCGTGTATAACACAATAAGAGAACACCAACAGATTAAAAAAAAATGAGGATTTTCTTGAAGAAAAAACTTTGAATCTGGTTATTAGTGGACTCTAGTGAATGACTAAAGAAATTGCATACCCAGCATGCAGTCTTAAGAAGTTAGAGGAGTATATTAGAACATGGCATCAGTGAATGTAGGATAGTTTAAGAACTTGAGTGATTAAAAAGGAGTTAAATGAAAGTAGATGTAAAGAATAAGACAATCTAGGTGAAAATTTTTCAAGATAGAAAAGGTCAGTTTTGATTATAACAGCAAATTTAACACAGCATTTATGACCACTTTCTCCTGAAATCTACTAAGATGAGAAAAAATTTACTAAAAGATTTGGGGGGGGGGGGGAAGAAGCATAAACCCATAAGAAAAAAAGAAAACAGGTGATGAAGGAAAAGGTAATTCTAGAAGTGGAAAGCAGAAAGAGATAGAAGTATAGTAAGAAATACAGCAGAGCAGACAAATCTGAAATCTACATAGAAGATGGGAAAGTCCAAATGTAAGTTGACTTAATACAACCCAAAATGCTTAGAATTTGGAGGCACCAATACTAGGGCTATAAGTAGGATTGAAAAGAGGAAGACTGAAAGTTTGTATAAAAAATGAAAAACAAAAAACAAAAAAAAACAGAAAGTCCCTGCACATACATACACATACATTTTGACCCTCCATCCATCCTTCCCACTCACCCATATCTCTCACATGCATGTCCGCACACACACGCATACACATATACGTCTGGCAAAAGCCTAGAAGGTTATTTTCTGGAGAGGTGGAAAATGAAACTCTGGGACACTTGGCCCAGGTGAAAGTGTGAGTAAAATATTGAAAACATAAAAGGATAAAGTAAAAGCTGACTTACTGGATAGTGACACACCAACAACCCCCACCTGTCTTAGCTGCTTGCCACACTGTTGGCAAACAGGCTTATCCCTCTCAAACAGAAACTGTGGAGGAATTATCCCTGTGGAAAATGATCTTCAAATACCAACAACTGGGGATCTCCCAAGGAAACACCCTAGCCAGATTACCCTACAGAACAGCCTCCCAATAACACACACTGAGCTTCCAATTAGATATGAAGAGCTTCACTATCAAATGAGCAGACTGCCATGAATCACCTAATAACTGACTTTAAAAAGAAACTTAGTGGGGTGCTTGGGTGGCTTAGTCGGTTAAGCATCTGACTTTGGCTCAGGTCATGATCTCACGGTCTGTAGATTCGAGCCCCGCATCGGGATCTGTGCTGACAGCTCAGGACCTGGAGCCTGCTTCGGATTCTGTCGTCCCTTGCTCACACTGTCTCTCTCACTCTCAAAAATAAGCAAACATTAAAAAAAAAAAAAAGAAACTCATAGATAAAAGACATAGACCAAAACAGAAAATAAAGGAACTCAAAGTAAACAAAACAACTCAGGGAACTAAAAAACACTTCAAAAAAGAAAATAATAATAACAATATCCTCAGCAAGATAAGACACGGCACCCATAAATGAAAAAAAGGCATAAGCAAAATAGGGGCACCTGGGTGGCTCAGTCGTTAAATGTCTGACTTCGGCTCAGGTCATGATCTGGAGGCTTAGGAGTTCGAACCCCGCATCAGGCACAGTTCTGACAGCTCAGAGCCTGGAGCCTGCTTCAGATTCTGTGTCTCCCTCTCTTTCTGCCCTTCCCCCCACTTGTGCTCTGTCTCTCTCAAAAATAAATAAAAACATTAAAAACAAGAAAAGGCAGGGGCGCCTGGGTGGCGCAGTCGGTTAAGCGTCCGACTTCAGCCAGGTCACGATCTCGCAGTCCGTGAGTTCGAGCCCCGCGTCAGGCTCTGGGCTGATGGCTCGGAGCCTGGAGCCTGTTTCCGATTCTGTGTCTCCCTCTCTCTCTGCCCCTCCCCCGTTCATGCTCTGTCTCTCTCTGTCCCAAAAATAAATAAAAAAACGTTGAAAAAAAAAATTAAAAAAAAAAAAAAAAAAAAACAAGAAAAGGCAAAAACAAAATAAAAAAGACCACTTACAATTGAAAAATATAGGAGAATAAGTCAACAAAACTTGCAAAGAAAGAAAACAAAGAGGACATCTTTTGGGGGAGGGGGCAGGGGAGAGTGCGTGCATGCACACATACAAGCAGGGGAGGAGCAGAGAGTGAAAGAGAGAGAGAGAGAGAGAGAGAGAGAGAGAGAGAGTCTCAGGCAGACTCCACACTCACTCAGCCTGAGCCTGACATGGGGCTCAATCCCAAGACCTTGGGGTCACGACCTGAGCCAAAATCAAGAGTCAGACACTCAACCAACTGAGGCACCCACACAGCCCAAGAGGAAATATTTAAATAACTACTATATAATCATACAAAAATCCCAGAAAAAGCATGAAATAATTTCCCAGAACTGAATTCAAACCAAGAGTTTCCATATTAAGAGTATGAAAAAAGACTCACACATCATCATGACATTTCAGAGAACTAGAAACAAGGAAAGATATAAAAGCTTCCTGGAATGGAACAGGTGGCTGGCTCAGTCAGTCCGTCCATCCGACTCTTGATTTTGATGTAGGCCATGATCTCACAGTTTTGAGATTGAGCCCTATGTCAGGCTCCGAGCTGATTCTCTTTTCCTCTCTCTGCCTCTCTCAAAATAAATAAATATTTAAAATCTTTCAGGGAGGAAAAGAGCGGATCACAAAAAGATTCAGCAATCCAAATCTCATCTGACTTCTCAAAACCAATACTGGAAAGTGAAGACAATGGACCAATATCAAAATTTCAAGAAAAAAAACTTTCCAATCCAGAAGATATCCAACCAAAATGTCAATAACCTTGAGAGAAGACATTCTTAGGCATGCAAAGTTTTTAAAAGTTACCTTCTATACCTATGTCTCAGGAAGCTAATCAAGAAAATTAACCACAAAAGAGCAAGTCTTGGATACAGGAAATAGAAGATCCAACACAGGAGAAAGACAAGGGAATAGATGGGAGTGAAGTGAAATCTCAGGACAACAGAATCATTAACAGACCTAGAGAAAAAGTTCCTATTGGACCAGGAGGATGGAAGGCCTCAGGAAGGATTGCTTCAAGAAAAAAATAAAATTAGTACATTAACAAAGCATTTGAATGCACAAAGTTATTCAGCATCTCCAGAAGACAGATCTCCATGGTATATAGGAAACAAAACAATTACTAACCCTAGAGCAAATAAAATTTTGGGTAAAACAGAACATGTAGTAAGAGCACATCACGTGGCTTAGCTATAACATTTAGAAAACTGTAAATAATGCAATCAAATGAAAAACTGTCCCATGGAAAAATTTTAACTGTATTGGGAGAATAGTGAGACAGTAAATATATGTGGGTGTGTGGGAGTATCTCTACATATGAAGAAGGAAGAAGCTAAATCCTCATTTGCTCTAACCACCAGAACTGCTTCTATCTTTAGGCCCTGGACCCATAGCTTCAATCATTCTCATGGATATTCCCTGCCTTCCTTCAGTCTGGCTTTAAGGAGTTGGTCCTAAATCCTATTTGCTGTGATTATTAAAATTTGCCCTGGCTCGTTTTCACTACTGGAGGAAAAAGGTAACAGGAGTATACACTTTTGCACCCTATATAAAAGACATGTCAAAGGATATTCAGGAGACTGTCCTCCTTTCCTGCTTTCCGGGGAAAGCCTAATCTTGCCCCCAGGATGGGTCAGTCATGAGTATGCCCAGAACATTTATAACTATGTAATCACAGTTAAAGAGTCCCTACAGAGTACAAACCTGTTTCTGGCTTTCCTGAAGTTGGGAATTTTCACTCAAAGCATCTTTTAGAGCTATCTTAAGTCGTTCTTCATTCATTTGAAATATTTTGAAGGTCGTTTTAGCCTAAGTAAAACACAACATATCAAGCTTATAGGAATTAATTTAATATTATAACTCTTTTTTATACATACTCCCTAAAACATGGAATTAAAGTAAAAAAAAAACATGACAATATTAATAGGAAAGACAGTAGAGGCTACCAGAAAAAAGGCTACCAGGGTCCAGTCAAGGCTCTGCCACTAACTTGCCATGTGACCTTGGACAAATGATTTAGCCTCTTTTAACCTTTTATGTGCTTTCTAGCAAATTTTGTTAACTTTTTATTATCTGCCTCTTTTTTTTTAAATATGAAATTTATTGTCAAATTGGTTTCCATACAACACCCAGTGCTCATTCCAAAAGGTGCCCTCCTCAATACCCATCACCCACCCTCCACTCCCTCCCACCATCCATCAACCCTCAGTTTGTTCTCAGTTTTTAAGAGTCTCTTATGTTTTGGCTCCCTCTCTCTATAACCTCTTTTTTTTTTCTTCCCCTCCCCCATGCACTTCTGTTAAGTTTCTCAGGATCCACATAAGAGTGAAAGCATATGGTATCTGTCTTTGTCTATATGGCTTATTTCACTTAGCATAACACTCTCCCAATTCCATTCACGTTGCTACAAAAGGCCATATCTCATTCTTTCTCCTTGCCATGTAGTATTCCATTGTATACATAAACTACAATTTCTTTAACCATTCATCAGCTGATGAACATTTAGGCTCTTTCCATAATTTGGCTATTGTTGAAAATGCTGCTATAAACATTGGGGTACAAGTGCCCCTATGCATCAGCACTCCTGTATCCCTTGGATAAATTCCTAGCAGTGCTATTGCTGGGTCATAGGGTATATCTATTTTTAATTTTTTGAGGAAACTCCACACTGTTGTCCAGAGTGGCTGCACCACTTTGCATTCCCACCAACAGTGCAAGAGGGTTCCCATTTCTCCACATCCTCGCCAGCATCTATAGTCTCCTGATTTGTTCATTTTAGCCATTCTGACTGGCATGATGTCATATCTGAGTGTGGTTTTGATTTTTATTTCCCTGATGAGGAGCGATGTTGAACATCTTTTCATGTGCCTGTTGACCACCTGGATGTCTTCTTTAGAGAAATGTCTATTCATGTTTTCTGCTCATTTCTTCACTACATTATTTGTTTTTCGGGTGTGGAGTTTGGTGAGCTCTTTATAGATTTTGGATACTAGTCCTTTGTCCGATATGTCATTTGCAAATATCTTTTCCCATTCCATTGGTTGCCTTTTAGTTTTGTTGATTGCTTCCTTTGCAGTGCAGAAGCTTTTTATCTTCATGAGGTCCCAATAGTTCATTTTTGCTTTTAACTCCCTTGCCTTTGGGGATGTGTCGAGTAAGAAATTGCTGCGGCTGAGGTCAGAGAGGTTTTTTCCTGCTTTCTCCTCTAGGGTTTTGATGGTGTCCTGTCTCACATTCAGGTCCTTTATCCATTTTGAGTTTGTTTTTGTGAATGGTGTGAGAAAGTGGTCTAGTTTCAACCTTCTGCATGTTGCTGTCCAGTTCTCCCAGCACCATTTGTTAAAGAGACTGTCTTTTTTCCATTGGATATTCTTTCCTGCTTTGTCAAAGATTAGTTGGCTATACTTTTGTGGGTCTAATTCTGGGGTTTCTATTCGATTCCACTGGTCTATGTGTCTGTCTTTGTGCCAATACCATGCTGCTTGATGATTACAGCTTTGTAATAGAGGATAAAGTCTGGGGTTGTGATGCCTCCTGCTTTGTTCTTCTTCAAAATTACTTTCACTGTTTGAGGCCTTTTGTGGTTCCATATGAATTTTAGGATTGCTTGTTCTAGCTTTGAGAAGAATGCTGGTGCAATTTTGATTGGGATTGCATTGAATGTGTAGATAGCTTTGGGTAGTATTGACATGTTAACAATATTTATTCTTCCAATCCATGAGCACGGAATGTTTTTCCATTTCTTTATATCTTCTTCAACTTCCTTCACAAGCTTTCTATAGTTTTCAGTATACAGATCTTTTACATCTTTGGATAGGTTTATTCGTAGGTATTTTATGCTTCTTGGTGCATTTGTGAATGGGATCAGTTTCTTTATTTGTCTTTCTGTTGCTCCATTATTAGTGTCTAAGAATGCAACTGATTCCTGTACATTGATTTTGTATCCTGCAACTTTACTGAATTCACGTATCACTCCTAGCAGACTTTTGGTGGAGTCTATCAGATTTTCCATGTATAATACCATGTCATCTGCAAAAAGTGAAAATTGACTTCATCTTTGCCAATTTTGATGCCTTTGATTTCCTTTTGTTGTCTGATTGCTGATGCTAACACTTCCAACACTATGTTTAACAATAGCGGTGAGAGTGGACATCCCTGTCGTGTTCATGATCTCAGGGAGAAAGCTCTCAGTTTTTCCCCATTGAGGATGATATTAGCTGTGGGCTTTTCATAAATGGATTTTATGATGTTTAAGTATGTTCCTTCTATCCCGACTTCCTCGAGGGTTTTTACTAAGAAGGGATGCTGAATTTTGTCAAATGCTTTTTCTGCATCGATTGACAGGATCATATGGTTCTTATCTTTTATTAATGTGATGTATCACATTGATTGATTTGCGAATGTTGAACCACCCTGCGGCCCAGGAATGAATCCCAGTTGATCATGGTGAATAATTCTTTTTATATGCTGTTGAATTCGATTTGCAAGTATCTTATTGAGAATTTTTGCATCCATATTCATCAGGGACATTGGCCTGTAGTTCTCTTTTTTTTGCTGGGTCTCTGTCTCGTTTAGGAATCAAAGTAATGCTGGCTTCATAGAATGAGTCTGGAAGTTTTCCTTCCCTTTTATTTTTTTGGAACAGTTTGAGAAGGATAGGTATTATCTCTGCTTTAAATGTCTCACAGAATTCCCCAGAGAAGCCATCTGGTCCTGGACTCTTATTTGTTGGGAGATTTTGGATAACTGATTCAATTTCCTCACTGGTTATGGGTCTGTTCAAGTTTTCTATTTCTTCCTGTTTGAGTTCTGGAAGTGTGTGGGTGCTTAGGAATGTGTCCATTTCTTCCAGGTTGTCCAGTTTGTTGGCGTATAATTTTTCGTAGTATTCCCTGATAATGGCTTGTGTTTCTGAGGGACTGGTTGTAATAATTCCATTTTCATTCATGATTTTATCTATTTGGGTCATCTCCCTTTTGTTTTTGAGAAGCCTGGCTAGAGGTTTATCAATTTTGTTCATTTTTCAAAAAACCAACTCTTGGTTTCATTGATCTGCTCTACAGTTTTTGTAGATCCTATATTGTTTATTTCTGCTCTGATCTTTATTATTTCTCTTCTTCTGCTGGGGTAGGGGTATCTTTGCTGTTCTGCTTCTATTTCCTTTAGGTGTGCCGTTAGATTTTGTATTTGGGATTTTTCTTGTTTCTTGAGATAGGCCTGGATTGCAATGTAGTTTCCTCTCAAGACTGCCTTCGCTGCGTCCCAAAGCGTTTGGATTGTTGTATTTTCATTTTCATTTGTTTCCATATATTTTTAAATTTCTTCTCTAATTGCCTGGTTGACCCATTCATTCTTTAGTAGGGTCTTCTTTAACCTCCATGCTTTTGGAGGTTTTCCAGACTTTTTCCTGTGGTTGATTTCAAGCTTCATAGCATTGTGGTCTAAAACTGTGCATGGTATGATCTCAATTCTTTTATACTTATGAAGGGCTGTTTTGTGACCCAGTATGTGATCTATCTTGGAGAATGCTCCATGTGCACTCGAGAAAAAAGTATATTCTGTTGCTTTGGGATGAAGAGTTCTAAATATATCTGTCAAGTCCATCTGATCCAATGTATCATTCAGGGCCCTTGTTTCTTTATTGATCCTGTGTCTAGATGATCTATCCATTGTTGTAAGTGGAGTATTAAAGTCCACATTCTTATCAATAAGGTTGCTTATGTTTGTGATTAATTTATATATTTGGGGGCTCCCATATTCGGCACACAGACATTTATAATTGTTAGCTCTTCCTGGTGGATAGACCCTGTAATTATTATATAATGCCCTTCTTCATCTCGTTACAGCCTTTAATTTAAAGTCTAGTTTGTCTGATATGAGTATGGCTACTCCAGCTTTCTTTTGACTTCCAGTAGCATGATAGATAGTTCTCCATTCCCTCACTTTCAATCTGAAGGTGTCCTCGGGTCTAAAATGAGTCTCTTGTAGACAACAATAGATGGATCTTGTTTTTTTATCCATTCTGATACCCTATGTCTTCTGGTTGGAGCATTTAGTCCATTTGCATTCAGTGTTATTATTGAAAGATACGGGTTTAGAATCCTTGTGATGTCTGTAGGTTTCACGCTTGTAGTGATGTCTCTGGTATTTTGTGGTCCTTGCAACATTTCACTCACAGAATCCCCCTTAGAATCTCTTGTAGGGCTGGTTTAGTGGTGATAAATTCCTTCAGTTTGTGTTTGTTTGGGAAGACCTTTATCTCTCCTTCTATTCTAAATGACAGACTTGCTGGATAAAGGAGTCTCAGCCGCAAATTTTTTTCTGTTCATCACATTGAAGATTTCCTGCCATTCCTTTCTGGCCTGCGAAGTTTCAGTACATAGGTCTGTCATTAATCTTATTGGTCTCCCTTTATATGTTAGAGCATGTTTATCCCTCGCTGCTTTCAGAAATTTCTCTTTATCCTTGTATTTTGCCAGTTTCACTATGATATGTTGTGTAGAAGATCGGTTCAAGTTACGTCTGAAGGGAGTTCTCTGTGCCTCTTGGATTTCAATGCCTTTTTTCTTTCCCAGATCAGGGAAGTTCTCAGCTATGATTTGTTCAAGTACACCTTCAGCCCCTTTCTCTCTCTTCCTCCTCTGGAATCCCTATTATACGGATATTGTTGCGTTTCATCACATCACTTAGTTCTCTAATTCTCCCCTCATACTCCTGGATTTTTTATCTTTTTCTCAGCTTCCTCTTTTTCCATAATTTTATCATCTAATTCACCTATTCTCTCCTCTTCAATCCGAGCTGTGGTCGCCTCCATTTTATTTTGCACCTCATTTATAGCAATTTTTAGCTCCTCCTGTTTCTTAGTCCCTTGATCTCTGTAGCAACAGATTCTCTGCTGTCCTCTATACTTTTTTCAAGCCCAGAGATTAATTTTATGACTATTATTTTAAATTCATGTCCCGTTATATTGCTTAAATCATTTTTGATCAATTCGTTAGCTGTCGCTACTTCCTGGAGTTTCTTTTGAGGAGAATTGTTCCGTTTCATCATCTTGGGTAGTCCTTGAGGTAGCTCCAAACTGCAGGGCACTTCCCCTGTGCTGTCCAGAGAAACTTGTGTTGGTGGGTAGGGCCACAGTCAGACCCGATGTCTGCCCCCAGTCCACCGCTGGGGCCACAGTCAGACTGGTGTGTACCTTATCTACCCCTCTCCCAGGAGGAGGACCCACTGTGGAGTGGTGTGGCCCCTGTCTGGGCTGCTTGCATACTGCCAGGCTTGTGGTGCTGCTTTGATGGGATCTGGCGTATTAGCCAGGGTGGATCCACAAGGTGCACAGGGCGGGAGGGGCAGGCTTAGCTGGCTTTGCAGTTGTTGTCCCCTGTGGGAGGGGCCCTGCAGCACCAGGAGGGAGGCAGACCCAATGGAGGGATGGATCCACAGAAGCACAGGTTTGGGAGTTTGCGCTGTGCAAGCAAGTTCGGTGATGGGAACTGTTTCCCTTTGGAATTTCGGCTGGGGGATGGGAGAGGGAGATGGCGCTTCCCAGAGCTTTTGTTCCCCAGCCGAGCTGAACTCCGTCTTCCAGGGCTCAACAACTCTCTCTCCCGGCGTTGTCTTGCCCTCCCCACTCTCTGAGAGCAGAGCTGTTGACTATTAACATTCCAGATGTTAAGTCCCACTGGCTGTCAGAACTCACTCTGTCCAGCCCCTCTGCTTTTGCAAGCCAGACTCGGGAGCTCTGCCTTGCCGGACGGACTCCCCCTCCACTGCCCCGACTCCCTCCTGCCAGTCCATGTAGCACGCACCGCCTCTCTGACCTTCCTACCCTCTCCCTGGGCATCTAGTCTACGCTTGGCTCCAGAGAGTCCGTCCTGCTAGTCTTCTGTCGGTTTTCTGGGTTATTTAGGCAGATGTGGGTGGAATCTAAGTGGTCAGCATGACGTGGTGAGCCCAGCGTCCTCCTACGCTGCCATCTTCCTTGTCTATCTATTATCTGCCTCTCTTAACAGAATTTAAACTTATTGAGAGCTTTTCTATTTTATCCACTAATGGTAAGTGCCAAGCACTTTCAACGGTGGTATACAGCAAGAGCTCAATAAATACTTGTCAAATAAAATAAAATGAAGTTTCCTAAAGTACCTTCAATAAAAGAACTATATCTACGACACCTATATCTCAAATTCTAGTATTATATCTCTTTCTTGAATCATAAAATAATAAAATTAAAATGATTTTCAAAAGCAACAGACCTTCTAGACTAATTCAACTTACTTCAGCCACTTGTGATTTGAGAGATTTTGATTCATCCTCTAGAGACTGTATCCTTTTTGAAATATCCACCATCTGGAAAGACAGTATCAATCTATAAACAAGTATTCACTAAATTTTTTTGGTTTCCAAGAGGCCATATATCTTAGATATATTGTTATCCTAACACTTTCACTCAAAAAATGCGGACTTAAAATTAAGAAAACTTGTCAGCCATATGCTTAAAGGGATTTTATATGAAAGTTAGACAACAACAGTAATTCATTTCATGTTTACTCTTCATAACATTTAAGTTCTATAGGCTCAAGATAAATCCCCTAACATCACATCTTACTAAATAATCTCACACACATCTAGATCTTCCTTACTACAGATTTTAAAATAACAAATAAAGGAAAGTTAAAATGTTTTCAAAATGACTTATGAATAAAAAAATCCACTAAGTATGTGATAATTCAACTTTATTTATGTAAGCTACTTCCATAGTACACATTGAAAATTTCTGTAAGAATACGCAAGAAACTTAACATGGTAATGGTAACCTGTAACAAATAAAAAAGCTACTGGATCTGGAAATTTTTACTCTCCCCTTAACAGCCTTCTGTATTTTTTTGGATTTTTTGGAGTACATATAATACTTTAACTGATACCTATTAAGTTTTTTAAACTCAATAAATTTCCTTTTCCTGCAGTCTCTTCAAACACAAATACCTTACCAATTCATCTTGTTCAGAATGCTTAGATTTCTCTTCTTTTAATTGGTTTTCCAGAAAAAGTATTTCATCCTCAAGTTCAGATTTAGAGCTGTTCAGCTTTTCATAGACTGCCTAAAAGAGAAAGCCAACTTTATAGATAGACATAGGATTTTTTGGTTATGATAAATCAGATGAGTATAATCAAATACATATACTTCAAATTAAATAAATTTCATTTGCATATTAGTTCATTTTTATAATATTTAAATAACAGCAATACTAGCAGAGGTCAGCAAACTTTTTCTATAAAAAACCAGTGAGTAAATATTTTAGGCCTGTAGGTCATGTAGTCTCGGTCCCAGCAACCCAACTCTGAGCATGTAGTGAGAAAGCAAAGACATTATGTAAATAAATGAGCATAACTGTGTTCCAATAACATTTATTTACAGGGGCACCTGGGTGACTCAGTCGGTTATGTGTCCGACTCTTGATTTCAGGTCAGGTCATGATTTCATGGTCGTGAGATGGAGCCCCATGTCAGGCTCCACACTGGGCATGGAGCCTGCTTAAGATTCTCTCTCCCTCCCCCTCTGCCACTCGTGCACTTGCATGTACTCTCTCTCTCTAAAAAAAAAAAAAAAAAATTTTAATTTTATTTACAAAAAAGAGAAACCAAACAATCTGATTAAAAATGGCAGAGGACCTACATAGACATTTTTCCAAAGAGGACACGTAGGTGGCCAACAAAGAAATGAAAAGATCCCCAACATCACTGATCATAAGGGAAATGCAAATCAAAACTACAATGAGGTATCATCTCACACCTGTAAAAATGGCTAAAATCAAAAAGACAAAAAATAACAAGTGTTGGCAAGGATATGGAGAAAAAGGAACCCTTGTGCACTGTTGCTGGGAATGTAAACTGGTACAGCCACTGTGGAAAACGGTATGGAGATGTCTCAAAAAGTTAAAAGCAGAAATACTATATGATCCAATAATTCTACTGCTGAGTATTTATTCAAAGAAAACTAAAACACTAATTCAAAAAGATATACACACCCATATGTTTACTGCAGCCTTATTTACAAGAGCCAAAATATGGAAGCAACATTAAGTGTCCATCAATGGATGAATGAATAAAGAAGATGTGGTATATATACAAAATGGAATATCATATAACCATAAAAAAGGATGAGACCTTGCCATTTGTGACAATGTAAATGGACCTAGAGATATTATGCTAAGTGTAATAAGTCACACTGAAAAAGACTAATACCAAATGATTTCATTCATATGTGGAATCTAAAAAACAAAACAAATAAACAAAAAGCAGAATCAGATCTATAAAATCAGAGAACAAACTGATGGTTGCCACAGGAAAGGCAGTGGGGAGATAAGCAAAATGGGTGAAAGGGAGTAGGAGATACAGATTTACAGTTATGGAATGAATAAATCATGGCAATAAGAGGTATAGCACAGAAAATATAGTCGAGACTGTAATAGCGTTGTAAGGTGACAGATGGTAGTTTCACCTGTGATGAGCATAGCATTAAAGTATAGCGATACTGAATCACCATGTTGTAACATTTGTGTCAACTACACTCAAATAAAAAAATTAAAAAACAAAAACAAAACAGAACAGGTGCAGAACCCAGAATATACTTTGCCAACCTCTGCTCTAAAGCATTATAAAGGAAAAAATGAGAAGTCTGATTTAATATAATTAAAGATATAATAAAAAATAAATAAAAAAATTAATCAAGATTGCTTCATAGTAATGTTCTGAATTGAATTATGACATATTTTCTGGGACCTTTTAATTTTAAATGATTAATCACTGAATTATTCCAATTTGATTTTAAACACTGTAACAAACATACCTCTGATATTTGTGATCCTTCAACAAACTTGTTTAAAAAAAAAACCAAAAGATTCAAAGAATTTAATGGAAGCCAAGAAAAAAGAAAGAACAAGTACATACTATATTATAGTAGTTAAAACACTTATTTCTATATATTTTCCCAAATTTGGTTACTTGATTATATGAATTCCCGGATTTGAGTCAAAATTAGTCTATTGTTTCGATTTTATCTACCAATTCAACCATGAAATTTTTGTAATTCTACCACATATAGTTTATGCTCAATTACATTTACCAATTTTAAAAATAAACACTACATGGTTCTTCAAATTACTAAAATCAGACAAAAACTTCCAAAATGTTCATTTTAATTTTACTGCTAGATCATGTAAATTCAATGCCTTAAAAATAAATTGGTGTGTTTTATTTTGCCCACAATACTACCAAACTTGAATAAATGCTTTTGCTGTCCAGTTTTTGCTATTCTGTTAGCCAGCTAAATTCCTTATGCAGTTCCTTTTTTTTTTTAATCAAACTAGTAAGTTACTACTTGAACAGTAGTTAAAACAGGTCAATAAATAAAATAATTTCAACATGTTCTTGAGGATATCAATCGGTAACAAATGAAGAAGGAAAAGATTAAGAAATATATTTCATTTAGAATTCTATTCATAACTTCCTTTGGACTCTACTAGTTAATTCTGAAACATGACCTATAGACTTTTTTAGTTTTTATTTTAATTCCAGTGAGTTAACATCCACTGTTATACTTATAGACTTTCTAATGATTATGGACATCAGTGATTCATAACAGCCAAGCTGCACTAACTAAATATGTACACCAAAGGTACTAAGTCCATTGTTTTCTACTTTATTATTAGTAGGCTTTTTACAACACTTCCAACTCTAACCAGTAATAAGACACTCCTATTATTTACCTTAATTTGTTGCAGCTTAGCTAAATGACAAATTTTTAGTATTTCCCTTCTTACTACTGGCCAAATCATACCTGGCTCAGGAGAGCTGACTATACATATCTCTTCCAAACTCCATATTGAGTAACATCATGTTGGTACCTTGAAACTGGGAATATTTACACAATCGAACCCAGCAGATGCTACAAATAAGGACTCTGGCTTTTCAGAGAGGCAGCTGTTAAACATTTACCAGAACATCACTGCTTAAAGCTTTGGTCTAGGGGGCCCTGAGTGGCTTAGTCAGTTTAGCATCCAGCTCAACTCTTGACTTGGGCTAGGTCAGGATCTCACGATTTGTGGGTTCAAGACTCACGTCTCTGCGCTGACAATGCAGAGCCTGCTTGGGATTCTCTCTCTCCCTTCTCTCTGCCCCTCCCCTGCTCGCACATCCTCTCTCTCTCAAAAATAAACATTAAAAAAAAAAAAAAAAAACTTTGGCCTAATTCTAGTCAGCTCTTGATACACTGGGAATGAAGTAAAGGCAAGTACTACCATAATTTACATAATATATTGCCAGCTACTCCTAAATTTATGAAAATGAATCCTATTTTTCCTTTCTAGAGAAAACTGGGTCAAAAAAAGGGATGGTTACCTTAATACATTTCTCAAGAATGAAGACTAAAGAGCTTGTATATGGCCTTAGATTCTAGTAAACTGGTAAACTGAATATGCATCACTCAAAACAAGTTAGCAAGAGAGCTCAATTTTTTAAATATTTTATTAAAAATTTATAAAGTTAGGGGCGCCTGGGTGGCTTGGTCGGTTAAGCGTCTGACTTCGGCTCAGGTCATGATCTCACAGTCCGTGAGTTCGAGCCCCGCGTCAGGCTCTGTGCTGACAGCTCAGAGCCTGGAGCCTGTTTCAGATTCTATGTCTCCCTCTCTCTCTGACCCTCCCCCGTTCATGCTCTATCTCTCTCTGTCTCAAAAATAAATAAACGTTAAAAAAAAAAAAAAATTTTTTTAATTTATAAAGTTAAATATTTATAAAATATTTAATTAATAGTTTAAAATATTTTATACTAATGTTCTATTTCTTATAGTTAATGTTTTATTTAAGTTTTAACATCTAGAAATGCTCTTACACATTTAACATAGTTTTGAGAAGATACACTGTTCTTGAAATTTGTTATTCAGTAAGAATCTTTCTCCCAGCTTTTTTTTTAAATGTTTATTTATTTATTTTAAAGAGAGAGAGAGAGCATGCATATGCAAGCAGAGGAAAGGCAGACAGAAGGAGAGAATCCCAACCAAGCTCCATACTGACATAGCAGAGCTCGATGCAGGGCTCAGACTCACGAACCATCAAGTCATGTCCTGAGCCAAAATCTAGAGTCGGCCGCTTAACTGACTGAGGCACCCAGGTGCCCCACCCCCATCCTTTATAATTATATATATTATTTGTTTTTACCTCCAAACTTTGCGCTTCTGTTGACTCCTTCTCAAAGCTGGCATCCTTCAAAGATGATTCTAAGCCTTCATACTGAAAGAAAGCAACACTGTAAGGAAAAGCTCTATAAATTTTATTCCATATTTATCTGAATAGGCATCTAAGAAGCAGACAAAATCCACTTCCACGTGTATGTTAAATTTACTTCAATTTACTTAGCTTTAAGTTCTTCAAATATGACCACTATAATAGAGACTGGGCAGCTAACACACTGGCTTGAACAACAAATGACAGAACCTCACCCTTAAAACTAAGAGAACTGTCCCAAGTCCCTATTCACTGAAGAGAAACTAACTCAAACTGGCCATCAAAATTTTCACTTGTAATTCAAATCATACAACAAATAAAGTAGGCAATATTAAATCTTTAAAGGTGCAAAATAAGGAAAATGAAACATACAATGAGATAAGATTTGGCAAAATGCACTTATTTCAATGCTTTAAAAAAAAAGGTGATTAAATAGAAGATTAGGCTATTTGGACCAACCTTCCACACTAAGAACAAAAGATGGTCAAAAACAAAACACAACAAAACAAAAACAACAGGACATGTCTGAAGGCCTTGGAGAGCAAACCAAATAGTGAGAATTTATGATAGAACAGGGTATCCTCAGAGAACCAAGTCCACCATTTGACAATTCTTTCTCCCTGCCCAAAAGCAGAGGATGATAGGACAAGAAACCCAGCAGAGATTTTAGTAGAAGTGGGGACCTGAGAGGGAAAAACTTGGGAGTTCAAGACCTAATGAATAGGATGAGCCACAAAGCTCAGGTTTCATGATGGGGTTCTGTGGTAGGCTGAAGAAAGACCTCTCCAAATTCTGTCCTAACCCCCAAAATTTCAAGATGTGATTAAGTTAAGGATCTTCAGATGGGGCAAATATACAGGATTATCTTGGTGGACCCAACATAATCCCAAGAGTCTTTAGAAGAGGGAGGTAAGAGGATCAAAGTTAGGAGAAGAGACAATGGGAAGATGGAAACAGAGACTGGAGCAATATAGCTAAGAGCCAAGGAATATGGACAGCCTCTAGAAGGTGAAAGAGGCAAGGAAAAGATTCTCTCCTGGTACCTCCAAAAGGAAAGAGATATGCTGACACCTTCATTTTAGTTCTATATAAGACTGGTTTTAGATGTATGACCTCCAACGCTATAAGAAAATAAGCCTGTTACTTTATGTTACTAAGTTTGTGATAATTTGGTACAGCAGCAATGCAAAACTAATACCACTGGCTATCTTATAAGAAAGTCTAAATCAGAAACAGACCAATCCCTTGAAATGACGCCAAATTTCCAAACATTTTAATCTGTAATTAAAGTAATCTACGATTTGTGATGTTTCAGCCTATCTGCCTATGAGAAGCAACAGCAAATCCTCACTACAGAAACATCACCCACAACTTCAAATTTTTCTCTACAAATAACCTGGCATTGACCAACACAAGATTTGACTAAAAACCAAGAGAAAAAATGAGCAAGAGAAACAGACTCTTGAGGGATGCAAATAATAGAGTTTTCAGTCAGACATTAAAAAAAAAGTAAGTTTGGGGCACCTGGGTGGCTCAGTGGGTTAAGGCTCTGAATTTGGCTCAGGTCATGATTTCACATTTGTGGGTTTGAGCCCTGCATCTAACAGCTCAGAGCCCGAAGCCTGCTTTGGATTCTGTGTCTCCCTCTCTCTCTCTGCCCCTCCTCTGCTTGTGTTCTGTCTCTCTCTCTCAAAAAACAAAATAAAAATATGTTTTAAAAAATTTTTTTTAATTTTAAAAAAATGTAAAATCTTAAAAAAGAAAAAAATTCCAGCTAATCCATTTGCAGAAATTGCAAGCTGATCCCAAAATTCACAGAAAATGTAAAGGACTCGGTGAGAATAGTCAAAATGATCTTGAAAAAAAAAATGAACAAAGTTAGAAGACTTACACTTCCCAACTTCAAACCTTTCGACAAAACTACACTAATCAAGACAGTGTGGACTTGGTATAAAGATAGACATAACAGATCAATGAAATTGACTTAAGAGTCGAAACTTCACAACTTTAGTCAATTGATTTTCAACAAGTTACCAAGATAATTCAGTGCAGAAAGAACAGTCCTTTCAACAAATAATGCTAGGAAAAACTGGATATCCACATGCCAAAGAATGAAGCTGGACCCCTACCTAATATAATTTGCAAAAATTAATTCCAAACAAATAAAAAACCTAAACATAAGAACTATTCCCATAAAACTTTTAGAAGGAAATATAGATGCAAATCTTTGTGAGTAGTTTTAGGCAATGGTTTCTTAGATATGACACCAAAAAAAGTATAACCAGCAAAAAAAAAAGTAGATAAACTGAGCATCATCAAAATTAAATACATTTGGGGCCACTGGGTGGTTCAGTCAGTTAAGCATCCAACTCTTGGTTTTGGCTCAGGTCCTGCTCTCCTGGGTTCAGGGCTCAAGTCCCACATTAGGGTCCATGCTGACAATGCAGTTTGCTTGGGATCCTCTCTCTCCCTCTCCCTCTCCCTCTACCCCTGCCTCGCTTGTGCTCATGCATGAGCACATTCTCTCTCTCAAAACAATAAATAAAACTTTAAAATAAAAACAAAAAATTGAAAACATTTATGTTTCAGGAGCACCTGGGTGGCTCAGTCGGTTAAGCTTCCGACTTCAGCTCAAGTCATGATCTCACAGTTCGTGAGTTCGAGCCCCATGTCAGGCTCTAGTGACACCTTAGAGCCTGGAGCCTTCTTCAGATTTTGTGTGTCCCTCTCTCTCTGTCCCTCCCCACTCACACTCTGTCTCTCTCTCTCTCTCTCTCAAAAATAAATTAGATAAAATTAATTAATTTATTTTTTTTTAATTTTTTTTGTTTTTAACGTTTATTTATTTTTGGGACAGAGAGAGACAGAGCATGAACGGGGGAGGGGCAGAGAGAGAGGGAGACACAGAATCGGAAGCAGGCTCCAGGCTCTGAGCCATCAGCCCAGAGCCCAACACGGGGCTCGAACTCACAGACTGCGAGACCGTGACCTGAGCTGAAGTCAGACACTCAACCGACTGAGCCACCCAGGCGCCCCTAAAATTAATTTATTAAAATAAATTAAATAAATATAAAATAAATTAAAAATAAATTAAATAAAATTAATTTATTAAAATAAATAAACATTTAAAAAAATTTTAATAAAAAAAATTTATGCTTCAAAGATACCACCAAGAGAGTGAAGAGACAACCCACAGAAATGAGAGAAAATACTTGCAAATCACATAATCTAATGAGAAGCTCACATCTGTAATATACAAAGTTACAACTTGATAATAAGATGAAAGACCAATTTAAAAATAGGCAAAGGAACTGCAGAGACATTTCTCAAGAAAAGATAAACAGTCAATGAGCACATGAAAAGATAAGTGCTCCTCATAATTAGCCATCAGAGAAATGCAAATTAAAATCACAGTGAGATACAGCTTCATACTCACTAGGATGGCTAAAATCAAAAAGACAGATAGTAACAAGTGTTTGGAAAGATGTGGAGAAACTAGAACACTCACAAACTTGTGGTAGGAATGTAAACTGGTATAGCCACTATAGAAAACAATTTGGCAGTTCCTAAGAAGTTAAACACATATCCATCAATTGCACTCATAGGAATATACACCAAAGAATTGAAAACATATATTCACATAAAACTTGTACACAAATGTCCATAGCACCATCACTTGTAGCAGCCAAAAACAGAATAACCCAACTGACAAACACATACATAAATTGTGGCAAAGAAGAGTATTTGGCAAAAAAAAAGTACTGATTCATACTACAACATGGATGAACCTTGAAAACATAATGTAAGTGAAAAAAGCCAGTCACAAAGGACTATATATTATATGATTCTATTTATGTGAAACGTCCAGAATAGGTGAATCTAATGTTTATTTTTATTTTTTTTGAGAGAGACAGACAGACAGAGAGAGAGAGAGAGAGAGAATGAGTGGAGGAGGGGCAGAGAGAGGGAGACACAGAATCCAAAGCAGGCTCCAGGCTCTGAGCTGTCAGCAAAGAGCCCAATGTGGGACTCGAAGTCACAAACTGTGAGATCATGACCTGCACTGAAGAAGGATATTTAAACAGACTGCACCACCCAAGTGCCCCAGAACCGGCAAATCTATACACAACATGGATGAAACTTGAAAACATTTTACTAAGTGAAAAAAAAACCAGACACAAAGAACCACATGTTGTATGATTCCATTTATGTGAAATGGAACACAGAGCAAACAAAGTTATAGAAAAAAAAAAAAGGTAGATAAGTTGTCTAGGGCTTGGGAGTAGGGGAAACTGGGTGAAGGGTGATAACTAAGGGCTACAGGGCCTCTTTGGGGGTAATAAAAATGTACAAAAATTATGGCAATGGATGAACAGCTGTAAGTATACTAAAAGCCAGTCATTTGTATACTTTAAATGCATAGTGGGTAAATTATATTACAACAAAGCTGTTAAGAAAAAGCTATACTATCGGGGTGCCTGAGTGGCTCAGTTGGTTGAGTGTCCGACTCTTGATTTCAGTTCAGGTCATGATCCCAGGGTGTAAGACCAAGCCCTGCATCGGGCTCCATGCTTAGTTCTCAGCATAGAGGCTGCTTAGGATTTTCTCTGTCTCCCTCTGTTCTTCTCACCCACTTGCAACACGTGTTCTCTCTGTCTAAAATTTTTTAAAAATTTTTTTTAATTTTTAAAAACAAAGAAAAAGCTATACTATTTAGATGACTTTCAAAAATCACCAGATACCAGGGAATAAATCTAATAAAACATGATGAGGACCTCAACACAAAAATTTAAACAATAACAGAGAGGTTTTAAAAGATGTTAATAAAGGGAAATACTATATAGTCCACGGATAAGAACTCAACATTGTAAAAATGTCAGTCCTCTCCAAATTGATCTATATATTCAACGTAATCCCAACTGAATTCCTAGCAGCCTATGTGTGTAAACTGATGAACTGATTTAAAATCTATATAGAACAGCAAAGTACCAAGATCACCAAGACAATCTTTAAGAACAAACATGGAGGTTTACACTGTCAGCTATCAAGAATCGTTACAAAAAGATAGATTAAAAAGCATGATATTGGCATAAGAATTTTAAAAAACTGACCAACAGAACAGAAGATATTATAGAAATACTCAAATATATACAGCACTTGATTTAAGATGACACCACAGAACAAAGGAAAAGATGGTCTTTTCCATAAACGGTACTGGTTAATTCAACATCCATCTGAAAAACACTGAATCTTGACTTCCAAATCACACCATTACAAATTCAATTACAGGTGAATTAAAGACTAATTAAATTTGGGTTAAACTGTTTTCCCCAAAATTTATATGTTGAAGCCTCAGTACCTCATAATGTGACCTTATTTGGAGACAGGCCCTTTAAAGAGGTGATTAAGTTAAAATAAAGGCTTAAGGATGGGCCCTAATCTAATCACATGATGTCCTATAAAAAGAAGAAATTTGGACACAAAGAGAGATACCAGAAACAATCACCTGGACAGAGGAAAGACCAGGGGAGGTCCAGGCAAGCAGGCAGCCACATGCAAACTAAGGGGAGGAGCCTCATAAGAAATCAAACCTGTCAACCCTTTGATCTTAGACTTCTAGCCTCCAGAACTGTGAAAAAATTAATTTCTGTTGGGTAAGCCACCTGGTCTGTGATATTTTGTTATGGTGTCTCTACCAAATTTATACAAAGACTAAATGAGAAAAGTAAAACAAAGCTTCTGAAAGTAGCACAGAAGAATATCTTCATAACCTTAAGTAGACAAAAATTCTTAAATAAGAAACAAAAAGCAGGCATCATAAAGACAAGATTAACAAATGAGACTAGGTTAAAATTAAGAACTTCCACTTACCATTGAAATAAAAAGGCAAACCACAGAGTGAAGGAAAATATTTGCAATACATATACCTAACAAAGGACTTGTGTTCAAATATAGAAAATATTCTACGTATCAAAAAAGAAAAAGAGATAACCATAGCTTTTCAAATAAGAAAAATAAAAACAAAACAAAAAACCCTTAAACAGGCAACTTCACAAAAAAGATATCCAAACAACCAATAAACCTATGAAAAAGGTACTTAACCTCATTAGTCAGGGAAATGAAAATGAAACCACAATAAAACATCACTATGCTCTTACCACAGTGTTTACAATTAGTAAGACTGGTAATATGAAGAGCAACTGAACTCTCACACTTTGCAAACAAGCATTAATAATCTTAAACTTACACAGAAGTTTCTGCACTGCAAACTGTAAAGTCTTCCAGCTCTAACACGTATGTAACATTTTAAAAAATGTCTTACCTCTTTCTGAACAACGCTAAATTTTTCAAGTAGTTTACATTTTTCATCAAGCAGTGTAGAAAGTTCTATAGCCAGCTTGTTCTCTCTTCCTGAAAAAAAAAAATTGTATTATATGTAAATTGTTTTAAGTTTCAAAATTATGAACAATAATGATGAGATCTATAATAGAAAAAAGAGCTTACCCACATAAAGCCGGCTTCTAACCTGAAAAAAAAATTCAACAAAATTATATTAAAACAAATACATATTTAAGTAAATCTGACTTATTTAACTTCTATTACCAACTTAAAAATAACTGGTTTCTGGGGCGTCTAAGTGGTTCAGTTGGTTAAGTGACTGACTTAGGTTCAGGTCATGATCTTGTGGTTCGTGAGTTCGAGCCCCACATCAGGCTCTGTGCTGACAGCTGGAGCCTGGAGCCAGCTTCAGATTCTGTGTCTCCCTCTCTCTCTGTCCCTCCCCCTCTTGCAGTCTCTTTTGCACGCGCGTCCTCGCACTCTCTCTCTCAAAAATAAACATTTTTTTAAAAGTTAACATAAGTAACTGGTTTCTTACTGCCTTAGTATGAATATACATTAACTGAGAGTGTTCTTTTTCCAATGGAAAAAATGCTACATATTAAAGTCTCTCTATTGAAGATTCACATTGTATATAAGCATACTGAAGGTTCTGAAATAACCTTAAAGATAGCAGTTTCATTTCATTTAGTCCATTGTTCTTCAAATATATTTTACCCTAAAACAGGTTCCTTCCTATTTCAGGAAGCCCTTATTAACATCATGTTTTCCAAAATAACAGTTTGAGAAATGTTTACCACAGGACCATGAATCTGAATAGACTTCAAAAAATGAAGGAAAAACTCCATTTGTAAAGGGATCAGGCTTAGGGAACTTAAATGGGGACTTAAATCATCTACAAAGATGTATAGGTATAAAATTAAGAAACAAAAGTTTTAAGGTCAAGGTACAGTGGAATCAGTATTGATGAGGACTAAATCAGTGCACTAAATCACATTAAGGCACGATCTCAAAAGGTAACAGGAAGCTGAAAAAAATTAAAAAACAAAAGACACATGGAAGACAGAAGTAGAAGGGACAAAATCCAAAAAATAGTCTCAAAAAGAGAAAACAAGATGTAAAATGCAGAAGATAACTCCTAAAATTAAAAAAAGATAAAACAGGGGCACCTGGGTGGCTCAGTCAGTTCAGCATCCATCTCTTGATTTCAGCTCAGGTCATCACCCGAGGGTGATGGGGACTGTGCTCCATATCAGGCTCCAGGCTGAAGAGTGGAGCCTGCATAAGATTCTCTCCCTCTCTCAGCATGTCTGTGTGGCTCAGTCGGTTGAGCAACCCACTCATGATTTCAGCTCAGGTCATGAACCCAGGGTTGTGGGACAGAGCCATGCATCAGGCTCCATGCTGACTGAATGTGAAGATTCTCTCTCCCTCTGCCCCTCTCTCCTCCTTGCACTCTCTCTAAAATAATTTTATTACAAAAAAAAAAAAAATTCTCTCTGTCTCTCTCCTCTCCCCCACTTGTGCTTTCTCTCCCTCTAAAACAATAAGTAAATTAATAAAAATAAATAAACAAGCAAACAAGCTCTCATATTAAAAGATTCCAGAGAATTCTAAAAATATTTAAAAATATTCAAACTTAGACACATTATATTGAAATAATAATGTCAACTTAAAAGATTCTAAAAGCTTTCACAGAGAACAGATCATTTATAAATAAGAATCACACTGCCATTAGACCTTTTAATAAGTAACATGAAACGTAAAAAGACAAGGAAGTAAGGCTTTTGAAGTATTAAAAGGACAGAACTTTGAACCTAGAATGTTTATATCAAACAAATTACCATTCCAAGTGAGGACTTAATTCAAATATCATCAAGCACTCAAAATAAAGTCACAGAAGGTTTGCCACGCAAAGACCTACACTAAAAACAATTTTGAAAGAAGCATTCAAATATGGGAAGTAAATCCAGGAGACCCTCAAGAGATACATCAAGTAAGAGCCAAGTATCTTGGCAATAATTTTTGTGGTTTGTAAGGGATAGGGACAGAGTAGAGGAGAAAGTTAAAAACAAAGAAAAGAAGAAATATATCTGAGTAGTAAAGTGAAAGAAACCAATGGATGTGAGAGTATGTTAAGGTTCTTGTCTTCACTGTAAAAAGATTTACTTACCAATGTAAAAGAATTTAAACATAAAAAGTGGAATAAACAAACAAAGCTGAAAGAATTTAGTCCAAATATATCAATAATCATAACATATGTAGACAGACTAAACAGTGAAAAAACAAGAGATTGCCAGAATAGACATAAAAGAAATTTACAGAGGTACCTGGTTGGCTCAAACAGTTAAGCATCAGACTCTTTATTTTGGCTCAGATCATCAGGCTCATGATTTTTTTTTTTTAATTGTTAATTTATTCTTTTAATTTACATCCAAGTTAGTTAGGATCTAGTGCAACAATGATTTCAGTAGTAGATTCCTTAATGCCCCTTACCCATTTAGCCCATCCCCCCTTCCACAACCCCTCCAGTAACCCTCTGTTTGTTCTCCATATTTAAGAGTCTCTTATGTTTTTGTCTCTTTCCCTGTTTTTATATTATTTTTGCTTCCTCTCCCTTATGTTCAGCTGTTTTGTATCTTAAAGTCCTCATATGAGTGAAGTCATATGATATTTGTCTTTCTCTGACTAATTTCGCTTAGCATAATACCCTCTGGTTCCATCCACATAGTTGCAAATGGCAAGATTTCATTCCTTTTGATTGCCATTGTACACATCTTCTTTATCCATTCATCCATTGATGGACATTTGAGTTCTTTCCATACTTTGGCTATTGTTGATAGTGCTGCTTATAAACATTGGGGTGCATGTGTCCCTTCGAAACAGCATATCTGTATCCCTTGCATAAATACCTACTAGTACAATTGCTGGGTCATAGGGTAATTCTATTTTTAATTTTTTGAGGAACCTCTATACTGTTTTCCAGAGTAGCTGTATCCGTTTGCATTCCCACCAGCAGTGCAAAAGAGATCCTCTTTCTCCGCATCCTCACCAACATCTGTTGTTGCTTGGGTTGTTAATGTTAGCCATTCTAGCAGGTGTGAGGTGGTATCTCATTGTGGTTTTGATTTGTATTTCCCTGATGATGACCGATGTTGAGCAGTTTTTCATGTGTCAGTTGGCCATCTGGATGTCTTCTTTGGAGAAGTGTCTATTCATGTCTTTAGCCCATTTCTTCACTGGATTATTTGTTTTTTGGGTGTTGAGTTTGATAAGTTCTTTATAGATTTTGGAGACTAACCCTTTATCTGATATGTTATTTGCAAATATCTTCTCCCATTCTCTCAGTTGTCTTTTAGTTTTGCTGAATATTTCCTTCACTGTGCAGAAGCTTTTAATTTTGATGAGGTCCTAATAGTTCAATTTTGCTTTTGTTTCCCTTGCCTCCAGAGACATGTTGAGTACGAAGTTGCTGCAGCCAAGGTCAAAGAGGTTCTTGCCTGCTTTCACCTCAAGGATTTTAATGGCTTCCTGTCTTACATTTAGGTCTTTCATCCATTTTGAATTTATTTTTGTGTATGGTGTAAGAAAGTGGTCCAGGTTCATTTTTCTGCATGCCCTGTCCAGTTTTCCCAGCACCACTTGCTGAAGAGGCTGTCTTCATTCCATTGGATATTCTTTCCTGCTTTGTCAAAGATTAGTTGGCCATACATTTGTGGGTCCATTTCTGGGTTCTTTATTCTGTTCCATTGATTTGAGTGTCTGTTTTTGTGCCAGTAGCGAACTGTCTTGATGATTACAGCTTTGTAATACAGCTTGAAGTCCGGGCTTGTGATGCCTCCTGCTTTGGTTTTCTGTTTCAAGATTGCTTTGGCTACTTGGGGTCTTTTCTGGATCCATACAAATTTTAGGATTGTTTGTTCTACCTCTGTGAAGAATGCTGGTGTTATTTTGATAGGGATTGCACTGAATACATAGATTGCTTTGGGTAGTATTGACATTTTAATAATATGTGTTCTTCCTATCCAGGAACATGGAATATTTTTCCATTTTTTTTTGTGTCTTCTTCAATTTCCTTCATAAGCTTTCTATAGTTTTCAGTGTGTAGATTTTTCACCTCTTTGGTTAGATTTATTCCTAAATAGTTTATAGTTTTTGGTGCAATTGCAAATGGGATCGATTCCTTGATTTCTCTCTCTATTGCTTCATTGTTGGTGTATAGGAATGCAACCGATTTCTGTGCATTGGTTTTATATCCTGTCACTTTGCTGAAAGGCTCATGACTTTATGACTCATGAGTTCCAGTCTGGCATCAGGTTCTGCACTGAAATGTGGAGCCTGCTTAGAATTCTCTCTCTGCCCCTTCCCCGCATGCTCGCCCATGCACGCGCTCTCTCTCTCTCTCCCCAGTCCCTCCCCCCTCTCTCCCTCTCTCTCTCTCAAAATAAATAAACTTAAAAAAAAAAAGAAAAGAAATTTACACAGGATGCACATTAAATAGAAGACCATAGAAAGGCTAAAATGTACAAGGACAGAAAAAGACCTATCAAATATCACCAAAAAAGTTGCTATGGCTATAAAAATGAGAGATAAAAGAAACCTTAAGACAAAAGAATCACTAACATTAAAGAGAGTTACCAGATACTGACAAAAGGTTCAATCCACCAATAAGAGATATAGCAATTCTAAACATGTATCCATCTTATAAAATATGCTCAAAATATGTTAAGCAACAATTGCAGAACTACAAAAAAATTATAAATCTATCAAGAGAGTGAAATTCAGTCAAATTCTCTTCATTCTTGATAGATAAAAGAAAGGAAACAAGAAAAGAACAAGAATATAATACATGAACAACACAAATTAGTCTTCCCCTAATTGATGAGATACAGAATGATATACATGTATCTGCTCTCAACAGTAATCAGTGGAAAAGAATAAAAAAAAAAAAAATCTACACAGTCCATGCATTTGAACTCTTAATATGTGGCATGGCAGATGAGCAGGAAAATGGTTGTATCTTGGAGTTAAAATTAGACCGAATCTTTACCCCATTCCAGGCAAAAAATTACATTCAAGATGGATCAAGGACATGTTAAATGCAAAATTTTCAAAGAATTTCTGTTCTCTGATGAGCAAACAAAAACATGGTAAGGAAGATGAAACGATGTCTCATACTGCGACACTGGCAACAAGAATAGCTTAAAAGGTACAAACTCACAACTAGTAGCAAATAAGCCCAGAGATCTAATGCACAGTATAGTAACTATAAACAACACTGTATTATAATCATCAAATCTGCTAAAAGACTGGAACTTAATTATTCCAACCACTAGAAAAAAATTAACACATAATGTAACAGAGGTGCTAATTATCACTAAAATGGAAATTATAATATATAAATGTATCAACATTTATAACATTAATTAACATGTGTACACCTTAGATTGAGAAAATGTTACATGTCAAGTATACTTAGACAAAAACAAAGAAATTATGAAAAATATTTTAAAAAGGAAAAAAAAACAGGTGTGCTCAGTTGGTTAGGCATCCAACTCTTGATTTTGGATCAGGTCATGACAGCACAGAGCCTGCTTGGAATTCTCTCTTCCTCTGTCTCTGTACCCCCAAAATAAATCAATAAACATTTAAAACAGAAAAAGGAAAAAGGAAATGGAAAATGGACAAAAGACTTGAGGAGGCAATGTACAAGCTAAACAAATGGCCTTTTAACACATGAAAAGATGCGCAACCACAGTGGTAATCCAAGAAATACAAATTACAACCACAATAAGAAAATAAATGCATACCTTCAAACATGGCTAAAATTTAAAAGTCAGTCAATATCAAGTGTTAGTAAGTACGTGAAAACAACTAGAACACTCATTAATTTCTGGTAAAAGTGTCAACTAGTATGAAGACAACTTTGAAAAATAAATTTGGTGCATCTACTAAAACTGAGTACATCTACATATGCTATGATGCAGCTATCTCTCTCCTAGTTATATAAACAAGAGAAATGTATACATATGTTTCCCAAACAGCCCATAAAAATGTACATAGCAACACTTTCCATAGTAGCCCCAAACTGGAAACAACCCAAATATTCATCAACAACAGAATGTTAAATAAAATGTGGCATATTCATAATCAATCAAACTAAAGATACCATCAAGAATATCTAAACTACTCATAGAAAAATGGCAAAAGACCTAAATAATTATTTCCAAAAAGAACAAATACAAATGGCCAATGAATTTATTAAGAGATTTCAATCTACTTGGTGATCAAGAAATTAAAATCAAGACTATGATAAGACTCCATTTTATACCCACTCAAAATGGCAATAATAAAGAATGTCAACAATAACAAATGTTGGAGAAGAAAGAGAACAAGTGGATCTCTAGGAGCTCCTATATATTGCTTGTGTGAGTGTAAACTGGTATAGACAATTTGGAAAAGAATTTGTCATTATCTTTTCAAAGTAAAACCTCCACATACCCTATAACTCAGTAATCTCACATTAAGTTTACTCCCAAGAAAAACTTACAAATATACTACAGGAGACAT
The DNA here is from genome assembly GCF_024362965.1 of Panthera pardus. NCBI lineage: Eukaryota > Metazoa > Chordata > Mammalia > Carnivora > Felidae > Panthera > Panthera pardus. The sequence goes on along the minus strand of NW_026526810.1, from coordinate 80,481,165 downwards.
GTATGGGAATATACACAGCAGCACTTATTTGTAACAGAAAAAAACGTGGAAATAACCCAGATGTCCAAAACCATAAAATCTACATATAAACTGTAGCATATGCTTACAATGTAATATTCTAAAGCACTCAATATGGAAGAAACCATAGCCCCATCCAAATATATGGATAAATCTTAGCAACGGAGGATGGACTAAAAAAATTCCAAGATATGTCTTATGGCATTATACCAAATAAAATTATATATTATACTTGAGAAATGTATGTAGATATGACCACCAAAAAAAAAAGAAAAAAAAATTAAGGCATGGGAATAATAAACACAGGATCCAGAACAAGGTTACCTCTAGCACAAGGAGAAAAGGGGATGAAATGAGGGAAGATCACCTAATGTAAGTGATAGTCCATGTTTTGGTTTCAAGTTGAGTGGTAAATTCACAGATTCTTAGTATATTGTTAACAATAAACACAGATTTAAATAAATAAATAAGAAATACAGGTGTAGGGTATTAATGTAGAATACTTCTACAAATAAAGTCTTTAACATTTTTACACTTAGAAAAATTCTTCTAAATCCATATTCAATTTCTAGTAGCCACATATTAACACGAGGAATACACATAACAACAGGCTAATACATTTGCTTAAAATAAAAGATTTCTTTTTTTTTACTTTTTTTTAAATGTTTATTTCTTTTTGAAGGAGAGACAGAACATGAGTGGAGGAGGGGCAGAGAGAGAGAGAGAGAGACACACAGAATCCAAAGCAGGCTCCAGCCTCTGAGCTGTTGGCACAGAGCCCAACACAGGGCTTGAACTCACAAACCGCGAAATCATGACCTGTGCCAAGTTGGACAATTAACCAACGGACCCACCCAAGCGCCCCAAAAGATATATTTCTTATGTTAATTGTTCAACCTGAAGACAGATGAATATTCTCTTAGTATTGGTTACTTACCGATCGAAAACTTCTCCACAAAAACAAGAGAACAGCAAAAACTCCAACAACACCTGCACATATTACCATTTCCCATGGGAAACCATAGGGATTAGGACCTGGTCTCATATCTTCAGGCAACACTGCCACAACCTTCAAGACAAAGAAAATTAACTTCTAAAAATGCACGTTTGATAAAAAGTGTTGATTACAAACTGCTTGCTATACGTGGAATGTTTGTGGCCCCACAAAATTCCTATGCTGCAACCAAATCCCCAGTAGGATGGTTATTTGGAAGTGGGGCTTTAGGGGTGGTGATTAGATCATGAGAGTGGAACCCTCATGAATGGGATTAGTGCCCTTATAAAAGAGACCACAGAGAGTTCCCTTGACCTTTCCACCATGTGAGGTTATAAGAAGAATGAATCAGGAAGCATATCCTCACCAGACCCAGGATCTGCTCCGCCTTGATCTTGGCCTTCTCAGCCTCCAGAACTGAGAACAATGTTACTTGTTTAACAGCCACCCAGTTTGTGGTATTTTATTATAGGAGCCCACATAAACTAAGACACAAACATAAGTACAGGTTTATGTGTAAACACTCTTAACACCCATTTCATGAAATAAGCTGTCAGACTACCAAACAGAAGGTGTCACGTGTATTTTTCTGGCAATTTTCAATCATCAAGTGATGAAAAATAGCAGTATGGTGAAATGCAATGATTTCAAAACTGGAGTTCTACAGAGATGCCTCAGATTTCCGAGAATAAGAGGAGAGATGGCCAAAGAAAGAATCTGAGCTCAGGTGTTCTTATCCTGCTATCAACCAGTTTAGGTTTTATGTATAGAATATACTGGGTTCCATTTAAGATTTCCCCATGGTGGGGGGGGGGGGGGGGGGAATAAATCTGCAGTTTAGAGAAAAAAAAAGTTTGAAAACCAATGATGAAGCTTTGGGTTTAGAATCTGAATGCCTCTATCTACCCTATTTCTGTGGCTCCATTCTCTTATCTATCATGGGATTAATGCTGTTTGAACATGCATGACAGGTACTCAGGAAAGGTTAACCATTTCCATCAATCCTCTTTCAAAGACCATGATCTTGTAACCATGGCCTTTCTATACTACTTCTCTCCCTCGCAGGTCTTCAGCACAAAACAGCTTAAGGCTTTTACAATTCCTTCTATATTTAATCTTTCTCTGGGTCAGCTCATTATTCATCCTCACCCAATGGGGTTATTCTTTTCTTTGTTACCAGGCCCCAAACATTACTCAAACACAGAAAGGAGAATAGTAGGGAGAAAAAGAAAACTGTCCTTTTAAGAAAAAACCTGGAGAAAAAGAAAAATGTCCTTTTAACAAAAAACCTGCAGTCTAATCAGGTCTGTTTCTTTCCAGCGTTCAACCCAAAACCCATATGAAAAATCTTTACTTTCTAAGATCTTTCTACCTAGAACAACACCCTTTAATGTCTATTCTCATTTCCCAGATCTGTTTTATAACTCTGATCCATATTAAGTACCCCTTCCAAACTACTGTCTATTGTTCATTAATCTGTATTAAATAAACCTGATTATACCTCTTCTAAAAAAAACAAAAACAAAAAAAACAAAAAACAAACCTTTAATTTCTGCCTCTCCCTACATTACCCCCGTTACTAGTTCACCAGAAATGTGTTAGTATTTTTTAAAAATTTCCATCAAAGAAAAGCCCAGGACCAGATGGATTCACTAGTGAATTCTACCAAAAGTTTATAAAAGAATTAATTCCAATCATTCTCATACTCTTCCAAGAAACAAAAGAGGAGAGAACTTTTCCTAATTGATTCCATGAGGCCAGTATTACCCTAGTATGACAGCCAAACAAATATATCACAGGAAAAGAAAAACACACATCAATATACGATGTAAATGCCAAAGTTCTCAACCAAATAATAGCAAACCAAATCTAGCAGCATATAGAGTGAATTATATACCATGACCAAGTGCCATTTATACCAGAGTACAAGGTTGGTTCAACAAATAAAAATAAATCAATATTATATACCATATTAGTAGGAAAAAAAATCACACAATCATCTCAATAGACACAGAAAAGACATTTAACAAAATCCAACATCCTTTATGATCAAAACATTCAACAAATTAGGACTGAAGGGAATTTTCTCAACCTAATAAGGGACATCTATGAAAAACCAACAGCTAACATCTTACTTAATATGAAAAATTGAAAGCTTTTACCTCAAAGCTGGAACAAGGGGGACACCTAGCTGGCTCAGTCAGAAGAGCATGTGACTCTTGATCTCAAAGTCATATAAGTCTGAGCCCCACGTTTGGTATAGAGATTATATGAATAAATAAATATTAAAATAAAATCAAGACCAAGATAAGGATATTCACTCTCTCCATATTCACTCAATATTGTACTGGAGGTTCTGGCCAAGGCAATTAAGCAAGAAAAAAAAAAATCAAAGACACCTATATTGTAAAGGAAAAACTAAAACTACCCCCATTTGAAGATCACATAATCTTACATACAGAAAATCCTAAATAATCTTAAAATTCTAAAATAAGAAGCCTTAATAAGAAACTATTAGTGCTAATAAACAAGGTCAGCAACATTGTAGGATACAAAAATCAATACAGAAACATCCATCCTATTTTCTATACAATAGCAATAAACAATCTGAAAATGAAATTTAAAAAATTGCTATTTACAATAGCATCAAAAAGAGTAAGAGACTTAGGAATAAAGCAAACTTTATACTTTGAAAACTACCAAACACTGTTGAAAGAAATTTAAGTTCTAAACAAACAGAAAGACATTCTGTTTCAAATTAGAAGACTTAATACTGTCCTGATGGCAATACTCCCCAAACTGATCTACAAAATCAATGCAATCCCTATCAATAGTCCAATTGCCTCTTTTGCAAAAAATGGACAGACTGATCCTAAAATTTATAGAGAAATGCAAGGTATATAGCAGTTCCTTCTCTATAGCTATATAACCATACACAGACAAACAAGAAAAAAAAAAAAAGAAAAGAAAACAATGTCGGAGTACTCATACTCCCCTATTGCAAAACTTGCCATAAAGCTATCATAATCAAGACAGTTTAGCAACGGCCTAAGGATAGACATATGAACAATGGAACAGAAATGAGTATCCAGAAATAAATTTATGGTCAACTGATTTTCAACAGCAGTATCAAAATAAATCAGTGAAGAAAGAACAGGCTTTTCAACAAATGTTACTAGTACAAGTGGATCTCATACCATAATTCGAAATGGGTCACAGACCCTAACGTTAGAGCTAAAACTCTTAAAAGGAACCATAGTTGTAAATCTTTGTGACCTTTTTTTTTTTTTGGAAGTTTATTTATTTATTTTGAGAGAAGGGGGGGAGGGGGAGGGAGACAGAGAAAAAGAGGGAAAGAGATAGAATCCCAAGCAGGCTCTATGCTGTTAGTGCAAAGCCTGATGCAGGGCTCAAACCCACCAACCGTAAGATGAAATCATGAGCTGAAATCAAGGGTCAGAGAGGCCTAACCAACTGAGCCATCCAGGATCCCTGTAACCTCATTTTAAGCAATGGTTTCTTAGATATGACACCAAAAGCACAAACGACCAAAGAAAAAATAAATTAGTTTTCATCAAAATGTAAAACCTTTGTGCTTCAAAACTTTTTTACTGTATTTATTTATTTTGAGAGAGAGTGCACAAGCAGTGGAGGGGCAGAGAGAGAAGGAGAGAAAGATAGTCCCAAGTGGCGCTCAAACTCAAAAACTGTGAGATCATGACCTGAGCCGAAATCAAGAGCCGGACAGTTAACCAACTGAGCCCCCAGGGACCCCAAATCTTCACGCTTCAAAGGTCACCATCAAAACAGTGAAAAGATGGGGTGCCTGGGTGGCTCAGTTGGTTGGACGTCCAACTTCGGCTCAGGTCACGATCTTGTGGTTCGTGAGTTCGAGCCCTGTCAGGCTCTGTGCTACCAGCTCAGAACCTGGAGCCTGCTTCAGATTCTGTCTCTCCCTCTCTCTCTCTCTCTCTCTCTGCCCTTCCCCCGCTCACTCTGTCTCTCTCCCTCTCCTTCAAAAATAAATAAACATTAAAATAATAATAATAATAATAATAAAATAAATAAAAATTAAAAATAATAATTTTTTTAAAGTGAAAAGACAATCCACAGACTGGGAGAAAATATCTGCAAATCATGTATGTGATAAGGATCCTGTATCCTGAATATATTAAAAAAACTCTCATGACTCCAACAACAAAAAGGCAAATAACGCAACTTTTTTTAAATCGGTAAAAGAAAGGAATAGATATTTCTCCAAGGACGATACACAAATGGTGAATAAGCATATGTACAAATGCTCAACATCATTAAAATTAGAGGAATGGAGGGGCGCCTGGGTGGCTCAGTCGGTTAAGCAGCCGACTTCGGCTCAGGTCATGATCTCACGGTCCGTGAGTTCGAGCCCCGCGTCGGGCTCTGTGCTGACAGCTCAGAGCCTGGAGCCTGTTTCAGATTCTGTGTCTCCCTCTCTCTGACCCTCCCCTGTTCATGCTCTGTCTCTCCCTGTCTCAAAAATAAATTTTAAAAAACGTTAAAAAAAAAAAATTAGAGGAATGGAAATCCAAACCACAATGAGATACCACTTTACACTCACTAAGGTGGCTAAAAACAAACAAAAAAAAAATTATTGGAGAGCATGTAGAAAAATTAAAACATTGCTGGTGAAGATGTAAAGTAGTGCAGTGTCTATGGAAAACAAAAACTTAAACATATGGTAAATATGACCCAGTAATTCCACTCCTAAGTATATACCCACGAGAACTGAAGACATTCACAAAAAAACTTATACACAAATGCCCACAGCAGTATTACTCATAATAGCCAAAAAAGTGAAAACAACCCAAATGTCCATTAACTATATGGATATTCAAAATGTGGCATATCCATACAATGGAATATTTTTCAGCCATAAAAAGGAATGAAGTACTATTACTAGCTACAATATGGATGAATCTTGAAAGTATGCTAAGTAAAAGAAGTCATAAAGGCCACACATTACAGGATTCCATTTACATGAAATGTCCAGAATTGACCAATTCATAGAGACAAAAAGTAGATTAGTAGTTGTCAAGGGATGGAAAGAGGGGAAAATTGAGAATGACTGCTAATAAGTACAGGGTTTCTTTTGGGGGGTGATGTTAATATTCTGGAATTGTGGTGATGGCTGCACAACATAGTGAATATACAAAAAAAAAAAAAATCACTGGACACTATAGGGGCATCTGGGTGGCTCAGTAGGTTGAGCGTCCGCCTTCAGCTCAGGTCATGATCTCGCAGTTCATGAGTTCGAGTCCCACGTCGGGCTCTGTGCTTACAGCTCAGAGCCTGGAGCCTGCTTCGGATTCTGTGTCTCCCTCTCTCTGCCCACCACCCCCCCCCCCCCCACTGTCTGTCTTTCTCTCTCTCTCAAAAATAAATAAACATTAAAAAAAATTTTTTTAAGATAAAAAAATCACTGGACACTATAAAAGACTGAATCTTATGTGAACTATAGCTGAACAAAAAAATATTTTTTTAACTAAAAAAAAAGAAATTAAAAAGCAGAACGATGTTGTGCCATCCTAGCCCTCAGGCCCATGTGGTGAGCATAGCAGTTTTTAGCAAAGAAATCATCCAGGTAAAAATACATTCACAGTAGAAAAAATTCTGCAAGAATTCTGCAATTCCTCATGTGTCTCTCCATTCACAGTCCTACAAAAACTAAGTTTTGATTATTGTTTTTAGTGAAGAAAAGGAAATATGTACAATCAGAAATCATCACTCATGTCACAATATACTTCTCTTCCAATAAACCCTCTTTCTGTCAATGAAGAAGCTGCCATAGCCAGAAACCTGGGAGTCATTCTAGATGCCTTCTCTCTCTCATTCTTCACATCCAACGGACAAAATCCTACCCATTTTGGCTCTTAGCTACTAAATATTTTCCCCATTCAATATCCTCTTCTTTATCACTACTTGACAACTCTGTCATCTCTTCCCTACACCCTGTTTCTAGTTTTGTTTTCCTTACATTTCATCTATACACTACTATTAGGAAGCTCTATTTAAACCGAAAGTCTAACCACTGAAATTCTTCAAATGCTCTCCAGCACCTACATCAACTGGAACCTACTTATGTCTCCAGCAACCATTATTGCACATCATTCCGAGCCCAGTTTGTACTCTAGTAAAACTGAGTTCCCTGCACAGACGATGTTGTTTCATGCCTCCTCTGCTTAGGCTACTCGGTTAGCCTGGAAAGGCTTTCCTAAACACTCAAGAAAATACAATCTCTCCCACCCTTCAATTTCCTTAGCACTTTCTGTGTATGCTTTGATAAGCACTTCATCGGTTTCTACTTTGTATTGTTTTTTGTCTTCTCTCCTTTAACAGACAGCATGATACCAGAGGCCCAAACTCAGTCCATTTAGATTCTCCACAGAACTGTCACACACACACACACACACACACACACACACACACACACAAAATCACTATACACGCTATAATTGAATGACTGAATACCATAACAGTATTTTTAATACAGATAACAAGAAACCAATAATCGCAACTGCCCCAATATTTTAAGACTTTTTTAATGCAAATAGTCTAAAACATAGGGATAGAAGTGCCCCAAAACATGTCACCAAAGACACCGATAAACACTTGAGAAAAATCTATGCAACCTGATTATAAACTGATCTTAAAAATATATAGAAATTTTGAACACTGGGAGTTCAAGATCTCCAGGTTTTACATTAGCACGACGTTTTATACTAAACACACACACACACACACACACACACACACACACAGAAAGAAACGAAGAACAATGTCGAGGTAAAGTATCTCAAAAGAGCATTCTTTAGTAAAAGAAAACGCAGAATTACAATCCCAACTCCCCATCCAGGCTTAGGTGTCCTTTCAAGACAACTAGAAGTTTCAGCACTAAAAGGAATTCATTTCAGAGGATCAGTCCTCAAGTTTCTCACAGTGGGAGAACCACGTGTCACTGACCCGTGTTCAAAATAAATAACATGACGGAAAGGGAAATCGTTTTAGGAACCCGAAAACACTTAACACACCTTTGCAAAATCCCGCTAGGCAAATGCTCTTTTCACCTTCCTGATCTCCTGGTCCCCTTCATCACCTAAAAAACCACCTAAGCAGCTTATGAACCAGCCTCGGACACAGGCCCGAGCCCAACGGCAGGTGAGGACTGGCTTCAGGACCTCTAGCCACGGCCGCTCAGACCTCAAAGCCAAAGTCGGCGGCTTCCTTCCCCAGGAGGCTCCTGCGACCCCTGGGCCAAGTAACACTGATCGCGCCTGGACTCACCCTGCGTAGCTTTTCCAGGACCAGACCCAAGTACGACTGAGGTGCAGACCCGGGCCCCTCCATGGCGCCAAGGCTGCCTCAGCTGTAGCGGCCGCAGCCCGGGCCTGGCGGAGCCACAACAAGCAGCAGAGAACACACAGCTTTCAGTCCGGAACCCAAACCTGCACCGGGCAACGGGAGCAGACCACTGCTGAGCCGGCTGCGGGGGGTTGCTGGAGAGAAAGAGGCCGACAGGCCTCAAGTGTGCAACGCTCTCCAACCGGGAAGCCTCGCCTCTAGTTACACTCTATGTTCTGAACATCCGGAGGTCCATACCCATCCCTCAGGAGCCTGCAACTAGCCCTCTCCTCACCGTCCACCCCTCGATTTGGTTTCGGCCAGGCAGAGGCGGGTAGGCGGGGAGGCGGGGACGCCAGGATGCGGTAAGTTTCCCCTCCATCTTCGCGCGAGGTCCGTAGACGTGTCCTTGCCTTTCGTTCTTAAAGGGGCCGGTGCTCTACCTGGCCAAGCCGACCACCCTTGGAAGTGGAGGGTCTCGAGGCAGAGACAGTGGAATTTGGCCTCAGGCTCTGAGCTGTGTGTGGGCCACTAGCCCAGAAGAGTGGGGTTACGGCTCAGGACTCTCCCCCCCCGCCCCCAAAATCTGGCCGCAGTAGCGGCGAGGCTTCTCTTGGAGATCCCTAGGCGTGAAGCCTCACGGGGTGAGCGCGGCGCGGCCCCTCGACCCAAGGGCAGACGCCAGGCCAAACACCAGCTCCCAGCACTTTCCTCTCGCAGAACGTCAAGAGTCACCCCCACTGAAGCCCTGACGGCATCGTACCCCGGGGGACGCTGCTGGCCCAAGGAAACCGGCAGCCACCCTCTTTCCAGTCAGAAAATGGCCTGCAGGGCCCGTGCCTGTGCGTACTGCCAACCGCGTCCGGACTTTGGACTTTGGACAGGAAGGCGTCTCGGGTCAGCTGTGGTTCAGACAGAGTTTAACCTCTCCCACGCTAGAGAACTTCGATCGGGTCTCCACTGCCCAGAGGAGGTTCGAGCGGTTTACGCATGTCTACCTAAGTTACCTGAGCACTTGCTAGACAGAACTGTCTTAAACTCTATGAGCTCCTCGTTGCCCAAATGCCAAAGCAGACTCCTGTGGACCTTGGCTGGACGACTGCTGTTCTCCTCTGAGAAGGGGAGCAAAAAGTAGCAGCTAAAAGTAGCACCTTGCCTTCTAAATTTAGGACCCTATTTTTAGGTATGTTGAATAAAGTACGGAGGGCTGGATTTGTTCGTGGGAGGCTTTTAGCTGACATAGGTGTAAAGGATAACCCCTGGGTGTTCCTTGCCAGCAATGATAATCCTCAACAAGCTCGGCTTTCTACAAGTCCTCAGGGAAGCGACAAAAAGGAGCAGATGCTTCTTCCTAAACAGGTCACCCGAGAAAACTCAATAGTTGAACAAAATCTTGAATCCTTAGGAAATTTCCCTAATGTAAGCTGGCAGCAACAATTGTGCCAGAAAGCATTAAAAAAAAAAAAAAAAAAAAAAAATGGCCAAGTTCACAGCAAATGATTTGAGGGCCCAAATGGGGCCTAGTTTTTTGGAACTCAAAGTGCTCTCTTTTGCCACATCAGCCTAAGGAGTTTCAGGAACAATCGGTATCAGAAACAGAAATTGCTTAATAATTCTCCATTTTTAAGATATTACACAACCTTCATATATGCTGGTCAGTGTGTATTGAAATTAAATTACGTTAATAGCTTATTAAAGTCAAAACAGAAGCATAACCAAAATTTTATACTTAATATTTCAGAGAATCTTAGAACAATGCATTTAGAGCATTGTATTACTTGATAAAAATTCCTTAATGTCTGAACATTTTCAGGAAATTCTAAAATCATTTTCAGCTTTCAGGACTTATTTATAACCTAAAACATTTTTTTAACTCTTTTGCCCACCCCTAAAGCAGTCTGTGCCCTTTTCCAATTTTTCAATAATTACCATTCCAAATATTAGGAACATAGATTAGGGACAAAAGAATAAACGAAGTTTTTGAAAACTCTAAAAGATTTCCCTGTAGCAAAAACACAGTAAAACTTAAACTCGGTGCCAAATTCAAACCTAATTTCTCTTTTGTACACTTAATAGTCATATAGAAACTTACCTCTTCCTCTAGATCTTTCAATTCCATTTTTTAAAAAGTTCATGTTAAAATATCTTAACATATAAATAAAGTTCTACTAAGTTCCCCATATCCTTGAGAAAGATTTCAGATTCTAATACATCCTGCACTCTTCTGTTTAACACTGACTGATCCTGTTTTGACACTTGTGTGGTAAAGGGGTACTGTAGGTGGAGTTGTGACTACCAACCTATAATCCAATTTCATGGACATCACTCCTTATTAAATTTTTTTTTCCTTAAATATCATTTGCATTAGTATCCTCTTAAAAATCTACAATTGAAAAGAGATATCCTGAATTTGATAACTGATAAAAGTTAAATTGAATGTTTTATTTATGGTCTGTTCATATAGAATACATAGTTTTAACTATATAAAAGACATTCAAAGCTTGTTCTCAAGAAGGCATGGGATTTTGCTGTCTTATCTAGGCCTGCTTTAAAGGAAATGGAGAACAAATGCTCCTATGTTAGTCACAGTAACATTGGAAACATGCTAACCAGTAAACCTTGTCCTCAACCTAGAAATTGATTTCCCTTATGCGGGCCCTATTGCAAAGCTGTAAGTACTAGTTACACCCTTTTAATTAAACCTAATTAAACAATGTCGCAGGCTATAGGATCTAGTCCCTTGGAAGAAAACCAAACATGCTGAGCCACGCTTTCATTCTGTGTACTAGCGATTTAAGAGTTGCTCTCAGAGCATATTGAATCGGGAGTTACCTGTTGAACAAGAGCTAGGTAATTTCCATTGTTTACTCCACATATAAATGAAACATTCTAGTTAGGAATAGATAAATGTTAGAATTCAAAGAGTCTCCTCAATTATGAAATAACCTAGATAAAAAGTATTAATTCCTATTACAAACAATTCAAAGAAAGTTATGTTGTGTACAAAATCTAACTGAAATTATTAACAAATAGAAACAATTACCTGAAACATCTAGATAAAAGAAAAGGAAACCCTTTCACCTAAATTTAACTGGAAAATTGCTCAGATTTTCCATTTACTTGCAGCTTTTCAAAACTATGTTATGGGAGTTTAGTAGATGCACGAAGATTGTTAGAATTCTAGACCTGGCAGGAAGTCTTCAGGACATTTGGTCCAAATATTATGAACTTAAAGCCCTATAAAGGCCGAACAGGTGAAATAAATGCAGGGAAATGAAGAATTCCTGTGTATTCAATGCAAGCACTATTCCCCTTGAGTTTTTTTGGCCATGTGAAAATGAAAGACTATATATTACAGTCTTCTACTTTTTCAAGAGAACCCAAAAATTCAGATTTTTGTATTAACTCACCTTTTAAATGTTGGTAACTGGTTCATAATTTTTTAAACAATGCACAAGTCAGCTTTAACCAGCAGTCTGTCATCTGGTCTCAGCTTCTGATGCTAGAGTTTTAAACTTGAGACTGCCCTACAGAATAAGTGACTTTCCAAGGTCACAAGATAATTTTTTTTTAAAAAATTTTTGTAATGTTTCTTTATTTTTGAGGAAGAGAGAGAGAGAGAGAGACAGAGTGTGAGTGGGGGAGGGGCAGAGAGAGAGAGAGACACACAGAATCCAAAGCAAGCTCCAGGCTCTGAGCTATCAGCACAGAGCCCGATGTAGGGCTCGAACTACCAGACCTCAAGATGGTGACCTGAGCCAAAGTCGGACGCTTAACTGACTGAGCCACCCAGGCACACCAAGGTCACAAGATAATTAACACAAAACTAAATTCAATATTTCATGTCTAAAAAATGTCATCCAAAATAGTTAAAGTAAAATGTGTTTAACTATATCTACTGAGTCCACAAAAATAAACATACTTAGCATAGTATGTTTTACTATTTACTAAATAAGCACTTAGGAGCAGTGAATATAGCATACTGATTAATAAATTATTGTTATTTTTTAATTTAGTAATTTCACTAGTATAATTTGAGAGGGAAGGGTTGACATGGAAGGGATGTGTCAAGAGGACATACAAATAAGCAGAACTAATTCCATGGGGAGTTGAAAGTTTTATTATATCTTTTTATTTTTTTTAATGTTTATTATTTATTTTTGAGAGAGACAGACAGAGTGTGAGCGGGCAATGGGCATAGAGAAAGGGAGACAAAGCAGGCTCCAGGCTCTGAGCTGTCAGCACAGACCCGACACAGGGCTCAAACTCACAAACAAACCACGAGATCATGATCTGAGCAGAAGTCAGATGCTTAACTGACTGACCCACCCAGGCGCCCCTATTATGACTTTTTATAATCATTACTATTAGTTTTTCTTTTCTCTTATGATGGAGCAGATTTCTAAGTAAAGTTTTTAATCAACATCTTTAAAACCAAATCATACAGAGTAAATTAATCACTATTCTGGGCTTATTTACCAGGTAAGGTCAACTCTCTGGAACTTAGCAAAGAAATAAAGTGAAGAGGAAGCCTCTGAAAACAAAATGGTATATGTTATTAAGCCCAATTTTCACTAAGATTCTTATCACAGTCACCACCATCTACCTGGTCACCCAAGCTAGAAACCTGGTAAGTTATCCTCACTTTTCCATTTTCCTCCCATGCTACATTCAATCAATCATTAAATCCAATGAATTCTGTCTACAAAAGATCTATCTAGTTTGTCCTTTCAATCATTTTAACAACCACCATCAGATATTAGATCAAAAGTTTAAAAACGTGGCTAGTGGGCCAAACTCGATCCAAAGAACGTTTTGTCTGACCAATATGGTACTTCTTTTTGTTTGTTTTAAAGTGTATTTATCTATTTTTGAGAGAAAGAACAGAGGGGAGGGGCAGAGAGAGAGGGAGAGAATCCCAAGTGGGCTCTGTGCTGACTCAGGGCTCAATCTCACACAGTGAGATAATGACCTGACCTGAAATCAAGAGTGAAATGCTTAACCACCTGAGCCACCCAGGTGGCCCCTAGTATTTCTTTTTAATGTGAATATTTGCTAGCATTAAAAATCAAGAGATTTCACACAAAATATCCACATCTCCACTTTTCTTGAAATATCAGAAAATCTGGCAAAACCAGGTTAAAGGTAAATAGCAGCTACATCCTTTGGAGAAAACATACACACTCTAGTTGGTTACAGTTCTCATCTTTACCTATGCTTCACTCGTTTCATTTGAGTTTATATACCCTGTTTTAGACCTTCACCATTTATTTCCTAAACTAATACAATAAGTCTTCCTTTTAACATTTTATTTTATTATTTTTTTAAAGTTTATTTATTTATTTTGAGAGAGAAAGCAAGCACAAGCAGGGGAGGGGCAGAGAAAGAGGGAGAGAGAGAGAATCCCAAGCAGGCTCTGCACTCTTAGTGTAGATGTGGGGCTGAGTGCCTGATATGGGGCTCAAACTCACGACCCTGTGATCATGAACTGAGCCGAAATCAAGAGCCAGGCACCCAACCAACTGAGCCATCCAGGCACCCCTAAGATTTTATTCTTAAGTAATCTCTACACCCAATGTGGGGCTTGAACTCACAACCCCAAGATCAAGAGTCACATGCTCTACTGACTGAGCCAGCCAGGCACTACCCCACCTTCTTTTTTTTACAGATTTTACAATGCAATAAATTCTTGACCAGGCCTGCCTTTGGTCTTTACCTGTTTAATCCTTATTTGATATTTGATAATATTGACAGATAGACTTTATAAATGCAACTTTTTCATTTTACTCACTGCTTAAAACTTCAATAGTGCCCCATTATCTACAAGATAGAGTTCAAATTCCTATTATAATATTTGAAGCTATTCTTGATTTAATCCCTATATAATCTTCATTATCATCTTATTTTTAATTAGACTAAATTGGTTATAATTCTCCAAAAATGCATGATCTATTCCACTTACTTACTTTTAAAAATGCTCTCTCCTCAACCTAGAATGCCCATCTTTTCTTTGTGTGGCTAACTCCTCCTCTTCCTTCAAGGTAAGCTCAAGTATGATCTCTGAGACACTTTCCCAGGCTTCTCTTCCCCCACCATATCCAGCTACCACTTCTGGTCAGTCTACTAGAGCATCCGTAGGGTGATTAATGTATCAGTAGCCTCCTTTGTCTATTACAGCACTGTATTATAATTATTGCTTTTTTTACCTATGTCCTCCAACTAGAGTAAGCTCCTTAAGGCAAATACTGTTCAATTACATCTTAAAATGTAAGAAGATAAAAGTGCTTCTTCAATTATTTATATGTTAGAATAGATGAGAAAAGGAAATAGCATTTGTAAAAGGCCTTCTATGTGCCAAGTACTATAGCTAAGCCCCGTGGGATATCTCATTTACAATAAATGAGATAGGATTTAATAGGATTTACAATAAAGGGGTGCCTGGGTGGCTCATTCAGTTGAGCGTCCAACTCTTGATTTCAGCTCGAGTCATGATCTCACAGTTTATGAGATTGAGCCCCACATTGGGTTCTGTGCTGGCAGCATGGAGCCTGTTGGGATTCTCTCTCTCTCCCTCTCTCTCTGCCCCTCCCTCTTCCCCCCCCCCCCCACTTTCAAAAGTAAGTAAATAAACATTTTTTTAAGTGGAAGATTTTGGAATTTTTGTTATGGCTTTGTTAAATTTTGAGATATTTGTTGCTTTTGTAAGAGTCTTATAATATACCATTTTGAGATCCCAGCTATCATTCAGATATTAACAATTTGCTTAAGATTCATTTTAGCTCCTATTATTTCCAAGCTATATCATTCAGTATAATTCTCCTGATTTGAAAAAAAAGGAATAAAATAGAAAGAAAGAAAAAACAATGCTCATGATCAACAAAACTTAGGAAAGGTTAAAAAAATCCTTAACAATATCCATGCAACAAAACACTCATGTAAGGAGAAATCCTACATGTAAGATTTTATAGAAAGACCAACATTATGTAACATTTGCATAAGAGGATTCACTTAAACATCATTTTCAGTTACTCCTATATTTAGAAAATAGGTAAAATTATTGCAAAAGATTTAAAAGGTCAACTTACCCTTTCTGTAAGAATTATAATGATGAAAATGCAGAATTCATGAAATCATAAATGTCAATTTGAAATAAGTATTTCAGAATCTGATACTCAGAAGCATCTTCTGCCAATTTATAAATAAAAATATGTTACCACTTGATGTGATATAACTTTTGCATCTAATTTCTTCCTTAATTGCTGCATTAGAGAACAAATAACGTGTTTCTTACCTTTTTGAGCAATATAATTTTGAGAAGACAGAGAGTAATCAGTTGAAAACATTTGACTGTTTGGCAGGGTATTTTCCACAGATCTGTCTATTTCCTGCTGAGTAGGTCCTTCAGTATCTAGTGATGTTTTTGATTTTTCATCATTATTTTTAGAAGATGGAGTCTCGAAATGTACTTCTTTATTAATTCTTGTGGGTAACTCTATTTCAGATACCATATCTGTGAATAAATATAGAATTGTTTAGGGGGGTTTGTTGTGGGCTTCCTTTTGTTTTCTAGGCAGGTCATTCTTTGAATTTTTGTGGTCATTGTGATACTTCATTACAGAAAGAATTCCGTAAAACATAAACTTCAGCTTGCATTAGTTCCTACTGCGAATGTAATTAATTACCACAGACTTAGTGCCTTAAACAATACAAATATATTCTCTTACAGTTCTGGAGATCAAAAGTCCCAAAACCAGGGTGTTGGCAGGGCTGTGTTCTTTCTGTTGGCTCTAGAGGAGAAATCTATCTCCTTGCCTTTTCTACTTTTTTGAGGCCACCTGCATCTCTTAGCTCATGGCTCCTTCTTTCATATTCAAAGTCAGCAGTACAGCATCTTGTAACCTCTCCCTTACTCTAACCCTCCTTCCTTCCACCTGTAACAAACCTTGTGATACTGGGATAATCTCTCCTTCTCACATCTGCAATATGACATTTTGCCACGTCAAGTAACATATTCACAGGGTCTGGGAATTAAGACATGAACATTTTTGAATGGTCATTATTTAGCCTACCACAAGGCTTTTCTTTATTCTTTTACCAAGGAAGAATTTTTAAGACTGTATAGAATTCTATTCTCTACATTGCCTTTTTGTCCTAAAAACTATTTAAAAAAAAATAAAAAATAACATAACTGTCAACAAAGATGCTGTTGTGCTATTATATAAGCTTATGACTAAGAATAAGACATTAAATAGCTCTCCATAGGATTTCATTCCTGTTAGATATATTTATTATCCAAGAAAGTATAATATTTAAATCCTATTGCAAAAATATATATCCCCGCCATTCAAGAAAATTAGTTACGATAGATTTTTCTTACTTTATCTGTTAGAGAACCAGAAATAGTCAAAATGACCAAAATTATTTACCATATCTACAGCCTCATTTTTTATACAAAAGATTTATTTAAAAACCAGTAAGACCCTACTACATCATGACCTTGTCACACTGGGCATTTAACACAAGACTTGCTCTACAATACTGGGAGGGGGCACATAAAACAAATCAAATTGATTCAGAAGCATAGCAATTAAGAAATAAAGTAAATTTATTTTTTGTTTTAATGTTTACTTATTTTTGAAAGAGAGAGAGAGCAAGATAATGACCTGAGCCAAAGTCGGATGCTTAACCGACTGAGCCACCTAGGTTCCCCCCAATGAAAGTAAATTTCCTTTAATGAGAACTCAGAATTAAACTTCAGAGGGACTCAACATCATACTTCCATTCGGGGACTTGATACAAAAATTTAATTTGAACTGCTATTAGCAGGTGGCAGGAACCACCTTCAAATGAATCTTCAAATTAGAAAATACTGTTTCACCACCTGTTGGGGATAAGTTGCAAATGGAATAATTTAGTATGGTGAGTAGCTATTTTGATGATCACCTCGCCTGGATACTTTCCCATAACCATTCTGCTGGTTGCTGTAATCACCATATATATGGTAGTTGTTGTAACCAGTGTAATAATATACTCCATAACCGCCTATTCTATATAATGAATAGAACAAACTGAGCCAGTTACACAAAGAAAGACAATATTAAAGTTCACAACAATTAACTTCCAAGTTCTGAAATCTAGTCCACTAGGTTATACATGTCTACAGTCCATAGTTGGCAGGATGTACTATTAAATATAAAAGCCATTATCACTCAAAGTTTTAATGAGATTGCTCCAAAAAAGAAAGAAAGCCCACTACCAAAGAAACTATATTAGCCATTTGCACAGAAAGGTACCCATAGTCTTAGGATATTTGAAACAAATTTGAAAATGACAAGGTACCAATCAAATCTCAGGTATTGTACTTTTTCCATTCCCTTGGAGCTTTGTTAATTTCGAAGTCCAATTTTTGTTTCCCCTTTCAGCCCATGTCCAGTTTATAGCATATCATATTATCCAGCTGGTACATTAGAAAACAATGAATAGGGGCACCTGGGTGGCTCAGTCAGTTGAGCGACCGACTTCGGCTCAGGTCATGATCTCACGGTTTGTGAGTTCGAGCCCCACGTCGGGCTCTGTGCTGACAGCTCGGAACCTGGAGCCTGTTTCAGATTCTGTGTCTTCCTCTCTCTCTAACCCTCCCCCGTTCATGCTCTGTCTCTCTCTGTCTCAAAAATAAATAAAACATTAAAAAAAAAAGAAAACAATGAATAAATAGAAGCTTTATAAATCCTAAAATCAAATACATCCTTTATATCAAGTGAAAAATTTGAAAGATATGATTGAGAGCAATCTTTATTCGTTAATAATTATAAAATGTTTTATAGTTTATTTTTTTAAAGATTTTGAAGTTTGCAATTTTTAAAAATTTGTTAATGTTTATTTATTTTTGAAAGAGAGAGAGAAAGAGAGAAACAAAGCATGAACAGGGGAGATACAGAGAGAGAGAGAGACACGGAATCCAAAGCAGGTTCCAGTCTCTGAGCTTTCAGCACAGAGCCTGACATGGGGCTTGAACTGACAAACCTTGAGATCATGATCAAGCCAAAGTCGGACACTTAACCGACTGAGCCACCCAAGGACCTCATAGGATATTTTCTATTTTAAAGCACATTATATAATTTACTAATTTACTAGAGTATGCTGTATAAAAAATATATAGATAGTATAAGTTCACACTATATTCTTGACATTATTTAAGTTATTTTGGCAATTAAGAAAAATTGACAGCATAAAAATAACATTTTGTATGTTTATGTTGACGAGATAGGGAAAATACTGATACTTTTAAATAGAATATAAAAGTAAAAAACTCAAGATATTCTCATTCAACTGTTAGTAAAATACATTCTTCCATGAGTATACACAGGTATGCGCTTATTTTCACTTTCAGACCCAAAACACCGTAAAGTTGTGCTTAGAAATCAAATTAAAATCAACATGGGGCACCCGGGCACCCGAGAGGCTCAGTTGGTTAAGTGTCCAACTTCTGCTCAGGTCATCATCTCACAGTTCATGGGTTCGAGCCCCGCATTGGGCTCTGTGCTGACAGCTCAGAGCCTGGAGCCTGCTTCAGATTCTCTCTCTCTCTCTCTCTCTCTCTCTCTCTCTGCCCCTCCCCCACTCGCACTCTGTGTCTCTCTCTCTCAAAAATAAATAAACATTAAAATCAATACTAAATTACGTTTTAGATTTCATTCATATACTATGAATGTGTCTGGCAAAGGCAAAGCTACATGTTTTCTTAATTTGGTAATCTCATGAAATTAACATCTTGCTTCAATGAGTGTCCTAAATTTGAGAGGGAATGCAAGAAATTATAAATCTTCTCACTGCTTTTTTACAGAAGTCATAAATCTATACTGTCAGAGAAAAAATTTATATAAGTTTTCCATTTCAGTGTAAGAAGGCTAATAGAGATTTAATTAAAATATTCCTGATTTTTCTGATTTTATGCTACATATTAAATATTTAAATGTGTATACCTTTCAATAATAATATACCTGAGTTCAAATTTATAATGAAAATATATATGCATGTCTTTTGAGAACCTTCATTTTAAAAGGACTATCTGGGGCGCTTGGGTGGCTCAGTCGGTTAAGCATCCAACTTCAACTCCAGATCATGATCTTACAGTTTGTGGGTTTGAGCCCCACATCGGGCTCTGTGCTGATGGCTCAGAGCCTGGAGCCTGCTTCAGATTCTGTGTCTACCTCTCTCTCTGCCCCTCCCCTACTCGTGCTCTGCCCCTCTCTGTCTTTAAAAAATAGATAAATGTTAAATTAATTAATTAATTAATTAATTAAAGGATTATCCTTGGGTCACCTCAGTGGTTCAGTTGGTTAAGCATCCAACTTTGAATCAGGTCACGATTTCACAGTTTTTGAGTTCTAGCCCCACATTGGGCTCTCTGCTCTCAGCACAAAGCCTGCCTTGGATTCAGTCTTCCTCTCTCTCTGCCCCTCCCCCCTTGCAGGACTCTCTCTCAAAAATAAACATTTAAAAGGATTATCCTTCCCCAAAATTAATTGAAAAAAATTTTTAATTTGAAACATATATGTCAAAGTTTACCACATTTGTATTGTTGCATCATATATTCATGTGCATACTAATAGCCATTTATTTTAAGACAATTCAATTTTCAAACATAGTTTAAACTGATCATTTGACTGAATTAACTAATCAGAGTTAAAGGGGAAAAAACGTTCTAACCATTCCTAGCCTAAAGTATTCAGGTAAAATGTGGGATTTACTTCTCAGTTACTTTTTTGTTTTTACACTTATTTATTTATTTTGAGAGAGAGAGAGAGAGCATGAGCTGGGGAGGGGCACAGAAAGAGAAAGAAAATCCCAAGCAGGCTCTGCATTGCCAGCACAGAGCCCGATGTGGGGCTCAAACCTACAAATCATGAGATCATGACCTGAGCCAAAACCAAGAGTCAGATGCTCGGTTATTTTTTAAGACAAGGATAGGAAAGTATCAGTGCAGTTCTGAAAAGCAGTATTATTGCTTATAATAAGACAATTATTCAGTGTCTATTGCTCTTTCAATTATGAATTTAACATGGCACTTTGGTGCTGTCACTTATTTAGCCTTGTTCAAAAGATGAAAGTCCCAAGTAGGCAAACACAAGTCAGTAACTTACTCTTACCTGTGGACATAAAAGTTAAAACTGAGCAATCAGCTCAGGAACCTGAATACAATGGGACTGTTGTAAATGCAGGATTCAGTGATGTTTAATGGCATTAGGGGGAAAAAAAAGGCTTATTCTATTATTAATTACACTGAAACTTGTATGTGTTTAAATTCTTTTAAAATATTGTTTTAATTGCATTTAAAATAAATAACGTATGTTAAGAAAAATGAATACTTCCCATAATATTTTTTAATTAAATTAATTAATTAAATTAATTTCAGGGTATTATTTTCACATGACTTAAACCAAAGCTTTAGGACTTACATTAGATATGTAAACCTTGGTGACTCAGTTGGTTAAACATCCAACTCTTGATTTTGGCTCAGATCATGATCTCCTGGTTAGTGAGATTGAGCCCCAAATGGGGCTCAGCGCTGACAGCAAGGAGCCCTCTTGGGATTTTCTCCCACTCTTTCTGCCCCTCCCCCACTTGTGCACGCTTATGCACACATACACACTTATGCTCTCTCTCTCAAAATAAACATTTTTTAAGAAGGATTTACATTAGATACAGATATGCCTTTCTTACAATTGTTTGTAAACAGAATTTTAAGTCAAATAACATAATGAAGAACGTTTTATATTTAGCTATACTTGGAAAATTCATTTAAATAAGTTCAATTGGAGTCCTTTTGTAAAATAGTTAATATTGCAATATAAATAACTGTTCCCTAATTTATGTGTTTTGTAAATACCTATATCAGTATATTAGTTTTTCTGTAAATCTGGTTATCTCAGGTTTCAGCCTTTCATAAATATTGATTTAAGATCCAGTGATTCATTTTTTTAATGCAATCTTTCTGATTAACGCAAGTTTTCACTTGGTATTTCCTAAAAGAGTTATTGAAATTATCTAAAAATATTGGCTGCTATAGCTATTTCTCCAATAGCCAGAAAGTAGGGCCTATGGATTTATCTGAATCCTTTTAGTATTACCTTTTTAAAATAAATTTTAGGGGCACCTGCGTGGCTCAGTCAGTTGAGTGTCTAACTCTTGACTTCGGCTTAGGTCGTGGTCTTATGTTTCATGAGTTTGAGCCTCGCATGGGGCTCTGTACTGCCAGTGAAGAGCCTGCTTGTGATTCTGTCTACCTCTCTCTTCACCCCTCCCCTGCTTGCCCTCTATCTCTCTCGAAAAGAGGGAGGGAAGGAAGGAAGGAAGGAAGAAAGGAAGGTTAAAAAAATAAATAAATTTTACATGACCCCAGGTTGTTTTGCATTTAATTAATATCGTAATATTTTGGAATAATCTACTTTGTATATATAGAATGACCTATCTTTTTTAGAAGCTTAAAGGAATTTCCTAATATTTTCATAAAATCCCTCAAAATTAGTTGTAATTGCATAAATGTCCTATTCTCGTTTGATCTCCTGTTTTAATATGTAGAAATTCTCACCAAAATAATATCAAAACAGGGAGGGAGACAAAACATAAGAGACTCTTAAATATAGAGAAATATAGAGAACAAACTGAGGGTTGCTGGAGGGCTTGTGGCTAGGGGAATGGGCTAAATGGGCAAGGGGCATTAAGGAAGACACTGGGATGAGCACTGGGTGTTATATGTAGAGGATGAATCACTGGAATCTACTCCTGAAATCATTATTGCACTATATGCTAACTAACTTGTATGTAAATTTAAAAATAAATAAATAAATAAAACTAAATTAAAAAAAAAAAGAAATTCTCCTAGCATCACTATATGAAATAATAAATAAATTCTACTAAAGTGATGTTCAGTATGCCTTGGAGTTTTTATAAATATGCTTAAAATATTTTCATATATCTATATTTTGAATCTTCTTTATTTCATATTGTTTTGATATTGTTTTGCTTTATTTTAGTCTCATTTATTCTTCTCAATTACTCTTATCTGCTTTTTCACAAATATTCCTTTAGGATCCAACAAGTGTAGAACAAAATCATTTCCTCTTTAGGCTTTGACAATCTATTTTTAGTCATGCATTACACGTACCCATTTCTCATTTAGCAAAGGGTAAGAATATAAGTCTACATTCTGGCTGAAGGTATTAATTCAGTTAAGAGCTCACATTTTGGAGACTATTAAGAAATAACATATAGTTCTTCTGAAAATTCAAGAAAATCAATCATTTCTAATGGAAATTATGTGTTTCCTGAGTGTGCAACATTGTTGATCTCTTCTTATGAAAGGTTATCTATCATCCTAAGGTTCAGTTGTTCCTGTATTATTGGCCAATATTTGCAGTTTCTAATCTGTCCATCAGAGAGACATCAGAATGGAAATGTGAGAAAGTCATTTTATATAATTCTTTACTTAAAGTAGAATCCACGTTTCTAATCATAGAAATTGCTAAATACTTAGATGCTAGATCTAGAAGTATCCTGTGATACTCTGCCCCTTTCCATAGTTTTCTGTTTAGCTCCCAGAATTGATAGAAAACCGTTCAAATATAGTTATATTGGGAATGTGTTAATAAGCTAAAAAGTTAATGTAAATGAGCAGAAACCCTCATTAATGAAAATAGAAAGTCAGTGTACATTGTCGAAATTAATCAAAGCAGAACAATATAAAGATTCTATTTAGAAAATAGAGATAAATACTAAAAGAAATTTGCTTCAAAGAAAGAAAGAAAGAAAGAAAGAAAGAAAGAAAGAAAGAAATTATTGTCCCTGGGACAGAGGAGAGAGTAGAGGTGGACAGAAGCAACAAGTTGCTTTTGTATAAAAAGAAAAAAAATAGGCTTAGCACTATTTATATAAAACCTGTTTACATATACTACTTTCATAAAAATTAAAATTTATTGTAAAATACCTTAAGATCTTATTGGAATATCTATGTATCTCCAATCATTCTTTTTACCTTGGTATTTTATTTTATAATACTAAGATCTAATTCCCAGAGTAAACCAGAAATTAATAAAAGGGTAGTTGATAAGATTGTTATTGACTTTTGAATATGCTGAGAAACATGGATTTCTGGATTTTTTTAATCTGATTTGTACTTATAAGAATAAATTATGTTTAAAAAATAAGTTACATAATAGATATTTTTATACAAACCTGACTGACTGTATCTGCTTTTCAGCATCATAACTTTCATATTATCTGTTTGATAATTTTCAACTGAAAATTCTTCTGTTTCATCATTGTCAACTACATTATTTTCATCCTGCATCTGTTTGGGAGATGGCAATTCTGTTTCCTTTGGAATGTCCTGGAAGTTCCAAGGATTGTCAAAATTATATAAGAAATTTTTAAAATATGGTAATGTATCAGAATCATCTGTTTTCTCTAAGACTCTTTCATTCCCTACTTGATCTTCAGTTTCTATAATTTTTATTGTTTTTATTTCTTGTTCCTTATCAGGGTCAAATTTACTTTTTGGAAGATGTTCATGTTTATCTCCTCCACTTCCTTCTTCACTTTTTTCCATCATCTGACATAATTTTATCTTCATTGGTATATACAAAGCCTAGCATACCAAAACCAAAATCAAACCAATTTGGTTTGAGAATTGAGCTATCATTGGTGATTGTGTCTTCTTTTTCTGTTAATGTTTCTGTGCATGGAACTGTGGATTCTTCCTCAGATGGTATGGAATTAGGAGCATCTTGTAGTGGTGAACTTCTGTCTTCGGGCAATAATTCAAGCCCTGTATCCTCACCTCCAAAACCTAAATAACTTGTAAAACCACCCCCAAACCAACCAGTGGCTTGAGGACCGATGGAACCTAGTTCAGACTGTTTCTTTGGCACTGAATTGAATTCCGATTCTGGTTCTTGATTTTGTTCTGTCTGGGGCTCATCATTATTTAATTCCTGTAGGTCATTCTCATCTTTTCCTGCTACTTTTCTGCTTGGAAATGAACTTTCTTGTAGAGGTTCAACAACTGATTCAAAAGTCTTTCCTTTAGCTTGTTCTCTTCCAAATCCAAACCATCCTTTCACTTCAGACACAGTTGAGGATGGTGGGATATGAACCTCTTCAGGAATAGAATCCTCTTCCAGACTTCCAGCTTCCACTTCTTCCCAATCTTTTGATTCACTAGAACTTCTGATATCTTCAGGAGCCTCCGATGCTGGAAATTGATCTTCCAACAAAATACTTTCAGAAGTTGAATAAAATCCAGATTCTGTCTGCAAATCATTTTCATATACACTTAATTTTTGGTCTTTATCTTCTTCATAAGGATATATGTTTTTGCCATCACTGTCTTCATTTTCAAATGTGTAGCTTACTCCAAGAAGACAAAGAAAATCAGATTCCTAATAGAAAAAAAAATTATGATTGACATAAATACACCAAAATTCCTTATTTCTCCCTAAATCATTTAAAATGAATGACTATGATTTTCCCAAGACCATAAAACTAACTCGACACACAGCATAAACTAAAATCAGATCTCCTAATCTCAAACATTTATATCACAACTGACCGCGCAGGGTCGATGATATACCTAAATGAAAAATCAAGGCTTTGAGTATATTCTGAAAATAAACTCCTGATGAAAATGTATATATGTCCACAAAATCTTGCTTCTCCTAAGAGTGCACTGAACAGGCACGTTCAGCTGCGTGGTGATTTAAGAGAGGGGAATTTCACAGCACATGATGACAGTTCAGACAGACCAGAGACTGTAAAGCATGGAGGCCTGGTTAAAAGTTGCAGTATGGCACAAAAACAGACACTCAGATCAGTGGAACAGAATAGAGAACCCAGAAATGGACCCACAAACGTATGGCCAACTAATCTTTGACAAAACAGGAAAGAATATCCAATGGAATGAAGACAGTCTTTTCAGCAAGTGGTGCTGGGAAAACTGGACAGCAACATGCAGAAAAATGAACCTGGACCACTTTCTTACACCATACACAAAAATAAACTCAAAATGGATGAAAGAC
Source organism: Panthera pardus (assembly GCF_024362965.1). NCBI lineage: Eukaryota > Metazoa > Chordata > Mammalia > Carnivora > Felidae > Panthera > Panthera pardus. Next base: position 80,455,701 of record NW_026526810.1, on the reverse strand, counting down.
CTCAATGTAAGACAGGAAGCCATCAAAATACTAAAGGAGAAAGCAAACAAAAACTTCTTTGATCTTGCCCTCAGCAACTTCCTACTCAACATGTCTCCAGAGGCAAGGGAAACAAAAGCATAAATGAACTATTGGGACCTCATCAAAATAAAAAGCTTCTGCACAGCAAAGGAAACAATCAGCAAAACTAAAAGGCAACCGACAGAATGGGAGAAGATATTTGCAAATGACACATCAGATAAAGGGTTGGTATCCAAAATCTATAATGAACTTATCAAACTCAACACCCAAAAAACAAATAATCCAGTGAAGACATGGGCAGAAGACATGAATAGACACTTCTCCAAAGAAGACATCCAGATGGCCAACTGACACATGAAAAACTGCTCAACATCAGTCATCATCAGGGAAATTCAAATCAAAACCACAATGAGATACCACCTCACACCTGTCAGAATGGCTAACATGAATAACTCAGGCAACAACAGATGTTGGCAAGGATGCAGAGAAAGAGGATCTCTTTTGCATTGTTGGTGGGAATGCAAACTGATGCAGCCACTCCGGAAAACAGTATGGAGGTTCCTCAAAAAATTAAAAATAGAACTACCCTATGACCCAGCAATTGCACTAGTAGGTATTTATCCGAGGGATACAGGTGTGCTGTTTCTAAGGGGCACATGCACCCCGATGCTTATAGCAGCACTATCAACAATAGCCAAAGTATGGAAAGAGCCCAAATGTCCATCGATGGATGAATGGATAAAGAAGATGTGGTATATATATGTACAATGGAGTATTACTCAGCAACCAAAAAGAATGAAATCTTGCCATTTGCAACTATGTGCATGGAACTAGAGGGTAGTATACTAAGTGAAATTAGTCAGTCAGAGAAAGACAAATATATGACTTCACTCATATGAGGACTTTAAGACACAGAACAGATGAACACAAGAGAAGGGAAGCAAAAATAATATAAAAACAGGGAGGGGGACAAAACAGAAGAGACTCTTAAATATGAAGAACAAACAGAGGGTACTAGAGGGGTTGTGAGTAAGGGGCATTAAGGAATCTACTCCTGAATTGTTGCACTAGATGCTAACTAATTTGGATGTAAATTAAAAAAAAATTTTTTTAATTGCACTAAAACATTTAGGTTTCTTTTATTGAGATATTACATAGCCAGTTGAGGTGGGGAATCCTCTTGTTCATCTCACAGAACAACCAAATAATCAAGAAGAAAAATGGTTAAGTTATTATTATTACTACTATTTTTTTTTTAATTTTAAATAGTCTCCATACCCAATGTGGGGATTGAACTCACAACCCAGAGTTCAAGAGTCACGTGCTCTACTGACTGTGCCAGCCAAGGACCCCAAAATTGTTATTTTTTAATCTCATGGTATGAAACAGTGATATGTGCTGCTCTTTGGATATGATCATTATGAAATGAGAATACAGTTCAGAACTTTTAAAAAGTAAACTTCAAAATTAACATTTTACAATGTTTTAGGCACTGCAATCTAGTAAGTGCTTGAGAACAGACTCTGGAACCAACCATCTGGGTTTAAATACTGACCCTGCCAAGTTCATCTCTATGATCTTGGGTGAATTATATGACCTTTCTATGCCTCAGTTTCCTCATCTGTAAAATGAGAATAATGACAGTACCTACTTTATAGGGGTGTTGTGTTGTGAGGATTAAATGAATGAAATGCTTGGAATAGTAGCTGTCTATAGTAAACACTAAACTAACCTAGCCCAAGTAACACTACCTCAGATGACCCAGTAATGCAAGGGGGAAAAAGCCCAACACCTTGCTTCTATTCAGTGCAATTCTGAAAGGCCATCCCAGGTTCAGAATTCCTTGAATCAACTGAGACCTTTGTTGTGACTACATCACAGTTCAACTTCTCTGTCTGCCCAAAGCTGATCCCTCACAGGTGCTATTCCTGAGTTTTCCCCAGGAAACCTCTTGAGTGCAAAGGTCTACCTCAGAGTCTGTTCCCAGGGAACTTGACCTAAGAATGTAGGGTGTCTGTATGCTTACTATGTGTTCTGCATTGTTCTAGATGCTGAAAGTCTACAGTAAACAAAAGGGAAACAAAATAATTATGAATTCTAATAAGTGCTATGGAGGACATAAATAGGAATCTGTGGTTAAGATGCAGTAATTCCACAAGAATCATGAAAGCCTCTCTGAAGCACTGATGCTTAAGTGGTGACATAAAGGATAAGAAAGAACCAGCCAAGTGAAAAACTTGGGGGAAAGAATTTCAACAAAGGCAACAGCCTGTTTGGGTCTCTGGGCTGGGAAAGTGTTTGGCATGTTCTAAGAACAGTCAATAGGTGAGTGTGGCCTGGGGCATAGTGAGCAATGGGAGAGCAGGAGCAGCTCAAGTAGAGCCAGGGTGAGGAGTCAGGGCTTGATTCTAGGTTCAATAGAAAGCCATTAAATGGCTGTAAAGCAAAGGAATGGCATCTGATTTTTTTTGGGGGGGGGGGGGGGTTGGTTTTTGTTCTTATGAGATCCATCGCTCCATTCCTTTTCGGAGAATGAATTTGAAGAGAGCAAATGTAGAGATGAGGAAATCATTTAGAAGGCTATTGTAGTATTCTATTTTCTTTGTTTTTTTAATAGGCTTCATGCTCAGCACAGAGCCCAATTCGGGGCTTGAACTTACAACCCTGAGATCAAGACCTGAGCTGAGATCAAGAGTCAGATGTTCAACTGACTGAGCCACCTAGGCACCCCTATTGTAGTATTCTTTTTTTTTTTTAATTTTTTAAGTATATATTTATTTTTTGTATTTTAAGTATATATTTATTTTTTGAGAGAGACAGAGACAGCATGAGCAAGGGAGGGGCAGAGAGAGAGAGAGAGAAAGAGAGACAGAGAGAGTCCCAAGCAGGCTCCACACCACCAGCATAGAGCCAGATCTGGGGCTCAAACCCACAAAACTGAAGGTCATGACCTGAGGCCCAAACCAAGAATTGGAAACCTTACTGACTGAGCCACCCAGGCACACAATATAGTATTCTAATCAAGCTACCCTATGACCCAGCAATAGCACTGCTAGGAATTTACCCAAAGGATACAGGAGTGCTGATGCATAGGGGCACTTGTACCCCAATGTTTAGAGCAGCACTTTCAACAATAGCCTAATTATGGAAAGAGCCTAAATGTCCATCAACTGATGAATGGATAAGGAAATTGTGGTTTATATACACAATGGAATACTACGTGAAATGAGAAAGAATGAAATATGGCCTTTTGTAGCAACGTGGATAGAACTGGAGAGTGTTATGCTAAGTGAAATAAGTCATACAGAGAAAGACAAATACCATGTTTTCACTCTTATGTGGATCCCAAGAAACTTAACAGAAGACCATGGGGGAGGGGCAAGAAAAAAAAAAGTTAGAGAGGGAGGGAGCCAAACCATAAGAGACTCTTAAAAACTGAGAGTAAACTGAGGGTTGATGGGGGGTGGGAAGGAGGAGAAAGTGGGTGATGGGCACTGAGGAGGGCACCTGTTGGGATGAGCACTGGGTGTTTTACAGAAACCAATTTGACAACAAATTTCATATTAAAAAAAAAAAAAGAAATGATGAGGCCTTGGATTAGGGCTATGGGGAGAGTGAAAATGATGAGTAGACGATATACTCCATATATATTTTGGAGATAAAACTGACAGTATCAGGGATACCTGGCTGGCTCAGTCAGCGGAGAATGTGACTCTTGAGCTCAGGGCCATAAGTTCAAGCCCCACATTGGGCATGGAGTCTACTTTAAAATAAATAAATAAATAAATAAATAAATAAATAAATAAATAAGAATTCTGTCTTTAAAAACAAAAACGAAAACTGACAGTACCAGAAATTATACAGTAAATTGACTGTTAATCCCAGAATTTATGCTGGGAAAGAGCCACGTAATAGATAGTTTGCATGACTAGGCTGACTCACTTCACACTGACCTTATTTAAGGTGAGTTGCCTTAGCCTAGAATCTGAATTAAATGAGCTAATCAGACTCATATATTGAAAAGTCACATTCTGGGGGCACCTGGGTGGCTCAGCCAGTTGGGCATTGACTCTTGATTTTAGCTCTGGCCACCATCTCATGGTTTGTGATTAAGAGTGAGAAGTCTGCTTGGGATTCTCTCTCTCTTCCTCTTTCTCTGTCTCTCCCCAGCTTGTGCTCGCTCTCTCTCTCTCTCTCTCTCTCTCTCTCAAAATAACTGAAAATAAAACTTTAAATAAATAAATAAATAAATAAATATTTTTAAAATTAAGTGAAAAGTCACCTTCTGATTCCCTTTCTCATTACCAAGCCCAACATTATCAAATCCAACATTATCGAGCTCACTTAAAACTCAATAGCAAAAGAGGTTGCACAGATATAAGACCCAGAGGGAGTGATGGGAAATAAATTTTGTCCCAGTAGGATAACATTAGTAATAATATCTAATACTTATATAGCACTTACTAAATGCTGTTCTATATACTTTACCTATGTTCATCTTTCCCCATTAATTTGTGAAGTAGCACCATAATATAATCATTATCCTTATTTTACAGATGAGAGAATTAAGGCATACAAAGCCATAGTCAGGCTTTGAACTCAGTCTACTTCCAGAATCTATGTTCTTCACTACTACACTCTACTGCCTGTCAGTTTTTCAGAAAGCAAATGATATGCCTGTCATCAATTTTGTCTTAACCTAATTTTATTCACATATTCAAACTATCCTTAGAGTGAGTTCCCAAACCAACTATTTTATGTATTCACTATACAAGATACTTAACCAATAGACACTTATACTACAGAAAACTATTTTAGCCAAGAAAATTTAAATGCAATTAACAACTGAAATGTTATTTAATACTCACTTTAGTTGATATCTGAACTTCCTCAGATATGAACACCTCTTCAGTCTGGACTGCGTCTCTGGGAAAATATCCAAAGTCCTTTCCTTTCTACCAAAATGAAGAATGAAGATTAACAAGGAAGAGTTATCAAACCAATAATAATTATTGAGCCTAATTTTGTCCCATGTCCTTGGCTTTCATCTATATTAAATCACAAACATTAATTGGCTTTCATTTGCTGTCTAAAAGAAAGTAAGTGAAATCATATTCCTTTTTTTTAAAAGATTTTCTTTTTAGGGGTGCCTGGGTGGCTCAGTCTGTTTAAACGTCTGTCCTTTTTTTTTTTTTAAGTGAGCAGCAGGCAAAAATTTATTAGAGTATAAGATCAGAAAGTTAGAATACCATGGGAGCTCTCTTTACACAGAAGTGGCATTCAAAAGTGAATACCCTGTGTCTGACTCTTGATTTCAGCTCAGGTCATGATCTCACAATTCATGGGATCAAGCCCCACGTAAAGCTCTGTGCTGACAGTGCAGAGCCTGCTTGGGATTCTCTTCCTCTCTCTCTCTCTGCCCTTCCCCATTTCTCTCTCTCTCTCTTTCTCCCTCTATCTCTTTCATTTAAAAAAGATTTTGTTTTTAAGTAATCTCTACACCCTATGTGGGACTCAGATTTGCAGCCCCCAAGACCAAGAGTCACCTGCTTTACTAACTGAGCCAGCCAGATGTGCCTGTTATTCAAAACAATAGTATTAATTTGAGGGAACAAAGAGCCAAGTTGTAAAATGTCACTTTTTTAAACTTCAGAGGGAAAACCACCCTACATACTCATTTTCTTCCTTTTTATGTTTGTTAATGACCTTCCTTACCCAGGTGGACCACAGGTTTACACTAGTAAACATGGGCTATCAAAAGGCAGAAGAATGGTGGCAGTAGCCAAGTTAGATGGAGCTGTGACATATTCAGCATTTTTTAGGATAACAGAATCAAGTAAGATGTTTAAACTCTGAAGGGCCAAGATGGATTCATCAATACAGCAAAGATCTGTAAGTCCTCCAGGGAGGATTTGGTTCCATAAAACTTTTCTGGGGCTACCTTGGTAGCAGAGATCTTCTTAATCCAGTTTAATTACATGTAGGATGTCCCCTGAGAGTGAAGGTTTCAGCACTCTTAGCCCATTTCCTATCCCAGGCAAAGTTGAAACGTGTTTTGGTCCTTTCATCCAGCACCATTACATCTCAACTGTGATTCTCCGGCTCTGCAGTTGCGGCAGCTGTTTGGAAACTGACAGTCTGTGGGTGAATTCCATAGTGTGGTCTCTTAAACAGCTGCCTGCCTGGGTTAATCACCTAATGCACAAAACTAAGTATGCTTGAAACTTCACCCTGGCTCTACACATTGCATGCCACTTTTGTGTGAAACTATCATTCTCATACACAGTAAGCAAGAAAGAATGCTTTCTTTTCCTCTTGTGATACCTACTGTGTCATTTTTCTTACAGCTGCATTGGTTGCCTCTAATGTGTTCAAAGACATACACTGACATGTTTAAAGGACCATAGCAGTAAGGAATCTTGGGAACTACAGAAGCCAAATAATTCTGGCCATTGAGAGTCAGCCGTTCAGTCATACAGCCCCTGCTGCTAAAAAAAGCAGGATAGATCCAAGTAGAATCTTCTCCTTCAAATAGTGATCACAAAGGCTACACAACAGAGAAATCTGATGCATATTCAAAATGGAAATGATGTGTGCATCAGGTGGGTCATGCTTGTTCAGCTTGGGAGTAAAATTGCTTACCATAGCATCTTTTCATTATCGTTGGTGTTGCCTAGATGTCCCATAATCTCCACTGGCACTTTTAAAGTAATTTTATTCTCCAAGTAAATATAAAACCTAAGTTCAGAAACTATGCATGCTACATAAAAATAATTTCAAGGCACTCTTAAGTTCTCTATCCCAACCAAACTGCCTTCCCAAAACACTACTTTTATAGAAATTCTGAAACCAAGACTGAACATGACCATTTTTCATTTGTTTAAACGTGTTAAATATTTAAATTAATAACTATTTTAAATATATATTACATATATGTTATATATGTAATATATATTTACTTTGAATATGCTTTGAAATTATTAAAGTTCCTTTAGAGATGAAAAGCAGCTTTTCTGTGCAAGCTAGTCATTTACTTTACATTCAGTTTTTAAGACTAGATACTTACACTTCCTGCCCACAAATCTTCCCTTTCTCCTGCAAGTTTAACATAAACAGATATCTCTTCTCCCTTAGTGAAGTTCAGGTATCGGCAGTCAGGTCCTCTGTAATCTCTCATGGCTAAGACTCTGCTTATTAAAGCTATGTAAACATGTGAAGAAAAACACACAATTTAAATTAAAATGTTATTTATCTCCCTCCCATCTTGCCCTCCTCCAGTATATCTTATGTATTTCCAAATGCTAATTGCTTCATATCATTTATCACCTCAAAAACCTACATTGACTTCCCACTGCACACAGAATAAATTCTAAGCTCTTTGGCTTGGTGTCCAAGGCTATCCATAACCTGCTCCTCTTCCTTATTTAAAATGACTTCCTCTTATTCCTTTACAGTCAAGTTCATCTGTCCATTGTCCCTGGAATATGTTGTTACCATCTTGTCAGGAAGGAAAGGTAAAGATAATTCGTTTTCTTCCTGGTACCTACTATAGTAGTTAGTCCCCCTTATTTGAGGGAGATACATTCCAAGACCTCTGTGAAACCACAGATAGGGCCAAACCCTACATACTATGTTTTTCCCTATGTATACATACATATAATAAAGTTTAATTTATAAATTAGGTACAGTAAGAGATTAAAAACAATAACTAATAGTAAAATTGAACAGTTATAACAATATGCTATAATAAAGTTATGTGATGCTGGGGCATCTGGGTGACTCAGTCGGTTAAGTGTCCAACTGCAGCTCAGGTCATGATCTCACAATTCACGAGTTTGAGCCCCGCATTGGGCTTTGTGCTGACAGCTCGGTGCCTGGAGTCTGCTTCAGATTCTGTGTCTCTCTCTCTCGTTCTCTGCCCTTCCCCTGTTCTCTCTCTCACAAAAATAAACACTAAAAAAATTTTTTTTAATAAAATAAAAGTTATGTGATGTGATCTCTTTCTCAAAATATCTTATTTTACTGTACTTACTCTTCTTGCAATAATGTGAGATGATAGAATGACTAAATAAAATGAGATAAAGTGAGGTACATGAGGTAAGCACTGTGACGTAGCATTAGGCTACTATTGACATTCTGACTGTATGTCAGAAGCAAGATCATCTGCTTCTGGGCCATGGTTGACTGCAGGTAACTAGAACCATGGAAAGTGATCCATGGGTAAAGGGGACTACAGTATATTCTAGGCATTATGATAGCTCTTTCATATCTTTATTTTATTGAATCCTCAAAACAGACCTATAAGGTCAATAATCTTGTATCGATCTAACAAATGATCCTTTAAACCTTAGAAAGTTGGTCACACACTTGATAAATGGTGGAGCCAGATTTGCACTGAGGTTATTTGCACTGCAACATCTGCCTTCCATATTCTGAGCTTTTTCTTTGTGCTCTTTCCTTCAGAAACTCTTCAGTCTCTCTTCATGGTGAACTCATATTCTACTTCTTCTATGAGACATCCTGAATTGGTCCAGCCTGTTCTGCCCTTCTCTGAACTTCAATATTACCTATTATTCTTATGCTGTATTGATATTTACTTTTTCATGTTGACCTGTCACTAGAATGAAAATTCCTGGAGGGCAAGAAATTTATCTGACATTTCATTTTATTCTTAGATATACACTCCTACCCCCCCAGACCCAACAAATAATAGGCCCTCAATAATTATGAATGGTCATAACCCCATATACTAGATCTAGCCCTTCAATACATAAAGTAATATACATAACATTACCTATTATAATTATACTAACATATGTAAAACATTTTGATTAAGTCATACAATTAAAGTTAAAATAATGTTATAAATTACTATGAATTTGAATGTTCCTTTCTATGTTTGGTGTCTGGCCCTAAGGAAACTAAGATGAAGAATAAAGAAGGAAAGAAAGATTATTATTGTTATAAAACATCATCTAGTAAATCTCTATGTATCAAATTGCATATCCAAATGATTAAGGAAAATGTGCACTCATAAAAATTTACTTATAAATTATTTACATTTCTACTAATAATATTTTGGATTTTTAATTTACATATTGCAAATTAAAAATAATTCTCACATACTGGAGAGATAGAATATATGTAAAACAATTGTAATATATTGTGATACTATTCCTTTTGCACCATAATGCTAATAACAGAAAATAACTTCTTAACCAGTAAAATGAAAATTAATTTTTCTTTGTAGAAGAAAGGAGAAATTTAATGTTCAAGGATATAAATAAAATTATCCACTCCTAACACTGATTTTAATATTTTTACATAATAAATGAACACAGAAATGATTGATAACGTTTAGACAATAATACAAATCAATACAAATCAATTATAGCTATCTTAAAAACTAGGAAAAGTGATGATTTGTTTGTTTTTGAGGCCTGGATTAATATCTTTATAATTTCTGATATATTTATATATCAGGCTGATCTTTGCCCCTTGATATATTTATATTAAAAACTATTACAAAATGCTTTGCTTCTAGCATTTTCTTTTTTTAGTGAAGTATATTTTATAGCTGCAAATATTTCTCAATGACATTAATGCTTACTTCTATCATACATTCCCACAATAACATATTATGTCATTTCAGAACCTCAGTTTAAGAGGAAAAGAAGGCAAAAAAGAAAAACAAACTTACTTTCACATTCCAAGTCACCACATTTTTTAAAGTCTGCCAGCAGTTTTGTGCCCTCCAGACACTTTGTCAGAGAAATTACCAAAAGGAGAGTTCTGTGAACTCCAAGCGCCGCCATGCTAAAACAAGCAGGAATCTCAAACAAGGTTTAAACCAATTGTTTAGGCCATAGACCTGTTTATGACAGTCAAAACAAGAGATATCCCACTTTCTCTACTAAATTTAAGACAAAAAGGTTTGTTTGTTTTTTAAAATCTCTTGATAATTACATTTTTCAATTAGTGTTTAGATTTAACTTGAGGGACAAACGCTGTCTGTTCACAATCTGCAGTGTCAGGTCTCCAGATAATACATAATGGTTTAATGATTAACAGATTTTTAGTTGGACTCATGGATTGTAAAAGTAACCTGTGTAAAACCATCTGACTTAAAGGTACCTTGCATTCAACAGGACAGTTCTTAAACCTGTTTTAGAATTCATCTCTTTCTGTTAAAGTCTTCAGGTAGATCAATCAATAAATGCAAACTGAGTATTTGTCTCATTCAAATACCAACATCAATGGAGAAAGTATATAGATATATGTAGAAGCAGTAATAATTTATATTAAAAGCATGGTTTTGAAATATGATGAAGGTTATTTGAAAAAAGTCCCACTTTCATATTTTAAAAACCTTCAGTGTTACTATGAAGTTGAAAATTGTAAGAGTAATAGTTAATTGGGGCACCTGGGTGGCTCAGTTGGTAAAACGTCTGACTCTTGATTTCTGTTCAGGTCATGATCTCACATTTCGTAGGTTTGAGTGAGCCCCATGTTGGGCTCTGTGCTGACAGTGCAGAACCTGCTTGGGATTCTCTCTCTCCCTCTTTCTCTGCCCCTCCCTGGTGCGTGTGTACTCTCTCTCAAAATAAATAAATAAACATTAAAAAAAAAAACGAAGAGGGGTGCCTGGGTGGCTCAGTTGGTTAAGCGTCCGACTTCAGCTCAGGTCATGATCTCATGGCTTGTGAGTTCAAGTTGCACATCAGGCTGCGTGCTGACAGCTCAAGCCTGGAGCCTGCTTTAGATTCTGTGTCTCCATCTGTCTCTGCTCCTTGCCTGCTCATGCTCTGTCTCCCTCCCTCTCTCTCTCTCAAAAATAAACATTAAAAATTTTTTAAAAATAAAATAAAAAGTAATAAAATAAAATAAAAATAATAAGAAGAAAACTAGTTAAAATGTGGTAAGTACTTCATATGTTCCAGGTATTGTCTTAAACAATTGTATGATTTAATTCCCACATCAACTGTCTAAGGTAGGTAATATTATCATCCCCATTTTGCATATGAGGTAACTGAGGTACACAGAGATAGATTAAATCACTTGCCGATAGCCACACAGTGTGGCCAATAGCCACACAGTGAGTGGAGAAGAAATTTAAATCTAGACACTCGACTCCCCCTATTCATACACTATACTTTGCCACAACAGAATGATGTCTATTACCATCTGCAACAAAACTATTCCAGATACAACAAGTACAGTATTATTCCATGTATTTAAAATTGCATATTTCTGGGGCACCTGGGTGGCTCACTCAGTTAAGCTAAGGTCATGACTCAGCTTTTTTTAAAAAAAAAAAAAAAAAGCTCAGCTGAGGTCATGATCTCACGGTTTGTGAGTTTGAGCCCCTCATCGAGTTCTGTGCTGATGTCTCAGAGCCTGGAGCCGGCTTCAGATTCTGTGTCACCCTCTCTCTCTGCCCCCCCGCCCCCCCCCCCCCCCCCGGCTGGTGCTCTGTTTCTCTCTGTCTCTCAAAAATGAATAAATGTTTAAAAAATTTTTAAATAAAATAAAATTGCATATTTCTGTCACTGGAGAGAGATATCTACAAGAATCCTCCCCCATACAGTGAGAACATATAGTATGATTCCAAGTAGTGTTCACTTTTTCTTTGTACTTTATTTGCCTTTTTTTTTTTTTTTTAAATCAGGGACATAGCAAAAATAAATAAACAAAAAATCAGGGGCATATCTTGTTGTAAAATAACAATAAAGCTATGAAAATCAGTTATTTGAATGTTATTGCTGCTTAAAAAGGATCAAAGCCCTATATTGGGACTTTCTATGTAAAACATTAGATCTCAGTAGATCTGGGGAAACCACACCTGTCTACTTCAATCTTGAGAAAGTATTTTTCTAAGTCCTTCTTTGCTGTACCTCTTCTCTTTATTTGGGCATGCCACAGTGTACATGGTTTGCAGAATATGGCAGTTGTGTGACACCACACTTCCCTCTAGTGCTTGACATAAATAAATATCTAACACCTGAGCAAGCTAAGGTGAAGGGCTTTTATTTCAGGATCCTAAAACAAAACAAAACAAAAACAGTGTTTTTTGTTCGTTTTCCAAAAACAAACTTTAGTAAGAAGCCGCCTGTGTCAGATCAAAGATTTTTACATCTTTAGAAAGAATCTGATACAGCATGAATTTGAGGATCATTTGGCTTGCAATCAGAACACTGCATAGTTGTATACATGCACACCCAAAAAGCTTTAGGTTAGTTTCTTGAAAACTTTTACGAGTCTAGAAACTTGTCAAAGACATTTAAAGAAGGATTAACTCTTCAGCTTCAAAATTTGGCACAGAATTATTTGCATAATTTATAATATCAAATCAAGAATATTTATTAAAATTACTTATACTTTTTGTATTCAATATTAAAGACATTACAGCTAAATTGTGAACTAATTAGTTTTGTTTTCTAAGACTTTTTTTTTTTTAATTTTAAGCAATCTCTACACCCAGTATGGGACTTGAACTCACAACCCCAAGATTAAGAATCACATGCTTATTTTGTTTTAAGTTAGGAACCCAGCTAAATTTAAATTGTCTATTGATTGGCTTTAAGGAAATGTGAGTCAAGAAAAACAGGAGAAAATTCTTGCCTAAGATACTAGCCTGGAGATTTTCTTCTACTAGAAATGTTCCTACTTTCTTACTATATAATATACTCAGATTATTTCACTGTATTTTCAGATCATCACTTAAATATAATTTAACAAGATATCTGAAATGTGGTAGCATAATGTCAACCATCTCTAACAGACCCAAGTGTAGATGTGGTACGTGAAAGAGATAAGAACATTTGGTTTACAGAAACCAAAGCATCAGGGCACCTGGCTGCCTCGGTTGGTTAAATATTCACCTTCAGCTCAGGTCATGATCTCACAGTTTGTGCGTTCAAGCCCCACATCAGGCTCTGTGCTGACTATTCAGAACCTAGAGGCTGCTTTAGATTCTGTGTCTCCCTCTCTCTGCCCCTCTCCCACTGGCACACTGTCTCTCTCTTAAAAATAAACATTTAAAAATTTTTAAATAAGATACCAAAGCATCAATTTTTACCATAAAGATGATCATATTATGCTATTTAGATATTATCTAATTGCTGATGCATTTTTCAGGTCAAGTGTTGAGTCAATATTAAAATATAATACTGCTAGACATTTAGATGGCTAACAGATGCATGAAAAGATGCTCAACATCACTCATTATCAGGGGAATACAAATCAAAACCACAATGAGATACCACCTCACACCTGTCAGAATGGCTAACATGAACAACTCAGGCAGGAACAGATGTTGGCGAGGATGCAGAGAAAGAGGATCTCTTTTGCACTGCTGGTGGTAATGCAAATTGGTGCAGCCACTCTGGAAAACAGTATGGAGGTTCCTCAAAAAATTAAAAATAGAACTACCTTACAACACAGCAACTGCACTACTAGGTATTTATCCAAAGGATACAAAAATGCTGATTTGAAGGGGCACATACACCCCAATGTTTATAGCAACACTATCAACAATAGCCAAATTGTGGAAAAAGCCCAAATGTCCATTGACTGACAAATGGATAAAAGAAGATGTATGTATATCACAATGGAGGAGCACTTTGGTGGCTCAGTCAGTTAAGCAATTGACTTTATCTCGGTTCATGTTCTCGCCGTTTGTGAGTTTGAGCCCCAGGTTGGGCTCTCTGCTGTCAGCACAGAACTTGCTTCAGATCCTCTGTCTCCTCTCTCTGCCCCTCCCCCACTGGTTCCCTCCCTCTCTCCCTCTCAAAAATAAACACACTTTAAAAAAATAAATATAGGGGTGCCTGGGTGGCTCAGTCGGTTGGGCGTCCGACTTCGGCTCAGGTCGTGATCTCACAGTCCGTGAGTTCGAGCCCCACGTCAGGCTCTGTGCTGACAGCTCAGAGCCTGGAGCCTGTTTCGGATTCTGTGTCTTGCTCTCTCTATGACCTTCCCCCATTCATTCTCTGTCTCTCTCTGTCTCAAAAATGAATAAACGTTAAAAAAAAAAAATTTATAAAAAAATAAAAAATAAAAAAATAAAAAAAATAAATATATATGGAAATGCAAGCTGGCGCAGCCACTCTGGAAAACAGTACAGAGGTTCCTCAGAAAACTAAAAATAGAATTACCCTATGACCCAGCAATTGCACTACTAGGCATTTATCTAAGGGATACAGGTGTGCTGTTTTGAAGGGACACATGCACCCCCATGTTTATAGCAGCGCTGTCAACAATGGCCAAAATATGGAAAGAGCCCAAATGTCTATCGATGGATGAATGGATAAAGAAGATGTGGTATATATACACAATGGAGTATTACTCGGCAATCAAAAAGAATGAAATCTTGTCATTTGCAACTATGTGGATGGAACTGGAGGGTATTATGCTAAGTAAAATTAGTCAGCCAGAGAAAGACAAAAATCATATGACTTCACTCACATGAGGACTTTAAGAGACAAAACAGATGAACATAAGGGAAGGGAAACAAAAATAATATAAAAACAGGGAGGGGAGACAAAACAGAAGAGACTCATAAATATGAAGAGCAAACTGAGGGTTCCTGGAGGGGTTGTGGGAGGTGGGATGGGCTAAATGGGTAAGGGGCATTAAGGAATCTACTCCTGAAATCGTTGTTGCACTATATGCTAACTAATTTGGATGTAAATTTTAAAAATTTTTTTTAAAAATTAAAAAAATAAATATCATAAATTGCAATATATATACATACATATATATATAAACACATACACAATGGGATACTACTCAGCAATCAAAAAGAATGATATCTTGCCATTTGCAACAATGTGGATGGAAATGGAGTGTATTATGTAAAGTGAAATAAGTCAGAGAAAGATAAATATCATATGATTTCATTCATATGTGGAATTTAAGAAACAAAACAGATGAACATACAGGAAGGGAAGGAAAAATAAGTTGCAAACAGAGAAGGAGGCAAACCATATGAGACTCTTAACTAATAGAGAACAAACTGAGGGTTGCTGCAGGGGTGTTGGGTGGGGGGATGGGCAAATGGGTGATAGTCATTAAGGCAGGCACTTGTTGGGATGAGGACTGGGTGTTGTATGTAAGTGATGAATCACTAAATTCTACTCCTGAAACCATTACTACACTATTAACTTTCTTTGATTTAAATAAAATTAAAATAAATAAAAAAATTTTTAAAATTTAAATTAAAAAATAAAATATAATACTGCTGCTGAGGAAGATTTCATGGTAACACTCAGTCAGAAATACTGATTTGGAAGAACTATGGCATTCTTCAGAGACGATACAGGAGATAAGAGTACTTACTGTATAAAGCTAAAGAATGAATCATCAAAGCCACACATGTTCAGTATCTTAGAGCTAATATCACAGAGCAACCCTTTCCATGACAATACAAAGACAAAATCATGAATGCTGTGCTTCTGCTTGGTGATGTTATTTCTGATACTATATAATCAGAAATACTATATGTTTCTGAATCTATATAATCTGATACTATACTATCTTGTCTCTTAGTACATCAGATTTCCTAAAATGGGAACATATTTTCTTTACCCAGCTGCCTGTTACTCTATAAATACGTAAGATAGAGAAACTTGATTAGAAGTTACATGGGATAAGCTGAACTAATTAAGCTGGGATAGTTTTTACTAGGGAGAGGGTACTAGAACAAAGCCTTTGAAAACAGTTACCATGGTAGATAGATGTGCAGTGAGAGATAGGCCCAAGAATGATTAAGATTCAGACTGGTGTGGAAGACATAGAGATGGCCCTTCCATATTCTCTCTTTAAGGTAAGACCTTCTGCTCACCTGCAGGGAGTACAGGTAGCAGGTAAGCTCTGGCAGACAGCAACTTTAAGGTCTGTCTCAGCTGCAGAGAGCCACCTTACCCAAGATCACCCCTTCCTGCATGATCTGGTGAATCTAGTGGATAAATGACAAGAGAGTACAAAGGTGCGAGGCATTTCAGCCCAATTGAGACACTCAGACAGGCAAGCTTTGTAGAGCTGCACTGTAGTTTGACTTCACCTTTTGCCTAATCCTGCTTTCTCCCCCTTCCTTTCATTAGTGGTGATCCCTTGAACCCCTAACTCTTTTCAGCATCTACTTCTAGAGAACACAACTTCAGACACTAGTGATCCAAAGACACAAAAGTGGGAGGTGGCAGAACATGCACATTTGGGGCCACGATATGTGCTTGTCACTCCATGGCTCCTTTTACCTTTGTTGCTTTTGTGTTGCTGAAGGCCATGTTTTAATTCTGCCCGCTTTTTCTAATTCTGCCGGTATTAGAGTTCTAACAGGAGATAGACGGGTGTTCCATTTTGAGAGATGGCACTACTCTATCATTGAGGAAATTTTCATGAAGGGCTGTTTGCAACAGTGTGGACACTGTTCAGGGTTCAGGGAAACCAACGAGGCATGTAACATCCCCAGCATGAAGGAACAGTGACCACTATCTGGAGAGAACTATGGGAGAGGGCTGCCGAACAGGAACTCGAAGACATCAGTAAAGGAACTCAGTCAGGAAAACTTCACTCTTTTACTTTTCTGAACTCCCAGGGGTAACTTTCATTGACCAAATCCAGCCAGATGCCAGAGAATAAGGGAACCCTTTGAAGTAGCACTAAAGACCTGTGTTCCAGGGACACAGAACACAGTGGCAGAGTGAAGAGTGGATTAGGAGGAGCAGTGAGAGAATATCCCGCCCACTGTCATTATTCCTTTACTATGTGGTTTTTTTTTTTTTAATAGTATGCAACATCCTCGACATCTTCAACATACGTGTGAGATATTTGCTGATCAGGGGGCTGAATTGATTAGTCTCATCTATGTGTTGGAAAGGAATTTAATTTTGTTGAGCACCAACTTTGTACTAGTCAGCTTAATATTTCAAATATAAAAAAATTTCAAATATAAATCTTATCCTTCAGGGTAAACATTATTTATTGAATGCCCATAAAGTGTCAGACACTCTTCTAGGGACTGGAGATATAGGAGTGAACAGGACAAAGTCCTTGCTTTCATGGACCTCGCATGCTAATGAAGGAAGGCAGAAAAGAACAAGCAAACAAATAAATGAACAAGATAAGTGCAGGTAGTGATAAGTTACTGTGGAGAAAAGTGTCTACTTAGATAAAGTTGTCAGGGAGGGCATCTTTAGAGAGTGACATTTGACTTAAGATAGGGGAATAGGAAGACAGAACATTTTGTGCAGACAGAAGAATTAAGGAGGAGATCATACTTCATTGTCTGAAGCTTGATTACCAATGATTTAAAGAAAAAAAATGAAGGAATCATATCGGATGCATTCCAGTATGTAAGAGACAAAGCTTTAAGGTGGAAAATAGGGGCTCCTGGGTGACTCAGTTAAGCATCTGATTCTTGGTTTCGGCTCAGGTCATGATCTCACAGTTCATGAGTTCAAGCCCTGTGTCAGGCTCTGACCTGACAGTGCAGAACCAACTTGGATTCTCTCTCTCTCTGACCCTCCCACTCTCTCGCTCTCAAAAAAACATAATAACAATAATAATAATAATAATAATAATAATAATAACAAACTTTTTTTAAAAAGTCAGAAATACCTTGGTATGTACAATCAAGAAACAGAAAGGCAAGTGGAAGTGGTAGATGAAGTAGGAGACATAGAGGTCCAATCATGCAGGGACTTTTGGCTGTGGAAGTAATGTAAGTTTTACTCTAAGTGCAATGGGAAGCCATAGGAAGTTTTAAGGAAGGAAATAACATTATTTGTATTTTTATCATATAACTTCATGTTTTTGTTTTGCTAACTTCTACTTATTCTTCAAGTACCTTAGATTAAATCTTTTAATAAATACATGACTCAATAACTTTTTATTGAAAGAATGAAAGAATACATGTATGAATGAATAAATGAATTGATTTCAAGAGCAAGATTCTTTATGCTTCATGACTAAATGAAATTCTATCTTCAGTTGTGCTGCTCAACTGCTGTCTCTCATTTCTTTTAAAAAAATTTTTTTTTCGGGGCGCCTGGGTGGCGCAGTCGGTTGAGCGTCCGACTTCAGCCAGGTCACGATCTCGCGGTCCGTGAGTTCGAGCCCCGCGTCAGGCTCTGGGCTGATGGCTCGGAGCCTGGAGCCTGTTTCCGATTCTGTGTCTCCCTCTCTCTCTGCCCCTCCCCCGTTCATGCTCTGTCTCTCTCTGTCCCAAAAATAAATTAAAAACGTTGAAAAAAAAATTAAAAAAAAAAAAAATTTTTTTTTTCAACTCGAACTCACGGACCGCGAGATCGTGACCTGGCTGAAGTCGGACGCTCAACCGACTGCGCCACCCAGGCGCCCCTGTTGTCTCTCATTTCAAACAGAAAGTCAGATAATCCTTTTGATTGAATTTTCTTTTAAAAATATGACAAAAAAATAAAATACAATAAAATAAAATACAATAAAATAAAATAAAATAAAATAAAATAAAATAAAATAAAATAAAATAAAATAAATATTACAAAAAGAATTAGGTCCATATGTATCTTTGTCATGGTTTTATATTAGTAGCAGCAGTAAGAGTGTAAATATCCAGCAAACAAAGTTTTAGAAAGCCTTTGGATTCCCAAATACTGTAGGGAATGCTTAACAGGCTGCTATATGAATAGGTTAATGAGCAAAATTAATTCCTATTAATTTCCAATCATCAATAGCTTAGTGTCTTTTAAGAACCAATATGGGTCAATTTTATATACTCTTATGCCATCTCTTCCAAAATCATCCTCCTTCACTCTGCTGCTATCCTGTCCGCATTTATGCAACATTTCCTTCTTGCCTCTTTTGGTGTCCACCTCCCTAAGTACCTCATCCCCCAGGTGTCTTTTTTTCTTTTTTTTTAAGACTTTACTTTTAGGGGCTCCTGGGTGGCCCAGTCGGTTAAGCATCAGACTTCGGCTCAGGTCATGATCTCACGAGAGGGGCTCCCTCCCTCTCTGCCCCTCCCCTGCTTGCATGCACACACATACAGTCTCTCAAAAACAAAAATAAAAGATAAACACAAAGCAAGGGAGAAGGAAAAGTCAAGGATGACTCTGTTTCCTAGTTGGACAACTGAGAGAGAACATGGTGGTGCCATTTACTGAGACAGGAGCACAGGAGAGGAGCAGGTTTGGAAGAGAGACAGAGGAAGATCATGAATTTGGTTCAGGACGTGTTAAGTAAATGAAAGTAAAGCAATGCAAATTATTTCCAGAAAAAAAATTAAAATTTGATGGTTTTAAAAAAGTACTCATAAGCTTGTTTTCAAAATCCTTATTAATTTTGAAACAATTTTGGAACTTCAGAAAAGTTGCTAATACAGAGTTCCTGTATACCCTTCACCCAGCTTCCCCCAAGTCAACACCTTATATAATCTTATATATAAGTCTAGTACAATGTTCAAACATAATAAATTAACATTAGTACAATATATTAACTAAACTACAGACTTTACTATAATTTCCCTAGTTTTCTAACTAATGTCCTCCTTCTGTTCAAAGATCAAATCCAAGACACTATATTGTATTTAGTTGTCCTATCCCCTCAATCTTCTATGACAACGTTCTGTGACAGTCTCTTTCTTATTCTTTCCTTGCTTTTCATACATTGACACTTTTTAATGTCCCTCAATTTGCATTTATCTGCTGCTTTCTCATGATTACACTAAAGTTGTAGAGTTTGTGGGAAGAATATCAGAGTGGTGTACCCTCCTCATCACAGCCTATCAGAGGGGTATACATGGTATCAATATGTCTGTTACTGGTTATATTAACCTTGATTACTTAAGTTCTGCCAGGTGTCTCCAACGTAAAGTAACTATTTTTCCTCTTCCATATTCTGTTCATTTGAAGGGAGTTACTAAGTCCAGCCTACTTTCAAGAGAGGAGAAGCTAACTCCACCTCTTGGAGGGAGGAACATCAAAGCACTCAACAGTAAGTTGTCCAACAGTAAGAAAACTGGCCCATGGTCTGTAATATATTTACTTATCGTTCAACCCTATCATACATGTAATATAGTTTCAAAATTGATAACCCATACCCTGTGGTAAACAAGTTTATAAGAATTAGATGTTTAGGTATAAGTCTTTTTATCTTTAGTCTTACAGTAACTAATCAAAACACTTTTTACAGTTATTTAAGTCAGCTCCTTTCTTTCCCATCCCCGTTAGTGTGGTTGTGTCATACAGTTATAATTCAATTAGATTTATTTGCCATAGCCTACATTCCATCTTGGGTCTCCCTGCCATTCAAGTTGATTTTTTTTAACTTGCATACAGTAAAATTAACTCTTTATAGCATACAATTCTATGGGTTTTGATAAATGCATAGTCATGTATCCACTACTACTGTACCATACAGAACAGTTCAAAGTCATTTTATTTATTTTATTTTTTTAATGTTTATTTTTTATTTTTGAGAGAAAGTGCCAGCAGGGGAGGTACAGAGAGAGAAAGGGACAGAGGGTCCATAGTGGGCTCCTCATTGACAGCAGAGAGCCCAATGTGGAGCTCCATCACAAACCACGAGATTGTGACCTGAGCCTAAGTCAGACACTCAACCAACTGAGCTACCCAGGCATGCTTCAAAGTCATTTTATTATTATTATTTTAAAAAAATTTTTATTTTATTTTTTTAATTTACATCCAAGTTAGTTAGCATCTAGTGCAACAATGATTTCAGGAGTAGATTCCTTAGTGCCCCTTACCCATTTAGCCCATCCCCCCTCCCACAACCCTCCAGTAACCCTCTGTTTGTTCTCCATATTTAAAAGTTTCTTATGTTTTTGTCCCCCTCCCTGTTTTTATATTATTTTTGCTTCCCTTCCGTTATGTTCATCTGTTCTGTGTCTTAAAGTACTCATATGAGTGAAGTCATATGATATTTGTCTTCCTCTGACTGACTAATTTCACATAGCATACTACCCTCTAGTTCTATCCACATAGTTGCAAATGGCAGGATTTCATTCTTTTTGGTTGCCGAGTAATACTCCATTGTACATATATACCACATCTTCTTAATCCATTCATCCATCGATGGACATTTGGGCTCTTTCCATACTTTGGGTATTGTTGATAGTGCTGCTATAAGCATCGGGGTGCATGTGCCTCTTAGAAACAGCACACCTGTATCCCTTGGATAAATACCTACTAGTGCAATTGCTGGGTTGTAGCAATTTTTATTTTTTAATTCTTTGAGGAACCTCCATACTGTTTTCCAGAGTGGCTGCACCAGTTTGCATTCCCACCAACAATGCAAAAGAGATCCTCTTTCTCTGCATCCTTGCCAACATCTGTTGTTGTCTGAGTTGTTAATGTTAGCCATTCTAACAGCTGTGAGGTGGTATCTCATTGTGGTTTTGATTTGTATTTCCTGGATGATGAGTGACGTTGAGCATTTTTTCATGTCAGTTGGCTATCTGGATGTCTTCTTTGGAGAAGTGTCTTTTCATGTTTTTTGCCCATTTCTTCATTGGATTATTTATTTTTTGGGTGTTGAGTTTGATAAATTCGTTATAGATTTTGGATACTAACTCTATCTGATATGCCATTTGCAAATATCTTTTCCCATTCTGTTGGTTGCCTTTTAGTTTTGCTGATTGTTTCCTTTGCTGTGCAGAAGCTTTTCATTTTGATGACCCCTCAAAGTCATTTTAAAGTTAACATTTAATCCAAAAACTTATTTTATCTGAATTATGTGGAGAATTCTTAATTTTGCCAATTCTCTTCCTGAGGTTTATTAATTCCTTAGCAAAATAGAAAGATACTTAAAATATAAGATTACTGAAAGCAAAATAAATATATCTTTTGATCATTTCAAGATAAAATTCCAATAAAGGTTACCTTTGAACCTTTCTACCAGTTCAAAGTTTAAGGTGCTTAAACAAATAAATGTATCTTTTGTGACTTTTTTTCATTAGTCAAAGATTAAATAAATCACACAAATGTGACACCGAGCATGTAAAAAGAAATGCAAAATAAAAATCAATTATAAGACTCACTGAATGTAATTAAAATACATTTGGAAATATAATAACTGGTTTTTAAAATGTTATTTCTTACATAAATAATATCCATGACCCATTCTGATCCCAATACACTGCCAAGCAATTTTGTCTGCTTTTATGTAACAGTCCTCCAAATAACCTCCTAATGACGTGGTGGCAGAAGGTGGCAGTGAGGAAGGAAGAGAGAAGTAACTGGAAGGTTAGAAAGGGAAAAAAAGCAGAAACCTTAGTCTCTGCGGCCTTAAATGAGGGCTGAATGAGGTGAGATGGGTGCAGCCTGGCTCCAGGCTGTGAATCCTGGCCTCTCCTCCACAGGCAGCCTCACAGAGCAGAAGGGATTAGAGATAGAATGGATCCAACAGTTCAAGCACACACATTTTTTTCTTCTCCTAAGCCTGTATTTACAGGATAACACTCAATGATTCACCACAAAAAACCTCCTATTTAGTTTAAAAAAGAACAAAAGTAGGGGCACCTGGGTGTCTCAGTTAGTTGGGCGTCTGACTCCAACTCAGATTATGATCTCGTGGTTTGTGGGTTCGAGCCCTGGGCAGGGCTCTGCAGCCTGGAGCCTGCTTTGGATTCTGTGTCTCCCTCTCTCTCTCTACCCCTCCCCCGCTTTCTCTCTCTCTCTCTCAAAAATGAATAAACATTAAAAAAATAAAAAAGAGCAAAAGTATACAATCTGACTAACCTCAGGAATAAGCACTGGTATCGTTCTAATTCAGCCAACTGTATTAACAATGTACTGTTAATGATAAAGACAATAAGAATTCATTTGAGAAGGTATTTTCCAAGGCTTTGTCCATCAACCCGAATTAATCCACTAAATCTACTCTAATTGTACTGCTAAATATACCCAGGCTTTAGCCTCAGGAGTAACTGTGACTTGAGTTCACCATAGCTTCATAGAAGGCAATCATATAACAAAGGCCTCAAACATTTTGTATTACTATCACGGTAGGAGTTTATTTTAAATTTCTCCAAGACATAATATTTTTAAACACTATTTATCATTTATGATGTATATGAGTCTACACTTTTCATTACAACAAGATTTCACACCACTATCTTAGGTGTATGTTTTTTGGCACCAAAAAATAATTTACTTGACATCAAATCAATAAGATCCAGGGCATTTACTAACTTAAAAAGTTTTTGTGGGGGGGGCACCTAGGTGACTCAGTGGGTTAAGCATCCAACTTTGGCTCAGGTCATTATCTCACAGACAGTGAGTTCAAGACCCGCATCGGACTCTGTGCTGACAGCTCAGATCCTGGAGCCTGCTTCAGATTCTGTGTCTCCCTCTCTTTCTGTCCCTCCCAGGCTCGTGCTCTGTCTCTCTCTCTCAAAAAATAAACATTAAAAAAAAGTTATTTTTGTGGGGCAAGGTTGCTAGTTGAGATCCTAGAAAACGTGGCCTGATGTCATCCTGGCCAGTGACTCTGAAGAGCTGACAATTTATGGATTTTTTTCCTGGGTCATGTGGGATTATGTTCTGTTTATTTATCTCCCACAATGTAATGAAAGAAATCTTGGGAATTTATCTTCACAAGCCACACTATTTTGGAAGTTTCTGGAATTATCTGAAAATTGTTTTTATTATGGTTTGTGTAGGAATGACAAATTCCCTTTCCAGTTACAATTTTTTAAAGCATGTTAATCATGTCCTTGCTCGTTTCAATAGTGCAGATCTTACCACCCAAGGAAACTCCAAACAAGGTCTCTACTATTGGATTAACTTTACTGCTCTCAATTTTTTTTCCCATAAGTTACCCCTCTGGACTAAGCTAATGCTTAGTCCAACTGAAGGGACATCTGATAGCAACTCTTAGTTAACCTCATAAACAGTGAGAATAAGTGAGTAATTAGTATTTGGATTTGGAACATATTATGAGATCCTGGGAAATAATTGCCAATACTTTTCAAATAGCATGTTTCTTAAACTTGCAGTAAAATGAATTTCTATTTCTCAGCACATATGTAAATTGATGGCAAAAGGAATGATCTTGAAGGCAAGAGAGATTTGGTTGGGATTTCAAGTTTCCTACAGATAACTACAGAAGCAAAAATTCACATTACAATCATTGCATACTATGACTAAACTTGACTCTGTCATAACTTCTAATATGTTTTCAAGATCTCATACCTATGCCATCTTAAACATCTCATTCCCAAAGCCCTCAGTGCAGAAAATTTGCATCTTTCAGCATTAAAATTCCTTGTGATTAGTCCTCCTGAACTTTTAAGCATGTGCATTATTAGAAACAACACTACAGGAGCCCATGACATTGTCACTAGTATAGCTATGAGGTGTATGAGTCTGTGACTCACCTGGACAGGACAAAGTACAGAGATATCCCTCTAAACTCTTGGGAAAGTAATGACTCTACAAATGTCTTCTGTGTATCATTCTTCGTGGTGCTTTTTCTTCCTCTTATCCTCACCCCATTTCCTCCTTCAAAAAAGTACAATTTTGGCTTTGTGAAGTGCTGCTAGTCTTGACATCAGTCTAGGATTCTGAATCGAATGTCATTTCCCACTATAGTTGTATGATAAAAATATAAAAACAGGGTTTCTGTGTATTTATAAGGAATTTTTATTATTTTTTAAATTGATTTCTTAAAGTTTATTTTGAGAGAGAGAGAGAGCACATGTAAGTGGGGGAGGGGTAGAGAGAAAGAGAGAGAGAATCCCAAGTAGTCTCCGCACTGTCGCACAGAGCTTGATCTTACCAATCACAAGTTCATGGCCTGAGTTGAAACCAAGAGTCGAACGCTTAACCTACTGGGCCACCCAGGTGCCCCTATGAAGGATTTTTTAAAAGAATAGCCTCACTGGCTTGTTACAAGTATAAATACTATATAAACTCTATCAGTTTCAGTAATAAAGTAGTTTCTGATATATAATTAATATTCCTATTAATTACAAAAGAAATATGTGAGGGGTGCCTGAGTGGCTTAGTCGGTAAAGCATCCAACTTCTGCTCAGGTCATGATCTCATGATTGGTGAGTTTGAGCCCCACATGGGGCTCTCTGCTGTCAGCACAGAGCTTACTTTGGATCTTCTGTCCCACTCACACTCTGCCTCTCCCCTGCTCATGCCCTCTCTCTCTCTCTCTCAAAAATAAACATTACAAAAAAAAGAAATATGTAAAACAATGATTAAATAAATAAAAAGTACAGAGGATTTTTGCCATTATTCTTTGAGCTTCCAAAATATCTAGAAATACTTTAACAATGTAGCTACCTGGAAAAATGTAGGAACATGGTTTGAAATAATAAAAATGTAGTTGAAGAAGTACTTTTTATTTTGGAAAATACTAAGACCTGATATCATGAATAGAAACAAGAGAAATGCCATCTGTACTATCTTTGTTTAAAATCTACAAGTACCCAGTTTCCAGTAGGTCACCAAACTATAACTTTATAGAATTATAACAAAATTTATCATGGTCTTCTAATATAACTTTATGAATTTTCATATACGCCCCCAAGGATACATGGAATATTTCCACATTTTTTAATTAGTTATATTTCCAGAGCTGTCTACCTGCTGGATGATGGGCATGGGTACTTTGAATATTATGGGTAGTTGGAAATAAACTTACCCCTGTGATTTCCAGAATTAAACAACTCTTAAAAAGTCATTATTAAACAGAACTGTATTATTAAGGGTAAGCTAAGATATGCTATGGCAACAAATAAACCACAAAAA
Organism: Panthera pardus; assembly: GCF_024362965.1. Taxonomy (NCBI): domain Eukaryota; kingdom Metazoa; phylum Chordata; class Mammalia; order Carnivora; family Felidae; genus Panthera; species Panthera pardus. The sequence continues at coordinate 80,429,920 of NW_026526810.1, read as the reverse complement.
TCTCTTTGACTTAAAAAAGCAATGGCTGGGGCACCTGGGTGGCTCAGTCGGTTGAGTGTCCGACTTCAGATCAGGTCATGATTTCTCAGTCTCTGAGTTCGAGCCCTGCGTCGGGCTCTGTGCTGACAGCTCAGAGCCTGGAGCCTGCTTCTGATTCTGGATCTCCCTCTCTCTCTGCCCCTCTCCCGCTCACACTCTGTCTCTCTTTCTCAAAAATAAACAAACATTAAAAAAAAAAAAAAAAAAAGCAATGGCTTCTTTCTTACAAACTCAGTCATCCAACTTCACTTGGTGGCTTTCTTCCACATGGTATCTCAGGGATCCAGGATCCTTCCATTTTGTGATTTTGCCATCTTGAACATGTAGCCTCTGAAGTTAATATAGAAGGAATAGAGAATGTGTGAATGATAATGGATGGATTTTTTTAAAGCTCCTTTTGATGCTTTTTTTTAATGTTCACTTATTTTTGAGAGAGAGAAAAAGAGGGAGAGAACAAGTAGGGGAGGGGCAGACAGAGAGGGGACAGAGGATCCAAAGCAGGCTCTGTGCTGACAGCAGAGTATTATCTCCTCTGCCTACTACCACTGGATAGAACCTAATCACGTGGCTACAAACTAACTCCAAGGAAGGCTAAGAAATGTATACCCACAAAGAAGAAATACTTGGTGTCTAGATAGTGTCTAGCTAGGTTTCCATCACAAAAAAACCCTATAGTATGTTCTGTGCAAAAATTTATTGTTAGTCCTGAGCTAGACCTATAGAAAGATGTGTAACATTTATCTTGGCTTCTGTAATTTCAGCAATAGCATGACTTCTTTAAATGAACACTAAACTGTGATTTTGTTCAAATTGGTAAGTACTGAACAACTGTGAGTATGAGGTCATGTTCCCTGACAATATGTAGAACATGTAGAACTCTTCTATCTTGCCTATTAATGCTGAATCATATGCTTTAACTCAGCAGAATGGAGATGAGACTGATACTGTTTTATGAAAGCTGAGGAGTTCAAGAGGTCTAATGACTAAATAGAAAGTTATCTCCCAGACCTACCTTGAAGGTAACCCAAAGGAGGGCTTGAGGACAGTCCAAGAATTCTCAAAAATTAATTTTGCAATTCTCCAACACACAGAATGATCCAGCCATAATGTTCTAAATCAGCACTGTCCTATAGAAATAAACAGTGAGCCATATATGTAATGTTCTAATACCCACATTAAAGATAAAAAGAATCAGGTGAAATTTGAGTATATTTTATTTAAGCTAATATAATCACAGTGTCATTATTTAATTATATAACTATTAATTTCCTATTCGTTGCTGTAACAAATTACAAGACAATGGCTTAAAACAAACACATTTGGGGCACCTGGGTGGCTCAGTTGGTTGAGCCTCCGACTTCGGCTTCGGTCTTGATCTCATGGTTTGTGAGTTCGAGCACCACATCAGTCTCCTGCTATCAGTGTGGAGCCCTCTTCAGACCCTCTGTCCCCTTCTCTCTCTCTGCCTCTCTCTCTCTCTCAAAAAAAATAAACATTTTAAAAAATAATTTAAAATAAATAAAACACATTTAGTTATTTAATTATTCACTGATTCACCTATTTTTCTGTAGGTCAAAAGTCCAATGAAACCCTCACTTGGCAAAAATCAAGGTGTTGGCAGGGCTCTGTTCTCTCCTGGAAGCTCAACAGGAGAATCTGTTTCCTTGTGTTTTCCACCTTCTTGGAGGCCCCTTCCTCTATCTTCAAAGCCCATTAACATTGCATCCCTCTGTGTCTTTTTTCTGTAGTCACATCTTCCTTTCCATTTTTAAGAACTCTTGTGTTGGACTGTCAATCTAACTCTATAATTTGGGAATTCTTTTTATCAAACTGTTCATAAGCAAAATAAACATAATCTTACTATCCCATGCCCGACTTCTGCTCAGGTCATGATCTCATGGTTCGTGAGTTCCAGCCCTGCCGTGAGTTCGAGCCCCGAGTTGGGCTCTGTGCTGACAGCTCAGGGCCTGGAGCCTACTTCCGATTCTGTGTCTCCCTCTGTCTCTGTTCCTCCCCTGCTCACACTCTGTCTCTCTCTCAAAAATAAATTAAGATTAAAAAAAATTTTTTTTAAACAACCCACAAATCTCAGTGACTTAATACAATAAAAATTTGTGTTTTTTTCACACTACTGTCTGATGTGAGCTGTCCTTGATGTAGCTAACATAGCTATACCATCTGAAATATGAGGCATCCAAGGTCACTATGGAAGAAGAGAGATGGAGAATCACATCCAATGCTATTAAAGACCAGAACTGCAAGTAGTTTATATTACTTCTGTCTACACTCTGTTGGCCAAAATGAAGTACATGGCTCCACTTAACCGCAAGTGAGAGGAGAGGAGGTAAGTTTCATCTTTCTGTCTGCCCAGGAATAATGATTACACAGTATCACCTCTGACTTAGAGGTAGAGCTTTTCACACTCCAGAGTTCCCCAACTAGGACATGGACCTCTGGGGGACATTCTTACAAATGTCAGGTTCATGAAGTTTTCTTTACCATTCTCAAGGGAGCAATTTTTTACTATCTTGGAACCTCCACTCTCATTTGACTATTTTTTTTTAAATTTTTAACGTTTATTTAGTTTTGAGAGACAGAGCTTGAGTGGGGGAGGAGCAGAGAGATAGAGGGAGACACAGAATCTGAAGCAGGCTCTAGGCTCTGAGCTGTCAGCACAGAGCCCGACACGGGGCTCAAACCCATGAAACCCAAGATTATGATCTAAGCCAAAGTCAGAAGTCCAACCGACTGAGCCACCTCTCATTTGACTATTTTTTAATGTGTACTAATTTTTAATTTTTATTTTCAACTGAGAAGATTAGAAGTTAAAATTCAAATCTGCAGAAGTGAAGGGATATCAAACAGAGTAATTAATCGTCATTAGTCAGGGTTTTCCTGAGAAATAGAACAATAGTATGGATGGCTATATGTAAAGAGATTATAAGGAATTGGCTGAAAAGTTCTAGGATGGGCAGTCAGCAAGCCAAAGATCCAAAAGAGCCTATGATGTAGTTCCAATCCAAGTTTGTAGGTTTGAGATTCAGGAGACCCAGTAGTGTTTCAGTCCAAAAACCAGCAAGCTCAGAACTCAAGAGCCGATCATTCAGTTCAAGTCCAAAGGGTGAAAAAAACCCTATGTGCAGTTCATAGCAGTTAGGCAGGAGGGGTTCCCTCTTACTTGTAGGAGGGGCAGCCTTTTTGTTCTATTCAGGCCATTGGATGAGGGCCACTCATATTAGGGAGGGCAATCTGCTCTACTCAGTCCACCAATTCAAATGTTAATCTCACCCAAAATACCCTAACAGGGGTACCTGGGTGGCTCAGTCGGTTAAGCAATGGACTTGATTTTGGCTCATGATCTCAGGTTGTGAGATAGAGCCCCCAAGTTGGGCTCTGCTCTGAGCGAGGAGCCTGCTTGGGACTCTCTCTCTCTCTCTCTCTCTCTCTCTCTCTCTGCCCTGCCCCTGCTCATGTGTGAGTGCACTCTCTCTCTCTCAAAGTAAATAAACTTAAAAAAATAAAAGACACCTTCACAGACACATCAAGAACAATGTTTAACCAAAAATCTGGGCACTCGTGGCCCAGTCAAGTTGATACATAATATTAACCATCACATAATCCAAAAAGCAGAGGATGAACTTGAGTGCTTATTTAATATCCAGATTTTTATTACTATGCAAATGAAAATCAGCATTCTAGTGTTTCTTGTGGTCCAGAAACCCCATAAAAAACAAAAAAAAAAAACCAACTTTGATACATGTAAGTAAAAAACTTATAATAAAGCCATCATTGGTACAGTGTCACTTAAAACAAAATTTTCAGAGGGGTGCCTGGGTGGCTCAGTCAGTTAAGCATCTGACTCTTGGTTTTGGCTCAGGTCATGATCTCATGGTTCAAGGGATCCAGCCCCATATCGGGCTCTGTGCTAGCAGCACAGAGCCTGCTTGGGATTCTCTCTCTCCCTCTCTGCCCCTCACCGGCTTGCACCCTTTCTCTCTTTCTCTCAAAATAAATAAATAAACTTAAAAAAATAAAAAAGAATGAGTTGTCTCAGAAACCTCCAAAAGTGCCCCTTAGCATCCCCGCTTTCTATCATGACAAGCTCATCTTGTACATTTCCTGCCCTAGATCTAGGGTCAGCCATTTCTTCAAGGAGCCCTGCTTCTTTTTGTTGGAAAATAGCATTCAGAGACTACAGCACTGGGATGCCTCACCACTTTTGGACTGTCATTATTTCTATGCCCACTCTGTAGACAAAGCTAGGAAACATGTGAATTTTTGAAAGAACACTAAATTATGAATTCATATAGTTATTTCCAAATCAAATGAAATTAGAGTTTTCCCTTAAATTCTTTGATTTTATATTTTTATTTATATTTTATATTTTTGTATCTTTTATTACACAGAAAATATTTAATGAAATTAACATAATTACTTGTTTATGCATTATATATATACATATATACATATATATACACATACACACACACACACATGTATATATATATACATAGTGCACAAAGTAGTTTCAAAGTGACAATACTAATATTACCACTAACAATAGAACTACCAATTACAACTGACTATTTTATTTACTTAAGATATATCCTGCCAGGAAGGTACATCAAATGATTGAGTTTTAAAGTCATTTCAAATATTTTTTTCTGTGTGGTTATACCATCAATGATATACTCCAAAGTTCACTTGTATCTATTTGTTTCACATTTTTAGGGATTTTCTTTTCCTTTTGATTCAAGTTTATTTATCTATTTTTTTAATTTACATCCAAGTTAGTTACTATCTAGTGCAATAATGATTTCAGGAGTAGATTCCTTAATGCCCCTTACCCATTTAGCCCATCCCCCCTCCCACAACCCCCCCAGCAACCCTCTGTTTGTTCTCCATATTTAAGAGTCTCTTATGTTTTGTCCCCCCTCCCTGTTTTTATATTATTTTTGCTTCCCTTCCCTTATGTTCATCTGTTCTGTGTCTTAAAGTCCTCATATGAGTGAAGTCATATGATATTTGTCTTTCTCTAATTTTGCTTAGCATACTACCCTCTAGTTCCATCCACGTAGTTGCAAATGGCAAGATTTCATCCTTTTTGTTGCCAAGTAATACTCCATTGTATATATATATATATACCATATCTTCTTTATCCATTCATCCATCGATGGACATTGGGTTCTTTCCATACTTTAGCTATTGTTGATCGTGCTGCTATAAGCATTGGGGTGCATGTGCCCCTTAGAAACAGCACACCTGTATCCCTTGGATAAATACCTACTAGTGCAATTGCTGGGTCATAGGTAGTTCTATTTTTAGAGGAACCTCCATACTGTTTTCCAGAGTGGCTGCACCAGCTTGCATTCCCACCAACAATGCAAAAGAGATCCTCTTTTTCTGCATCCTCGCCAACATCTGTTGTTGCCTGAGTTGTTCATGTTAGCCATTCTGACAGGTGTGAGGTGGTATCTCATTGTGGTTTTGATTTGTATTTCCTGGATGATGAGTGATGAGCATTTTTTCATGTGTTGGTTGGCCATCTGGATGTCTTCTCTGGAGAAGTGTCTATTCATGTCTTCTGCCCATGTCTTCACTGGATTGTTTTTTTTTTGGGGTGTTGAGTTTGATAAGTTCTTTATAGATTTTGGATACTAACCCTTTATCTGATGTGTCATTTGCAAATATCTTCTCCCATTCCGTCGGTTGCCTTTTAGTTTTGCTGATTGTTTCCTTCGCTGTGCAGAAGCTTTTTATTTTGATGAGGTCCCAATAGTTCATTTTTGCTTTTGTTTCCCTTGCCTTTGGAGATGTGTTGAGTAAGAAGTTGCTGCGGCTGAGGTCAAATCTTCCAGATTGTCCATTTTATTGGCATATAATTCCTCACAATATTCTGTTACTATTGTTTGTATTTCTGCTGTGTTGGTTGTGATCTCTCCTCTTTCATTCTTGATTTTATTTATTTGGGTCCTTTCCTTTTTCTTTTTGATCAAACTGGCTAGGGGTTTATCAATTTTGTTAATTCCTTCAAAGAACCAGCTACTGGTTTCATTGATCTGTTCTGTTTTTTGGTGTCAATAGCATTGATTTCTGCTCTAATCTTTATTATTTCCTGTCTTCTGCTGGTTTGGGGATTTATTTGCTGTTCTTTTTCCAGCTCTGTAAGGTGTAAGGTTAGGTTGTTGATTCAAGTTTTTTATATGAACCATTCACATGGTTCCAAAGTCAAAACTATAAAACAGAATGTAGTAAGCGAAGTCTTTTCAACCCTTTTTGTCCCTCAATTTCACAAAAAAAGGGCTTTTTTTAAGGGTACAGAATTGGACCAAATTGTTAAGAAAGCCTGATACCAGAGGGAGGTTCAACAGAGCATTGTTGGTAATAGCCATAGGGGAAAAAATTAGCTATTAATGAATTAAGACTTACCATTCAAATCAGTTAAACATGTTATAGGTCCAACCTATAACAAAAAGAAATTTTCTTGTGGCGCCTGGCCGGCTCAGTCAGAAGAACATGCGACCCTTGATTTCAGGGTCATGAATTTGACCCCCACATTGTGTAGAGATTAAATAAATTTTAAAAAAAGAAATTTTCGCCTTTCTGGTGAAGTGCCTTACTTGGTTTCTTTAACTATGATTCAATCAGTCACTGGATAGAGGGAAATAGTCACAGAAGTCTTCACTATAAACAAGAGGAAAACAAAGCAGCTTCCTGCAGACTGGAAAAATATCTCCAAATTTTCTATTTACAAACAACTAACTGAATATATGATGCAGGGAAAAATTCCTATTCAAAATAGCAAATGACACATGCACACAAACCCTAGGCCTACACTTAATAAAAATGTGCAGAACCTGTAGGAAGAAAACTAAAATTTTACTAACATATATGATAGAATAAATGGAGAGAAACACTAGTTTGTTTAGTCAGAGTCAATATTCTAAAGATATTGATTATTCCTAAGTTATAAATTCAGTACAATCAACGTCAAAATTAGTTTTTTGGAAACTTGAAAAGTGATTCTAAAGTTTTCATTAAAATACGTATTATCTTGGAACATTTGGAAAAGTATAATTGGGGGCATCCCTACCTGTGTGCCCCTAATCCCAGCTGGTCTGCCTGCAACCCCTTGAGTGACAACCCTAGCTCCCTGCACAACCCCACTTCCACCCCGACAAGAAGAAAGGAACTATCGTGAGCCAGGAGAAACTTGCCACACTGCAGGCACAAGTACACACGGGTGGAAAAGGAACTGCTTGCAGAAAGAAGGTGGTTCACAGAATAGCTACAGCAGAAGAGAAAAAATCTTTAGTTCTCCTGAAAGAATATTAGGAGTCAACAATATCTCTCACACTGATGAGGTGACTATATTTACAAATCAAGGAACAGTGAGGCATTATCACAACTCTAAAGTTCAGGTGTCTCTGGCAGCCAGTACTTTCACCATTACAGGCCATGCTGAGGCAAAACTGCTGACAGAAAGCCTACCCAGCATCTTAACCCAGCTTGGTACAGACAGTGGGACTAGTGTAAGGAGACTGGCAGAAGTTCTGTCTAAACTCTCTGGGGATGGAAAAGCATCACTTGCTACTGAAGAGACTGATAATGAAGTTCCAGATCTTGTGGATAATTTTCATGCATTTCCAAGAATGCAACAATGTGATTGGAAGTTGGCTTCTGAAGAAGACAGAACTCAAAGAAGTTACTGGGAGATGCTACTTTACCATAGCATCTGCTACTATTTATAACTGCTTTTAAAAATTTTGTTCATGAACCTGATAAAATCTAGATCCGATAGTTTTAAGCCCAAGTCCCCTAGCCACTAGCAGCTCTTTTCAGTTTTTTGCTTGTCACAATTCATTCTTCACAGCTAATTAAGCTGAAGAAGCCTGGGAATAAATTTTGAAACAGAGGTTAATGAAGTTCTTTGCCTAGTTAAAAAAACAACACATAATTGGGGGAGAATTTAGCACACTAGATATTAAAACCTACCATAACACAACCTTAATGCAACAGCACTCAATTGAATAGAGTCTATAAATAGACCAATGAAAATATGTTAATTTGCTCTATGATTACATTTCAATATAGGGAGAAAGACAAAACTATTCAATAATTATATTGGGATTATTAATAGCAACTTTTTTGAAAAAGTTGATTCCTATATCTTTTTTTTTTTTAATTTTTTTTTAACGTTTATTTATTTTTGAGACAGAGAGAGACAGAGCATGAACGGGGGAGGGGCAGAGAGAGAGGGAGACACAGAACTGGAAGCAGGCTCCAGGCTCTGAGCCATCAGCCCAGAGCCCGACGTGGGGCTCGAACTCACGGTCCGTGAGATGGTGACCTGAGCTGAAGTCGGACGCTCAACCGACTGAGCCACCCAGGCGCCCCAATTCCTATATCTTTTTATTTAACGAATCATTTTATGATAAATTAAAAATTAAATGTAAAACAACCTGAATTATAAATGTCCTAGGAAGTATATTTGACTCTTTATTATGACAGGTAAGCTGAGAAAAGTGTCCTTGTTAAAAAACATTATTAAGTGATGGACCTTAATATGCTCAAAAGACATACGAAAAAGATTAATTAAAAACAAAATATGGGGGCGCCTGTGTGGCTCAGTTGGTTAAGCATCCGACTTTGGCTCAGGTCATGATCTCACGGTTCGTGGGTTCAAGTCCTGCGTCGGGCCCTCTGACAGCTCAGAGCTGGGAACCTGCTTCGGATTGTGTCTTCTTTTCTCCTTGCCCCTCCCCTTGCTTGTGCTCTCTCAAAAACAAATAAATGTTAAAAAAAAAAAAGCAAGAAATCTTAAAAGCATTTATGAGAGCCCAAGGAAACTGCTTTCAACTTAAAGGCAGAAGGTGAAAGAGTTTTTGCAGGGACAAATACCAAACTCAAATACTGTATCTGAGAAATGAATCAAAGGAAAAGAAATGAGATCCATAAAAATATCCCTTAAGAGAAGTAAGCATTTTATGCACGATAAAATTGATGTTGTGGATTGTTGGACCAGAAAAGGAAGAAGCCACAGGCACTGAACTTTCCATTTTAACTTAAAAATCAGGTGCCTTATATATACCATGAGAAATGTTTACATATGTTCATCAAAACACATGGACAAGTATGTTGGTAGTAGCACTGTTCATACTGGCTTCAAACTGTGTGGGAACCACACAAATGCCCATCAAGAATGGAATGGATGGGGTGCCTGGGTGGCTCAGTCGGTTGAGCGGCCGACTTCGGCTCAGGTCATGATCTCACGGTCCGTGAGTTCGAGCCCCGCGTCAGGCTCTGTGCTGACAGCTCAGAGCCTGCAGCCTGTTTCAGATTCTGTGTCTCCCTCTCTCTGACCCTCCCCCGTTCATGCTCTGTCTCTCTCTGTCTCAAAAATAAATAAACGTTAAAAAAAAAATGGAATGGATACACAGATTGTGGAATATGCACAAAGTGGAGTAATGCACAGCAAAAAAAGATAATTACAAACTGCAAAATTAATGAACCTCACAAACCTAATGTTGAACAAATATAAAAGAATCTGTTTATATAAAACATAAAACAGGCAATAACCATTATCCTGATTCCTAACAAAATGCCATGTTCATAGATTGGAAGACTCAGTGGGGTCAATTCCCAAATTAATCTGTAGATTCAAAGCAATTCAGTCAAAATCCCAACAATTTTTTTGTGTGTGTGGATATTCAAAGGGTGACTTTGAAATTTATATGAAAAAGCAATAGGCAAGAATACCAGCAGAGTCAAGTAAAGCAAGGTGGAAGAATCTGCTCTGATATTAAGACTTAATATGAAGCTAAGGTATGCAAGACAGTGGTATCAACTCAAGCATGGAATAGACCAATGGAACAGATTAGAGAGCTTAGAAAGAGAACCATGAATATATGGATACTATATATAAAAGGTGGTACTGCAGAGTAATGTAGAAGGCACAAACTTTTCAGTAACTGAGATTGGGCAATTTTACATTCACCTGGAAAAAAGAAATGAGAAATAACCCCCAAATCACAGCATACACAAAAACCAATTCCAGGAAAATAATCGAGTTACATGAGAAAAGGTAACACAGCTTCTTAAAGATAAAATATGAGACTATTTTCTTGACCTTGAAATGAGGAGAGGCGCTTAATTTTTAAAATTTTTTTAAATGTTTATTTATTTTTGAGAGAGAGAGAGAGAGTGGGGAGAGGGCTAGAGAGACAGGGAGACACAGAATCTGAAGCAGGCTCCAGGCTCTGATCTGTCAGCACTAAGCCTGACACGGGGCTCTAACCCACCAACTGCGAGAGGAGAGGAATTTTAAATAAGACACATAAGGAATCAACCATAAAAATATGGATAAACTTAATATTATAATCAAGAAATCTTTTTTAAGTTTATTTGAGAGAGTGGGGGAGGGGCAGAGAGAATCCCTCCGGGTCCACGTGGACAGGGCCAACAGCACAAAGCCCAATGCAGGGCTCGAACCCACGAACCATGAGATCAAGACCTGAGCCAAAATCAAGTCAGATGCTTAACTGACTGAACCACCCAGGTGCCCTACAAATCTTTTTTTTTTTTTTTTTTTAACTTTATATATTTATTTTGAGACAGAGAGCATGAGCAGGGAAGGGACAGAGAGGAGAGAGAATCCCAAGCAGGCTCAGTGCTGTCAGCACAGAGCCGGATGTGGGGCTCGAAATCATGAAACTGAGAGAGATCATGACCTGAGCCAAAATCAAGAGTCAAGACGCTTAACCAACCGAGCCACCCAGGAGCCCCTAATCAAGAAATCTTCTTAATCCAAAAAAATACCATTAAAAAAGTGAAAAGCCAAGCTACAAAGTAGAAGATATTTGCAGTGCATATATTCAATAGACTTATTTCCAGAATAAATACAGAACTCTTAAAATCAAGAAGAGACAGTCCCCAAAGAGGATATCTAAAGGTTTTTTTCAAAAAATGGAAAACATAACATTAGTCATCTAGAAAATCCACATTAAAAAATATGTAACTTGTGACCTAGTGATTACACTCTTAAATATACCATATATCCATGCATATGTTTACCAAGACATGAATGTTCTATAGCAGACTTGTAAGACCCTAAAATTGAAAGCAATCTCAATATCCATATACTGGTGATAAATATTAAGTGACATACAAAAATGAGTCACAGAAACATGTTGGCAAAAGAAGTCAAAATACAAAATACATTATGATCTCATTTATGTAGAGTAAAAAATAGGAGATGAAAAAATAAACCAATGTTGAGAATGCATGAATCACTTTCAAAACTATGAAGGAAACCAAGTAAGTGACTACCATAAAGTCAAGATAGCGTTGTATAGAAGATAAACTGACATACTGTAAAATTTTGAAATTTGAGCAAACAATTTTGAATCTGGGCAGCACTAAACTCCTGTCAAGAGCTAGGGGAAAGGCTCTTATAGAGCAGACAGGAAGCAAAGCAAGGAAATTATTTGATTGGCTATAGCTGAAGCAATTGCCTTATCTGTGAAAGCCAAGTTGGCTGTTTGTGATTGGCTGTCTGTAGGTTTTCAATTTCCTAACCTTGAGGCACCTCAAGGAATTTACTGTTTTAGGTTTTAGTTTGCTGAAGTAGGCTGCCATGGATTAGAGCTTCCTTGTTTTATTACGTGGTTATGGTAGGGCAGGAAAGGGAGGGAGAAGTCATTGGAAGGGATTCTTGGGTTCTGGCAATGTTCTAGTTCTTCACCTCAGCAATTACATAGCTGTCAGCATTCTAACAATTCATAAAGTTGTATATGGTGTTTTGTATACTTGTCTGTTAATCTCAATAAAAGAGCAATCTGTTTATCCATGTATGAGTCAGTTACTTAGGAATACATTTCCCAAATGATATCTAAGACCTTTATGGAAAAACATTAAAGGAAACTGAATAATGGAGATATTCATGTTCAGAGTTTGGGTCACTCCTAACCCACTCATATCCACTATCCCCAAACCTGTTCATTCTAGTCCTCATCTCAACTAATGGCAATTCATTTCTAGTTGTTCAGGTAAAATCTTTACTCATCCTGACTTCTCACAACCACCATAGTCCACCAGCATATGCCCTGGGAAATATCTTTACCCAAAACCTGATGACCACTTTTACAACTTAAACATCTTGGTTTAAGTCATTATATTTTGCCTAATTATTGCAATAGTCTCGTTTCTGTTCCTGCTCTTGGCCCCATTTCATCTTTTCTCAGCACAGCAGCCAGAGTAATTCTGTTAACATAAATTTTATTATCACTTCACCTAAAACTCCCTTTAGACTTAAACTGGCCTGTAATGCTTTGTACCAGCTGCTCACCTACCCCCATTACCTCTCTGAAATACTTTACAACCTTTCTCCTTGGTTACTCTGCTCCAGCCATAATGGCTCCTAGCTGCATCTTGGTTCACTGTTTGAAACAAGCATACTTTATGTGCTGGAAGAGACGCAACTAAAGTTGGAAAGACAGATTGAATCACAGAAGCCATGTTAAGGACTTGTTGTAATTTACTTATAAATTGCCTATAATGCACAAGGCCCCATCCTAAGTATTTGAAATAGAGCAATGGGTTAAAAATAATTTTAAAAACCTTGTTCTCGAGCGTGCATTCAAGTGAGAAGCAAATAAACCAAAGTACAATGTTAACTATATGATATAATGGTAAATGTTATGAAAATAAAGCAAGTGGACAGTGATGGCAAGTAGTGATTTTAAGAAAATCAGAGTAGGGGCGCCTGGGTGGCTCAGTCGGTTGGGCGTCTGACTTCCGCTCAGGTCACGATCTCGTGGCCCGTGAGTTCGAGCCCCGTGTCGGGCTCTGTGCTGACAGCTCAAGCTCAGAGCCTGGAGCCTGTTTCAGATTCTGTGTCTCCCTCTCTCTCTGACCTTCCCCCGTTCATGCTCTATCTCTCTCTGTCTCAAAAATAAATAAATGTTGGGGCGCCTGGGTGGCGTAGTCGGTTAAGCGTCCGACTTCAGCCAGGTCACGATCTCGCAGTCTGTGAGTTCGAGCCCCGCGTCGGGCTCTGGGCTGATGGCTCGGAGCCTGGAGCCTGTTTCCGATTCTGTGTCTCCCTCTCTCTCTGACCCTCCCCCATTCATGCTCTGTCTCTCTCTGTCCCAAAAATAAATAAAAAAAAAAAAAAAAAAAAAAAACGTTGAAAAAAAAAATTAAAAAAAAATAAATAAATAAATGTTAAAAAAATTAAAAAAAAAAAATCAGAGTACTCAAATGGCAATAGGAAGCAGTTGTAGGCATTTGAGTATCATTTTTTGGAAAAGATAATGCTAGGGGACATAAAAACATTTAAGACATTTTCAGATTTCTCAGGTTTATTTTTTATCAAGTTGCAATCTTCTTCACTGACTTACTAGTATGAAGATCCAACCATGTAATTTGTTTTCTAGGCTAAGTGCTTTAATGGAATTACCTCAAGAAGGAAAACTGGTTAAGACTTTACTCAAGGATTTAAAGTTCTTCTTTCTGGGGGGGGCGGGGGGGGGCGGCACCTGGGTGGCTCAGTTGGTTAAGCAGCTAACTTCGACTCAGGTCATGATCTCACGGCTTGAGTTCAAGCCCCGTGTCCGGCTCTGTGCTGACAGCTCAGAGCCTGGAGTCTGCTTCGGATTCTGTCTCCCTTTTTCTCTGCCTCCCTTGCTTGCTCTTTCTCAAAAATAAACAATAAAAAAAATTTTTTTTAATGTTTTAAGTAACTGAACCCCAAAACATTTTAAGGACTTGTTCTGACAAACACTGGTTCGTGTTACTTCACCATATAATCATTAGTAGCTTTACTTTCAAATTTATGTCAATTTATAATTTATTACTTTGGTGGGATTTGTTTAATGTAATTACTAAAGTGTATTTGTGTATTTACTGGAGTTCTAGAAATAGTGCATAAATGAGCCCTATTTGGAAATACAACTCACTGAAGATAAAATTATCTTCTATGTGCAAACCTTGGGATTTCAGTTAATCAAGATGTTTCCTAAACAGCTCCTTTGACGTCTCCAAACTAATTTCAGTCCTTAGTCTTGAGCCCTATCCATCTTCTGCTTCTAAATTTTCCATTAACAATAATTTATAACATCTAACAGGAGGACCCCATTATCTCTTTTCCCTAGGAAACTGTCATTGCTTTTACATTCTTGTATCTTTGTAAGGAACCAATTACATGGTTCTCTGAAAATAAATTCCATATAATTTCACTTCTAAGGACAAAGCATTAATTGGAAACATCAAAAAATCAAAGACACCCCCCACCACCACCACCAAAAAAAAAAAAAAAAAAAAAAAAAAAAAAAAAAATCCTTCAGTTTTAAAAATGAAGTCTTCCAGGGGTACCTGGGTGGCTCAGTCAGTTAAGTGGCTGACTTCGGTTCAGGTCATGACCTCGTGGTTCACAAGTTCAAGCCCCACATCGGGCTCTGTGCTGACAGCCCAGATCCTGGAGCCTGCTTCAGATTCTGTGTCTCCCTCTCTCTCTCTCAAAAACAAATAAAACATTAAAAAAAAAAAAAAAAATCTTCCAATTTAGAAGTGCATATCACTAGTTACAAAATTTAAAATGGAATTCTTGGGGTGCCTGGGTGGCTTAGTCAGTTAAGTATCTGACTCTGATCTTGATCTTGCAGTTTGTGAGTTTGAGCCCGCATGGGGCTCCACGCTAACCACCTGGAACCTGCTTTGGATTCTGTGGTCTCCCTCTCTCTCTGTCCCTCCCTTCTCTGTCTCTCTCTCAAAAATAAGCGTTAAAAAAAAGAATTTAAAATAGAATTGTGTGTGTGTGCACATTACAATTTAAGATAATTAAAAACTGAAATTCCAAAGATCTTTTTTTCTCTCCATGCATTACAGCCCCATTACCACTTTCAACAACTGAGCTTAAAGCCAAAATTAATTCCTGAAAAGCATCATGACAAGTGTTCAAGTTTTCCAGGTAAAAATGAGTGAAAATTTTTACAAAGGATCTTAATACATACAATTATTTTACATTCATCTAATAAGGATTTTAAGAACCAGGTTACATTTACGGTCATCCCTTTTAAATTTTTACCAACCTTTTCCTTATCATGTTATACAGGATAAAATTTATACTACATCCCAGAAATTATTAAAATCCCCGGATGAAGTTACTCGGTGGAAACTAGCCCAGGAACGCAGGTAGCTAGCTCTGCAGTTTCAAAAGTTCTACTCACTTACTGTTTCATAATTATTCCAAGGGATTTTTTTAGAGTACTTGAATATGTCCTCTTATATTTTTACAGTGCTGGAAATACTTATTGACATTTTCACCATCACCATTTACTTGTCAAGGGAAGAAATAATATTCAGTCAAGCCTAATACTAGTCGATGTTATGAACTCAAAGGCCACTTGCAATTAAAGTGCTCTCTTGTGTAAAAGCATCAAAAAGTTAATACAAGTACTAGTCTTAAGCAGTCACACAAGTCTAAGCCACATTTATTTGCACATGTATAGTAATGGCAACAGATACTCCAAATTCATACAAATTGATAAAACAACAAAGTTAATCACTTGGTACACTTGTGTGTTATCTTGCTTACAGATTCAAGTGTAGATGAACTTCCTTCATTCTGTAAACTTTCATACAATACTTAAACAAAAACTCTTGAAAACACATATTGGCATGTTTCAGTTAGAGCCAACACAAAAGTTAAGACAAGACCACAAACTCAAAAACCAAGTTTAGAGTATACTTTTCTACCTCCCTCCCCTACAAAGTGATTATTTTCTTCAATAGATGTATATGCTATATCACACAAGTAGCCATGAAGACAAAAGAATGATGCTCCCATAATCATGAAGAAAATGCCAACCAAATTATACTGTTTTAAGTTATCTACCAAATATATGATTTATATATGAGAAACAGGGGGAAATGCTTAGATTAAAATAACAAGGGAGATTAGAAAAAAATAGTAAATGACTTCGAGAACTATGTTCCCCCTGAAAACTGCAAAGATATGACTTTGACAACTCAAAATAATCATCTAAGGCAAGTAAAAGTGAAGAAACCTTCAAAGACATTCTAATCACGTTCAGTATCTAGTGATAAAAGCTGAAAATGATATTAAGAGGGTATTTATTATACAAGTGTCAACGAGGACATCCCAAAACTAATGAAAGAAATGCACATTTATTTCTACAAAAGCAAAGTATGGTACAGAATTAGAAGGGAACAGACTTAAAGATTTACCTATTAAAATATACAGATTCTTACTGAAGAGTATAGGATTATTTAAAAAAGATGACAAGGGATGTTAATCTTTTTTTATTATTATTATTTTTACATATTTTGGAACCTCACATAATTTTGATAAATAACTCTTACAAAATTATGCAAAAAGTACAAGAATGTCTGGTAAACAAACAGTCTGTATTTTCCAAAAAGATTTTTTACAACATGCAATTCTTAAGGCAGCATCCTCCTTACAAGGAAAGGTAATCCTTTTACTCATCAAGAAATCTTCTGCTGCAAAGAATAGGCTAAGAAAGCCTGGCTTCTTCCATTAACGCCTTTTGTCTTTCCTGTCTGATTTTCGGTCTCTTTCACTTCTTGAAGATCTTTTGCCTGATCGACTACTCTCTGATATAGACCTCTTTCTGTCGGACCGAGAATTCTTATCCTTTGATCCTTTTGTATCTCTACTACTACCACCTTTCGAAGATTTGTGACTTCTTTCTAGTCCTGATGTATCCCTTCGCTTCCGATCCACGCTCCTTCTGTGCTTTCTATCTCTATTATGTCCCCGGCCCCTACTCCGACTTCTACTCTCACTACTACTAGTAGTGCTGCTGCTACTGTCTCTGCTGCTGCTGCCGCTGGTGCTGGAGCTGCTACTGGAACTACTTCGACTGCTACTGCTGCCACTGCTGGAACTGCTTCCACTGCTGCTACTGGTTGAGCTGCTACTGGAACTACTACTGCTACTGCTGCGACTTCTACTCTTGCTGGTTTTATTTCTAGCTCGACCTCTACTTCTGCTCCTAGTTTTGGTTTTGCTCTTGCTCTCTGGATGTACTGTTAAGACTGACTCTACCATCACCTCAGTGAGTTTTACAGATTCCACAGGAAACTCCTTCCTTTCAGGTAGTAAATGCCCTTGCTCCTGAATAACCTGAATTGGTGGCTGTAAAACAGCTAATGGCAAAGTCTCAGGATGAGAAAGAGGCTGAGGTTGGAGTACTGCTTGGGATTGGGGCTGGGACTGGGACTGGGACTGGAGCTGGGGCTGGGACTGGGGCTGGGGCTGGGACTGGGGCTGGGACTGGGACTGGGGCTGGGACTGGGACTGGGGCTGGGACTGGGGCTGGGACTGGGGCTGGGACTGGGGCTGGGGCTGAGGCTGAGGCTGAGGCTGGGGTTGGGGTTGGGGTTGGGGCTGGGGCTCAGGCTGAAGCTGAGGCTCAGGCTGGGGCTGAGGCTGAGGCAGGGGCTGGAGGTGAGCTACAGGCTCAGGCTGAGGCTCAGATTCTTTCTCTTCTTTCTCCTCAGGCTCATTTTCCATTTCTAGAGCACACGCATTCTCTTTCATGGGAGAAAGAGATTTACATTCTTTATCTGGCTCAACTTCAAATTCCATTTCTGGCTCCAGTTCTTTGCTAGTTTCATTTTCTGAAGGTTCTACACTTTCAACTTGATTGATTTCCATTACCTCCTGCTCAGTAATTACATTTTTGACACTCTCAACCATCTCTAGCACATCCATAACTTCGTCGGGTTGACTATCCTGCTGCTTCTCACTTTCCCTTATCTCAGTTTCCTCCTCCATCTTGACCTCCATTTCCTGTTTTTGTTCCTCCTCCTCCTGTTCTTTCTCTGCATCACTATGAACTATACCTATTTCCTTTTCCTCTTCCTCTCCTGCTTCCTCTATTTCTACATCATTGTGCTGATTACCTGTCTCCTCCAACTCTTCCTCTCGCTGAGCCACCTTACCCTCTTCTTGTTCCGCCTTCTGTTCTTCATTACGCACCACCTGATGCTCTTTTTCCTTCATTGATTGTCTTCTAGGCCTAGCCTCCATTTTATTTATTTGTTCTGCAAATTCGATGCGTCTACCTTCAAATAAAGCTGAAGGGTAAAAACATACATGTATAAATAATTAAAAATCCTCAAACTCACAATTTGACATTTAGTCACAAATTGTCATCAAGCTTTATCTAAATGTCTTTTTGTAAAGAGATAATGACACAAGACTGATTAGAGCAAGTAATTACAAATTGACATAAAATGATACAAGCAAAGATCCCCCCAAAAACCTATTATCAGTAGGCAACTACACATTATCCAACTGATGGAAAAACAAAACAATTTTTTGCCATTTTACTTCATGCTGGATGAGAAATTTTGTTTGAAATACAATCATTTTTATGCTATCATATCATGCATTAATTTTTCTGATCCCAGAAAAACACTAATCATCTAATCACCATCTCAGTAGTGTCTATCCTTCCATGTGTGCTCTATGGATTACATCAATGTTCACTTTTGTCTTGCTTCATTAGCATTTATATCTGGCTAAAAAGAAATCCTCTCATTCAGACACCTAAGAAATCTATGTACATACTGCCTAAAACATGGTAAGTTTCAGGTTAAACTCCATCATAAATCAAACACTCCTGCTTCAAACCCATTACGATCTCACAGAATCTTTAAAAAAAAAAAAAACACTACTGATACACAATTACAGGAAACATGTATACGTTGAGTGTATCACCTTATTTGTTAAGAAAATTTCACTGTATCTCTACATGTACACTTACCATTCATTTTTCTCTGTGACTCTTCTATTAATTTTTGGGTAGCTGGACACATTCTTCCAGGAATATAGAACAAATGGGGCTTTGTCTTAGTTCTTATATATTTAATTATCTTGGCATTATGCTCATTCCATTCCTCTTGCTAAAGAAAAGGTAAAAGGTCAGGTTTTTGTAAACATGAAGGATTACCAATCTTAGAATTCCAATTCCGAACTACTACTCACCAGCTGCGCAAGCTCAACCTTCTGTTCTAAAAGCCGCAGTTCTGTCTGTTTAGCACGCCTCTCTTCAAACAGTTCTCTCCTCTCATTTTCAACTTGTTTTCTTTCTTCTTCTGCCTGCACTTCAAGTTTTTGTTCAATTTCCTGGCGCCTCTTTTGCTGAAAATAAGCGATTATCTTTAACAACTTATTACATACCGTGATTATATGAAACATTACTATTTTACTAAGTTATCTGTATAGGTTTCATATTTGCAATTCAGGATACCAGCTAAATCAAACTTAGTACTTAGCATTTGAAGCTAATCCCAATTTCTCTTTCATGAAAGACAGACTGAAGCCTTTCCATTTAAAAATTGAAATACCATGGACATTAGCCATACTATCAATAACTGTTCCATTTAACTTAACTTTTAGATAAGGTTCTTTCATAATTAACCTAAAAAAGAAGAGCACTGTCTTTGTAAGTTATCTTTAGTTATTCTTTCTCCCGAATCAAAGAATGTGACAGAAGGGACATCCTATTTTCGAACATGATGCTTTGAAGCCTTTTATATTCTCTAGGGAAGTTAACATATAAAAGCTATAATAGAACTTTATTAATCTATAACTGAATTGTTATCTCCCTTTCCACCACAGTTCTCCCTTGAGAATAACTTGGGTGTTCAACACCAAGGACACAGTTTTGTAGGTTTAATAAAACAAAAACTTCTACCAAGATTGCATAGTTAAACAAACTGTGGACGGCAGGGAATGTTTAGGCTTTTACTTCCAGAGTGCTATGTGAAATTAGTGAACTACAATGCTGATTGAGTTCCACTCCCTTGTTTGAAAGAAAGTACTTTGGGGCCTAAAGAATGACAAGTCTTCTCCAAGACCACAAAATAAGACTGTTGTAGAGCTGGGATCAGAACCCAATTCTCCTGAGTCACAGACCAAGGCTCTTGGCTCTATAAAGAGAAGTTCATTCTGTTACTTCACAGGACCTCAAAAAGAGACCAGCTAAAAATATAACAAATTCAGAACATTTTATAAGTTTTTTTCTCAGCTTCATTTTAGGCTTACAATTCAGTCTCAAGAGCATTTCCACTCTTTTCAAAACATGTAATAAACTACTTTGATAACTTAAAGGAAGCAAAGGAAAATTGTAAATACCCTTTCAGTAGCAACAGTGGATTCTTGTTTAAATTTCTGAAGAGTGCCCATCAACAAGCCAAATATTCGTCGGTTCCTAAAGAACAGAAAGAAAAATTCAATTTCAGTAGATTCCACTTTTAAGCTCACCATTTCTTAAAAGAAACATACTACAGGCACTTGAACAATTTTTAAAGATAAATTTTCCTAAAATTGCATTATTTGACAGGAATTTTCTCACACATAAAAAACTAAAGATACCTTTGCTTTCCCTTTTCATCCATATTTTGATCCTGGATAAGGTCTCTACGTGTGCGTTCTTTGGAGGTAGCTACAACTGAAGACTGCAAAGCTGGCTGCAGGAGAAAACAAATCTCAGTAATTTAACAAGCATATTCAAGGGTGGCACTCCAAAACATACTAAGATGGTATAGAAAGTTCTTTTGATCTCAGTTACCTTTTTAACATCATCATCCTCTGGGTCGCTTTCTTGGCGTGATTCTCTTCTTGTCCGACGCTCCCCGCCCAGCCTAACATAGAAGAATTTTAAAGGCCAAATTTTAAAATTTGATTTAAGTGCATACCAAGGTCAAGTGATTATTTTTATTATGACTTATTTCTAGAAGTCTCATTTTATCAGTCTCCATCCCATTCTACTCTAACCTCTGGTAGTAAAAGGATAAAATGTGTCACCAATGCTTAATGCAAATATTGATATCCTGTGTTTCTCAAGTGGTTAAGTTTTTATAGTACAAAGCAAAAAAGTGGCACAAACTATTTTCTCAATCTTATTCTTCTCATGATCTTTATTTTGGTAAAATGTCTGTTATTGTTAGTGAAGAACTGAGTTCTGAGGGACATCGGCTTAGTTCAGTCAAACGTAAAGGGAACAGAATCAAGGGAAGTGGTATACTGCTCAACTCTAACACAATAGAACAGTATTTATTAAATACTTAAACTTACATGCTACCTCAGAAAAGAGCATACAAGAATGTCTTCGGAACCTTTCCTCCAACGTACCTAGTGACTGCCCCTTCAAGGTCTCTCTGTTTGGCTGGGGGTCCTCCTCCACTATCTGAGAATCCACGCCTGCAATTAAAAATGTGCAACAGAAAACACTTGAAATTTAAGATAAATGATATTTCCCTTTAGCAACACAATTTGAGTTTAAAAAAAAACCCTTCTAATTGTAGCAACCACAAACAAGCATTCACTCCAAGATGCTTTTTATCACTATTTTAAAAACCACAAAAATAAACCAAGTTTACACAAAGCTGGTAGTTAATGTATTCTTCAGTCTCTAGTTTTACATATAAATGAAGTTCCAAGACAAGTACACGGAAAACTACAGCTGATCACAGCTTTAAACAAAATACAAACATTTCTAACATTGACCCTACCACGAATCTTTAGACCAACACTTAATTTAGTATTAAGTCTGTACAATCTTAGCATGTAAATTAAGTCCTAAGAAAATCTTACCTCAGCAATAAACTACCACGTCCTCTACCTCCACCAGGACCAGAAAGGGCCAGCAATCTGGCTTGGATAGGCCTAAAAGATATTTACAAACCAGTAAGAAAACCATGTAGACTTATTTGATGTTACCCCACATTCCACGGATGCGGTACATCAGAGAAAAATGACCAGAAAGGTTCAAATAACACGGTTTCAAATACACGTGCTTGAAACCAGACAGGAAATACTATTTTAACTCCCTTGTTTTTTACAAAATCCAGCATCACAGGAATTATATTTACCTCATTGCCACTACCCACTAATAAGCTTGGATCAGGCCCGAATTTCGCCAACTCCAAGGAAGCTGCACGTGGGCAAAAGCCTGCGGGGGAGAGGCGGCGGCCCGCGTCCCAGGAGGGTCTCTGGACCAGCACCAGGCCGGGTAGCCGCCGGATGGGGAAGGGGCTTTGTGCTGCAGTTCCCGGCCTGCAGGGCCGAGGGCGGGAATCGGCAGCCCGGGCCTTCCAACACGGCAGGAAGCCATCCGGCATGGCTAGGACCCACTTTCCTTCCTCGCGCACCTGAGCCCCGAAACCTACGTCGAGGACCTGGGAGACTCCTCACCTCGTCCAGGACGGGGTTCTACCGCCGTCCCGGGAACAGGCCTCGATGTTCTAGTCTTCTCAAGGCTGGCCGCCCTTCCCGCCCCCAATTCACCCCAGCTTGCTAGCTATCTCTCGGACCCGGCATTTCTCATCCACCTCTTACCTCACGTCATTCGGATCCCGTCCGGTGAGCTTGCGAATATTCTCATCCACGTTCTTTAGGCTCTCTTTGGCCTTTTCTAGCTGCTCCTGCAAAGTTCTCACCGCGACCGCCATCTTCTCTCTGCAGCAGGCTTCCAGACTGCTCTACAGGCCGCGCCTGGCTGTGTCGCGCTGCGAGACGCGAGAGGACTGACAGCAGGGCCCAGCCAATGACTATAGGCTTTGTTTTTCGGCCTCAACCACTCAGCGTCCGGAAGGGGGAGAAGCTGACGGCCTCTGTGGCTCGGGGCCAATGAAAAGTCTTCTAGGTTGTTGCCTCCCTCCCCAATTAGAAGCGGGTGGTGGGGCCCCGCTTCTAGCGCAGAGCAGGGGCGCGTTTGAGAGTTCCTGGGTCCTCG
Organism: Panthera pardus; assembly: GCF_024362965.1. Classification (NCBI taxonomy): domain Eukaryota; kingdom Metazoa; phylum Chordata; class Mammalia; order Carnivora; family Felidae; genus Panthera; species Panthera pardus. The sequence continues at coordinate 80,407,088 of NW_026526810.1, read as the reverse complement.
AAGACGCCGGTTCACAGACCTGCTCTTGTGGCGCGGCGCGCAGAGTTTTCCAGCCCTTTTAACCTGTGATATGACGTGCTCTGTATCGTTTTAACCACCTAATCACATCAGTGAGATGGAGGCGAGTCTATTTAACCCTCTCTCCAGTAAATGATCAGATTAGGAAAGGGTGCGGCCATTCTGTTGGTGCGCATGCCCAGAGAGGAGTTGGAGGGGTGGCGCAGTCCTCCCTTCATTGGATTAAACCAAAATGAGGGAAGCAAAAAATGAACATGAAAAATCATTAATCGTAATAGCTAACAATTATTTTGTTCGATACTAAATGAAACGTTTTACATAACTTGTCCCTCACAAACCAAAAGCTTGAATAAGCTGCCTGTTATTACTGATAAGGAAATTGAATCAGTAGATACTGTAACTATCTCTAGGTCACGCCAGCTGAGAATCAGTGTCTGATCAGACCCTCTGCAAGGGTATACTAGATGAAAATACCGACGAAAAGACTGCAGGTATCCTCTACACCCGGCCTATACAACTGGTTTAAGATGGGGTCTGGAGTAGCGGCCCTATTGTTAGTTGTGTGTGTACGACAGTGTCTTCTAGCTCGTGGTTCTGCTCCGTGTACAGAGCCAACATGAGAACTGTTTTGTTCCAGAAATACATTTACAAATTACAGCTCAGAAAACATTTCCCCAAGAAACAGTGTTGTAAATTACCTTGGTTCTCATCGTCTATTAGCCGGGCATCAACCTTGCACCAAGCATTAGACAACACTATTTAACTCTACTTACCATTTTAATTCGTCTCTTTAAAAGCTCCTATTGAGCATCACCAGTAATCCAGGCTCTGAAGATAAAACCTAGAACAAGATCGCTGTGGTTCCTGCTTCTGTGGAGTTTGTAGGCTCTTCCAGGAGCAAAAATCATTCATGTAACTCATTCACTCATTCAGTAAGTATTTGCTGAGCACTTACTATGTGCCAGGCACTTTTCTAGGTACTTGCATAGTGTGCAAAAAGATCTTTGTCTTCAAGGAGCTTGGAGACAGACAATAAACATAAGTAAATTACAAAACATGTTAGAAATGGACAAGTGCTATAGGAAAAAAAAGTAAAACTGGATAAATGGGATAAGGGTTGATAAATAAGAAATTAATTATGATTGTAAACATACTTAGGATCCAATGATCCTTACTACAAGGCTGTGTAATAGATTGAACATGAAGCATAAGATTGTGGTAATAGTAGATCCTAACCACCAAATGTAACAATGTTTACATGGGAAAATGCTTTTATTTTATTTTTTTAATATTTTTTGGGAGAGTGCAAGCGGGGAAGGGACAGAGTGGAGGGGGGAGAGTATCTGGAGCAAGCTCTATACTGACAGCAGAGAGCCCAATGTGGGGCTCAAACTCAAGAGCCCTGAGAGATTGTGACTTGAGCTGAAGTCAGATGCTCAACTGACTGAGCCACCCAGGTGCCCCCATGAGAAAATGCTTTTAGAGGCAACCAAAAACATAGGATCTGTTCCTACTTCCATAGGACCTAATATTAGGATTCTGGACAATTCAACAATTGATGGTGGTGATGAAGGGAGAATGCAGTCAGGACATAAGGGACCTGATTTCATATATGGAAATATTAGTGCTGGGAAAAGTAAGATTATGGTTGCAAAATAATCTTCGAAATTCACTACTATTGTTAAATAACAAAAACTAAACAATAAATTTTAAAGATCTAATTAGCTTTATTAATTGATTCATGAATTGGGCAGCATCCCATCTGGCAAGCAGAGGGGGAGCTCCAAAAGGCTACAAAAAGAGAAAGATTTTTAGAGGTAGGACAAGGAAGTCATAAACAAAAAAAGGATTATTTGAGGTGAGGTCACCTTCCTTTGGGGACAAAAGGGCTTATAAAGTGGCTTACTACATCTATCTTTGGGGGTTAGAGAGGGCCTCTGTGACAGATTACCTTATTGGTGCTGGCCAGAAATATTCGTAACTAACCAGTTAAGACTACATTTCTGGTGGAGGTAAGCTCCAGTTTGGTGAGGGGCCTAACATAAATGACTCCATTTTGGGCCTGTGGTTTTCTTTCTAACAGTGTTTTCAAAGGCTTAGGTGGAATTTTTATGTGATGCTCTAAAAACTGATCCAGGGGCACCTGGGTCGCTCAGTCAGTTAGGCTTCTGGCTTGATCTCAGCTCAGGTCTTGATCTCAGGGTCCTGAGTTCAAGCCCTGTGCTGGGCTTTGGACTGGGCATAAAGACTACTTAAAAAAAAAAAAAAAAAAAAAAAGAAAGAAAGAAAGAAAAAAGCTGCCATAATTCTAATTATGGAACATGATCTTAAATATCTGTGGAAGAATATGGAGAATTGAGAGGTTATTGTTAACAACTTGAGAAAACTCAGTATGTTAATTTGGGGGAAACATTAATTGGGGGAAAAATATTCCTTGTGAATTACTAAGTAAAGAAACAATCACAAGCTAAGCAACACTTTTAAGCCAGAATTTGCCAAAATTTAAGAGGTGCAGATGATCTAGCTATGTATTTGCATCTGTGTAGTAGTTAAATCCCACATCTGCCGTAGATTCTTATGAACTACTTCTCACAGTGAAGTTGCTTTTTTTTTCTTCTTCCTCCTTCTCTTCTTTTTTTAATTTTTATTTCTTTTGAGAGAGACAGAGAGCATAAGCTGAGGAGGGACAGGAGAGAGACACAGAATCAGAAGCAGGCTCCTGGCTCTGAGCTGTCCGGTACAGAGTCTGGAACCACAAGATCATGACCTGAGCTGAAGTCCCACTAGCCAACTGAGCCACCCAGGTGCCCCTGTATTTTGTTTCAAGTACGTCCTGTTCTTTGCTTACTTCATCCCGTTTGACCCTTATACCCCACTCCCAGTAAACTTCCTTGTGGCCATAATGACTCTAAATCTTTTTGCATACCCAGGCTTAATCCACAATGGGTTGGGCTAATTTCTCAATATATCTAAACTTTGTAGCCTGAAAAAATGATTTATTCACTTTTTTTTTTTTTACAACTTTTCTCCCTATTGAACATGTGGCAAAAATAAAAGCTTTTGATGAAGCTAATTCTTGTCAGTTCTAACACATAGCTAGGTAACACACGGACGGCAGCGGGAGCTCCTTTTGATTTATTTTATGCTGCTCCCTCTCTCCCCCGCCTCCGATATCGTCTGGAGGAGGAACCTTTACCCTATGGGGACGCGAGGAGTTCAGCACGGAAAAGGAACTCTGTGATCATAGAGCTGGCGGAATGCCGGGGTAGAGGGGACCGGAAGTTGATTTTCGCCCCCCGCCCAGGGGCCGGATAGGGTCTCCGCTGACTCCGTTTGGTTCCGGCTGCTGTCAGATTCCGTCGTTGGGCCTGAGGGCTTGTTGGCCCTGGGGTGGGCTCGCCCCGGTACCGGCCTCACTCTTGTAGCAGCCTTGGGGAAACGGAGCGAATCCCTGGTCTCCTAGCAACCAGGGACCGGCTGTGGACTGAAGGAGCTGCGGCGCCACAGTGCAAATCGCTCAGGCGCTAGCCGGAACCCTTGAGCCCGGCCAAAACGGGAGCCTAAACTCTGCGCTTGGAAGAATAAGCAGGAAATGGCGGACGAGGCGTTGTTTTTGCTTCTACATAACGAGATGGTTTCTGGAGTGTACAAGTCTGCGGAGCAGGGGGAGGTGGTGAGTTCTCCCACAGGCCCTTGAGGTCCTTTCGCGGTGACACTTTTTGTTTCTTCTCAGTTCTTTCCTTCAATCCCTGTTTTATCGCCACCCAAAACCTCCCGAAGTGTAGACAAACTGGTCCACCTCCAAGTATCCTAAGACTAGAACCTGTGAGCTGTCTTCAGTCTTTAATCCTCTTCTCTTTTGTATTTTCTGTTTGACACTTTTTTTGGGTCCAGGCCCACATCTGATTCCTGCAGGTCACAAAATTTCTTACTTTTAGCCTTGTTGCTACCATGATTTATGGCAGGGTTCATTGCAACGCTGATTTTGGCACCCCTACTAATTCTGTCACTTCCAGCACTACCACTGGACATACTTGAGAATCAACCCCTATCCCCTCTCTGTAACCCTCAGTATTCACCGTTCTTGAAGACAGAAGGCTAATGAGATTTAAGATTAAAGGAAAGTTTGCAGGCGTTACTATAATTAGGAAACAAATTTAATTTAAAAAAATGTTATCTAGTGCCCTTATGTGTCGGAGGTGGTTTTGTGTGTTGGGAGTATAGTAATGAACGAAACAGTGACTTCATTTTCCTGGAGGTTACCTCTAATATGTGGAAATCCTCATTCATTCACTGATTCATTCAGAAAATATTTATCAGGTGTATTGTGAGCCTGACACTGTGCTAGATAAGATCATAGTTACTGGGGAATAGGGGTTCAATGAATAATTAATGTATTGGGTAGTAATTAGGAATAGAATCATGGAGTTGTAATGATTATTAAAAATGAGATATTCCTAAGTCATGCTCAAGTCAGAAGCTCTTTGTATAATGCTGTTGATAAAGATGGGTGGAAAGTGGGCAAAAGTAAAGACACAGATGTATGAAAGAGTGTGGTGTATTTATGCTTAAATATTTCACTGTGATTAAATTGAATGATTGGAGAGTAAGAAGTGTTAAAAGCTGAAGCTGAAAAGAGTCCTGTATGATTAAAGAATTTGACCTTCTCCGTGGGGAATGATATGGTCCATTTGCATTTTAGGAAGATAATCCCATGTTTAGGTTAGAGAGAGAGGATCTTTGTAGTGAGAAGAGTTGTTAATTCAGGGGTCCAGGCAGGAGATGATGAAGATCTGAATTAAGACAGAAGAAGAGAGAATGGTTTGTAAAATAAGAGGTAGAATCTCAAGGACTCAGTTAAGTATAGGAGTGAAAGCTCAGCGTGGAGCCTGCTTGGGATTTTCTCTGTCTCCCTCTGCTCCTCTCCTCGTGCATTCTCTCTTTCTCAAAAAATGAAATAAAGTAAGTATGTAAATAAATAAGTAAATAAGTAAAATAACATTAAAACAAAATCTTGGGTCATGAGTTCAAGCCCTGTGGATCTGTGCTGAGCATGAAGCTAAATACATAGTAAATAAATAAATAAATAAATAAATAAATAAATAAATAAATAAGCAAGCAAATAAACAAACTAAAAATAAATGAATAAATAAGCAAATACACAAACTACTTTAAAAATAAATGAATAAACTAATAATAATAAGGAAAATATTGCACTTTGTTTACAGTAAGGAATTGAAAGTACATATAAGCCAAAAGGATTTTTAAAAGTTACGTAGCAGAGGTGCCTGGCTAGCTCAGTCCATACAGTATGTGATTCCTAATCTCAAGGTCCTGAGTTCAAACTTGGGCTTGGAGCCTGGTTAAAAAAAAAAAAAAAAAAAAAAATTAGGTGGCTGTGAAGACTAGAATCCATGTTGGAATCTAGGTGTATGATGGTTCATTGTGTTAGTGTCTCTACTTTGAGTGTATTTCAGATTTTTCATAATAAATGTAAAAGAAAGACACGTAATCCTGACATTAAGCTGTAGTTTTTATGTACCTTTTCAGAGATGAAGTCATTAAATTCTGAAGTGAAATAAAGGGGGGTGCCTGACTGGCTCAGTTGGTGGAGCACGTGGCTTTTGATCTCCGGGTCGTGGGTTTGAGCCCCACATTAGGTGTAGAGATTGCTTAAATAAATAAAATAAATAAACTTTGAAGTGAAATAAAGAACCAGTAGTTTTTACCCTTCAAATCAATGATTTTCAAACCATGCTTGGAGAGGAATTAAATTTTTAAAAATGGCGTAATTGGACATTTACCAATTTATGGAGAATAGATTTTTTAAAAGGTTAATAGAGAATAAAATATTCTCAAGTTTAATTTTCTTTAAAAATTTGGTACCCACTAGTGAGCATTCACAGATGCCAAAGTGAATGAACAAGTAGCAAAATCAGGAGGTATTTACTAGGGCATAATTCAAAAGCTTATGTGATCATAGTATTTGAGAATATCTACATAAACATAGTTCCTGCTAATCAGCATACTCTTGGGTGATTCTACAAAAAACGTATTGTTCCACAAAACTTATGGGTTACTTATTCTACCTGAGCATGCTTGTTTGTTCTCACCTGAACATGTTTTGAAATGAGTTGGGAGAATAACTGAAAAACGAATGACTGTGATAGTATATTTGTGTGCAGAGCATTATGACAGCATAGGACCCAAAGGAGTGTCAAGGAAGGCTTTTGGGAGAATGTGATACTTGAACTGAATTTAAAGGATGTATAGTCTGTGGAACAGCATGTGCTAAGGCGTGGATGCGCATGGAACTCTGGAGTTGCTGCAGAAATTTCAGAGTGGAAGAAGGAGAGATGTTTGTGGATATATGGCTGTTAGTAAATCTGGTTAACTAACCAGGATCATTTAAGGAAAGGCACATAATGCCATGCTAAGGAGTTGAACTTTATTTTGAAGAAAGAGGAGAGGGTGTTAAAAGGTTCAGTAGAGAAATAACCTGATTTGTTTTTTAGAAAGTCTATATCAGAAATATAGGAGGTAAATCAAAGGAAGAAAAAACTAGAAACAAAGAGGTAATTTGGAAGGCACTAACTGGAAACCAGTAGGGAAAAGAGAAGGGCTAACTTAAATAGTAAGGATAGAGAGAGATGGATTTTGAAAGCATGTAGATAATAGGCTTCGTGGGACTGCAGTGAATGTGGAAGGTTGGGAATAAAGAGGTAAAGTAAATGGCAGTTTTCTGGTTGGGGTAACTAGATGAATAGTGGTTCTTTTAATGAAGTTAAGGAATTTTAGAGGCAGCACAGGAGGAGGACATTAAAATAATATCATTTTGAATATGCCTTATTTGAGGAAACTGTGGGAACTCTAGATGGCTCTGTCCCATGAAGTCTGTACTATAAAAGTACAGATTTAGTTGTCACAACCTCATTAGTAGAATACATGGTTCCTTAAAAAAAAAGTTGAGCAAATAATGAGGCCTATGGAAGTTTCCACTTCCACTAAGAAGTGGAAACAGGCTCCATTATATAAATATCCATGCCATCTTGGAGCTGTATTCTAGCAGAGGGTGGGGATAGAGGGACATGGACAATGTGAAATTAGTAAAGTATATAGTATGTTAAATGATGAAAGAAGTTCTTTGGAGACAAATTAAGCAGATAAATGGGATAGGGCATCAGTTATCACCTACATGGGGCTGGAACTCACAACCCTGAGATCAAGAGTCATATGCTCTACCCACTGAGCCAGCCAGGCACCCTACTTTTAGAGGGCTTTTTAAAACACAGATTACACTGGGTTTCAGAATTTGCAGCTTTTGATGCTAATGTTGCTGGTCTTGGGGCACGCTTTGAGAATCATCAGAATAGAGAATTTCCGAAGGGGAATAATTTAGTTTTAAAGAAGATAGTAAAAAAGAGCCTCACTGATGTGGGTGGGTGGGAGGATGGGTGAAATGGATAAGGATGATTAAGAATATACTTATTGTGGTGAGCACTGAGTAATCTATTAGAATTGTTGAATGATTATATTGTACACCTGAAAAAGCGGGGCGGGGCGGGGGGGGGTGGGGATGGACCTCATGAGATGGTGACATGTGAGTGAAGACTTGAAGCTAGGGAATTGGTCATGTGGATATCTGGAAGAAGAGTTGCCCATGCAGGAACCCTGAGGTGGGAGCATGCCTGGCATATTCAAGGACAGTAAGAACAGTGTAGAGCCCATGTGAGTGAAGAAAAGTAGAAAGTTGAGACCTGAGGGGTAGAGAAATCTGGATTGTAGAGAACTTTGTAAATGATCCAGAGGATTTTGAGAGTCTTCAGCATAGCGGTAGTATTTACAGTCTGAAGACTGGATGAGATTGTCAAAGAAAAAACAAAGCAATTGCATGATTTCTGACATAGGATGGTGGGATCATCAACTAAGACACATTGAGGACTGGAAAGCTTGGATGACTCTAAGAGACATTTTGAAGCCAGGAACAATAGAATTTAATGACCGCCCAAAGGGAGTGACTGGTGGAAAGGTGATACTTTGACTTCATTTCTATAACTGAGGAGAGAAGAATAGTTGAAAATGGAAAAAAAATGTGTAGAGGGAGTAATTAGGCAGAGGCTTTGGCGTTTCTGAGAAGTAGTAACAGTTCCCTGTTTACCTTATTGCCTTATGAAATGATTAGTACTAAGAAAATTGAAATATAACTTATAATTCACTTTTTCTTAGAATGTTTTAGTAAAAAAAGTATAAGTACTTTTATATTTTTAGTCAGCATCTTAAAACAATTTTTGAATACTGATATTTTGGTATTCTAAAAATATTCAAAACAATTATTTTTTAAAATAGGAAAATGGACGCTGTATTACTAAGCTGGAAAACATGGGGTTTCGAGTGGGACAAGGATTGATAGAAAGGTGAGCAGTATGGATTTGAAAATTTTCTTCCAGGTAGGTTATAAACAAAGATGATCCATTTCAAAAGATTGCATAAAATTTGAAGTACTTTAATTTTAATTTCTAAATTGTATTTATCCTGTGTTCTTTAACTCACAGATTGAAATTTCTCTTTAGTTCTGATGCCATTTTAACTCGGTTAAAACTTTTAATATCAGAAGAAAATATATATTTGTATTTTAGACTTTTTTCCTAAAAACTTTGGTGTACTGTCTAAAATCTTGTTGCATTTTTGGGGTGCCTGGGTGGCTCAGTTGGTTGAGTGTCCAACTCTTGATTTTGGCTCAGGTCATGATCTCACAGTTTGTGGGTTCAAGACCCATGTTGGTGCTAGGCTGACAGCGTTGGGTGCGGGACTGATATCTTGGAGCCTGCTTGGGATTCTCTGCCTCCCTCTCTCTCTGCCCCTTCCTTGCTTGCGCTCTCAAAAATAAATAAGCATTTTTTAAAAGCTTATTAAAATAAATAATAAAATCTTGCTGCCTTTTTTACTTAAGGTCTAGTAGGTTCTTTAACCTAAATGGATTTTTGTTTAAATGCAAGGGATGGAAATTCTTTAGAGTCTATGTTAATGTATGTACTAATTTTTCAATTTATAGATCCAGTCTTAAGGTCTTATTCCTTTCTCATTATTTGAATAGCTGAACTCTGGTTATATTTTATATAACAATACCGTGATTATGCTCAGCTTTTTTTTTTTTTTTTAATGTGCTAGAATTAATTTTACTTAAAATTGCAGCTTGCTAGTAGACTAATTTTCATACTGTAATTGCATAACAGAATGTAAATTGAGATGAGATCTCCTTTGCTTGGTGCTTATCACTTTGTGACCATCAATAAATGTTCAGTGCTGTTCTGGCATTTCAAAATTAGTGAATAATGTGACCCTCCTGCTTTCTTTGGAGGAAAAATACTGATTACTTTTAGTTGATCTTTTTAGGTTTACAAAAGATACTGCCAGGTTCAAGGATGAATTAGATATCATGAAGTTCATTTGTAAAGATTTTTGGACTACAGTCTTCAAGAAACAAATCGACAATCTAAGGACAAATCATCAGGTATTTAGACAAATTAAGGCCTATTTTTTAAAGTCCTTTGACTTAATATAAATGTCCTATTTTAGTTATTATATAAAACTTAAAATAATTTCTAGTCAACTTTGAAATGTTTCTCTTACATGTTATTAATACATCATGATTTTTTTTCTCTAATAGGATACAGTGTATAAGAACAAATAGATAGTTATCAGTAATGATAGCTGTTTCTTTCCCCCAAATAAAAACGTTATCTTAAGTTTTAAAAAGTAGCAGAATGTCAGAATGATAAAGGTTTTAGGATTTGGTTCCTTAGTTATCATTACTTAATGGTGATTATATGTAGAACCACAAATATATCATGTTTGTCTTTAGAGTAATTTCTGATGTCTAATTTATAGAGCATATTTAAGTAACTCTTGCATTATTTGTTGCATTGTTGGTCATTTTTCTATTAAAATAATTTGTTAAATAAAATTTAATAGATTGGGGCACCTGGGTGGTTCAGTCGGTTAAGCTCCGACTTTAGTTCGGGTCATGATCTCACAGTTTGTGAGTTCGAGCCCCACATCAGTCTCTGTGCTGACATCTCAGAGCCTGGAGTCTGCTTCAGATTCTGTGTGTCTGTGTCCCTCTCCCTCTCCCTCTCCCTCCCTCCTTCTCTCTCTCTCTCTCTCTCTCTCTCTCTCTCTCTCTCTCTCTCTCTATATATATATATATATGTCCCTCCCTGACTCACACTCTGTCTCTCTCAAAAATAAACATTAAAAAAAATTTTAAGAAAAAAATATAATAGATAAAATTTAATAGATTGCGTGGAAAATTATGCATTTAAATAGATTTATAAAACTCAAGGAAATATTTTAGAGTGGATTTGGCATTTTGATTAAATATTAGAAAATGAAAATAATGTATCTAGTAGTTACCAGTACTTTTCATTTTTTTATATAACAATATTAGTGTTACCTTGTAAGTATTGAAATGCTAATGAGAGGAATTGAATTTGGTTATTGGCTTTCTAGATATGAGCTAATAATATATAACTGTTAATTCCACCTGGACATGTATTTCTGATTCCTTTGAGTTCTTTAAGGGTAGGAACTATCTTTTGCATCTTTGTATCTATAGTATCTTAAATCTTTCAATAAATATTAGCTTTATAAAGTTCTCAACAATTCTTCAGCCTACACACTGCAAAACTCTTTCATTTAAAGAAATTTGACCAATGGAAAGGAGAGTTTTAATAACTTAAAAAACTCTTAATTGTTGTGAGGAGAAAATTTTTAAGGACTACAGCATACATTGACTCTGGATGTTTTTTCTGTTTTTGAAACAGGGCATCTATGTACTTCAGGACAACAAATTTCGTCTGCTTACTCAGATGTCTGCAGGAAAACAGTATTTAGAACATGCATCTAAGGTATTTAATGGAATAGAAGATTGGGATTTTCATAGGGAAGAGTACGATGTCAACCACAACAGAGTTTTGAATTTAAAATAGGTTTTAAAGTTGTTTTTTTTTTTGTTTAAGTACTTTTCTGTGAAATAGGAGACAGGTGTTCATCATACTAAAATAATCTGCGTTAACCAATAGCTGAGTAGGCTTATGATGACTAATGAAACACTATAACAAAATGCCATTGAAATGTAGATGAATGTTAGATTCTTGAATTTAGCATAGGTGTATCAGAAAAGATAGTCAAACTTATAAAACTGGTATTAACTGTGCAAAACTACTCACCTGAGTTTATATTTATAATATCCTTTAGCTAATTAAAAATTTTTTGAGGGGCGCCTGGGTGGCTCAGTTTGGTTAAGTATCTGACTCTTGATTTTGGCTCAGGTCATGATCTTGCAGTTCATGAGATTGAGCCCTGCATCGGGCTTCGTGCTGTCAGTGTGGAGCTAGCTTAGGATTCTCTTTCCTGCTCTCTCTGCCCTCCCCTGCTCGCACCTGCATGTGCACTCTCTCTCTCAAAATAAATAAATAAACTTAAAACAAAAATTTTTCCCTGTTATTAACGTGTTTCTAAGAATACGTTTTTTGTGTTAAGTATATCTGTGTTTCTGTGTTTTGTCTAGTTTTTGTTTTCAAATCTCAGGTAGGAATCAATAAGTAGATCAGCAGATATATTAAAGCTGACAAGTTTAATGTAAGGGTTCTTTTGAGATGATTAAAATATCTGGGGCAGTATGAGCTATTATTTATCTGTAAACATTTATCTGTACATAAATTATCTAACAAAAGCATTATAGTTATAGTGGAAAGAGCATGGAATTGGAACCAAATAAATCTAAATTTTAAACTATGCAATTTACAGTTTTGTGACATTGGATAAGTTATATAACCCCCTTTGGACCTTAATTCCCACATTAATAAAGTTGGTTATAATAGTACCTATATTATTAACAATCTCTAAAGTCCCTTCCAGGTCAAAATTTCATGACTCCAGATTTAATTACTGATCAGTACCCATTTATGTAATTATAACATTATCTATATTATTCATAGATATATTGTGTTATTGGCTGTCATACAGTACAAACATGTACATAATCAAAAATTCCTTGGATAATTTATTTTTTGGTTCCTGTTCTTATCTGGCTTTCTGTGCTGTAGCTCAGCCCCATTCCCTTTTTTTGTTTCCATATGACAGGGTTTCCCACGTTGGTACTGTTGAGATTCTGAATGGGATAATTCTTTGTTATAGCAGATTGGCTGTAAGTCTTGAACAAATCAAGATTCTTGGTTGTAGAAAGCAGACACCAACTCTGATTGAATAGGGGAAAAAAACAGACAGAATTGATGAGAAAGCTCAGAAAACAGGCAAGAACTGTAGAAGGTTAGGGCAGCCAGAAAGACAGCCCAAGTCACTCCTCAGGCAGGGTCTAGTTAGAGTCCTTTGCACTAACAGACACCAGCCACGTTTGCTGCCTCTAGAACTAATTATAACCTGTTTCCAGGTTGTTTTTTCACTCATTCTAGATTCAGAGTCTGACTGGAGCACCCAAGTCACGTGTCCATGGTTTAGTTGCCAGGAAGCTGGGAACTTGTTTTAACAATCATAATTTTCAATAATTTAAAAAATTCTTCCACTACCTTTTTTTAAACAGCAATGACTTATTAATAGGAAGGCTTGACTCAGTGTCGTATTTATCAATAGCATTGCTTTCTTAGTAAATCCTTAATATTCTTTACATTTTTCTTCCTTTCAGTATTTGGCATTTACCTGTGGCTTAATCAGAGGTGGCTTATCAAACTTGGGGATAAAAAGTATTGTAACGGCTGAAGTGTCTTCAATGCCTGCCTGTAAGTTGAATTCACATTTCTTAAAAATGTGATTATTTTTAGTGATTATTTTTCAAGTCTGGTGGTTTTTGTTTGTTTGTTTTTGTTAACTTAGAGTTAACTTAGAGGAAATTTAAAATGCTAAAACCATTTTGTTTTACTTTTACCAATTTTAACATTTAATGTAGTAACATGTAGCATCCCTATATTCATATTCAAAGATTTTAAAATTTATAATGGTAATGATTTAAGAAAGTAGGCTAAAGTAGTCCAAATTTATAAGACAGCTTAAGTGATGATTCTTAACTTTTAAAGGAAAAATTTCTGCATTATTCTTTTAAGATAGCAAATTGCCCTATAGTATTGAAAATGTCTTTTTTAAAAAGTTTTCTAGGGGCACCTGGGTGGCTCAGTCGGTTAAGCGTCCGACTTCGGCTCAGGTCATGATCTCGTGATTCGTGAGTTCAAGCCCCACATTGGGCTCTCTGCTGTCAGCGTGGGTCCTCTGTCCCTGTCTCTCTGCCCCTCCCCCGTTCATGCTCTCTCTCTTTCTCTCTCTCTATCTCAAAAATAAACACTGAAGTTTTCTAGAGTACATCTATTATATATAAAGCTATATAAAGCCAACTAGTCTTTTATTGCTAAACTCCTTTCCAAAGATATTTTCACCAGAGCTACCAACCAAGAATAAAATTGACTTGAGCATCATTGTATTTCCTTTTTATTCACAATGATAATTAGCAGTGAAATACCCAAAAGGTAGGAATCACAAAGAGGAGAAGCAGACACCTATCTATTCACAAAACAAATAATCACCTCATAAAAATGAAATTTGCTTTGTTGAGTATTGTGAAAAGTGTGAAAAGTTGTTTGACATAGCAGGTTTCTCCATTGAAACTACTTTCTAATAGAACAGAAAATTGATGTTTAAGCTTGTTTTCTTTGTACCTAAGTCAAGGAATGATTTTTCATTTTTCTTTTTTTAGGTAAATTTCAGGTGATGATACAGAAGCTCTAAAACATACTGAAATGCAAGGCAAGGCTTCAACAGTGTAAAGAGATAAATTATTCGTGTATAAAGTATTTCAAGTAGCAATGATTTAATTACATTGTTGGACATTTGTATTGATATAAGCTATTTGCTAATTTATGTAATGAAAGATGCACTCTTAACCAGGAGTAAGATTGTATTTTATTAATTTAACACAGACCAAGTTAAAGCAGATAAAGACACATTCTACCATAACATAGATTTTACTAAAACTATTCAGAATGAAAACCTGATTTCAAACAACTAAACCCCAAGATTTAGAACGCTTATTTTAAACATTCATATTTGCTCAGACTGGTATGTATTTAACCACAGATAGAAAAGCAAAACTCAGGGTTTGATAAATTAGCATTAAGAAAAGTATGCATCAGGGGTGCTTGGTTGGCTCAGTTGGTTAAGTGTCTGACTTTGGCTCAGGTCATGATCTCGTGGTTCATGAGTTTAAGCCCTGCGTTGAGCTCTGTGCTCACAGCTCGGAGCCTGGAGCCTGCTTCAGCTTCTGTGTCTCCCTCTCTCTCTGCCCCTCCCCCACTAGCACATGCGCACATGCTCTCTTTCTCTCTCTCAAAAATATAAATAAAACATTATGAACTTTTTTTTAATTTAAAAAAGTATGTATTAGAATCATTTCTGTAAAAATGAGCAAATTTCAGTTTTGCTTTATGAATTTATTTTATTTAAGAAAAGCAAACAGTACACTAAACATTTTTTTTATTTTCTTATAATTTATTTCTATTAAGAATTTTTATGCCTATGAAAATTTTATATACATTGTGTATTATGTGTGTGATACATATATATACTATATCTAACCGCCTAAATTGCAAAAAAGTTCATTTTACTTTAACAGAATTTAGTCCTTAATTTTACTTTAATAGAATTCAGTCCTTGAGAACTCCATTAATGTAATTAAAGTGTAATATAGATTAGTTTAAATGTGAATTCAGTGACTCCAGGGCCAAAGACTATTAGGTATTTTAGGAAGGAATTTTATACTTACTCCTGTTACAGTTTTGACTTTCACCTTTTTTCCCCATGTGTGGAAGGACTGGTGAAGGTTCTAACATCCTTATTTTTATTCCCTAATTACTATTTCCCAAGAGCAGAGGGGTGGATAATTGGCTTAGTCACACCAACATTCATTGGACAATGTCTATTCAGTGGGTTGGGTCAGTGCTCATCTAGTGTGTCTATCATCTCCTCTTCCATCTGATAACCGAGAGAAGACAAGCGTGAAGATGAAAGTCATCACATTGAGGATAGCACGATGCATCAATAGGAAGCACCTTTATTGTGCTTCTGAATTAACCAATCCTGGAACTGCTTTACCTTTGGACTTTTTGTTACATGGGATAATAAATTCCTTATATTGTTCAATCCACATTTGGTTCTGTATTTTGTTACTTGTAGTCAAAAAGAAGTCTCTTCTAGCTGAGGCAAGGAGAGTTAGGTTATACAAAAAACAATATAGGAGAATTGAATTTCTTTTTCTCTCAGGAAGGGAGGGAAGAGAAGAACTTAAAGGTTTACATGTAAAATGATAAAACCATGAAGTACTAAAGAAGATATTAGTTTTATCATCTTGTAGTAGAGAAGGACTTTTTAAAAAATGTACAGTGTTATAAAGGAAAATAGTAAAAAAATTAATAACCTCTTCAAATGCTGTTAGGAAAATTGGATATCCACATGCAAGAAAATGAAATTGAATCCTTACTTTATACCATACATAAAAATTTACTCAAAGTGGATTATAGACTGATACTTAGGACCTGAAACCAAAAAACTCGTAGAACAGAGGAAAAGCTTCATAATGTTGGTCTTGGCAATATTTTCTTGGATTTGACACCAAAAACAAGCAACAAAAGCAAAAACAGACAAATGGCACTACATCAAATTTAATAGCTGCTATACGTAAAGGAAACAGAGTGAAAAGGTAGCCTACCGAATGGGGAAAGTATTTGCAAACCATGTATCTATAGGGGTTAATACCTAAAATATATAAGGAACTCTTACAGCTCAATAGCAAAAAAATAACCCAATTAAAAAATGGACAAAGGACTTAAACATATTTGTCCAAAGAAGATACACAAATGGCCAACAGGTATATGAAGAGATGCTCAGTATCAGTAATCACCAGTGCAAATTGAAACCGTAATATCACCTTACACCTTTTAGGATGGCATTATCCAAAAAAAAATTTTTTGCAATGGAGAATTTAGAACCCTTGTGCCCTGTTAGTGGGAATGTAAAATGATATAACTCCTATGGAAAATACTATGGAATTTCCATTAACAACTAAAACTGGAACTGCTGTATGATGCAGCAATCCTGCTTGTGACTATTCAGAAGATTGAAATCAAGAACTTGAAGAGAGATTTGAACTCTCCTGTCTCTTGTGTTATTCACAATAGCCAAGAGGTAGAAACAACTTGCCCTTTAACAGATGAAGAACAGATAAAGAAAATATGGTATATACATTCAGTGAAATACTATTCAACCTTAACCAAAAGAAGAAAGTCCTGTAGTATGCCAGCATGGATGAACCTTAAGGACATGCTTAAGTGAAATAAGCCAGTCACAGAATGACCAAAAAAAAAACAAACAAACAAAAAACAGGTTATTGCTTTTACGAGGTACCCAAAGTAGTCAAATTCATAGAGGCAGAAAGTAGCATGTTGACAAGGCTGGGGAAAGAGAAATTAGGAGTTGTTCAAGGAGTACAGGATTTGTTTTATGCAAGATGAAAAAGTTCTAAGATCTGTGTTAACAATGTGCATATAGTTAACAATACTGTAAACATAAAAATTTAAGAAGGTAGATTTCATGTTAATGTGTTTTAATTTTTTTACTGCAGACAGAACTGTTGACAAAAATTTTAAAAACTATTTGCATGGCAGAAAACACTATTAAAATGTTAAAATAGGGGAAAATATAGTGCATACCATATTTGCCATAAGTGCATATCTGCCCTTTAAAAGAGCACATCAGTGCGGCACCTAGGTGGCTCAGTCAGTCAAGTGTCCAACTTTGGCTCAGGTCATGATCTCCCAGTTCCTGTTTTTGAGCCCTGCATCGGGCTCTGTGCTGACAGCTCAGAGCCTGGAGCCTTCTTCAGATTCTGTGTCTCCCTTTCTCTGCCCCTCCCCTTCTTGTGCTGTCTCTCTCTCGCAAAAATAAACATTAAAAAAAATAAATAAATAAAAGTACATCAATTTAAAACACGGATATCCTTTAATGTGGCAATTCCATTTCTATAAATTTAACCTAAGAAAATAAATGAGGGTAAAGGTGGTCAAAGGGTATAATCTTGTTATAAGATGAATAAGTTCTAGGGATGTAATGTATAACATGGTGACTATAGTTAACAATACTGTATATTTGAAAATTGCTGGGGATGCCTGGGTGGCTCACTTGGTTAACCATCTGGCTCTTGATCTCAGCTCAGGTCTTGATCTCCAGGGTCATGAGTTCAAGCCCTGTGCTGGGCTTTGCACTGAGCTTGAAGCCTACTTAAAAAAAAAAAGAAAAAAGTTGCTAAGAGAGTAGATCTTAAGAGTTCTCACCACACACACAACATTTTGTTAACTGGAGTAAGTGGTGGATGTGTTCAGTATTGTAATCATTTTGCAATATATATGCATATTAGTCCAGCACACTCTACACCTTACACTTAAAAGACAATGTTATATGTCAAATATATCTCAAGCTGGGAAAAATGAGTAGGCAAACTTGTGTGTATAAGGATTTTCACTATTTAAGTGTTCATTTTTTTTAAATGTGTTATTTATTTTTGAGAGAGTGCAAGCGGGGGTG
The DNA here is from genome assembly GCF_024362965.1 of Panthera pardus. Taxonomy (NCBI): domain Eukaryota; kingdom Metazoa; phylum Chordata; class Mammalia; order Carnivora; family Felidae; genus Panthera; species Panthera pardus. Next base: position 80,389,430 of record NW_026526810.1, on the reverse strand, counting down.
GGGGCAGAGAGGGACAGAGGATCTGAAGTGGGCTTTGCGCTGACAGCAGTCAGCTCAACATAGGGCTAGAACCCACGAACCGAGAGATCATGACCTGAGCCAAAGTTGGACACTCAACCAGTTGAGCCACCCAGGTGCCCCTAGTTAAGTGTTCATTGATGACACTTGATTAAATTATGGTACTGGCATACAAGGAAATACTGTGCTGCTGGTGAAAGGGAGGAACTAGATCAACATATATTTATGTAAATGAATGTTAATTGGTATTAAGAGAAGTTTGTTACAGGATACTGCGCATGGGGGGTATAGCTCAGGGGTAGAGCATTTGACTGCAGGATACTGCGCATATAATGTATAAATATACATGATACTATCAAAAAGACTGGAAAGTTACAAGTAAATTGTATAATAAATGGAGATTTTTACTTTTAGCTTTATATTATTTGAGTTTTAAAGTAATCATCCCCACAATCCCTAAGTCAGGAGGGCTAACTAGCAGAGGTCTTTGGTTAGGGAGAAAGACATTATGGAGGGTGCCATCTGGAAAGAGGATTTATTGTACATCAAGATGCCCAGTGCCACAGAGAAGAGATCGTTTACTATGTGGAAGTCAAGCCAGTGATACAGATCATGAAGTATTTCAGCCATTTGTGCTGAGGAACCATGTAAGCTGTTGTTTTCTCTTTCAAAAGGGGGAATCCATGGGTTATCAGTTATAGATCTGCTAACAGAAGGAATACTTCTCCAGTCTCACCCAAAGTTGTACTGAGCCTCATCCAAACTGCCCCTTTTGGATAATAACCCCTTCTTTGAAGCAGTTCTTTATTTCATCTATCTATCTATCTATCTATCTATCTATCTATCTAAGCCTCATAAGAGTGCAGTCCATGCATCAGCAGGGGCTGCAGCCATCACAAGGCTCAACTGCAGCAGGGACACCCTCCAAGTTCACACTCATGGAGTTGTTGATAGAATGCAATTCTTCATTTGTGTTAGGCAGAGACACCTCTCTTGTCATGTAGGTCTCTACATGACACAGTTTCTTGTCATGTAGGTCTCTCCCCTGAGCAGCTCACAACATGACAAATGTCTTCATCAGGGTGAGAACTTTTGAGAGAGAACACAAGTGGAGGAGGGGGCAAAAGGAGAGGGAGAGAATCTTAAGCAGGCTCCACACTCACTGCGAACCTGAGGCTGACCACAATCTTAAGACTGAGATCATGACCAGAGCTGAAATCAAGAGTAGGATGCTTAACCGACTGAACCATCCAGGTGCCCCTGTAGCAGGAGTTCTTGGGAGGAATGTTGAAGGGGAAAACTCTCAGGACCCATATTTGGGATGGATGGGACAGTGGTGAAAACTCATTTCCTCATAGTATAGGGTTTGTTTGTTTTTTAACCTTTTGGGGGCCAGGGACTCCTATTTGGCAATGTGTTGATGTTTATGAACTCCTCATAATGTTTTTAATGCACAAATAAAATACATAAGGCTACAAAGGAAACAATTGTACTGATATAATGTTATCAAAAAATTATTTTTTTTGAGAGAGAGCACAAACAGGGGAGGGGCAGAGAGAAAGAATCCTAAGCAGGCTCCATGCTCAGTGTGGAGCCTGGTGTGGGGCTCAGTCTTATGACTGTGAGATCATAACCTGAGCTGAAATCAAGACTTGGGTGCTTAACCACCTGAGCCACCCAGGCGCACTTCAAAGTATTTAAAATGTGATGTAGGGGCGCCTGGGTGGCTCAGTTGGTTAAGTGCTCAACTTCGGCTCAGGTCATGATCTCACAGTTTGAGTTCGAGCCCCGCGTCGGCCTCTGTGCTGACAGCTCAGAGCATGGAGCCTGCTTCAGATTCTGTGTCTTCCTCTTTCTCTGCCCCTCCCCTGCTTGCACTTTGTCTCTCTCTCTCTCAAAAGTAAGTAAACATTAAAAAAAATGCGATATATGTGCTTTATGTTAAACAAGGCAATATATTTAAAATAGAGGCAAGGGGTGCCTGGCTGGCTTAGAAGAACATGTGACTCTTGATTGTGAGTTTGAGCCCCATGTTGGGTGTAGAGATTACCAAAGATAATAAACAAACAAACAAACTTAGAAATATATATATAGAGAGAGAGACAAATTAAAATTAATTTTTATGTGAAGACATCAGAATGACAGCTGTTGTTTAGCTTGCCTAAGAACCTGTGGGGTGTTCTTTTAACTGAAGTAGTCTTGTGGCTCAGTTCCTTCCATTTATAGATCAGTCATACCTAGGTAATACCAGAAAGTAATGCAGATATTTGTGAAACCAGAGTGAGAACACACAACTACAATGTTTGGTGTTGGCTTCCAGGCCTATAGTTAGTTGGCACCAGAAGCTATAGACAGGAAATCTGCAGTCAGACATGATCTAAAGGCAGGTTTTATAACTACTGTATTCTGAACTACTGTGTGAATATTCTGAAACATCTGCAACTACACTTTGATATGAAAACATCTAGGACTTCTGATGCTAACTAACAAAGTCACAGGTATTGATGAATGATACTATGGTTTGTTTCCTATATTTATAACTGAAGGAAATGCTAAGTAAAAGGAGGATAGTAAAAATAGAGATATAATTTTTTTCCTTTTCAAGCTCATGGGCTCCAGGTTAGAAACCTGCTAAAAGGGATAAAATCATAAGATTGGTGTAAACATTGAGATAATCTGTGTAAATAGCACAGTGCCTATTGTGTGTACATATGGAAATAAAGAATAAAAATATCACACAGAATGTTTTGGTTTATAAGCCTTTTGCAATTAGAAAGTGGCTTGGATTTCAGTATCCTTTTGTACGACTTCATCTTAATTAGAGTCATCAAGGGCCCTTACTGAGTAGCATACCTGTTTTAAAGAGCAGAAAGTAGAAAAGTGTACCATATGAATGACAAACTCTGAGGACAGCATGAAGTGTTTAGTCAGTGGCTTCTTCTAACCATAATGACACAGCTTGATTCCTTGTGTCTAGCAATCAAACCTTGTAACTGGAGATGTCATCAGAACTTTAGTCCATTTGGGCTGCTATAACAGAATACTATAGGCTTATAAGAAACAGAAATTTATTTCCCACAGTTCTGGAGGCTGGGAAGGCCAAGATTAAGGGACAAGGAGATTCAGTGTCTGGTGAGTACCTGCTTCCTGGTTCACAGATGTTTTTGCTTGTGTCCTTATTTGGCAGAAGGGCACTAGCTAACTCTCTGGGGTCTTTTTTATAAGGGCACTAATCACATAATGAGGACAGAGTTCTCATAATCTAATAATCACTTCCCAAAGACCCTGCCTCCTAATATCACTTTGAAGGTTATGATTTTAATATATGGATTTTGGGGGGACATAAGTATCCAGTCCACAGCAGGACCAAATATGCAGTGACAAAAGGAAACAAAATCCTAGAGCCAACGTTGCCTGGTGAACTGTTTCAAAGCTCTACTAGAATATAGCTATAGGATGGGAGTTCACTCAGGCCCTTAGACTGATTGCAGAAACTGGAATTGGCACAATTTTGGGGGTCATCAAATTTTAACTGGACAGAACCTACAAAAGCTTTTCAAAATGCTCTTTGAAAAATGAGTATTGTGATCAAATATATTTTGGAAATCCATCCTCTTGTAGATCTTTAATGCTCATTAATGACATTTTACAGGTTCTGAAAACCTCAATAATCAGCTTAATTTTATTTTACCTAGTACTTGATCACAGTACCATTTTTTTTTTTTTCAGAAACCCTAATAGCTCACATAAATCAATATTCTAGCGTCATTTGGGAAACATTTTTTTTACAGATTTGATGGGAATTTGGTAACATATATAGGCAAAATATAATCTTGGCATGAACACAGGTCAACTTGACCTGTCTCAATAATTTCTAAAGCATTTTTCTTTTTTTTAATGTTTATTTATTTTTGAGAGAGAGAGAGAGAGAGAGAGAGAGCGCGCGCGCGCGCGCGAGCAGGTGGGGGAGGGGCAGAGAGAGAGGGAGACACAGAATCCGAAGCAGGCTTCAGGCTCTTGAAATGTCAGCCCAGAGCTTGACGTGGAGCTCAAACTCACAAACTGTGAGATCATGATCTGTGCCAAAGTCGGAGGCTTAACAGACTAAGCCACCCAGGCACCCCTCTAAAACATTTTTTTTATCTTTGTCCCCAGATGCTAGAACTGATAACCTAAACCACTTTTAATCTAATTCGGCCTCTAACTGCTTATTCTGCTAAAAGACACAGATGAAATAATCTTATTTTTAAAAATAGAAATGAATATAATTTTAATTAAAATATCACAATTTAATAAACATATAATATCCTCCTGAACAAAACAAGTAATCTTTTATGTGGAAAAAAATTATAGGTGCAATCTAATTTACTTTGTCACTGTTCCCATCATAGACATGATTAAACTACCATTTGATAGCTGTAATTTTCAAAATACCTCTAAATTTTATATTTTGGGCGCCTGAGTGGCTCAGTTGGTTAAGTGTCCAACTTCAGCTCAGCTCACAGTCTCATGGCTTGTGGGTTTGAGCCCTGCGTCAGGCTCTGTGCTGACAGCTCAGAGCCTGGAACTGCTTCAGATTCTGTGTCTGACTCTCTGTGCCCCTCCCCTGATCATGCTGTCTCTCTCAAAAATAAATAAATGTTAAAAATTAAAAAAAATAAATAAAAAAAATTCACATTTAAAATGTGTAATTTTTCAATAAGCTTAAGACTTTCTTTTAAAAAAATTTTTTTTAACGTTTATTCATTTTTGAGAGACAGAGCATGAGCAAGGGAAGGTCAGAGAAAGAGAGGGAGACAGAATCCAAAGCAGGCTCCAGGCTCTGAGCTGTCAGCACAGAGCCCGATGCGGGGCTTGAACTCACTTAACCAACAGAGCCACCCAAGCGCCCCTGAACTTTAAGGCTTTCTACCTATGAGTTGGGGGAATTTTTCTCAATTTCTCATTAAAATCAAAGGTACTTTTAATTGTGAAAGGCTTGATAAACACTAAAGCTATATTGGTAGTCTTCTTACTTTATTCTTAGGACATGAGTGGTTTAAAATGTCTTTAACTTTCATTTGTCTCTACACTCCTGAAAAATATCCTATGCCAGATGAGTCCTTATAAACATGAGTTCTCAGTTCACTATTAGAGATTCTGTGGCTTGCTGGAAAATAGAGGTGTAACTACTTAATTTATACCACTTGTCTTCTGCACATACAAAATTGCCTTTTTTAATCTAGTCCATAGGAATTCTGTTCTTCTGTGAGCAGCATGTGTAACAAGATGCTCAGACACTAGTTTTAGAAGAAATGTAAATTAAAAGAATAATTGATATTTCAACTTTATTAAATCAACCCCCAGCCCCTCACCCCCTAAGCATCAAATCAGCAAAAAATGTGAGGCTATACACTGGTAACTGGGTATAAGTTGGAAATCTAAACTCTTTAATGTAGACAGTGCTGGCTCCCTACCCAATATTCACTCTCTTTTCTAACAGAACTCCCATTTTTGGCAGGCCTGACAGTGTTATCAGCTAAAAAATTATACTTTCCAGCTTTCTTTATAATTAGAAAATTTTATAGATTGCTGGCAAATAATACATAAATTGAGGGTTTCTTGTAATGTTTTGCTCCCCTGATATAGACAAGAGGGAGTGGTGCCATTCTTTCTGGAATCTAGATATGAGGCAAGAGATAAAGCAACCATATCATGACTAAAAAGATGAAAGCTATTAAAATTGATGAAAGAGAAATCTGGACGTAGTCCAGGGCATTTAAGATATTGTAGAGCTGCTATACCAACCCTGAACTTGTTACACCACAATTATTATGAGAAGCAAAAGTAAATCCCTAATTTTTAAAACCTCAGTTCAGTTTTCAAATGCACTATTAACTGATAAACTCATTACTGGCAACCTTACTCTTGGGAACTTCTGGTCAAAGAAAGGAAAAAGTTTTATACATGAAGATATTCATGGCAGCATTTTCTATATGGGATTAACACTGAAAACAGATTAGATACCCAACAATGAGAGTGTTTAAATTATGGTAAAACACAATTTGGATTACTAGGCTATAATTTAAAAATCAGCTAAGATGTAACAAGATTCAAATACAAAATTTCTAGTCAATTTGTAACTCGTGGCAAAACTACTGTAGCTTGGTCCACAGGTATTTCCAATCCCCTCTTCCTTTCCCTCCCCTGCTCTCCCCCCCCCCCCTTTCCTTTTCTACCTCTTAATTGGAAAGACTGGAAAGGCTTACAATTTTGCTTCCCCACCCTTCTCCAAGCTACAGGTGATCCTGTTATACACTGTGGCCAACAGATGAACACAAATCTGCTGTGAATTTCTGGGGAAGGTTTTGCCTTCATGACAAAAGAATCAGATGTGAAAGGCTCTGACTCCTTCCCCCTTTTTTGGTCCTGAGTACAGACACATTACCTTGAACTGCAGTGGCCATCTTGTTACCACAAGGGAAAGGCCAAAAGATTCTCAGAGACATTGGTATTGTGGGATCAATCATGGAACCAATGCTAGTAAACTTCTCCTCTAGCTCCTCTAGACTTCTTGTTGTGTGAGAAAAATAACCCCTTACTGAAAAGCCATTGCTACTTGAATCTGTTAAAGTAGAAAATATTCCTAACCAACAAAGAAATAGATAAAAAATACATAAATTATAAGTGATATGAATAAGAGATTTGACAGACAAAATGATGTGTTAAGAAAAAGTATTATTGAAAATGATGTTAAAAAGTTAACAAGTTAAAAAGAGAGTGAGACAGAGCGTGAGCGGGGGAGGGGCAGAGAGAGAGGGAGACACAGAATCTGAGGCAAACTCTGGGCTCTGTGCTGATAGCACAGAGCCTGATGAGGGGCTCTAACCCACGAACTGTGAGATCAGGACCTGAGCCGAAGTTGGGCACTTAACTGAGCCACCCAGGCACCCTAATCAAGATTATCTTAATTCTAATAGTAAGGACATTTATCCATTATCTTTTGTCAAGAGTCAAAACAAGATTTTTTTTTTTTTAATGTTTATTTATTTTGAGAGAGAAATAGAGAGGAGTGGCAGAGAGAAGAAGAAACAGAATCCCAAGCAGGCTCTATAATGTCAGTGCACGGCCCAATGTGGGGCTTGATCACACAAACTGTGAAGTCACGACCTGAGCCAAAACCAAGAGTTGGACTCAACTGACTGAGCCATCCAGGTGCCCCAAAAAACACATTTACAAGAAAAGTTCATGTGTATATATGTAAAAACACAAAGAAACAGCACCTCTGTAAAATTTCACCATACAGTTTCTGTACAGGATGCTTCACCAATAAATGGCACTCAATTTGTTTTAAAAGCATGTGATTACAGAAAACTGTTTAAACTATTCATCAAAAACTTGCTGGGATTTTCCAAAGATACTTTGGATATTCAAAGCAATGCAATTTATCTTCTGAATATCAAGTTGAGATGCACAGGTTAAGATGAAGACCCTTCAAATAGTGCTGAAGATACTTGAGTTGTCACTGTATATCCTCAGACTCGGGCTGCCTTCATCACCAGTATCTTCCATTCCTGAGAGATCAACTACATCAAGATGGTTCATCAGCTAAATCACGTTGGTCAAAATACCTAATAAAAAAAGAATTTAACGTATGTTTAAAAAATGTTAATAGCACTATTTGTAATAGCAAAACACCACAAATAACCCAAATATCCATCAATAAGGGCACTGGTTGAATAAATAACAGTACATCAACACAGTGGAAGACTATGAGGCTTCTGTAAAGAAGGAATGAGAAAAATACCTACCCTGCTATAGTGCAGTTTCTAGGATTTAATAAGTGAAAAAAACCCCGCAATTTCAGAACAGTATGTTTAGTATGCTACATTTGTGAGCATGTGTACAAATGCAGATATATTTATGTATACTTGCTTATACTTTTAAAAAGAAACAATGAACGATAAACCAAAAATTTATAATAAAATGGAAAACTAAGGGGGAGAAAGGCTAAAGACGATAAAGGTGAATTCTAAAATATTTCAAATGTACCTTGAATTAAAATTTTAACTTTGGAATAATGTAAATATTTTATGTAATTATAAAACAAGATAAAAAAGAATCAAATGAAACAAAATTGCAATAGAATGAAATATTTTTTACCTTCACTGGTAATTAAACACATGTAAATAAAAATAATTTACATCTTTTTATTATGAAAATGGAAATATTTATATTAATTGAAAATGCCCAGTGTTGAATAGGAGAGGGTCTCACTGACACTTTCTGGGAATACAGAAAAGTATGAGTTTCTGGAAGGGAAACTATTAATAAGTATCTGTTTTAAAACTACATGCCTGGGTGGCTCAGTCAGTTAAGCATCCGACTCTTGATTTCTGCTCAGGTCATGATCTCACGGGTTGAGTTCAAGACCCACATTGGGCTCCATGCTGACAGTGCAGAGCCTGCTTAGGTTTCTCTTTCTCCCCTCCGCCCCCCCCCCCCCGCCACCTCAAAATAAATAAATAAATAAACTTTAAAAAAAAGTACATGCATAAATAAATAAAACTACATGGCATGCCTTTCAACTTACTTCTAGGAGTTTGCCCTCAGGAAATAATAGGATCTTCACTGAAGCATTACTTACAGAGAAAAACTAGAAATATAGGGAATTGTGGGGCACCTGGGTGGCTCAGTCGGCTGAGCGTCTGATTTCAGCTCAGGTCATGATCTCATGGTTTGTGAGTTTAAGCCCCACGTCAGGCTCTGTGCTGACAGCTCAGAGCCTGGAGCCTGCTTTGGGTTCTCTGTCTCCCTCTCTCTGCCCCTTCCCCACTCACACTCTGTCTCTCTCTCAAAAATAAATAAACATTAAAAAAAATTTTAAAATAAATAGGGAATTGTGATACATATAATATTGTTTCTTTACACCTTAATTTCCTCTGCTTGAAAATGAAAACAATAGGGGCGCCTGGGTGGCTCAGTCAGTTAAGCGGCCAACTTCAGCTCAGGTCATGATCTCGCGGTCCGTGAGTTTGAGCCCCACGTCGGGCTCTGTGCTGATAGCTCAGAGCCTGGAGCCTGTTTCAGATTCTGTGTCTCCTGCTCTCTGACCCTCCCCCGTCCATGCTCTGTCTCTCTCTGTCCAAAAATAAATAAACGTTAAAAAAAAAAGAAAATTAAAAACAAACAAAAAAAGAAAATGAAAACAATAGTCTCCATTAATAACACTATTATAAAGCAAGGATCCAAGGGTTACTTACCTGCTAACCAGGCAGATTAATAAATTCAAAGCAGGAACCCGCTCATCATCTTTGCTGTCCTAAAGGGAAAAAAACAGAAAAATGTAGAGTTCTCCCTAATATTTCTGAAGCAAATTTGCTTTTAAGATGTAAAACATGAAAAATTTATTAGATAATAGTAATAATCACATGGCAATAGAAAACCTCAAAGAAAAAGGAGAAAACTATAGAATTAATAACCCGTGAGGAACATCTAACATAATCTTTTGAAGAAAGATGCTCAACAGGGAAAAGAAACAGTTGAAGGCTCAAAGGAGAATAACTTGGGAGAGAGATCTTTTCTTGTTCCAAGTAGAGTAGCAAAAAAAAAAAAAAAAGGAGCCTATATCCTAACTAGACAGTAGTGAAAAAAAATTATATAAAAATGTGTTAAAGAGCTTACAACTGAGGAGTGAAATCCTGGCTTCTAAATTAAAAAAAAAAAAAAAAAATTTAATGTTTATTTATTTTTGAGAGAGACAGAGAGAGAGAGAAACAGAGTGTGAGCCGGGGAGGGACAGAGAGAGAGGGAGACATAGAATCTGAAGCAGGCTCCAGGCTCTGAGCTGTCAGCACAGAGCCTGATGCAGGGCTCAAACCCATGAACTGTGAGATCATGACCTGAGCTGAAGTCGGACGCTTAACCACTGAGCCACCCAGGCACGCCTTCTAAATTAAGACATACCAGAGGGGCATCTAGGTGGCTCCGTCGGTTGAGCATCCAACTTTGGCTCAGGTCGTGATCTCACGGTTTGTGAGTTCAATCCCCGTGTCGGGCTCTGTACTGACAGCTCAGAGCCTGGAGCCTGCTTCAGATTCTGTGTCCCCCTCTCTCTGCCCCTCCCCCACTTGTGTTCTGTCTCAGTCTCTCAAAAATAAATAAATAAATGTAAAAAAAATAACATACCAGAAACCAGTTCAGGTAAGGGTTCTCAATTGTAATGAAGGTAGTTGCTGAACTGTAAGTTTTATAAAGTGGTCTTACAGAGAGTATGAAATTTATTTATTTATTCATTCATTCTTCATTTTAAGATTTTTTTAAAATTACTTTTTTAAAGTTTATTTTGGAGAGCTTGTGTGTGCACGAGCAGGAAAAAACGTAGAGACAGGGAGAGAATCCCAAGTAGGCCCTGTGTTGACAGTGCAGAGCCCCATGTGGGGTTCGATCCACAAACCATGGTGAGATCATGACCTGAGCAGAAATCAAGAGTCAGACACTTAACTGACTGAGCCATCCAGGCACCCCAAGATTTTATTTTGTTAAAGTAATTTCCACACCCAACGTGGGGGCTTGAACTAATGACCCCACAATCAAGGGTCACATGGCCTGCCAACTGAGCCAGCCAGGTGCCCCTGATATTTATTTTTATACATTTCAAGATATAGTCACAATAACCTATTGAGTAATGTTGTAACAGACATGTCCCATGTTAATTCAAACTCAGGACAAACTTCCATGGTGTTAGTATACTCAACTCTATGTGTCAAGTGCTATATGGAACAAAGCTAAATAAAACCTACTACTTGCTAATAGCACAGAAGATGAAATATCCGTATTAACTTTAATGAAAGGAAAAATGTGTTAAGTGCCCATAAAAAAGATACAAAGTATACTGGGAAAATAGAGGATACAGAGATTCTTCTTAATTGTTGGGATCAGGGAAAGTATCATAGAAAGTAGTGGAATATGAGGCGGCCTGGGTAGCTCAGCTGGTTAAGCATATGACTTCGGCTCAGGTCATGATCTCAAGGTTTATGAGTTTTAGCCCATAGTGCAGAGCCTGCTTGGGATTCTCCCTTTTTCTCTGCACCTCCCCGGCTTGCACTCTCTCTCTCTCAAAATAAATTGATAAAAACTTAAAAAAAAAAAAAGTAGTAAAATATGAGCCAGATTGTAAAAAGTAAATGGTATTTAGATGCAGAACTAGAAGCCTGAAAAGGCACTTCTGTAGAGGAAATAAAGTCTAGGAACAAAACATGGGAAATATTTACTGAGTATTAGTAGCAAGTACATTTGGCTTGGAGTACAGGCCATATAAGTTAGTTTGGGCCATATCATGGATGTTTAATAAAAATATTTTGGAGTAGTCAGTGGAGAACAAGTATACATTTTGTGGAAGGGAAAGAAGGGATGAAAGAAAAAATCACAAATGGGCTTAATCCAGCATAAAATTTATTTATATTATAACGCTGCAGGCATGAGTTAGTTAAGCATCTAACTGGAGAAATTCAAAATAATCATTTTGTCAGAGATTGTTAGCTGACCATTCCAGCTTGTGTCCCCTTACTATTTAGCAAATGAAGCTCAGTTTTAGCTAAGGACACTGCCACCAGCTAAAAGTAAACATTTCCCACAGTTCCTTATGGCCATGTGACTAAATTTTGGCTAAATGAGCTATATAGCCAGATGTGCTTGTGGAACCTCTGGGAAACTTTATTAGAGGATACCTTCTCTTCTTTCTAGCTTCCTAAAAGCAAATAATATAGTGGCTGAAGCTCCAGCAGCTGTCCTGGATCATGAGGTGAGCTTGAAGATGGAAGCCACGAAGCAGAACTGAAAGGCCTGGGTTACTGCCATCTTAGATCTGATCTATCCACTTGTAGACTTTCCTTATTTAAATTTTTCTTTTTAAGTAGGCTCCACACAGAGCCCAATTTGGGGCTTGAACTCATGACCATGAGATCAAGCCTAGGAGGTAGACAATTAACTGAGCTACCCAGGAACCCCTTAATATTTATTTCTTTTAAACTTGATTTAAGTCATCTCTACACTCAATGTGGGGCTTGAATGATGACCCCGAGATCAAGTCACATGCTCTTCAGACTAAGCCAGCCAGGCACCCCCAGACTTCTTTTATCTGAGAAAAAAACAGTTCCATTTTGTTTAACCTGTTATTTTAGGCCTATTTTTATTATGTGCCTAAATCTAATCTCGACTAATAAAATATTCCACATTTTCCTATTTCAATGGGATCCTTTTTATCACCATATAAATTGAAGAGTGCTTTCAATTTGAAATAGTAAGTTGTAACTTACCACCAAGAGTCTTACTTCAGAGCACCTTCTTGCAAGCTGCCGAATCAGTGAATGAGCCTCAGGTAATAAAGGTTTTTCAAGACAAGCCAATAAAGCATAAAGCCACCTTCCCTAAACAGGATTTTAAAAGGTAGTAAGTAGCAAATACTACACTATAAGTTTAACTTAAAAAATGTCCAATGTTGTGTCTGGTTATTTGCTATGGATAACTTTATTTAACATTTAACATTAACTGTTTGGATACAGACAACAAAGGATCATCTAGACAGCCAGCTGATCTCTTTTGTATCCTCTTACTATAAACACAGAACATCAGACACTTCAAAATACCCTTAGCCCCAAAGAGTTCATTTCAGAGATTCTTACTATAAATGAAGTCCTAATTCATGACCAGAAAACTACATTAAGAAGTGTGTAAGTCCCTGCAAAAATTAAGATACATTTTTTCCTCTTCTGTCCATAGACAGATACATGAATAATTTTATAATTTTCTAACTTTGTCCCCTGTGTCTATACAAAGGAACTATACTCTAGATGAAATAATGTTTTGATACTTCTATACTTCTATTAAGTACCATGGCAAATGAAATCTATCCCCATCCTCTTTTAAAATGGGTTTTTCTGACTACTAAAAATAAATAAAATAGGTTTTTTCTTTTCAATTACAAAAGGAATATATACTTAATGCAGAAAAACTGAAGAATACAAAAAGCACAAAAAAACCTGCAATCCCACCATCCAGATAAAATTTTCGCTAAAACTTTAAAAATGTTCATCTTTTTCCTATTTACACATACAACTTTTAAAAGATAAAGTTCTATCATTATTGTAACATTAATAGTGGGGTAATAACATTTTGTAACCATCTCTTTCACTTGTAATACATAATAAATATCTCCCAACATTGTTAAATGGGATTAACAAGGGAACGTTATTAATCTCAACATAGCACTTATATAAATACTCTTTAACCAAGTACTTATCATACTTTCCTATCATAGCTGGTTTATTCTTTCTTTCCCCCAAACTCTGTGAGGTTATAATGATAGATATTATACCCCCAGGACTCAGTCTAGAGTTGGAACACAACAGGAGCTTAATTAAAATATTTGTGAAATGAATGTTCCATTCTGGATGCACCAAAACTTACTTAGCCAATTTCCTATTATTGAGCACTTAGGAGGCTTAATTTGTTGCTGTTATATAAAAAATAGTGTGATAAATATCCTTAAAATAAGTTTTAGAGCATTTCTCATTGATTTCTTGGGCTAAATTCCTAGAAATAAAATGGTGGTATCAAAGCATATGTATGTTCATAAAGGTTTCTGAGATATAACCACTAAATTTTACTCCATAAAAGATGTATCCAATTATATTTCTACCAGCAGTGTATATGACAGAGTTTAATCTGAGCAATACATCACTTTGGAGAAACCTAAAGAATATTAGAACAACGGTTACATAGCAATTTATGCAACAAAAGTAAATTAGCTCCTCAAGCAACCCCAAAATCAATAAAACTTTTTCCTAAACAAAAGATTCACATCTAGGTTTTTTTAAATAAATAGTAAGTGGAATTCTCTTCTATATCAAAAAAGCTACTGTACATTTAAACTTGACTCACATGTTCAGCACCACATTTACTATATATAGCTGGCATTCAGGTATTCAAATGGTGCTTAAACCGCTGATTGTCTAAGATTTATAGTGAGAGGTTCCTTTTTTCAAAGGTCAGCAAACAGTGAGCACACTGTGGCAATACTAAAACATAAAACCCACCACAAAATAGCAAAAAATTTTCCTTAATACTTTCATATTTGGATGAAAAATGAGGCTGTATTTCTCAAAAAAATATTAAAGTAATCCCAAGTACAGAAATTTTCAAAAAGAGTTCCATTTTCCTTTTGTTAGTATATGATAAGCAAACTTCATGATCTAGGTTTTTACTTTAAACACTGATATTCTCAATAGGAGTGTTCTGATGGTATGGTTACTTGGATACAGAAATTGAACACTGTTGATTTAAGATACAGTTACTCAAAGTTAGACTCAAAGGATTAACTAGGTTACAATTTAGTAACGCAGTTGTCATTGGTTCAGAAACACTTCCATGGTTCCTCTGGCAAATACAGTTACTTTTTGGTAATATGCTTTCACTAATTAATAGGAAAAGCCAAACTTACCACCCCCTTCAGTGAGTAATCTTTAGAAGTTAAAAAAAAAAAATCAAAAAAATCAAAAAAATCTTACAACACAGAGTTAAAAAAATAAAGATTAAAGGAAGAGAAGGAAAACAGGTCATGTAATACTGCTAAAAGGTCACTATCAGACAGAAAGAACTGATACAGAATTTAGAGTTCAATACACAGATGCCAATGAACAAGTAACACGAATATGAACAAAGTTTTCTATTGAAGGTATAGCTAATATACTAATGCATGGGAAAAATATTGTTTCACTGACACTGAAAGAAATATAAATTGTCTTTAATATGAAATACTACTATAAATTCAGTCAATTTGAAAACAGAAATTATAAAATGTTAGATTGAACCATACTGAATTACTGATAATCAAATGTTTTTAAACTACAGAAATAGCAATTGCATATGGTTCCAGAAAAATAGAGTTGCAAGGAAAAGAAATAAGAATCCTTTGCTGATGGCATTCTTAACTAGTTCCTTCCTTTTGGAAAGCAATCTGGGAGAGTGTTACAAATGCTTATAAAACCTTGACCCAATAATTATATTCTAGCAATATCCTAAGAAATTGACAAAGTGAAATTAATATAAATGTTTATAATTTAGTCATGATTGTAAAATATAAGGAAGAACTCAAATGATCATTAATGAGAGAATCGAAGTAAACTATAAGGCATTAAGACAATGGAAATTATGTGAATTATATTATCATACGGAAATATATATATGTAATGTGAGCTAAAAATTCCAGAATAATACGTTAATTATACTATGTAAAAGACATGTTTGAGCACTGAATCAGAAACAGTGATTTATTTTTTTAATTTTTGTTTATTTTTAATTAAAAACATTTTTTTAAATGCTTTTATTTATTTTTGAGAGAGAAGGACAAAGCCCGAGTTGGGGAGGAGTAGAAAGAGTGGGAGACACAGAATTGGAAGCAGGCTCCAGGCTCTGAGCTGTCAGCACAGAGCCCAATTTGGGGCTCAAACTCATAAACCATGAGATCATGACCTGAGCCAAAGTCGGACGCTTAACCAACTGAGCCACCCAGGTGCCCCAACAGTGATTTATTTTTATTTATTTTTTAGAAGCAGTGATTTTAAACATTATTTTCCCCTTAAGAAGTACATGTAACATAGCAGAGACTTAAAAGAATAAAATACAAAAACGAAAAATGAAAATCTAGTGATAAAGGATATCACCATCATACTTATGTAAGAGCCTTATCTAAGCCACTTGCCTGAATGGCAAGCTTAGAAATTTGTACACTATATAATGTTGGTTTATCTGTTTCTCCCAGACAGATTCTAAACTTCTGGAGGGCAAAGATTATATCTTATGCTTTGACAGGGAGCTTTGGAGCCTCAGGTACACTCTTTTACAAATATCTTTTAACTATAAAAAATACATGTTTCTAAAAATCAAATCTAGCTTCAAAGGACAATAAAATTTCTTACTAGGGGACTAATGTAGATAATTCATTTATATAATGCCCATCAAACTGACCCCGGTTTTGAAGGTGAAAAATGATCTGTGAATATAAAACTATAAAGTAGAGAGACCATTGAAGCGTAGTTGTTAAGAGTATAGCCAGACTGCTGGGGTGTGAATCTCTGTTCTGCCAGTTATGAGATGTGTGATCTTAAGCAAGTTACTGAATCCTTATGTGCTCCAGTTTCCTTATCTGTAAAATGCAAATAACAGCTCATAGGTTACTGGAGGACTCAAGGAGTCACTATATTCAAAGTTCGTAGAGTAATGCCTGGCACATAGTGCTTGGTATTATTGTTGGCATTTAATATTCTTTTGTGGATTGGATTTCAAAGCCATTTGAGAAAATGTATTTCTAACTTTGTTAAGCCAGTCAAAATGGGATCTCCAGACTGGATGCCAGTTTGTAACTGTTTGTTACTACACTGCCATGAGATATGTTGCTTCTCTCAGGATATAAATCAACTCTTTAGTTGACTTTTTCTAAGGCAAGTCTTTTTCAACAAAAGAAGTAGCATGTTGATTTGCATGCTAGCATAAATTCCTAATTTCAGTGCAAACAAACATAGTTTACATCATACACATAATTATACACAGGTATGATACATACATCTATAAACATGTTAGTCATATCTCATATATGAAATAAGTATGTATAATTTTGTCTGCATTATTAAAATAAAAAGAAGCAATACTACCAATTCTGGAGTAAAGTCTCTTTCTCCAAACCAATTACTCAGATATTCCAAGACACTAGTTACTGTTGCCTAAAAAAAGGAGAAAGGGGAAGTGGAAGAAATGAATTAGTAATAAAACAAAGACAAGTTCAACATGGGTTTCATTAAGTTTAGTTAGAAAACAACTCTGATATTTAAAATGGTCCCATTCTTTAGACTTCCAGAGAAAATTATGACTGTATTTAGTAATTGGTTAGGTGGCTCACTCAGTGAGAAGACTTTTTAGACAAATATTCTTATATACTTTCAAGTATCAATATCTTGGTTTAAATCCTAGGATTTAGTTTGTAACTACTAATTTAGTTTATAAATACCCGAAAAATTCCATGTGCTCTTAAAAAAAATCTTTGCATAAATACCTTCAAGTTATTTTCATTAAGTCAAAGTAAAAATATAAAAAAAAAGTTACTGTGGAGAAAGATCTGTTTTAAAGCTATATAGACAGAATTTATTAAACTGTTGAAAATATTCTCTCGCTTATTCAAGGATAGTTGGACACTGAGAATGACTACTACAGCATTTAATGCAAATGATCAAGTAAGTGAAACTGTTAGCCAGTATATGATTTACAACAGCATATGACCCTTAAAAAAATTTATCTTCCAAGGGCACCCAGTGCTATGTGAAGGCAAAACAATCAAAATTTTTACTTGCTCTTTAAGTAGGTAATAGAATTCCTCATCCTAAAAGACTGAAGAACCAAAGTCCATTTTTCTCCCCTTTTGTCTAAGAAATTATTTCATTCTTTTTCTTTTTAATTTTTTTTTTTTTTAATGCTTAATTTTGAGAGGTACAGAGAGACAGACCATAAGCAGGGGAGGGGCAGAGAGAAGGAGACAGAATCCGAGGCAGACTCCAGGCTCTAAGCTGTCAGCACAGAGCCCAATGTTGGGCTCGAACTCACTAACTGCTAGGTCATGACATGAGCCGAAGTCAGAGGCTTAATCAACTGAGCCACCCAGGTGCCCCTGTGTATTTCATAGCAATTTCACCTTCATTTTACTTCAAATCCCAAAATCTAAGACTTATAACTGAAATGTACACAATTGAATAGTTTAGCAAAATGATTTAGCATGAGCTATGGAATTAGGTCAAACTGGGACTGAATCCCAGTGTTGCCATTAAATTTTGCTGAAAAACTCCAATTCTGTTTCCTAATCCATAAAAGTTGGATATTAATAACAACTCCCCATAAAGGGTTATATTGGTGATTAAATAAGAACTGTTAAAGAGTTTAGGACAGGATCTTATATATTGTAAGTGTTCAATAAATGTATTCATAATACTTTCATACACATTGGAAATAAAAGAATAAATACATACTTATTATGGATTTTACCTGATTCATTCTGCTAACAATACTAAGCAAGGGAGGAAAACCAATCTGAAAGAAAAATGAGACTGAAATTTACTAAATGGTATTATAAAGGAGGTATTGAAAAATGTTTTTCAATTTGACTACATAAATTTAAAGATAATGATTTTAGTAATTAAAATGTTAAAGTATGAAATTTCTTAAAATGATAATATGAAAAAATTGATACTGTGACAATAACATGTTGTATACACTTTTTCAAAATCTTCAGCTAAAGCTAACATTTTAGGAATTAAAGGTACTTGACTTAGAGTGATTTTTTTTCAAACCTAATCTGATTCAGTTAAAAAAGTACGCTGAAGTTTAATGCTGGGATCCTTCATTATGACAACAACACTGATTTCTGAGAAAGTTAAGAGGATATGCGTTAACTCTGCGTCCTTAAATGGTTCTTTCACATGGTGTATTTTACTTGTATATATAAGTAAAATAAATACAATAAATGTTAATAAGTTTTAATTGTCAAATTAAAATACATTTTGAAATGTAACATACATTATGGATATTATCCAGAACAACAGATTGTGTAAGAAACAGTGTCAAGATAGCTAGCTTATAGATCTGAATTTACTTATACCCCTACCACCATGTGTAAGAGTGCCTATTTTCCCAACCCTTGTTGACACAGAATATCAAATTTCCTTTGTTAACGTTAGCTGGAAAATAGCAGCTCAGTGGACTTATATTTCTATTACAAGTGAATGCGGGCATCTTCTCATGTAAGAGAAATTCATATTTTTCTTTCTGTGAGCTACTTATATCCTTTGCCTTTTCTGTTTCAATTGGGTTCTTGATCTTTTCATGATTTTTGGAGATTTTACATTTTTTGGACCAATTAGTTTTTGTTGTTTTGTGAAGTGTTATTAACACTTCATCTCCAGAATATGAAATCTACTAAGTATTTTTTTTAGGTTTATTTATTTATTTTGAGAGAGAAAAAAAGAGTGCACGCACGCAAGTGGGGGAAGAACAGAGAGAAAGGGGGAGAGAGAGAATCCCAAGCAGTCTTCCCACTGTCAGGGCAGAGCCTGACGCAGGACTCAAACTCAGGAACCGTGAGATCATGACCTGAGCCAAGAGTCAAGAGTTGGATGCTTAACCAGTCAAGCCTCTCAGGTGCCCCTGAAATCTACTAAGCATTTTTAAGCATCTGTGTCATGTTTTCCTTTGTTTCCCTGACTACTCAAAACTCATAACCCAGGCTAAAAAAAAGCCCTGGGGGCACCTGAGCGGCTCAAGCATCCGACTTCCATTCAGGTCATGATCTCACAGTTCTGAGTTTCAGCCCCACATTGGGCCTTGCACTGAAAGCACAGAGCCCACTTTAGATCCTCTGTCTCCTCTCTTTGCCTCTCCGTTGCTTGCATGCATGTGCACATGTACGTGGTTCTCTCTCAAAAATAAAAATAAACATTAAAAAGAAAAAACAAAAGCCCTGAATCTTATCTAACTCAAAAGTATCACATAGCTAAAACCTAAGACATAAGAAGCCCACCTAAGAAAGGTCACAGTACACTGTTTCAAAAACTGGGCTGCACATTTTTAAGTTAAAGAGCCACTTAATTAAGTCATAGGTTGGCAAACATTTTCTGTAAAGAGGCAAACACTAAGTATTTTAGGCTTTGCAGGCCACACACGGTCTCAGTCGCTTAGTATTATAAAAAACAGTCGTAGCTCATTGGCTGCACAAAAACGGGCTGCAGACTAGATTCGGCCTAGGCTGTAGTTTGTGAAGTCTTTATGTTAAATTACACACCAAAATTAGAACACTTTTATTTTGTTTATCCACATATCACCTACTTGTACATAATCGATTCCAGGACCTTCACTTGTAGCTGGTCCCACAGCCCCTTCAGCACATAACCTTTCACCCAGACAAAATTTTTTCCAGCCTTCTTCATCTTCAGACTTTGGCTAAAAGAAAAAGGAAAAAAAAAAAAAAAGGAATTTACTTATTTCTATGTATTTTTCTTTTACTGAATAGTAAAAAAAGAAGTGAGGTCCTCTGTATTCCCACGACTTCAACACAAAGATATGGTACCTGTTATGGGCTGAATTTTGTCTCACCAAAATTCGTACGTTGAAGCCCTAACTTCCAGTATCTTAGACTGTGACTGTATCTGGAGACAGGACCTTTATAATGGATTATATTAAAATCAGGTTTTTAGGGTGGGCTTTCATCCAATCTGACTAGTGTCCTTATAAGAGGAAATTCAGACATACCAAGAGGCACTAGAGATGCTTGTGCACATAGGAAAGACCATGTGAGGACACAGCGAGAAGACGGCCATCTGCAAGCCAGAGAGGCCTCAAGAGGAGTCAAACCTACTAACACCTTGATCTGAGACTTCACAGTCTATAGAGCTGTGAAAAAATAAATTACTGTTTGTTAAAACACCCAATCTGTAGTGTTTTGTTATGGCAGCTCTAGCAAACTAATACAGTGCCCAAGTGTTACACATTATGTGGGACATGTCTAGTTTGGATCACACTTTAATGGACACTAACAAACAAGAGTAGGCTCAGAAAAGGGTGATAAAGATGGAAACTGGTATGGAAAAAACACACTAAGAATGTTTATAAGAACAAAGGATGTTTATACCAGGGAAAGAGACAGGATGATGTACTTCACATACCTGGAAGGGCAGTTCAGTCAAAGAAAGAATAGGTTTATACTACACCATCAAATGTAGGACCAGTGGGGAGAGGCATTCAGCTCAATGTAACCACATTAAGAAACAATTTTTATTTGTACATATCAACTTGCACATTACTTTGCATAGGTACGGTTTTTCCCCCTGAGGATAAATAGCTTTCATTAGATTCTCAGGACAGATATGAGACCCCGAAAAGGTCTATTGTACTAAAACAATGTATTTGCCCTTTCCATTACTCCATTAGGTCAGAGACTATTTCTGCTTCAGGTACACTGAATAATTCCCGGATTATTAACTACAGCAGGTACTTTATAATAAATGAATAGATCAATAAATGTTTATATTTACATAGTTGCTTTAAATGTCAGAATGCTTTAGACATTTTTAATTTCATTATTTACGTAACGATTACTTTTGCCATGATGAACATGTTATTGCTATTAATATTCCACTGTTTTGATGGACCAGAATTTATTCAATCAATTATGTTAGGTCATTTACATTTTTGACAAAATTATGTTGTCATAATGTTACTGATGCAGCTTCTTTTTAAATTAGTAAGCATGTACCCTAAAGTCCTGATGCTGAGCAAGAAAAAAAAAATCTACTCATCTACCCTTCCTCCCCTACCCCCTTTTTACCAGGAGGCCTCACAACACAGCAAAAGGCTTTATAGCCAAACAAACTTCAATTTGAATTTCAGCTATCCCTTTTATGAGTTAAATGACTGTGGGCAAGTAACGTTAGTTCATTTCACACTTTTCCTAGAGCAGAGCTTTCAATTGGTATGGAGAAGAAAGTAAAGTCTATATAGTGAATCTCTCAGCTTTCAGCTGGTAGTCCAAGGCTATGCAAGCAGCCTGCTCCGTTTATCCCAATGTGTCACCATGTAAGAGACATTAGGAAGCACTAACTATAGGAAGCTTCTAAAACCTGGAATCTACCAGCTACCTGAAACTGTGAGCAAAACTGTGTGCTGGGGCACACAATTTTCTCCTTTGAAGATAAATACTTGCATTTGATTCTCAGGAAGAACATGAGACTCCCTAAAACATTAAAAGTATTGTCCTGGAACAATGTATCCATCTCTTCCCCAACTCCCCTTTTTATTCAGTAGTCCAGAGAGAACATATTTCCTGAAGAGTTTAAAATTATATCTAAGTTGATAAAGCACAGAAAATACTACTTTCTAGTATGCATGACGGGCTTTAGCAAAATGTCTGTGGTATGGCACCATTACCTCATTGAATCTTTTTGTAAATACTGAAAATATATTTATTTTCTTTCTTTAAATTTTTTTTTTTAATGTTTATTTATTTTTGAGACAGAGAGAGACAAAGCATGAACAGGGGAGGGGCAGAGAAAGAGGGAGACACAGAATCTGAAACAGGCTCCAGGCTCTGAGCAGTCGGCACAGAGCCCGACGCAGGGCTCGAACTCACAGACCGCAAGATCATGACCTGAGCTGAAGTCAGACACTTAACCGACCGAGCCACCCAGGCGCCCCTATTTTCTTTCTTTAAAAAATATATTTATTTTCTAAAAAAGCAATGTCTAGAAGAACTCTTAAAATTTGTAGAGGCCTAACAATACCTATCCAAAGCCTCTCAAGATGCTATGGATTAAAACTGTCATAAAATAACAACTTGCATTACTGAGTCTATATTTTTAAGACCACCAATATAATGGAATTGTTTCTATTAATGGTCAATGAAAAGGAACAAAAATAATATAGGTTAAGTAAGTGAATCTTTAAAGACTGGCAATAAATAGGAACTGTCTCAAATAGGTACACATTGTACAACTTAAAGAAACTTACATACCATGGTCACATTACTGTCCAACTGTTGTGATTTCCAGTGACTTCTATGTCTGATCACACTCTGAAGGAAGAAAAGTTAGACAAGTGATCTCCAGTGAATGGATAACTGAAAAGAAATCAACTGTGCAGCATTCTAACAATCCTGAAATTTGGAAAACATGTTTCAAACTGTATTATCTCTAATAATTATTATTTGGTAATTGATTAATAAATATTTTAACTTCATCCTTCAGAATAATGAATCTCATTTTTACAACTATAGTCTAAGAACAGAAATAGATCTTGATGGAGGAAGGGAGGGAGGGGAAAGAGGTTTAATTTGGTTTAAATAAAGTACACTTACCTGTCGAACAGATGAAAACTGTGCCACTTGTTGTTGTTGCCACTGAAGTGTGGGAGAATATCCTTCAGGAGCAGGCTGGCATCCTGAAAGCTAGAGATCAATTCATAAATATTACAGTAAATGTCAGTGGTATAAGTAGAATCTCATGCCTCTGTAAAGTAAAAGCAGAATCAAGATGAAGAGTAATAAAATAGATGATGAAGACCATATAAGAAAAATACTATACTTTTTGCACATGCAAAACATAGGCCTTTCACTTTACTATTTATGTTCAAATTTAAACATTAGTAAACGGGGAGCCTGGGTGGTTCTGGCTATGATCTCATGGTTCCTGAGTTTGAGCCTGGAGCCTGGTTTGGATTCTGTGTCTCCCTTTCTTTCTGCCCCTCCCCGACTTGAGCGCACGTGCTCGCTCTCTCTCTCTCTCTCTCAAACAAACACACATTAAACATTAGGAAATGATCCTTGCATAGTCACTTCAATAAGAGCAATCTGGAATGGTTCATAGTTGAAGTTTTTAAACTAAGAAATATTATATGAGTCCTGAAGATATAATCTAGTCCTATCTTTCTATAATAACAAAACTGTTTCGGGCACCTGGGTGGCTCAGTTGGTTAAGCGTCTGACTTTAGCTTAGGTCGTGATCTTACGGTTTGTGGGTTCAAGCCCCATATCAAGCTCTGTGCTGATAGCTCAGAGCCTGGAGCCTGATTCTGATTTTGTGTCTCCCTCTCTCTCTCTGCCCTTCCCCTGCTCTCCCTCTGTCTCTCTCTCAAAATAAATAAACATTAAAAAAAATTAAGAAAAATAACAAAACTTTTGAAACAGATACATTACAAATAAAGGATTTTGGTATGGGTAGAATGTTCTCAAATAATTTAAGACACTTGACTTTACAAGGGCTACTTCAGCTTCCTAAGACAGCACAACAGTTCAAAATTAATCACATACTGCCTTGAAATAAAACAGTACAGGGGCGCCTGGGTGGCGCAGTCGGTTAAGCGTCCGACTTCAGCCAGGTCACGATCTCGCGGTCCGTGAGTTCGAGCCCCGCGTCAGGCTCTGGGCTGATGGCTCGGAGCCTGGAGCCTGTTTCCGATTCTGTGTCTCCCTCTCTCTCTGCCCCTCCCCCGTTCATGCTCTGTCTCTCTCTGTCCAAAAATAAATAAAAAACGTTGAAAAAAAAATTTAAAAAAAAAAAAAAAGAAATAAAACAGTACAGCCACTTTTTAAAAGCTAAGTATATAACACCTTCTCTTCCATCAACTAAAAACTTATAAATAGGAATGATATGAAACATTACAGTATCTAAGTTAAAATTTCCTGATTATAAACATCAGATAAAGAAATTACTTAGTAAAAGGAAAAGGACTTATCACAATTTACAAACTGCTGCTTTCCTTTGACCTTAGGTTAAATAGTAAGTTCCCAAAAAGATCTTCTGTGACTACTTTATCTTGTTACTTATTGGTCTCACTTTTTAAAAGCTAAGTATATAAGACATTCCCTTCCATCAACTAAAAACTTATAAATAGGAATGATATGAAACATTATAGTATCTCAGTTAAAATTTCCTGATTATAAACATCAGATAAAGAAATTACTTAGAACATAAAAGGAAAAGGACTTATCACAATTTAAAAACAATACTCTTCTTTGACCTTAGGTTAAATAGTAAGTCCCCAAAGAGATCTTCTCTGACTACTTTATCTTGTTACTTATTGGTCATTATACATTTAATTTTCTTCATAGCAATAGTCATGATATATAATTATTTAGTTTGCTTGTTTGCTCTCTGTCTTCCTCAGGAGAATGTAAACTCTGCTAGGATAGGGATTTTTCTGTCTTATTCTCTGTTGTATTCCCAGTGAGTGGCACAACCTAGTTGCTTAATAAAAAAATATGCTGGATATGTGGTGCCTGGATGGCTCAGTCAGTTAAGCGTCTGACTCTTGATTTCAGCTCAGGTCATGATCTCGCAGTTCATGAGTTCAAGCCCCGTATCAGGCGTGCTTGGGATTCTCTGTCTTCCTCTCTCTCTGCCCCTCCCCTACTTTCTTTCTCTCTCTCTCTCTCTCTCAAAATAAATAAATAAACACTTTAAAAAATATGCTGGATAATATAAATGAAAAAAAAATGTTCAAGGTGTTCAAGTAGTTAGAAAAATGTAAGAAACTTGAGTTTCTATTCTTAAAAAACAAAACCCAGTCAAATTCAAAACATGCGAACTATACTAAATAAGATTAAACACCAGTCCAAGAATAATTATGAAGACAACTGGGAAAAGGTTCCCTAAAAATAAAGGGTAGTGTAAGTAACCTATTTAAAGAGTCCTTTAGGATTGGATCACCTCCTTAAAATATGATCAGTAAGTCTTCATGAATGCCAGGGTTACTGAAAACCTCTCTGGAAGCAGTAAATGCCAACTGTCCTTTTGGGGGAAAAGTACAAGTTAATGTCTAAAGTCACAGGGAGTAGTCAAATCTTACATATATCATCAGAGATACTGTGGGATACCATAGCATTGATCTTTCAATTCCGGCGGGGGCGGGGAGGAAGAATCCCCTGCTGGGTAATAAAACTTACAGAAACATTCACACTTTGCTTCCTTTTCAACTTCTTTGGGTCAATTTGAGCTACCACAACATCTGGGCATTGAGCTGCTTCAATCCTACAAACAAGTAATAAATCCAAGAAATGTGATTACGGCTGTGCTTTGTTCATGTGTAGTAAAACAAGCGATCCATTTCTACAGTTCTTAACGAAATTAGAAAACAAAGTTCAGAATTGCAATTGAAGTACTAAACAATATATTTCTGAAATTAACTGGACTGAAAGCAAGGAATTTAAGAGCACCAAACTTGACACAGGTAAAACTCGCCCATATAAAGATATAATCAAGTGATCCTGATTCGACCCTACCTCGCGAGAGACTGGGGACGGCCACAGAGGCGGGGGCAGAGCGCTTTATCACATTTAGGGGGCAGAGAGGACGACCAGCCCACCCTCAAGGGTCAGATCACTCACTGGACCCGCCTCAAGTATTCCTGAGGCGTGCTCGGGGGTACGGAGGGATCAAAACTTTCTGTCAAGTCGCAGGGCTCCACTGGCAACAGCCGGGGCATCAACTCTTCTACTGCAGACTCCGCTGGTATCCACGCCATGGTTTTTAATCCAGCAGTCCCATCCGGCGCATGCGCCAAATTTAGGTCACGGCGCAGGCGCAGAAGTAGGCACCTTAGGCGCGGAGTTGAGGGAGGCAGGGCTTAGGGGGCGTAATTGTTCTTGAGGAAGCCTGCGGATTGTCCCAAGGTTAAGGTTTCGGTAGTGTAACGAAGACTGTGAATTTCGTTTCTTGCAAGGACGGTTCTGAAGTATTTCTTCGTGTTTCCCTTTGTTTTCTCTTATAAGGCAAGGGTAAAGACTGAGGATTATTAACCTTTATGCATCTGCAGTAATGAGGGATTCTTGAACGTTTTTTGAATTAACGAGCATGTTACTGTTATTACCATTTATTGAGCTCCAGATTCTTTTTTGTTTTAATTTTTTAAAACGTTTATTTATTTTGAGAGAGAGAGAGAGAGAGAGAAAGAGAGAGGGAGACACAGAATCCGAAGCAGGCTCCAGGCTCTGAGCTGTCAGCACAGAGCTAGATACCCGGCTGGATCTCAGGAACCCCAAGATCGTGACCTGAAGTCCGATGCTCAACCGGCTGAGCCAGCCAGGCGCCCCCAGATTCTTTTTTTTAATTGTCTTCAAGAAACTTTTTCTTTCTTTCTTTCTTTCTTTCTTTCTTTCTTTCTTTCTTTCTTTCTTTCTTTCTTTCTTTCTTTCTCAGCTCTAGATTCTTAAACTCCTGGTAGTCACGTCAACTATATTTACTCATGTAATTTTTACAGCAATCTTTTGAAGTAAGTGATATTATCCAGGTTTTGTAGGGGAGGAAATCAATGTAAAGAGGGATTAAATACTACAACTGTGACTTTCTCCCAAAGAGAAAGAGCCATTTCCAACCCAGATTTATCTGATACCAAATGAATGAAAAATTAATTTTCCAGAGAAATTTCTTGTGCTTGGTTACTTGAAAGATCACTTTATATTTGTCTGAAATGAATGTTAGTCCTTGAGTAGCCATCACTTTCTTTTTTTTTTTCTAGAAAGATCCCTTTGCTTAAATAAAAATAGTGAAAGGATAAAGCTAATGCCAATACTCAAAAGTTACCATGATTAATCTTAGAGCCAATCTTGTGAGGTAGGTACTGTTATATCTCCATTTTATAGGTGAGGAAACAAGTCAGAAATGGATTAAGTAACTTGTGCTGGGTAACAAATTCCAAGAAACAATGAAAGTATTATATTTCATTCTTTCTAAACAAGCTCTGAGTGAATACAATTGACTTTTATTTTCTAAGATTTATGTTTATTTTTAAGGTTTTTTTAAAAAAGACTGCTGTTAGCTTGCAAGCAATTGATTTCTTTTTTTTAATGTTTATTTATTTATGTTGAGAGAAAGAGTGCTTGCACGTGCATGGGAGGGGGAGAGAGAGAGAGAGAAAATCCCAAGCAGATTCTGTGCTGTCAGTTCAGAGCCTGACGCAGGGGCTCGATCTCACAAACCATGAGATTGTGACCTGAGCCAAAATCAAGAGTCGGACACTCGACTAATGGAGCCACCCAGGTGCTCAAGGCAACTGGTTTTAAAACCAGAACGCAGCTTTTTCATTTGAAGATAAAGTCAAGACACACTCCTTAGGTTAAGTGCTGAAGAATTTGTACTTCTGAACAGTAACTAAATAATTGGGAGACTTGGAAACACATTGCTTGGCTGAAGTCAAACTAGAATGTTATTTGGTTAAAAATGTTACTGATTTTAGGGGCGCCTGGATGGCTCAGTCGGTTGGGCGTCCGTCCGACTTAGGCTCAGGTCATGATCTCACAGTTTGTGAGTTCGAGCCCCACGTCCAGCTCTGTGCTGACAGTTCAGAGCCTGGAGGCTGCTTTGGATTCTGTGTCTCCTCCTGTCTCTGCCCCTGCCATGCTCATGCTCTGTCTCTCTCTCTCTGTCTCTCAATAATAAATAAACATTAAAAAAAAAGTTTAAAAAAAAATGTTACTGATTTTGTAGTAACTTTGTATGGTGACAGATGGTAACTACATTTATGGTGCTTAGCATTTCAAAACAACAACAATTTTTTTTTTTACTGATTTTGTAAGAGACAAACTTAGAGGAAAATGTGGAGACTTCTGTCCCTAAGTGTTTTGGTAATAATCAAGAAAAAATTAGAAACAGTAAGTAATGACTTCATTTCTGGATTTTCTCACAAATTTTTTTTTTTTGAAACTAACTTGTTAGAAATTTCCACTCATTTTTTGGAGAAAAGAACAGGAGATTACCTAGAAAACTAACTACCAGTGGAACAATGCTTAACACTGGACTCACTGTATGGAACCTCACTGGAACCACGCATGGAGGAGGAGAATAGCAGAATGGAACAAAGGTTGTCCTGGGAAATAATTATTTTCCAAAGAAGAGGTGAGTAATTAAGTACGTGAATGAATTGAAATAGTTCTAAATTTTTGTTTTATTTTTGAATTATTTATTTATTTATTTTGAGAGAGAGAGAGAGAGAGAGAGAGAGAAGGAGATAGTGAGCAGGGCATGGGCAGAGAGAGAGGGAGAGAGAATCCCAAGCAGGCTCCACACTGTCAGCACGAAGCCTGATGCAGGGCTCGACCTCACAAATCGTGAGATTATGACCTGAGCGGAAATCAAAAGTCAGACGTTTAACCGACTGAGCCCCCCAGGGGCCCGTAAAAATTTAAATACATAGGAATGAGTCCATTCAGGAAAGAGGAAAGTAAATTAAAAATTTATAAGAGTTGCTGGGCCTAATAATTAAACTGACATTAGAGTGATTAACAGGAGAAAAGCATTCACATTTTGTTCAGTATTTCTTACATGTACGTGGGGCGCTTCACAAGAAAAATCAAGACCTAAACGAGTCAGGACTGAAAGCTTATATAATAGGTTGCACAAAGAGCAGTACATTTTGAAAAATGTAACAAGACAAAGGGGTCTGGGCTGGCACAGTTAATTGCGGGAAAGTAGGAAGATGAGTTTAGTTTAACAAGGTTTGTTTGTACACGTTTATCTCGGCTTCAAGTCCCCCTGTCTCTGGTGATAGTCCTGCTGGTATAGGAAGGTTACCTTTCACATGAGAGTTTTATTTCCTGCTTTCAGGAAGAAAAAGGAAAAGGAAGGTCAGAAGGTCCTTCTTGCATATGCTTTTTTAAAAAGTGCCTTTAAGTGCCAAAGTGGCATATTTGGGGGTGGCATGCTCTGAACCCCTATTCTACTTAGAAGAGGGACATCCTATGAAATTGGTTTGGGGTGCATATTTGGCTTTCTTTGGTTGGTTGATCCTAAATTGGAATCAGGGGAAAATATTAGAAAAGCTGTCAACTTTTAATCAAGTTCTGGGACAATTATGAGGTTTTTGTTTGGCTTCCTGGATTGTTGCTAGAGATAGCCATATGACATCCTACAAGTCTGACTTCTAGGCTGCTTTCCCTGGCGGGTTACCGTAGAATAATAGGTTGGTTTCCTGGGATGCTTGCTGCAGATTGTAGGTCAGAGTCCTCTATTTTTATATATATGTGGTCTGGCCGTTGTCCATTTGTATATTCAATCTCAGCAGGTAGAGGAGTTTTTTCAATACCTTACTACTAGAAGAAGTAGGTCATGTTGGAAAAATTGGAAGGAGGTCAGTATGGCTGATGCATAGAAAGTAGGGAGTGAATGGACCTGGACAGGGTTGTGAGAAATGTAGCTGTTTATAGTTATGCACGGGGCACCTTCTTGCTGTGTGCTGGGGGCTATCAATGCCCTCCAACCAAAGACTACCGGAACACTCCTGTAGTCACATGATTATGTGACTAGGGTATGTCTCAGTAAAAGGATGCTAATACTAACTTATTTATCGTAGGATTGGGGCCTTGGTGATTTGGGGATGGTGGTGGAATTGAGGATAGTTTTGAGTCTGACTGCTGCTTAAAAACCTATGGGTGAATTTTCGCGTCTGACCGTAAGCATTTAAAAAGGCTTTACCTGGTAGGCTTCACAGGGCAAAACTGCCCTCCTGCACCAGCTTGGTGCACAGACAGTGCACTGCTGTCTTTGAAGGGAGTTGCAGTCAAAGACTCAGACCCGGGGCGCCTGGGTGGCTCAGTCAGTTGGGCGTCCGACTTCAGCTCGGGTCACGATCTCACCGTCCGTGAGTTCGAGCCCCGGGTCGGGCTCTGGGCCGATGGCTCAGAGCCTGGAGCCTGCTTCCGGTTCTGTGTCTCCCCCTCTCTCTGCCCCTCCCCCGTTCATGCTCTGTCTCTCTCTGTCTCAAAAATAAATAAACGTTTAAAAAATAATAATAAAATAAAATAAAGGAGTTTGTTTGTTAAAAAAAAAAAAAAAAAAAAAGACTCAGCCCCACCTGGCTGGCCTTGCTGTTGTGCATAGTTGCATTCCTAGCCAGGTGTTCCCATTTGGAGGTCTCCTTATCAGGAAACTTACCCACTCTGTCACTATGCAGTACGTTTCCATTCCTGTCACCCTCTCCCCTTCCCCCCTCCCCAGACAATGGCCCTGGTTCCATAAATCTGCAGAAAGCTTTTGTTGGGGACTCCCTCAATAGTGAGATAACCTCCAGGTTTGCATTGATCCACCTGACCCTCAACCAGTGGGAGAGTTGGTTCCAGGGGGTAATGGGACAGACTCTTTCGCTTATACAGTCATAGTAAGTAATTAGAGGCTTCACTGTTATTTCCATTTTGGCTCATTTTTGTTTTAATTGCCTACTCTGACATCTGGCAGCTCAATTCTCTCTCCAGCTCATCTGAGCACTTGACAAATTCTGTGATTAGGTATCTTAATAATTTCTTATATAGGGGCGCCTGGGTGGCGCAGTCGGTTAAGCGTCCGACTTCAGCCAGGTCACGATCTCGCGGTCCGTGAGTTCGAGCCCCGCGTCAGGCTCTGGGCTGATGGCTCGGAGCCTGGAGCCTGTTTCTGATTCTGTGTCTCCCTCTCTCTCTGACCCTCCCCCGTTCATGCTCTGTCTCTCTCTGTCCCAAAAATAAATAAAAAACGTTGAAAAAAAATTAAAAAAAAAAAAATTTCTTATATAGAAGGCAGAATGAAAAAGGGAAGCTAATGCTATAATTGGTAAAGAAATAGCAGTCACTCAAAATAGCCAGTTAGGGAGGTATTTGGTCATTTTGTGGTTTGGACAATCTTCCTGATTTGTCTGAGTTCAGACACATTTACAGAGTTGTCTTGTTTTTGTCTTGATCCTTCAGGGACACTAAGTGACCTTGTCTGATGCTGGTGTGCTGTGAATTGTTTTATATTTAACAGGAGAACAATATGGTCTTGCTGTGGGTGCCAGGACAGCTCCTAAAAACATCTAGGCCCAGTTGATAAAGCCAGGCCAGTTTCAGGCTCTTAGAAGCTGCTTTTCTGGGCACCTGGGTGGCTCAGTCGGTTAAGCATCAGACTTTGGCTCAGGTCATGATCTCTTAGTTTGTGGGTTCAAGCCCTGCATTGGACACAGTGCTGACAACTCAGAGCCTGGAGTCTGCTTCAGATTCTGTGTCTCCCACTCTCTCTGCCTCTCCTCCACTCATGGTCTGTCTCTGTCTCTCTCAAAAATACATAAACATTTTTTAAAAATTAAAAAAAAAAAGTTCCTTTTCTTTCTCTGGACTAAATGTTCTCTATAGATTATCTCATTTAATCCTTACAATATGTTGTTATCCTAAGTGGCAGGTTACTGTATTTATCTTCGCTTTCAGATGAAGACACTATGGAAACTCTGGAAACTCAGGAAAAGTTATGTGACATGCCTAGGTCACCCAACTAGGAAGTGGATGCAGTTGAGATTCTGTTCTGCGTGGTCAGACTTAAGGAGCCATTGCTCTAAATCCCTGTTTTTCACAAGATACAGCTCAATAAAAGTTAGTAGCTAAATAGAGACTTAATGACCAGAGCAGAGAGAGGCATAGAGCCGAGAGAGGCAATGAAAAGATAAATATAAGGAGTGTGTCTTAATATACATCCTCTGGACACGAACAGTCTCTTTATCTCTCTGTCTCTAGGTCTCCATCTCTCATTCTCTTTGAGAATGCTGTCCTCCACCTTTGGGGTACAGATCCACAAAGAAGACTACAAAGCTAACTTGATATCAGAAAATCAAGTCAAGGACTAGTTTAATTATAGAACCTGAAACAAAACCAAAACTTTACTCCTCTTTTAAAGTAAAAATACAGGGGTGCCTGGATGGCTCAGTCGGTTAAGTATCCAACTTTGGCTCAGGTCGTGATCTCACGGTTCATGGGTTCAAGCCCCACATCAGGCTCTGTGCTGATAGCTCAGAGCCTGGAGCCTGTTTCAGATTCTGTCTCTCTCTCTCTCTCTCTCTCTCTCTCTCTCTCTCTGCCCCTCCCCTGCTCACGCTCTGTGTCTCTCTCTCTCAAAAATAAACATTAAAAAAATATTTTTAAGTAAAAATACAAACCCAGCTTCTTCCTTTTGAAGTAGAAGTTCCCTTTTTTGCTACATGAGTTTTAATAATTTTTATGTTCTTTACAAATCAAAATATAAATATTAGGTAAAAATTAGGGGCACCTGGCTGGTTCAGTTGGTAGAGCATGTGACTCTTGATCTCAGGGCTGTGAGTTTGAGCTCTATGTTGAGCATGGAGCCTACTTAAAAAAAAATAGAATAAAATAAAACAAAATAAAATAAAATAGGGGCACCTGAGTGGCTCAGTGGTCGAGCATCTGACTTCGGTTCAGGTCATGATCTCACAGTTTGTGAGTTTAAGCCCTGCATCAGGCTCTCTGCTGTCAGTGCAGAGCCTGCTTAGGATTCTCCGTCTCCCTTTCTCTCTGCCCCTCCTCTGCTCATGTTCTTTCCCTCAAAGATAAATAAGACATTAAAAATAAAATAAAATAAAATAAAAACCCTGTGTATTTAAAAAGATATCCGGGGCGCCTGGGTGGTGCAGTCGGTTAAGCGTCCGACTTCAGCCAGG
This sequence comes from Panthera pardus, assembly GCF_024362965.1. NCBI lineage: Eukaryota > Metazoa > Chordata > Mammalia > Carnivora > Felidae > Panthera > Panthera pardus. Next base: position 80,356,400 of record NW_026526810.1, on the reverse strand, counting down.
TCACGATCTCACGGTCCGTGAGTTCGAGCCCCACGTCAGGCTCTGGGCTGATGGCTCGGAGCCTGGAGCCTGTTTCCGATTCTGTGTCTCCCTCTCTCTCTGCCCCTCCCCCGTTCATGCTCTGTCTCTCTCTGTCCCAAAAATAAATAAAAAACGTTGAAAAAAAAAAATAAAAAAAAAAAAATAAAAAGATATCCATTATTTGTTTCTTTGTGTCACTGTAAATGGTTTAAGAGTAGATAAAAGTAATAAAGAAGATGTGATTTATATATACAATGGAATACTACTTGGCAATGGGAAAGAATGAAATCTGGCCATTTGCAGCAATGCGGGTGGAACTAGAGGGTATTGTGCTAAGTGAAATAAGTCAGTCAGAGAAAGACAGATACCATATGTTTTCATTCATATGTGGATCTTGAGAAACTTAACAGAAGATCATGGGGGAAGGGAAGGGAGAAAAAAAGTTACAGAGAGGGAGGGAGGCAAACCACAAGAGACTCTTGAATACAGAGAACAAACTGAGGGTTGATGCCAGGTGGGGGAGAGGGGAAAGTGGGTGATGGACATTGAGGAGGGGACTTGTTGGAATGAGCACTGGGTGTTGTATAGAAACCAATTTGACAATAAATTATATTAAAAAAAAAAAAAGAGTAGAGCGCGCCTGGGTGGCTCAGTTAGTTGAGCGTCTGACTTCGGCTCGGGACATGATCTCAGTTCGTGGGTTCGAGCCCCACATCAGGCTTTGTGCTGACTGCTTGCTCAGAGCCTGGAGCCTGCTTCAGATTCTGTGTCTCCTTCTCTCTCTGCCCCTCCCCCACTCACGCTTTGTCTTACTCTGTTTCTCAAAAATAAATAAATGTAAAAAAAAAAAAAAGAGTAGATGAAAGTATTTCCTTTGTTTCGCTTGATTAAATAAAACTCTTAGTAATCATTCTGGAGTTGGTCAGAGTGGCAGAATGAAGTGATGTTGGAGTATAATGCTGGTAGGTCATTCTGTGGAAGAGAAGCACTTGCTGTTTGAACAAGAGCTGGAAAGTTTAAAGGCAAGTCTTGTCAGCCTTTCAAGGTGAAAAGACAGCCATAAAATGAAAACAGTGTTGTAGGTTTTAAATGAGCCTCAGCACCTTGACCTTGGATGTGCAATTTAACCTCTGTTATCTTTACATTCATTGTCATGTACAGGGATTAGACCAAATGATCATTAAGGTCTGTTTGAATTTAGAATTCCGTAACTCTCCTGTGTAATTTATTAATTAGCCTTATTTAGTATTACTATATCTAATGTGATTGTAGTAATTGTGTGTGCCTACTAGAGCACCAGACCCATAATATCCTATATATGGACTGGACACCCTATTGATGCTGAAAATTCAAAGTTAGAACAATCTGATTATTGTTTTTCTAGTGAGTACTACAAAAAGAGTTGGCCAGTGCCATGTAATGTCACCATCTGAACAAATGGAAGAGAATCCATGTTAAAAAAAACCGCAAAGTGCTTCATTTGTACTAGGAAATGAATTAAACCAAAAAGAAAAGTACAGGTGAGAGCGCCATCTGGTGGTAACCATGTAAAATTCCAAGAAATTTACGATATACTTCACTTGACTATCTTTGAAGTTCTGGCTAGAATCTTCAGTTTAGAAACATCTGTGGGGTCAGAAGTAGGAAGGAAAATACTGGTTGTTACACATTAACTAGTATTTAAGGTAATTAATGACTGAAAACAAAGTCATAGGGTGTTTAGAATACTTGATCCCAGATAGTCCCTGGAAAAAAGTTCCAAGATCAAATATCTTTGGGAAATGTATTTAAATCCTTCTCTTAAAGGTTCACAATAAATGTTAGCATATTAAAATCCCTGACAAGTCAAAAGACCAAGTTTTTCATAATTTAACTGGTGTTTCCCAACTTTATTTGACTATAGAACCTCTCTCTATTTATTTTTATTTTTATTTTTTAATTTTAGAGAAAGATAAAGAGCACACATGTGGGAGCATTTGGGGGTGAGGGAGGGGGAGGGGGCAAAGAGAGAGAGAGAGAGAATCCCATGCAGGCTCCATGCTCATCTCAGAGCCACATGTGGGGCTTGATCCCAAGACCCTGGTATCATGACCTAAGCTGAAATTGAGAGTCAGATACTCAATTGACTGAGCCACCCAGCCACCCCTCCCTGTCTCTTTGTAATATTCTCTGGCATTTTGAAAAATGCCAGTTTGAGGAAGTAATGATCTTAGAGTATTGGCTTTTAACAAAGACTTTTGTTTATTGCAGTATTATTTGCAATGACCTAAATGTCCATTGATAGATGAATGAATAAAGAAGTGTATATATAAGTGTGTGTGTGTGTGTGTGTGTGTGTGTGTGTGTATGACTCAGCCATAAAAAAGAATAAAATATTTCCATTTGCAACAAAATAGATGGATCTAGAGACTACATAATGGTAAGTGAAATAAGCCAGAGAAAGACAAATACCATATGATTTCACTCATTTCATTCATATTTCATTTATATGATTTCACTCATATTTCACTCATATGATTTTGAGAAACAAAACAAATGAACAAAGAAGAAAAGAAACAAACCAAAAGACAGACTCTTAACTATACAGAATAAATTTATGGTTAACAGAGGGGTGGTAGGTGGGGGGATGGGTAATATAGGTGATGAGGATTGAGTACACTTATTGTGATGAGCACTGACTGATGTATAGAATTGTTGTATCATTATATTGTGCACCTGAAACTAATATGACACTGTATGTTAACTACTACTGGAATTAAAAAAAAATGTTTTTAAATAATGAAAATAAAAAGGAATTTTTTGGGGGGCTTATGTCAGATTTTATATTTTCATAGTCAATCTCAAAACATTAAAGTGATGATGATAATAATTTATAATTGTTTAGGTTATCATGCTTATTCATGAATTTTTAAGGAACAATCATTTTGTGTCAGGATCTGACAAAGTGCTGTAATGAGAGCAAACAATTGCAATCAGTTGCATGTTGGTAAATGTTTAACAAATATCCTTCAGATTCACAGATTAATCTCAAATGCCTTGGTCCAGGAATGTCTATAGTTTAGTCAGAAAGCCAGAGAAGGTTGTTTTAGGAGAGTCTCCCCTTTCTCCAATTCCTAGTCTGACTCTCCTTTCAAAGGAGCTCAAGAAATTTTCCTCTCTGTCTCTTTTTCTCTCTCTTCTTCCTCAACCCAAAACCTCTTAACTTTCAGTATACCAAGAAAAATAGTCTTCACCATTTACAAGCTGGGTCTAATTGACTCTTTTTAATTTTTATATCTTTATATCATTCCATGAATTTATACAAATTAGAGTAAAGGGATATTCAGTAAAGCTGTTATAAAAAGAGTAAAGGGATAATGGAAAACAACTTTATTGAAAATTTAAATACGTATCTAAGCATAGCAAATACCAATTTTCATTCCATATTTTCCTTTTTTTAAGTTTTTTAAATGTTTATTTTTTAATTTATTGTCAAACTGGTTTCCATACAACATCCAGTGCTCATCCCAACAAGTGTCCTCCTCAATGCCCATCACCCACTTCATATTTTCCTGGTTTTGAAGACATATCCAAAATGGGCAATGTCCTCTGAATGCAACTACCAGCTTATTGCCTGTGATACATGAATCTGGAACATACCTATCTTGTAAACAGTGATTGCAGATTTCAGATGCATCACTACTACATCCTAGCTAATTGTTACTTCTGGTTCTTCATGCATTTGTATCATCAAAACACAGGACTTGAAGAATTTTTTGAGACCTCTAAAGGCTCATAATTTTGTTGAAGAAAGGACAGCCATCTTTGCTCCCTAATTGTAAGACTTTTGTATTTTTGGCTTTATAAGTAATCAACCTAAAGAATTTTTAATTTCTGGGTTATCTATTTCCTTAGATATCATCTTGTATATACATAGCTGCCATTAGCATTTGTCTACTTAAGAATCATATTAAGTAAATTTATCCACATAAACATCATAAAAGATGAAAGAAATACTGTAATATGTGTTCTTAGCAAAATGAGATGGTCCAGATTTTTGTTGCAAAAGATTGTGTAACCAAGTTATCCTTTTGAATGAATAACTGGATGAAAATAACATTTTTTTGACCTTAGAAATGTTAACACGATGATCCTTGAGTTTGAGAAATTCATCTAGGAGATGGTAATCCAAAGATTAACAGTCTAAGATTTCACAGTCATTATCAGGATCTAGATTGCTGTTCTCTGTCTCTTGGCATTCATCTTCCAAATTCTGAATTCTCAACTATATTTATTGAAAACTAAAAACATGTACAAAGGTCTTGAAAAATGCTGCAGTACTTTAGGCATTGCAAAGAGAAAATGCAAGAATGATAGCTTACTCCACTATTGTATTGTCTTGGGTAATTCTATCATTTTTCTGGTTGTCTTATTATTTTAGTCTTTTTAAAAGAAGAGTTGGAATAATTGATGAGTAAATCATTTCATGATGAATTAGCAGAATGTTTCAAGATATAGGAAAAATAAGATCACTAAGATCCCATAATGTATCCTAGATTTACAAGAGTCCAATGGACTCATAAAGCAATTGCAAGTTTTATTCTATTTTTTTTTTTACACTTGATCTTAGCCAAAAGGCCGAGAAGCGATATTCTATTTTTTTTTTTTTTTAAAAAGCGTCTGACTCTTGCTTTTGGCTCAGGTAATGATCTCATGGTTCGTGGGTTTGAGCCCCATGTTGGGCTCTGTGCTGACAGCATGGAGCCTACTTGGGATTGATACTCTATCTCCCTCTCTCTCTGCCTCTCCCCCTTCACTCCCCTCTCAAATAAATAAATTAAAAAAATTATTTTCTGTGTTCTTTGGAAGATCTCTAAGAAAGGTTGAAAAGTCATTAAGTATGGATTCTTACATATAGAACTCAAAAAAAAAAGAAAATTCCAGAAAACTAAAGTTGGGTCCAGTAGATCTTGATGCTGTATCTGATGGTTAAATGCAAACCAGTTCATCTTAAAGTACATAAAGACAGATCTAAATGAATTCATTACCCATCCTAACATCTGTTTCATTGTAACAGGGAACAGAGGCTTTTGTTCAGCCAAGAACAAGGGAATTATGACTTTTTAGTCTTCATTGAGCTGCATGGTGGCAAGACACATTTCTGGGGACAATGAAATGAATGAAATTACCGAAGGTACTATATTTTGGTTTATTCCTCACTGAATTCCAAGATCCCCATGGATCCTCTCTTCTATGTCTATTGGTTCTTGGATCGTGTTTCTTTTTGTGTATGTCCTTATTCCACTTTTATACCATAGTCCACAGCTGTTTACTTGCTGTGCTTTCAGTCAAGAATCCTCATTGAGGTAGCATCCTGAGCTCACCTTATTTGCAGGCCTATGCTAAATTTTGTGGGTTTTTTTTTTTAATTTTTTAGTGTTTATTTTTGACAGAGAGAGAGAGAGAGAGAGAGAGAGAGAGAGAGAGCACGAGTGGGGGAGGGGCAGAGAGGGAGACACAGAATCCAAAGCGGGCTCCAGGCTCTGAGCGGTCAGCACAGAGCCCTACGCAGGGTCCAACTCACAGACCAGGAGAGCATGACCTGAGCCGAACTCGGACACTCAACAGACTGAGCCACCCAGGCACCCCTAAATTTTGTTTGATTCCCATTTCCTCCTCAGAATTTTATTCAAATTTGACAGACAAAGTCATCCTCTTCTACCTTACAAAACAACCTTAGCATACACTTTATAGGCCGAAAATACATGTTTGGTGCACATCTTATTTCTCAACTATAATGAAGAACAAGGATTTGATCTTTTTTCCAACTCCTTAAAATGCTTCGAGGGCTAAGCCTGGCAAGGTTTTAGGTGTAGTCATGTCTGGAATTAATTCCATGAGCAACCTCACTTAGGGATGAGGTGCTTGAGATCGCCAAGCTGTAATGTCTTTCCAACCCGTTTCTGTCTCTCCCATTTTGCTCAGCTCTTCCTTTGGGAAAGAGAAGCAGAAAACGCATTAAGATGAATCAGCCAGAGATTGCAGTAGTGGGGAGGAGAGGTGGCCGATGTAGTATAGGAGGCAAGAGGTAGACTGTCTAGGAATACAAAAATCCAATGTACAGGCCACGGATTTTGGCCTGTTTTGCCTACATCAATATCACTAGCATTGCTACTGTACCTGGCACATTGTAGATGTTCAGTAAATATTTGTTGCACTAAGTGAACAAACGAACTTCTCACTTTGTATTTTTTTGGGGAGATGCGGTTTTGTAGTCCTAGGAATCAACCAGGGCCCTACAGGTGAGGATGTCCTCCTACTGGACGTTGAGTGGCCACAGAAGGTGCCACTCTGGCCTGCGGCCCTCAGGGAGTGGGGCCGGACGCGGTTCCTGGGAAAGGATTAAGGCGCTCCAGTTCCGCTGGGGTCCCTAGCCCTCTGGAGTTTCCCAGTCTGGTTTGTCTTGGTTGTCCCCGCCCCTCAGGCTCCGTAGCCTCCCTTCCCTCCAGCCTCTTCTCCTTCCCCACCCTTCACTCGGCTCCGCCCGGGTCCCGCACTCTCACCATTAGTTCCCTCCCCTGGTAGCCCCGCCCCGGCTCCGTCCCCGCCCCTTCCACCTCCCTCCTCTCCCCTCGCGCCCTATACCCGCTCGGTTCTGCCCGGTCCCGCACTCTCCCCTTAAGTTCCCCGGCGCGGCCGCCCCGCCCCGCCAGCCCTTGACGTGGCAGAGGCGGCACCAGCCATGTTGGCCCAGTCGTGTTCTGCGCGGAGGCCGGGGGCGGGGCGGCGCCGGCCCTGATCGAGTGCCACGGCTGCTCCAGCTCGTCGGAAAGGACCGATTTTGCTGGGCGGAGGTTGCAACCGGCGCGGATCTTGTCTGGGGGCACGGTGGTAGGGACTGACTTCTGGGCCGCCTCCTCCCGGCTCCCTGGAGGGGACGCGGGCTCTCAGCGGAAAGCGGGGGAGGGGCAGCTGTGCGGCTGTGGGCCGGCGGGCGGGTGGGCCGGGGTCTCCGGGATGGTGCCCGCTCTGCTTCATGATACTCGGGAACAGGTTGGACGCGCCTGCTTTGGCGAGCGGGCTCTGGGGGGCAGCCTTGAATCTTGACCCCTTCGCCCTCTCGCCAACCGCTCTGCTTCGTTTTTCCGGGGCCTGGGGGCCCGGTCCCCTCACCAAGCTCCCTTGGATAAGGTGCGAAAGATAGAAGTCGGGTGAAAAAAGGTAGTTCAGCATCTCGCCCAGCGCCCACTCCCGCCTCCCGGGCGATCTGCCTTCCTTACTCCAGCCTATCACCGGTTCTGGACCCTTGGGCTTCTTGGTTCTTACCTTGCTGGATCTGAAGTGCCCTAGACTTTGAACCCAGGTGACTTCGTCACCGGTAGTTCGGCCTTGGGAGTCAAAGGGGATAAGGAGAATTAATTGCCAGGTAAAGCTAACGCCTTAGGCCTCAATTACAAGTGGAGTTCAGTTTTCAGGTCCGATCAGTCTTTTCTGTTGTGCTAGTGTTTTCTTCCCGTTTTGGTGGGAAGGGAAAAGCATGGTCAATCTACTTGTAACCTCTGGGGTATGTTGAATTCACGTGAATTTCTTCGACCTCCACCCTGCAAAGCCATGTATACCTAGCCAAATTAACTTGGTTAAAAAAAGTTTTAGATTTAAATATAAATGTTAAGTCTCCCTTCTCTCTCCTTTTCAGTAGCCTAATTAACATCGTTTTGGAAGTCTGACCATTTTTATTTGACTCATACAATTTTAGAGTTAGAAGGGGCCTTGTAGTTTCTAGCCTAAGCCCCTTATCTTTTTCATGAGAAATTGAGGATCATAGAGGTTAAGCTTTTGTCCAAGATCAACAGCTATGGAAAGCAATTGAAAACACTTTATTGAGGTTTTTACAATTGAAAAGTAGAGAGGCACACTTAATTGTTAAATACATCTGATTGGAAGAAACTCAAATTTTACTTGCAATTGAGGATATTTTTCATTTAGAGTCTGTAAAAGTGCTCTAATATTGAAAATTTCCCATTATTTATTGAATAAGTGAAGCTTTTAAAAATACTGTGGGCATGTATTTGATATGCTAGGTTAAAGAAACATTAAGTGTTTTGCTTCTTTGCTTTTAGTTATACCAGGAGAAATTAATTAACCAAAGTAACTCCCACTCACAATAAGTTGTGCTGGGAAATGACACATTTCTTTAGAATGGTCTTTTGTATTTGTACCACTTAAAAAAATATGACTACTATATTAAATCTCCATCCTAATATAGTGTCTGAATCATTTTTATTTGGCTTTAACATAATTTTAAGGGAGAGAGTGCTGATCAAATAATGATATTTTATAAAAAGCTAGTTTGTAAAAAGAATTTATTTCAGATATGCCATTGTTGGATATGGGGCCCAGCCTGGCAGGTGTTCTATTAGAAAGCTATCTAGAAATTAACACTAGAAAAAACACTACCTAGAAAATCTAGAATTAGTGATTTTGAAATGGCACAATACCTACTGTGGAAAGGTGAGGGAAGTCAAGGAGGTGTTGTGCATGGCCATGTAATTGGACCAGTTCAGAAGAAACAGGTGGGACTTTTTAAAAAATAATACTGGAAAGTGAGAATGTACAACATAAAACAGATGTTATATAGTGAGCATATATGATCTTAGAGCAGAGAGATTGAAAGGAAAAAGTGAGGAAAAGGAAGTTAATTGTGCACAAAATATCACACAGGTGGTATTTAGTGTGTCATAATAAAAAGTCAGGATGTGGAGTTCCAATCTGGTTATTGTGTGTAAATGTCTTTATGCTAAGTCTCATAGAGCCTTTCTCTACTGGGTTCCTTGATGGAATTAAGTAAGCCCTATTGTCCTAAGATGGTGGTCCTTAGGACCACTTTAGACTCTTAAACATTACTGAGGATCAAAACAAAAAGAAAAAAAAACAAAAAAGAAAAACCACACCCCTGCCTTAATAGAAGACAGGTGGATTTTCATATCTATTTTTGCGGTCAGTCTATTGTGATATGTTATTATACTTGAATTGTATGAAAGAAATCTGGCTTCACATAGATATGTAGTTGGAAAAAGGGGTATTTTAATAGCTTTTTCAGGTAATTCTGCATATTCTTCTTTAATACTACACTGCAGGGGCACCTAGGTGACTCAGTGGGTTAAGCGTCCGACTCTTGATCTCAGCTCAGTTCTTGATCCCAGCCCTACAAGAGGATGAGTTCGAGCCCCACGCTGGGGTTTGGAGTTCAAGCTTCACACCCAGTGCAGAGCCACTTTAAAAAAAAAAAAAAAAAAAAGATACTGCACTACAACTTGATGGTTAATTCATAAATCAAGGGTTAATAGCAGTGTGAAATTTGAAATCTTAGAAATGAACTTTTTGCACTCTATTGCATTAAAATTCATTGGTCTGTTCTGCACTTTGAATGGGTCTTTACTCATGCATGGATCTTTACCTTCGCATGATTTTGTAACATCATGAATTGATCATTTGGGAGATTTTGCTTCACTGAGTAAGGTATATTTTCTAAATGTGGACATGGTTCATTTATATAATAGAAAAATCACAATAATAACATTACTGATCTCAGAAAAATCTTTACATATTAGCAAGCTGTGAAGCTCATGGTAGTGGACCCAAGGTTTTCAAAAATTTTGATATTTGCTTGAAAACTCAAATTTTTTCGTTGTTAATAAATACTGTCAATTATTTTCCAGGTTACAGGCTCACTTCAACATTATTGAGAAAATGTATGCCACATAGCTAACTACTAGTTATGTACCAGTTTTGGAGAATTGAGAAAGTAGTCAAAACATTTTTTTGTGTTTTTGTGGTTCAGATAAAAAACCCTGATTGGTCTGGTATTTTAATGCTTTTTGGTGATGCATTTTAGATGACATAGATTATACATTGCAATTAGGTAATAAACAGAAAACTTCATTTGCTTAACATTCTGTAGAAATTATGGGAAGGTTTGCATAGTTCTGGAATTTATATTCACATCTGTAACACAGAAGCTATTGCTAATCTGCAGACTATGAAGCAGGCTCCAGGCTCTGAGCTGTCAGCACAGAGTTCGGCACGGGGCTCGAACTCCCGGAACCATGAGATCATGACCTATGCCCAAGTTGGATGTTTAAATGACTGAGCCACTCAGATGCCCCTGTTTCTCCTTTAAAACTGAGGTTGGAGGTTGGGGGGGGGGGGGTCGCCTGGGTGGTGGAGTTGGTTAAGCACCCGGCTCTTGATTTCAGCTCAGGTCATGATCTCACGGTTTGTGAGATTGAGCCCCATGTGGGGCTCTGCACTGATAACTTGGAGCCTGCTTAGGATTCTCTCTCTCTCTCTCTCTCTCTCTCTCTCTCTCTCTCTCTGTGTCTCTCTGTGCCCCCTTACCCCCTCCCTGCTTGTACTCTCATGTTGTCTCTTTCAAAATAAATCAATGAATGTGAGAAAAATTAAAAAATAAACAAGTAAAACTGAGATTGGCATGTAACACACCTCTGACTATCCCAGATCTTTGTTTTATCATTATTTTTCAACACCCACATTTTCTTGAAAACTCACAGTCTGTCTCTCCAAACTGCCTTCTATATTTAGTTTAAAGATAATCTTTTCTAAACAAATTTAGTTACCTTAGGATTCCTCTTTATCCTTATCAGCCTTTGAAAACTCTGTCTGCTTTTGATTAGTGTAAAATTCTCTAGTTGTGTCTGAGATTCTGATAGGAAATAGTGGTTAATTTTTCTTTTTTTTTTTAAACTGAGGTATGTTTAATATATAACATTCTTATTTCTTTCAAAGAAAAGAAAATTCTTAGCTGCTAAGGTAGTCATATTTGTTGAGCTTCACTTTTTGGAATGTTTATTATCAAATCTTTGAAAAATTTTCTAAAATTAAAATTATTGTATTCAGTATGTTTTTTTCAAATACCTTTTCTTCCCTCAGTTACATTTTAGAATCAGTTCCTCATCCTATTGTTCTTTGCAACTTCACCTTCCATGTTGGCTCTTTTGGCATCCTACCTTCGTAATTCTTCAGTTCTTGATGTCCTTCATCTCTCCTACAAATCTTTTGGCCAGCCACCTAATACTTGAAACTCTCTGTCCTCTCAGAACTTTGTATTTTACAATTTCCTTCCATCACTGATCACTGCCGAAGTTTGAGATTGTGAGATAGAACTGTTGCCTAGGCAGGAAAGCTGGCATTCTAGACAGGCAGTAAGAGAGTAACAAGATGGAGCTGTCTCTTGATACTGGGCCCAAACCAGAGTGGCATCCTCTTCCCCCTGCTAATAAATGTAAATGATTATATTGAAATTGTATACCTCAAATTAGAGTTTAAAATGCTCTCCCACTTTCCAAAATAATAAAAAAAAATGCCCTCCTAAATTGGAATATTAAAAATATTCTGGGTGAGGGGCACCTGGGTGGCTCAAGTTGGTTGGGTGTCTGATCGGTTCAGGTCATGATCTCATGGTTCATGAGTTTGAGCCCCACATGGGGCTCTCTGCTGTTAGCATGGAGCCCGATTTAGATCTCTGTCCCCCTGTCTCTCTGCACCTCCTCCACTCATGTGCTCTTTCTGTCAAAAATAAACATTTAAAAAAATATTCTGGCTTAATTTTCTGCAAAAGAAGTTAAATGGCATATAAATCATAGGGAACACCACTTATGAAGCATTTTATTTATTGTGCCACAAATACCCTATATTTGCACAATGAAAAAATTACCTGTCTAAAACAGCAGTACCTAGTTTTAGAAAAATCTTTTTGTTATGCACTGTTAAGCATTCACTTCTAGCAAGTTTAGTAGAAACTTGTCATTTTCTACATACAAAACCATATGAACTTTAGAATTTAATGGTTTCAGTAATCTGTTCATTAGAATAATATAACTTACAAGGCTGATATGGAAAACATGGGATCTAAATTTTCCCCCATTTTTACCTTTGTTTCTTATACACACTTAAATAAATAGGACACATATTTCATTATTATTATTTTTTGCTCTAGCTTTTTCAAGAATGAATAAATAAGGATAAAATACCTCTTGCTGGGCTTAATGAGCATTGGGTTCTGGAGGGTGATTTATTTTTTTTGTTATAAGTGAGGTTATTGTTGCTTGCTAATTTTTTTCTGAGATGAATACCTTTATTTCATTTTGATTTCTCGTGGATTAATATTGCTGAACATGGGAAAAACATTTATTTTAGATTTCCTTATGAGGATTTTTAAACATCTTAAATTTTGTCACAGAAATAAGAATCAGGCTCTACAATGACAACCTATTTGGAATTCATCCAACAAAATGAAGAACGAGATGGAGTCCGATTTAGCTGGAATGTTTGGCCATCAAGTCGACTAGAAGCTACAAGAATGGTTGTTCCCGTAGCAGCCTTATTTACACCACTGAAGGAGAGACCTGATTTACCACCTATTCAGTATGAACCTGTTCTGTGTAGCAGGACCACTTGCCGTGCAGTTTTGAATCCTTTATGGTAATTAAAATATATTGAAACAATTAATGTGGCAATATGATTTATTTTTATTATTATTATTATTTTTTAAAGTTTATTTTTGACAGAGAGAGAGAGAGAGAGAGACAGAGCATGAGTGGGGGAGGGGCAGAGAGAGGGAGGCACAGATTCTGAAGCAGGCTCCAGGCTCTGAGCTGTCAGCACAGAGCCCGATGCGGAGCTCGAACTCACGGACCGCGAGATCATGACCTGAGCCGAAGTCGGGCGCTCAACTGACTGAGCCACCCAGGCGCCTCTGTGGCTATATGATTTAAAAATGTAGTTTCTTGTTCATTTATATAAAAATGTCTTTTTTATTTATAGTTATTTTTTCAAATTAGGATAGTCAAATCCAAACAGCTGTAAAATTGAAGGATATTCTAGTTGTAGTGAGTTGATTACAGACCAAATGTAAAATTGTCACTATATGAACTGTTAGATCCAATCACTAGTATATCTAGATGCTGTGTGTCATTAGACCCATCTCGTGTCATTAGAAGTCATAATTGATTGGTATGGTGTTTGAATTAAAAATGTTACAATTTCCTATAGCATAAACCAGAATATCAAGAATCTTCCTTTATTCCTCTTTCCATTCTGTCTCCCCACCCAGTCCATTAGCAACTCAGATTGATTCTGCCTCCAGAACATTACTGATTCTGTCTCCTGTATTCAGTTGCTGCTAGTACACTCTACTTTAAGATACACCATCTTTTTACTGGACAATTTCATTACCCACCTAACTGGCCCCCTTGTTTCCATTCTTGTCTTTCAGTAGTTTATTCTCTATCCAGATGCTAGAATGTTACAAATGGATATCAGATTATTAAAATCCTTCAGTTTTGTTTTATTATACTTGGAATGAGAAATCCAAACTGCTAGTTAAGACTTACAAAACCCTGTGTGTTATATCATCCATTTCCCTTATTGTTATCTACCTTATACCTTACCCTCTTTCTGATCCTTGAACATACCAAATTTATTCCTATCTTGGAATTTGTATAATAGCTGTATATTCTGCTGGATTACTCTGCCCCTAGATTTTCCTGTGCCCTGTTCTTTTCATTTAGATCAAATTTCAATTGTTTATTTCAGAAGGTCTTCTTTTAAAGTAGCCATCCCAGGGGACCATGGTGTCTCAGTCTGTCAAGTGTCTGACTCTTGATTTCATCTCAGGTCATGATCTCATGGTTCCTAGGTTTGATCCCCACCCCACCCCATTGGGCTCTGCGCTGACAGTACAGAGCCTGCTTGGGATTCTCTCTCTCCCTCTCTCTCTGCCCCTCCCTTTTCTCTCTTTCAAAATAAATAAATGAACTTTAAAAAATAAATAATGTAGTCCTCCCAAACACACTTACACATCCTTCTTTGTTATCTTTAGTCTCTTATTGTCACTGTCTGAAAGTATCATTTGTATTTATACATCTACTTTATTTTTGTATGTCTTTCTGTTCCAGAATAAGCTCCATGATAGCAGGGACCTTTGATCTCTTGTTTACTGCTGTATCACCAGCACCTAGGATAATGGCTGGTACATATTAAGCATTGAATAAATACATTTTTGAATTAAATGAATGTTTTCTAGATCTGAGTGTAGAAATCACTGAATCATTTGAAAAAAAAATCATTTTTACTGATATTTGCTATATATTAAAAGTGATAATATGTTCATTTGAACATTTGTATATACAGTTAAAAATATGAGTTCTTTTAGAAAGAAGTTAATTTTATTAAAATTAGGATCATTGTACAATGGAACTGAAACATGAGCTCTATTGTATCTTTTCTTAAAACAGTCAAGTGGATTACCGAGCAAAACTCTGGGCTTGCAACTTTTGTTACCAAAGGAATCAGGTAAGAAAACCCCCAATGCAGATGTTAATGCTGTAGTACTGGTCTTAATATGTAGAAAAATGCATATTTTAAAAAAAGATGAAATAATTTTTCATATGATGAAAAATAGTTTTTAGTAGTTAAGTGATCAGAAAATTATTTGCAGTTTAAAATTTCATTCTGGCAAATAATTCATTCAAAATGTTCATTGTTTTCTCTCTGTAGTTTCCACCTACTTACGCTGGTATATCTGAATTGAATCAACCTGCGGAGCTCTTACCTCAGTTTTCTAGCATTGAATATGTAGTTCTGGTAAGAACATAAATCCTTAAGAAAGTCTTAAATATTCAGCGATTTACTTTATACCAATAGAATTGTTAAATTGAGATGACCTAAAGGGCATTGTTCTCGATTCCCACATTGAATTGATGGAGCATTTGAGAGGTAAGAACTGTCCTATTCAATTTGAACAAGGTAATTTCCCTGTTGTAGTTATTTAATGGGTGGCTAGGATATTGGGTGGTGTGGTGTGATTTGCTATACTGAGTAGATCAATAAACAGTACACTCTCAATGTTGCTGTGTGGTTGGAAGGTCAGTTCACAAATAGTTAAGTTACTATGATGCTAGAACCTGATGATATATAATCCAAGTCTAACTGTTAAAGTTACTTTTGCATTGGTCCTTGTTAAGAAAATCATTTTTCTTCCCTTTCTGAACAGCTTTACGTAGTTGTTTACATATTTAAGTTGTAAAGTAACGATATCCTCTGTGATTCTAGTAGAGAAAGCAGAGTATGGTTCATGTGCGCCAGGAAGTAGCAGCCTAACTAGTTCCCAGTTCTCTTATGGTCTAATTCAGGTTGAGATCTTTATTGTTTTCTTTTTAAGCTTTATAACTACTGTTTCCTTATTTTAGGAGAAATAAATACTTGTTATAAGAAATGAAGCCTTATGCAGTTAAACAGATCAAAGATGAAAGTCTCCTTTATGTAATTATAAATAATGTTTTTAAACTTAATTTTTCCTTTGATATGTCTCATATATCTCTCCATGCATAGATAACTTCTCTCATTTCTGAAATGATTTTATTAAGATTTCATTGTATGAATGTATTTTAAATTATTTAGTCCTCTACTAATTATCCTTGTATATTGTGCTGACTGTTAATACATTATTTCCTAATTATTACAACATTTTTTAAAAGCGTGGTCCTCAGATGCCTTTGATATTCCTCTATGTGGTTGATACTTGCATGGAAGATGAAGATTTACAAGCCCTGAAAGAATCTATGCAGATGTCATTGAGTCTTTTACCACCTACAGCTTTGGTTGGACTTATTACTTTTGGGAGAATGGTACAGGTTCATGAACTTGGATGTGAGGGCATTTCAAAAAGCTACGTGTTCAGAGGAACAAAAGATTTGTCTGCCAAACAACTGCAGGTAAACAACAAGAATGGTAGTTTCAGCCTTATCTGTGGGCATCACTCCATAAATGTCTATAAATGCCTTCTGGATTGAAGTTTCTAGAAAATATTTTTACTGTGAATGACTAATATAATTGTATTATGACAAAGGCTTTATTTAATGTTGACATCAGTTTTCTTTCATTTGCCCTTGAATTGTTGTTATACAGATGGAAGACCCCTCACTTTTTCTTTTTTTAGTTTTTTTTTTTAAGTTTATTTATTTTTGAGAGAGACAGTTTGTGCACACATATGAGCAGGGGAGGGGCAGAGAGAGAGGGAGACACAGAATCCAAAGCAGGCTCCAGGCTCTGAGCTGGCAGCACAAAGCCCATCGTGGGGCTCGAACTCATGAGCGGTGAGATTGTGACCTGAGCTGAAGTCAGACGCTTAACCAACAGAGCCACCCAAGTGCCCCAAAGACCCCTCACTTTTAATGGTGAGACTGAAGGTGTTTTGCTAGAGATTTGAAGGGCTAATGGGAGAGTCATGCTGAAGACTGAGGGAAAGCAACCACAGAATATTAGCTTTTGTTTTTTGACATCTCATTTAGGACCTGAACACTCTTACTATGTTTGGCAGGGGGAGGTATTTTAAGTCTTGAGAGTTGTATGTATGTATGAACCAAGAGTACATATTTTTTCATACACTGGACAACATTTTTATTTTTGGAGCAAATTGAAGCTTTATCTTCCAAGGCGGAGAGGTTATGTGTGACTTACTAGGATCATCTAGGGATATTTTTCAATAATATATATATATATTTTTTGCCCAGAGATTTTGCTAGACCATGAGAAAGTAAGTGAACGTGTGCTTGTTTTGGGAGGCTGTTGAGAGGGTAGGATTGTTCATGTAAGGCATTTGAAAAACTTTATAAATGATTCTGATACAATGTTGATAAGAACAGTTACCCTGGAAGATGGTAGGTAAGTCTTGCATAAAGTAGACAGCTAGGAAGTCAGACTTTGGAGCATCCAGGTATCCCAAATGAAAAGGAAAAGAAGATTTTGAGAACAATATTAAATGATTCTAATTTGAAGCTTAGCAGACTGGGGTAGTAGTGCTGCAGTTAACTGAGATAGAAAGTAGTGGAGGAATTTGCAAGTTTGGATGGGGAGGATGATGAACAGTGAATAAGATCACGAATAAGGCTTGAGGAGGTGAAGAAAATTAGAGTTTGCGCTCTTTCCAGAGGTTTGTTGAAGGTAAGGAAGACAATAGTGTGGGAATTTGAGAGAACCGAGTTAACAGGTTTAGGTTAGGAAGGGAACTTGAATGTGTTTATACATAGAAGGGGAAGAGAGACTAAAGAGGGTGAATTGAAAGCAAGAGTGAGCTGAGCTTTCAGAGGACATGATAGGGATGCCTTCAGGAAGAGAGGAAGCAGAGTACCTTGGAGAGGAGGCTCATCAGTTTCCATGAGACAGGACAGAAAGTGGGCAAGTTTAATCTTTCTGTGCCTTAGTTTTTTTCATCTGTGGAAGAGTTAAAAATAGTGTCTACCTTATACAGTGGTCATGAAAATTGAATGGATTGTGCCTGTAACTGTTTCCTATTGTTATTTTGAAGCTGCAAACTTATTTAAAGTTCTGCAGTGTTACTTCTGATTGTAGAGTACATTTTACTTGAGTTACGTTATTGCATTTGAAACACATAAGATACCTGCTTTTTTATTGCAGGCAATAAATGCCTACAGACTAAATTTTTTCCTCCATTGAAATGTTTTTATTATTTTTTTTTTGCCATCTTTATTCAAATATTTCACGGCAGTTATGTTAACAATTACAGTAAAGGTTCAAAATTCCAGAATCCAAAATGAAATAATTTACTTCAAACTAATGTAAAATGAAGTCAAATGCAAAATGTCAATTTAATACAATTCTGAATTAAACTATAAACTCAAAATAGACTGTAGTTGATGAAGTCTATTTAACCTACAAAGTTGATTAGGAGGTCTCCCAAAGTCTAAATAACTGAATGTACAAAATACTAAAGATGCAGGTATAAGCCCAAATTCAAGCTTACAATGTGATTACAAGTAATTATTATAATAACAATGGCATTCAGCTATGGAACCTGACACTGAAGATGCCTACTGAATAGCACCATAGCTGAACCAGCTTAATCAAAAAATGGGAAGATACTCTCACCCCACTCCCTAAAAATAAAATCTAGGAAACCTACAAATACATTGGCATATGAGAGAAATCAAGTCATGAAAGGACATTAAACAAAACTAAATCACAGGTGAGATTCAAGCTGAAAAACACAACTCTACAGCCATTAGTTTCAACCCTAGTGCAGTTCCATCATCTTCAGAAAGTTCCCATGGTCCCCATAGCTGAGCATTAACTATTGTTGGGCTGTGCTGTGATGAAATGCTTTTGTTTTCCTTCTCTATCCATTTGGTTGAAAAGAGCCTGGTCTTTGCTCCCCAAATAGTCCTGAATTCAAATCCGAAACTCTTCTAGTTGTGTAATATTGGGTTGATCTCTGCTTGTTTTCTTATCCTCTGTGGAAAAGGGTAAATAATTCTTACTTTACCAGATTACTATTCATGCTAAGGGAAATAATGTAAGAACAGTCAGTATAGTGTTAACTCTTACAGGGCTTTGTGGCAAACCCTGGCTTAATATCTTGCTGTGCAACTTACTAGTTGTGTAACCTTTAGCAGGTTAAAAACCTTTCTGAGTGTCAGTTTTCATTTATAAAGCAGGGATTAAAAAATATTCTTCATTATTATTCTGTGAAGAAATAGTATATGTGAAGAGTTTAGCACAGAGTCTAGCACGTATAAGTTCTTAGGAAAAAGTTGCTCTTCCTGCTAGGAGTGTAGGAAATATAGGATTAGTTCAATAATTTTTTCTTTGCAAATCTTTAGACTTTCTTATTTTCTGTTGTATACTTTTACTCTGTTACTTCATGACCAAGATTCAAGAAAACTTCAGTAAAATAACATTATTTTCATGTGTCTAGAGAGGAATTTTGTACACTTAAAAATCAAAACAAAACTGGTTAGGAATTAAGTCAGGAAATTAAGTATAGACATACATATGTATATCTTATAACCCCTTTTATACGATTCCATGTACCTCTCCTTTATAACATTTAATACAATTGTAATTTTATACTTTTTTAGCTAATGATTTTATTAACTGCTGTCTGTTTCACCAGATCTTAATTTCATAAGGTCAGGGGCTATATATATATATTTTACCATTAGATGCCTGGCACATAGCAGGTACTTGAAATATAGTTGCTCAAAGGGATGGATGAATACAAGTTAAGAAATATAGACATTCATGCGGGGCGCCTGGGTAGCTTAGTCTGTTAAGCCTCCGGCTCTTGATTTTAGTTCAGGTCATGATCTTACATTCATGAGACTGAGCCCCATGAGATGAGCCCCATGTCGGGCTCTTTGCTGACAGCACGGAGGCTGCTTGGGATTCTTTCTCCCTCTCTCTCTGCCCCTCCCCTGTTGGCACTCGTGTGTGCTCTCTTGCTCTAAATAAATAAGATAAAACTTAAAAGAAGTACAGACATTGATGTTACATAGTAACTTTTTGACTCTTAATTAGAAATAAACTATTTCTGAGCTAGTATCCCTGTTTGCTCATATAGCACCTTATACTTTGTTCTCTTATGCTTGTTATTTCCTTGCATTGTTCTTGTTTACCTGAGGGTCTCCCTAACTAGACCTTTTGCATTCTAAGGAAAGAGACTTTATGTTCTTTATTTTTGTGTTCCTAATACCTAGCACAGCATTTTGCATATGGTAAGTAGTTGATACATCTTTGTAGGAGTACTTAAATGGATATCACAAAAATAATCTCTTTACAGGAAATGCTGGGACTCTCTAAAGTACCCGTTACTCAAGCTACACGTGGTCCTCAGGTACAACAGCCACCTCCTTCCAATAGGTAATTATTAAATATGGCAAAGAGAATTTTACAATTTGTGCAGCTCTTTTAAGCATCCTGTACCCTTAACTGGAACATAGACATTCAGTAATACTATATTGTTATATTTTTAGGAATATAAATACACAGCATTAGTACGTCTTCTAAAAAGTTGAGGCAGAATCATGCCACTGAAATGGTTGGTTTCTTATTATTACAGTGTTAAGGACTTTTTTAGTTTTGATATATTCCTGATCTCCTGTTTTTAAGTTCATAAACTAGTTGAAGGCAGCCAAACAAAAGTAGGGCCTAAAAAACTTTTCATTTAGCCTTAGAGGTAGTTTCCCCCTCCCCAAACTTACTAATCAGAAGTAGTATTACTAAAATTGAGTTGACATATCTTCTCATAATTATTTCAGTAGCCCTAAGGCTGACTAACTGGTAAATGAAAGACGTAGTCCTGATATAATACTTGGTGTGAGTGTTTCACTTACAGTGGTTGTACTAAAACTTTGGTTGTGGACCAGTAGATAGCATCACCTGGGAACTTGTTTGAGATGCACATTCTCAGACCTGCAGAAACAAGACCCTGGAATCTGTTAAAATGAGTCCTCCCACCAATTCTTATGCACACAAAAGTTAGAGAACCATGGGTCTACCATGTATTCAAATTACTTTTTTCTATTTCTAAAAAAGGAAACAGTTTGTTTCTTACAGTCTTACCCATAAACATTTATAAATGACTTTTGATTTAATTTTGTTTTGCAGATTCTTGCAGCCAGTACAGAAAATAGACATGAATCTCACAGATCTTCTGGGAGAACTGCAGCGAGACCCTTGGCCTGTACCACAGGGGAAGAGACCTTTGCGTTCCTCTGGGGTGGCACTTTCCATAGCTGTAGGACTACTTGAGGTAGTGACAATAGCTTTGTTTTGGAATGTAAACATGTATGTTTGTGTATCAGTGATATCTACAAGGCAACGTTGAGTGAAAAAATTAGGTCCTTAAGACAGCAAATACTTAAAATTTGATCTGTGGTATATTTTTTTGTGTATAGAGATGCTTCTGGAAGGGTGTTTGTTCATCCAAATGTTAACAGTGGTAGAATAAGGGGAATTTTGCTTTTAAGTAGAATTTGAAAATTTTACACTACACATGCCTTAGCTTTATAATTAGAAAAGAGACTTTAAAAAAAAAGCTTTTTAAAAAAATGAGATGCTATCAAATTTACAGAAAAGTTGTAAAGAACATTTCTCCCTCTGAACTATTTAAGTTGCTGACATGATGTTCCTAACCACTTGAATACTTTAGTTGTTTCCTATGAATCAGGATATTTTTGTATATAACTACAATATAATTATTAAAATCATAATATTAACACTGATACATTACTATCACCTAGCTTTCAGATCTCATTCAAGTTTTATAGATTATTTCAATAATTTCTTTTACTAAAAAGAATCTTATTAAAAATTTATTTTACTAAAAATACATTCAGAGACATGTATTTAGTGGTATGTCTATTTAGTCTCCTACAGTGTGGAACAGTCCCTCAACTTTTCTTTGACTTTCATGACTTTAACGCTTTAGAAGATTCAGGCCAGTTATTTTATAGACTCTCAAATTACTTTTGTTTTGATATGTCCTCACAATTAGATTCAGGTCTTATAGCAGCAGGACTATCATAGAAATAATGCTGTGTTCTCATTACACCCTGCCAGGTGGCACATGATTTTCATTTGCCCCATTCAAGGTGATATAATCACCATGATCACTTACTAAGATTGTGTCTGCCATGTTTTTCCACTGTAAAATTACTCTTATTTCCCCTCCTTTTGTAATCAATAAACATTAGAAAATGAGAGTCTTTGAAACCAAGCAAATATCCCATTCTGCATAAAACTTTCAGTTTCTATATTTATTTATTAATATCATTATGGAGTTTACATCTCCTTCTTTCTGTGTATAATTGCTTTGTTCCACAGTTAATGGTATTTATATAATTATATTAGAAATACTTTGCAATATCCGTAAGCAGTTGTTGGACAAAAATACGTTTTTCAAGTTACATTATAGCTTCAGAAAAGAATGTAAATGATACAGCTTTTGCAATCCTGTCTGTTTTTGAGTCCTCAAAATTTCTAGTCTACTGATAGCACTCTTATTTTTCATTTATGTAGTTACTTATTTTAAAAATTCTACCATTTTTCTCATTTCACTTTGGAAGAAGGAAAGGTAGATTGGAATACTCAGTCCATCATCTTAAACTAGAAAGATAAGCCATGCATATGTTTTAAACATAAAAAAGAAAAATAAAACTACAGCAGCAAAACAGGAAGATGTCCCTTTTCTTACTCCTTCTCTACTCCTCCCAGTCTAGGAGTGGTTAAGCAGGAGCAGCATCCTTATTTATAGGGATCAGGCTTATAGATTATTTAAAACAAATTTTTTTAACATTTATTCATTTTTGAGAAACAGAGCATGAGCATGGGAGGGGCAGAGGAAGGGAGACACAGAATCCGAAGCAGGCTCCAGGCTCTGAGCTGTCAGTACAGAGCCTGACGTAGGGTTCAAACCCATGAACTGTACATCATGACCTGAGTCGAAGTCAGATGCTTAACCAATTGAGCCACCCAGGCACCCCATATGAATTATTTTAAAGCTAGGAAGGCACTATCATTTAAGATAAGATTTCAAAAGAAAGGTATTCAAACAAATACCATGTGTTTAAATTTCATTTTAAACATTTGATTATTCTTGGATAATTTATGCTTTCTTGTTTTCTAGAAAGAATTATCAGAATTCACTTTTAGAAATATATATCCTTGTATCTTCCTTTAAACTCTTTTGACAACTTACTTTTTTCTGATAGTGTACTTTTCCCAACACTGGTGCTCGTATCATGATGTTCATTGGCGGTCCAGCCACTCAGGGGCCTGGAATGGTGGTTGGAGATGAATTGAAGACACCTATAAGATCATGGCATGACATTGAAAAAGACAATGCCAAATATGTTAAAAAGGGAACAAAGGTAATTTGGTTAAGTTTTTTGTTTTAATAGAAAAATTTCATTTGATGGAAGAGGAAGAATAAGCATACTTTATAATAAGAAATCTGATATTGTGAAGTCTGATGCTGTAACTACTGTTCAGAATTGGAGAAATAGTCTCTTTTTTTTTTTGATAGTTTAAGTTACAATTTTTCTGGTTGTAAATATTTAAAGACTTAATAGTAGCACCAGAAGGTAGCTCTTTTTTTTTTTTTTTTTTTTCGTGGTTGTATTTTTTTTTTTTCCCAGTGTCTCTTTAAAGATTACGCCTGAGAGAAACCCTGTATGCCTTTTTTGATATTCATGTTAAAGAATATCTTTCCTGCTTCAGGAAAAATTTCTTGAATTTTTCAGTTTTTCATTTGTAAGAGGCTTCCTCTAGATATATATTTTGTTCATAGGGTGAATAGTCCATCATTGACTTATGAGTTGTTTTATGTTCATGTAACTTTAATTTTATTTGAGTTTGTGCTAGTACATTTTCACTTTTGACTATTGACTCCCTTGAATTGGTTCTGGTGTTAGTGTTCCTTTAAAAAAAAAAAATTCTCTGGAGTTTACAATTTTAGTTTAGTTGTACTATATTAACACTTCTTTTTGGTAGTCATAATATTTATAAAAGTATAAATAATAACATAATTTTTGTCACTATTACTGGATTTTTTTCCTGCCACCAGATTTCCCTTTTGAGGTTGGAAGTTTTCTTAGAGCTTCAAAAAATGTTTTGTATTTGTTTATCTTACAGCTTTTGTTAGTGTTTTTCTGTATTTTGGTGTTTTTGTTATCTGGGTGTGGACTCAGCCAAGAAAAAGAGTTCTGTGTTCCTCTTCTACTATGTTTATCTATGAAGAGCAAGATATTTCTTATACCTTTTCTCCAAGTTTAGCTTAATTTAGGAGTTTATTAGAATGCCTTAAAAATGTGAAAGTGTCAGACTTCTAGAAGTTATTGTATCACTTTATGAGGAGTTTTCTATTATAGAAAATTAGAACATATCACACTTAAATTATTATGGGTTATAGTTTTAGTATTTTTTTAGGCCATTTTGATATCTTTATGGGAAAAATGATTTATAGGATGGTTGAGTTTATACATTGATTTGATTTGATTTAAAAAATCTTTTGTAGCATTTTGAAGCATTGGCTAATCGAGCTGCTACGACTGGTCATGTTATTGATATATATGCCTGTGCGTTAGATCAGACAGGTCTCCTGGAGATGAAATGCTGTCCCAACCTTACTGGGTATGTATTTAAATTTTTGTAGTTTTTAGGATTATAGGCTAATAATTAGTTTACAAAATATAGACCAATAATGACAGTTTAGGAAAATCAGCCATCATTCTACCACTCCAGGACAACTCCTAACAGTTTTTGATATTGCTTTCAGTAAAGCTCACTTTACATTTTTTTCTAAAATTCAGTTTTATAACTGTTCTGTTTGAACAGAACACAAGTTCTGTTTGAAAAGTTCATCTTGATGTCCTGCAGTCATTGTTTTATTATTGTAGAGCTTTTTGAGCTATAATTCACACACCATAAAATTTACCCATTTAAAGCATACAATTGAATGTGGGTTTTTTTTGATCTGTTCACAGGTTGAGGAACCATCACCAAATTTAGTTTTAGAACATTTACATTACCCCAAGAAGTAACTGTACCCATTAGCAGTCAATGCCCTTTGCGGTTTCCTTCTCCTTCTCTCTCAGCCTAGACCCCTAATCTACTTTCTGTCTATAGATTTACCTTCTCTGGATCTTAGGGAAAAACCATTTCATCTTTCACCATTAAGTATGATGTTCGCCGTGAGTTGTTTTTTTTTTTTTTTAATTTTTTTTTTTTTAATGTTTATTTTTGAGAGCGAGAGCAAGCGAGAAAGACAGTGTGTGTCAGGGAGAGGCAGAGAGAAAGGGAGACACAGAATCCGAAGCAGGCTCCAGGCTCTGAGCTGTCAGCAGCTTGACACGGGGCCCGAACTCACGAATTGTGAGATCATTGACCTAAGCTGAAGTCGGACACTTAACCGACTGAGCCACTCAGTCTCCCTTGCTGTGGGTTTTTGTAGATGCCTTGATCAGGTTGAAGGATTTTCTATCCTTAGTTGAGGATTTTGTCATAAAAGGGTGTTAGGTTTGGTTAAATGCTTTTTCTACATCTATTGAGATGATCACATGGTTTTTGTCCTTTTTTCTATTAATATGTTGTATTACAGTGATTTTTATGTGTTAAATCAACCTTATATTCTTGGGATGAATCTCATTTGTGAATAATACTTTTTATATATATCAAATTGCTGGATTTGATTTGTTAATATTTTTTGAGGATTTTGCGTCTATCTTCTTAAGGGATCTTCATCTATAGTTGTTTTATTTTTCTTCTTGTGATATCTTTGGTATTGGCATCAGGATAATACCGGATTCATAAAATGAGTTGGGAAGTGTTCCTTCCTCTTGCATTGGCAAGAATTACTTCGGGGATAATTTAAATAGGCTTTAAAAAACTCAATTAGGGGGGCTCCTGGGTGGCTCAGTCGGTTAAGCATCCGACTTCGGCTCAGGTCGTGATCTCATGGTTCATGAGTTCGAGTTCCATATTGGGCTCTGTGCTGACAATGCAGAGGCTGCTTTGGGTCCTCTGTCTCCCTCTCTCTCTGCCCTGCTTACACTCTTTCTCTCTAAAAAATACAGGGGCGCCTGGGTGGCTCAGTCGGTTAAGCGTCCGACTTCAGCTCAGGTCACGATCTCACGGTCCGTGGGTTCGAGGCCTGCGTCGGGCTCTGGGCTGATGGCTCAGAGCCTGGAGCCTGCTTCTGATTCTGTGTCTCCCTCTCTCTCTGCCCCTCCCCCACTCATGCTCTGTCTCTCTCTGTCTCAAAAATAAATAAACGTTAAAAAAAAAATACAAAGACATTAAAAAAAATTATGTATGTCAATTCATTTCTCAGGTTTATTTATTTAATTTTATTCATCTAATAAATACTAATGAGCACTTACTATGTATCAAACTGTTCAGGGTATTGGATATACACAATGAACGAAACCTAAAAATTTACCCTCATGGAGCTTATCTTCCAGTGTAGGAGTGTTCAGTGTAATTTTCTATTGTACATGTTCTCTGTGTTGTCCCACTGAAATCTGGTGAGTGTGACTGAGGGACTGAATTTAAAATTTCATTTTAATTGATTTACATGTAAGTTTTGTATTTTCTAATTAAAAAAAATTTTTTTAACGTTTATTTATTTTTGAGAGACAGAGATAGAGTGTGAGCAGGGGAGGGATGGAGAGAGAGGATGGACACAGAATCCAAAGCAGGCTCCAGGCTCAGCTGTCAGCACAGAGCCTGATGCAAGGTTTGAATTCATGAACCATGAGATCATGACCTGAGCCAAAGTGGGATGCTTAACTGACTAAACCACACAGGTGCCCCATTTACATGTAAATTTAAATAGCCGCATGTTTGGATGCACAGTTCTAGTGAGAGGAGATGAGACAAGTAAAGTAGATAGGACGTCAGTAGGTAACAAATGTTAAGGAGAATAATAATGCAGGAAATGAGGTTTGCAGTTCTAAAGGGGTGAGAAGGGAAGGCCTCATTGAAGATGAGGTTTTAGCAAAGACCTAAGGAAATGAGGTAGTCAGCCATATGCATAGATGAAGGAAGAGTGTTCAAACAGAATAGCAAGGGCAAAGTTGAGAACATGCATAGGGCGTTTGAAATATAACAAAGAGGCCACAGTAGTGGAGTGGGGTGAGTGAGAGGGACAGATTGTGATGGTCTTTTGACTATGGTAAGGGCTTTGGATTTCACTTTTGTTTTTTTAATTTTTTTTTATGTTTATTTTTGAGAGAGACAGACCACAAGCGGGGAAGGGGCAGAGAGAGAGGGAGACACAGAATCCAAAGCAGGCTCCAGGCTCCAAGCTGTCAGCACAGAGCCTGATGCGGGGCTCTGACCCACGAACTGTGAGATCATGACCTGAGCCAAAGTCGGATGCTTAACTGACTGAGCCACCCAGGCGCCCCTGGATTTCACTTTGAGTAAGATCAGTAGAGGAGTGATATGATCTGTAATGCTGTAAAAAGGATCATCTGACTCCATTTACCTTCAGTGGTGAATAGGAATGCAGGAATACCAAGTGGTGGCCGAGAAGTGGTTGGGTTTTGGATATATTTAGAAGTAGAAGATTTGCTGATAGATTGGATCAGGGTTTGGGGAAAACTGAAAATCAAAGGAATTTACTGGAAGGATTGAATTGCCTTTTATTGAAATGAGTAAGACTGTGAAAAGAAGAGTATTTGGAGAGAAGATTAGGAGTTTAGTTCTGAACATGTTTGGTTTAAGATGCCAGTTGATATCCATGAGATGTTGAGTAGGCAGTTTGATATTATAACATAGAATACAGAAGATAGATCTGGGCTGGAGACACAAATGTGGGAGTTGTCAGAATATGGTGTGTGTGTGTGTGTGTGTTTTAATGTTTATTTATTTTGAGAGAGATAGAGTATGAGCAGGGGAGGGGCAGAGAGAGAGGGAGAGAATCTCTAGCCGGCTCTGCTCTGTCCGTGCAGAGTCAAACATGGGGCTTGATCCCATGAATCGTGAGACCGTGACCTGAGTGGAAATCAAGAGTTGGATGCTTACCCACCTGATCCACCCAGGCACCCCACTGGCGTTTTTTTTAATAGCAGTAAAAATGGATGAGATTGTAAGATTTAGCAATCTAAGAGCAGTGCAAGTTGACTTAGAGTAAAGTAGAAAAAGAACAGAGGGGTGCCTGGGTGGCTCAGTTAGGCATCCGACTTTGGCTCAGGTCCTGATCTCGTGGTTTGTGAGTTCAAGCCCTGCGTCTGGCTCTGTGCTGACAGCTCAGAGCCTGGAGCCTGCTTCAGATTCTGTGTCTCCCCCTCTCTCTGCCCCTCCCATGTTCATGCTCTGTCTCTCTCTGTCTCTCAATAATAAATAAACATTAAAAAAAAAAAAAAGAACAGAAAGAGAGGATTGGAAACAGTTGGTAGAGATTACAAGTTCGCAAACTTTCATATGTGCAGATCATCTGGTTATCTTGTTAAAGTTAACAGATAACTTTAACAGATATAAACAGATAACAGATAACTTTAACAGTTAAAGTTAACAGATAAAGTTAACAATCACGGCTGTGCATAGGATGGGACTTGAAATTCTCCTTTTCAAACAAGATCCTTGCTGATAATAATGTTGCTAGACCAAGGGCCACACCGAGTAGTGAGGTTATAGACAGTTATTTCGTGGAGGTTTGTTGTGAAAAGGAAAAGATAAGTAGGGTGGTGTAGTGTAAATTGTCTTTAATGTAGGATGCATATCACTAGGTATAGTGATAACATAGATCATCATAGATGATGTTTATAAAAGTAGAAAATCTAAAAGAAACTATTTACTAACTGTTGGAATTAATATGTTAAGTTGTCAAGACTTCTAGATCAAGGTCATTGTACAAAATTCAACTATATTTTTGTATACCAGTGACAAATAAAGAGAAAACAACATTTAAAAAGATATATAATATATAATAACATCAGAGATAACATAAATCCAGTATCAAAAATAAAATTATCATTAATTATGCCATATCAGTTTTATTCTTTTGCCTATTTTAATTTTTATTGTATTGTTTGAAAGCTACTTAAAATATTTTAAAAATATGAGCAAATGTATGTAAATGTTTGTATGCATAGGAGTTTATGGGTGTATCTATCCCCTTTTTGTAGAACAGGAGAAAATTCTACATATCCTTATCCACTTTGCATTTTCACTTATATTCTAGATAGTAGTCTATAGCAGTATATTACCTCATTGTGTGGATGTACCATATTTTACCCAACTAGTCTCTAATAGATGGTCCTCCGGATTGTTTCCAATCTTTTATAACTAGTAATACTGAATACACTTGTGCATATATTTGCTTTTTGTTTTTGTTGCCAGAATATTTTTGGGATAGATTCCTAATAGTGGGTTGGCTAGATTAAAGAGAAACCACAAGTGTAATTTTGTTAGATATTGGAAAATTCCCTTGTGTTGAGGTTGCATCATTTTGCATTCCCACTAGCAGTGTATGAGGGTAACTGTTTCTACAACCTCACCAACAGAATATGTCATCGGACTGTGATTTTTGCTGATCTATTAGAGAAAAAATGGTACCTCAGAACTGTTTTTATTTGATAGTTAATGTTTTTTAAAACTTAAAAAAATGAGAACAGGTACATGGCTTACTGAAAAAATTTGTACAGTACATGTACATAGTGCTTAAAGTGAAAATCGTTCCATAGCATCCTCCTATTCTTCTTCGCTAAGTTTCATGATCCTGTTTTGTCTGATGTGATTGATACACACAGACAGTATATGCATATATATACATATACAGGTATGTATTTGTTTTCAAGAATGAGAATGTGTGCTGGAGAACTGGGTGGCTGGGATGGAAGAGACACATTTGCTACCGTGTACCATTTTGTATCTTTTGAATTTTTGTAGCATGTGGATGTGTTATCTATTTATAAAAAATAATGTTAATAAATTACTGAGAACAAATGCAAGTGTTAGGGGCACTCAGATGCTCTCAGGATTGAGATTATTTGTAGGGTGAAGATATTCTCATATATTTGAGTTTTTAAAATTAATGGTAGTAGAGTACATTTAGAAAGTATCTTTAAAATTTGTTGGTAGTATTGAGAGGTAATTTACTTTTCTGGTTTTAACACATAGGCCCAGTACTTGTGTCACATATATTATTTTTTGTTCTTTCTGTGCAGAGGATACATGGTAATGGGTGACTCTTTCAACACTTCCTTATTCAAGCAGACTTTTCAAAGAGTTTTTACCAAAGATATGCATGGACAGTTTAAAATGGGCTTTGGTGGTACATTAGAAATAAAGGTAAGCATCAAAACTTGACATGTGTGGTATGTTATCAAAAGAAATTTGTAGTCTTGACCATAATATTTAAATATCATTAATCAAATTCAATATAGACTTTAAAAGTAGAGATTTTGTTTACCAGAAAAATGTATCATCATTAAATGTACATTAAATTTTACTTGAGCATTTACAAATAATTATTGGAAAAGGAGATACTATATAGGTAAAATTTCCTTTAACTGCTTTTTCTTTATATAGGATTTAACTTTTTAAGTGTGTTTTTTCTTTTTTAGTGCTGTATTTACTTCTGTGAGTGCTAGATTTTTTTTATTTTGGGAATCAGTAACTGAAGAGAAATCTATTCCATTTGGATAATCAGTAATTGTTTTTTGATTAGTAGGTTGTTGATATTATTTACTTCTTTTTTTTTTTTTTTTTTTTTTTTAGAGAAAGAGAGTGCGTGCGCATGTGTGTACATGTGGGCAGAGGAGGGGCAGAGACAGAGACTCCTAAGCAGGTTTCATGCCCAGTACAGAGCCTGATGCAGGGCTCGATCCCACAACCGTGGAATCATGACCTGACCCTAAGTCAAGAGTCAGGTGCTCAACCAACTGAGCCACCCAGGTTCCCTGATACTGTTCACTTCAAATTTTGATTTAAAAAACCCAAAAGTTTAGTGTTATAAAAGCGTATTACAAAATCATTGACTTTGAACTTCCATTAAATATTTCTTCGTAATCTTTTTATTTTATTGAATGCTTGCTAAGTGTATAGCATTAGGCAGGGAAATTATGAGGATCTCAAGGGATATATAAGGCACAGTGCTTCTTAAGAAGAAACTTAAGTCTTGTGGAACCTGGCTAGCTGTCAGTGGAGCATGTAACTCTTGATCTCAGGGTTGTGAGTTCAAGCCCCACATTGGGTGGGAAGACTACTTTAAAAAAAAAAGAAACTGGGGCACCTGGGTGGCTCGGTCGGTTAAGCATCCGACTTTGGCTCAGGTCATGATCTCGCGGTCCGTGAGTTTGAGCCCCACGTCGGGCTCTGTGCTGACTGCTCAGAGCCTGGAGCTTGTTTCAGATTCTGTGTCTCCCCCTCTCTCTGCCCCTCCCCTGTTCATGCTCTGTCTCTCTCTGTTTCAAAAAGAAATAAACGTTTAAAAAAAAATTAAAAAAAAAAAGAAACTTAGTTTTGATAGATAAAATTAACATTTGTGATAGAATGAAATAACAGTAGATTATAAAAGTCCTATAAAGGTTTAGGGAAGAAAAATGAATGTATGCAGGACACAATTTATTCTTGGTGATAAATGGTTTTATAGTGAATTACAGTGGTTTTGAAAGATGGCAGAATTTAAGTTCGTTGAGGAAAACACATTTTAGTTAGGATCCCATGTGAGGAAAGGTAAAGAAGTGAGAATCAGCGTGGTATATTTGGGGAAACTTCCCAGTGAGAGTGGATGGTTTGTATTGCAGTGTAAGGGAAATAGTTTTAATTATGCGGTCAGTTGTATTTTGGTGATGCATGTGTAGCCAGAAGAAGCCATTGTAAGTTAATAAAGAATAGTGTTTCAGGTAAAATTTGTCTGACAATGGTATTCAGTTTGTCAGGAAGAAGAATCTCGAGTAGGAAAAGTGATTTCTAATTTTCTTAGATGGAAACTAACAATGGCTTAAATTTTGGTGTCAGAGATTGGAAAGAAACCAATCTTGGTGACAAATTTTCTACAGGAGGAAAAACAGAAGATAGTGTTTAAAGTTTAGAATTAGGATGTATGAATTTTGGGTACGGTATTATTTTGAATTGAGGGTGAGATTACCAAATGGAGACCTCCTATGGGCAGCTGGAAAGAGAGTATTGAAGTTAGGTCAGGGCTAGATTGTAAATTTGGGAGTTATAAACCTCGAAGTGTCCACTGATTTCATTATTGTTATTTTTTTAAGTGTATTTATTTATTTTGAGAGAGAGAGAGAGCGCGCGAGTGTATGTACATGCACATGAGCAGAGGAGGGGCAGAGAGAGAGAGAGAGAAAGAGAAACCTAAGCAGGCTCTGCACCGTCAGTGCAGAGCCTGATGTGGGGCTTGATCCCACGAACCATGAGATCATGACCTGAGCCAAAATCAAGAGTCATGCACTCGACCAACTGAGCCACCAAGGCACCCCTGATTCATTATTATTATTTTTTTTAAATTTTTGTTTTTAACCTTTATTTTTGAGACAGAGAGAGACAGAGCATGAACGGGGGAGGGTCAGAGAGAGGGAGACACAGAATCTGAAACAGGCTCCAGGCTCTGAGCTGTCAGCACAGAGCCTGATGTGGAGCTTGAACTCACAGACTGCGAGATCACGACCTGAGCTGAAGTCGGACGCTCAACTGACTGAGCCACCCAGGCGCCCCTATTATTTTTAACATTAGTTTGTTTTCATTAACCTCTGGGTTATAAATGTGGAAGGGTGTCTTTATTCTTTTTTTTTTTTTTTAAGAGCCAGAGAGAGTGTGAGCATGGGGAGAGGGGCAGAGGGAGGGAGGGAGAGAGAGAGAGAGAGAGAGAGAGAGAGATACTGAGAATCTTAAATAGGCTCCATACTTAGTGTGGATCCTGACATGGGGCTTGATCCCAGCTGCCCCAGATGTCTTTATTCTTATGTACTTATAGTTGAATGTATATTTGAACTTATCTTTGAGGACACTAAAGTGTTCACTGTATGCTTATTTTGCAGACCTCAAGGGAAATAAAGATTTCAGGAGCTATTGGACCCTGTGTGTCTCTCAATTCTAAAGGACCTTGTGTGTCTGAAAATGTAAGTCACCTTTAATTTACTCTAAAAAGAAAATCTAGTTAATTCGAAGGACAGACCAACAATAGACTTGGAATGACAGCCTATAGTAATCCTTTCAAAATTATTGTGTGGGCTAAGTTTTTCAGTAGAAGGTGGTTCCGTTTCCATTAGTATACATCTGTTTGTGGTTGGTCTTTATGCATACCCTTTTTACCATCTACCCCTAAATTAAAACCTTCGTGCTGTCACCAGTCTTTTGTTTTTTTATGCCTAAGTTATTCCTTCCCCCAGTGTGCCTAAAAAACCCAACAACTGTGATTTGGAAATTTGGAGACTTCTGAAAGTCAAATCTGAATTTTTTTTTGTTAGTAGGATTTCCAACAAAGTAACCAAATTAGCCAGATTTTAGTTTCAATTCCTTTCTTTTTTGTTACCCATCTAGTGGATGTATAGTACACTTTAAAATGGTAGAATTATGTACCTGTAGAGAGGATGATGGAGCAAATAAGGTGAGTAATCATCTGTAAAATGTCAGAGTTTAAAAATTAATTTTAAGCAGTTTGCATGGTAAAAATTCTTATCTAAGAAGTTTTTTTGGGAATCAGAGTGTTTGGTTTATGGAATTCTGATCTAGAGAACCTGTATTCTATATATGCATATGTTATGTGTTAAGTCAGTATCTCTTTATACCAATGAAACAGTTGGATAGAAGGATAGTTGTAATTACTTCATTAAATAGTTTATACTGTCTACAATATTAAGAACTTGTATCAATATTTAGAAAGAATTTCAATTGTTTTATAATTTTATTGTGTAAAAATTACTTGATTTTATTTCATGATAAGTTTATATGACTTTAAAAATCTTAGACTTTTAACATTCATTAAATTAGTTAGACACCTGAAATTTAGTTTTTCTTACTGGAGTTTTTTCTCCCCCTTTTACCTTAATATATATTATAGTAATAAATTGGGAGCACCTGGCTGGCTCAGTCGGTGGAGCATGTGAATCTTGATCTTGTGGTTGTGAGTTTGAGCCCCACCTTGGGTATAGAGATCACTTAAAAATAAAATCTTAAAAAATTGTGTTCTCTAGCTTTCAAACATACTATTTTTTTTTTTTTTTTTACAGGAGATAGGAACAGGTGGCACTTGTCAATGGAAGATATGTGGACTCAGTCCCACTACAACCTTAGCCATATATTTTGAGGTTGTCAATCAGGTATGACTTTTTATCTTGAAGTACTCAATTTAGGCCATAAATATTTCATATTTTTTCTAATAGTAATTATGACCTAGAGCTTATTCTGTTTTGGAATTTTTGTTTGTCATTTTCTGTTTTTCAAGACTAAACTCTTTGGTGACAGGATAAACTATAATAGAAAGAGATGTTAGGGAAACCTGCAAATTCCCAGCATTGGACAACCCAACTTTTAGTCTCAGTTTTCTTGTTGTTGTTGTTGTTGTTTTAATATAAAATTGAAGACTAAATAAATCTTAAATTCTGTTCTAGCTATGCATTTTTATAATTAGGTATCTAGGTCCTCCTGATTGTCACAAGGTATATAACGATACATGAAATCTCTACAAGAAAGTTTAATATGTCAAAATTCATAAAAAAGGATTGGAAGGTAAAGATTCCAGTACTTGAAAAGATTTTTTTTTTTTCTGCTGCAGGAAGAAGTTATCATATTAAAGAACGATATAATGTACAAATTACTGACTTACATATTAATAGTTTTTAGGCATAAAATGAACCACAAAGTATAAATAGCCTTCCTAAGACATGTACAGGCATTTTTTTTCTTTAAGCGTCAAAATATGTGAAAAAGAGTTGTTCTTAACCAAAAAAAAAAAAAAAAAAAATCAAAAAAGCAAGAATGCTAATTGTCAAAGGTCATGAAGAAAGTTTCTCTTATTGACCACTTGCTATTTCTTTCTGAGGACCATTATTATATACTACTGTTGGACTTTTCTCATTAATAGTTTTCTGTTGGTCACCTCTTCATCAGGTGATTATTTTCCTAAAAGTTGTGTTTTCATTTTTCGTAGCGAGGGGAGGAGAACTTGCTTCAATTTCTCTTTATCCAATTACTATTAGGCAAAATTGCCTTACTTATGCCTTTCTGTATCTCATCATTTCTTTATACTTCTCCCTTCATTTTGTTTCATGTCCTCTGAATTACATATTACTTGCAATTGATATCATAGCTGGAGTCATGTCTCTATCCTTCATCATTTTCCCCCTTTCCCAGGTCCATTTCTCTTATGTGGCAAATCATAGCCGTTTGGTATGCACTGGAAACAGGCATCCCTCTAGTCGATTTTAGAATGAATTTCATTAATGCTAGGGTAACTATATGATAAGACTGTAATAGATTTTGCTTAGTTTTTACTCTTATTTTTACATAGCATAATGCTCCAATTCCTCAAGGAGGGCGTGGTGCCATCCAGTTTGTGACTCAGTATCAGCATTCAAGTGGACAGAGACGCATCCGAGTGACCACCATTGCTAGGAAGTAAGTTGTATTTTTTAGAGATTTAATTTACGTATCAAAACTATCCTGGTTCATGTTCCAAACTGGGTTTCTGTTTTGAGTGACATCCATAATTATAAAATGAATATTTATGACTAATAGCATTTTATTTCTTTTTAATTTAGCTTATTTGCCAGAATATTCATTGTTAGGATCTGTAAAGCAATTTAAAAAACTACTCCTAAGACATATTCTTCAAAATAATTCCTTTATTGGGGCACCTGGGTGGTTAAGCATTTGACTTTGGCTCAGGTCATGATCTCACAGTTTGTGGGTTAGAGCCCTGCGTCGGGCTCTGTGCTGACAGCTTGGAGCCTGGAGCCTGCTTTGGATTCTGTGTCTCCCTCTCTCTCTACACCTCGCCTGCTACACTCTGTCTCTGTCTCTGTCTCCAAAATAAATAAACATTATAAAAAAATTTCCTTTATTTACCATATTTCTCTGAGAGGAGGAGAAATGCTAATAAACATTATCCTATTATAGGCAATAATAATATGTATATACATACCTCATATAACACAATAATTAATAGCATTACTTTTCAATTGATGATAAAGTTCTTAGCTACTATTATCATTGTATGTTTTTTCAACTCTTATTATAATGTCATTTAATTCATGTACCAAATCTTCATTCAGTGTCTCCTTTGTGGCATAGGTAATTTTGGGGCAGGGTATGGAATGCAAAGGACTTGAACATACTTGGTCTGCTATATGATATGGAAGAGTCCAGTCCTCAACCTCTCTGTAGTGAGGGGACAGTGTTTTTTTTCCTTCCAATTTTTTGGAGACTGATACTTGTAAATACACTAAAAATGCATTACTAGAAAATGAAATTTAAAAAATTCACAATGCAGGTCCCTATTTTTATTATTAGACTTATTAGACAAAAAATTATTTTGTTAAATTGCTTAAAAATTAGTAAACATATAGTCTCAGTTTCTGTTCTTACCACATGGTGAACTGATACTAGGTTTGTATACCACACTTTGAGTAGCACTGGTTGAGACCACAAAAGGTGAAGTCTCTTAACAGTTAATATTATAGGGTAGTATTTTGTGTAACAAAGCCATGTCCTACATTTATTAATGTAGTTAACAGTTTCCAAAAGGAAGTGATTAGGCATGACAGATGCCTTTTCTTGTTCCTATCTATATGATGTAGTCTCTGAATAAGACATATATTTGGTGACGTGTTCTTGCACAGCATTTGCACAGAGAACAGGTTGAACTGAACCTATAGCCCCTCTGTTTTCTTACAAATAAATTATTTCTCAGCTCCTTTGATAACCCCTCTGTATATATTTGTGACATGTAAAACAAAGGGAAGATCATTTTGGAATAAAATTAGTCAGGAAAGGATTCTTAGATGAGGTGTGTCTGGAAGCAAACCAGTTTTTGGTCTATTTCTGTTTGTCTTGAACTTGATTGTCTGGGTAGGGAAAGTGTTGATCAGTATAAACTTAACCTGATTTAAGCATGGGCTAGAAAATGAACACAGAGACATCTGAAGCTCTCATTTTATTGAACTGTATTTATACTCTAGCTTCATTCCTGAAAATCATGAGATTGTTTTGGTGAGTGATGGACATTAGCTTTATGTTTGAACTGAATATTGGTTGTATGGTCTGTTACTTATCACAGGATTATACGTAGATTTATTTATTGTCCTCCTCTGTTACCTTGCTTTGACTTAAAATCCTGCATCAGTGTCAGGGGAATATATTATTCATTTGAGCTAAATATCCCAGCTGACTAAGCATTCACTTAGATTTGTTAATACTTCATATCAGGAACTTGGAAGTTTGATTCTTGGCAAACATGTCAATTTATTTATGCCCCCTCAACACACACACACAGACACACACACCCACATGCACACACACGTGCAACTTAAATTGGACATTCAGAACATTTACTTAAGGAAACAACTGGACATACCAAGTTGAGGGATATTTTACAAAGTTACTGGCTTAGAATTGTCAAAAAATGTCTTGGAAGGCAAGAAAAGCATTAGTAACCAGTCCAGATTAAAGGAGACTAAAGAGATGTTACAACTAAAGCCAATATGTGATTCTGGATAAAATCCTGTGTCAGGAAAATATTTGCTATAGAGGATGCCATTGAGACAATTGGAGACATTTGAATATGGTTTATGTATAGGATGATAATATTAAATCCATGTGTAATTTCATGAATTGATAATTAAGGCTATATAAGACTATAAGATACTCTTGTTCTTAAGAGATATATACTGAAGTATTCACGGGAGAGGGTCATAATATCTCTAACTTAATCTCAAAAAGTTTGGCAAATGAAAAAGTATGTTTATGTATAAAGGAAGAGAGAATGATGGGGCAAATATGTTAAAATGCTATCAATTGATATATCTAGATGATAGATATATAGGAATTTATTCTACTCATAGCTTTTATGTGTAAAATATTTTTAAAATGAAAAGTTTTAAAAAGTTAGATAACCCAGTGAAGAAATGGGCAGGGGACCCAGGCAGGAGCCTGGGTGGCTCAATCGGTTGAGTGTCCAACTCCTGGTTTCCGCTCAGGTCATGATCTCATGGTTCTTGGGTTCAAGCCCTGTGTCAGGCTGTGTGCTGGCAGTATGGGGCCTGATAGGGATTCTCTCTGTCCTTTGTGCCCCTCCTCCTGCTCACACTTTATCTCTTTCATTTCTCTCTCTCAAAATAAATAAACTTAAAAAGGGGGGTGGGGGTGGGCAGAGGAGTTCCTGGGTGGCTCAGTTGGTTGAACATCTCTGACTCTTGATTTTGGCTCAGGTCATGATCCTAGGGTCATGGGATCCACGACTGATCCACACTGAGTGTAGAGGCTGCTTAAGATTCTTTCTCCTTCTCTGCCTCTCTCCTCCACTTGTGCTCTCGCTCTCTTTCTGGAAAAAAAAAAAGGCAAAAGATATGAATAGATTTTTCCAAAGAAGACATGCCAATGGCCAATAGAGACATGAAAAGATGCTCAACATCATTCATTATCAGGAATACAAATCAAAACTTTAATGAGATATCACTTTACACCTGTCAGATGGCTAAAATTAACACAGGAAAGAACAGATGTTGGTGAGGATGTGGAGAAAGGGGAACCCTCTTACACTGTTTGTGGAAATGCAAACTGGTACAGACCCTGTGGAAAACAGTATGGAGGTTCCTCAAAAAGTTAAAAATAGAACTACCCTACAGTTGAGAAATTGCTCTACGAGGTATTTATCATGAGGATACAAAAATACTGGTTCGAAGGGACACATGCACCCCGATGTTTATAGCAGCAGTATCTACAATAGTCAAATTATGGAAAGAACCTAAATGTCTATTGACTGACAAATGGATACAGATGTGGTGTGTATACACACAGTGGAATATTAGCCATCAAAAAGAATGAAATCTTTCCATTTGTAACAACGTGGATGGAGTTAGAACGTATTATGCTAAGTGAAATAAATCCGAGAAAGACAAATACCATATGATTTCACTCATGTGAATTTAAGGAACAAAACAGATGAACATAGAGGGGGGAAAAAGAAAGACAAATCATAAAACAGACTCTTAACTATAGAGAACAAACTGAGGGTTGGTGGAAGGGAGATGGGTGGGGGATGAGGTAAGCGGGTGATAGGCATTAAGGCAGGCACTTGTTGAGATAAGCACTGGGTGTTATATGTAAGTGATGAATCACTAAATCCTACTCCTGAAACTAATATGACACTATATGTTAACTAACTGGAATTTAAAAAAAAACGTGAAACAAACAAGAATAGGTAGTCTTTTGAGAGAAAGGGAGTTTCTTGGAGAAATTTCATGGGTTTATATATTTTTAAGTTTTTATTTTATTATTAATTTTGAGAAGAGACAGAGACAGCATGAGTGGGGGAGGTCAGAGAGAGGGAGAGAGAGAATCCCAAGCAGGCTCTGCGCTGGTAGCACAGGGCCCGGTGTAGGGCCTGAACCCATGAAACTGCGAGATCATGACCTGAGCTGAAACCAAGAGTCGTACACTTAACCACTGAGCCATCCAGGTGCCCCTATATATTTTCAGTTTGCACAGAATTTATGAGGCCATTGTAGAGCTATATATCATGTATGTTTTGGTGCTATTTATGTCATGTCTCACCCAAACACCCATCTTTTCAAATTAACTTATCCTATTTTCAATAATCAGCACTTATTTTTTCTTTATTTATTAGTAATATGATTTTAGGGGCCTAGGTGAGTGTACTTGTTTAAGTGAGCCATGTGAAAGTAAAGAACTCAGGTTCCTGAGATACAGTCAAAAGTTACCCTATTTTTCATATAGAAAACAACTTTGACCTGGGAAGTTTGGTTTAAAACTACTTGTAAGAATTACAGTGAGGAGGGGATATTGGAAGTAAGATAGATTTTACAATGTGAACAAACTCTTTAAACTTTATTTTAAGAGCATAATTTTTAATTTATAGCTAAATAAGATTTAATTCGTGAATTTGCATGTGCTTACTTGTCAATGTAGTTAAAATGTCACCTTTATGTTTCAGATTGCAGCAAGAGAATATCATGGTCATCTTAGTTGGGAAAATGCTGATTTAGATAATTTTGGTTTTAGTTCTTTAAATTAAAATTTTTTAATTTTTTAAATTAAAATTTAAAATTTAAAAATTTTTTAAATTAAAATTTGAATTAAATTTTTTAAATTAAAAAATTTTAAAATTAATTTTTTAATTAAAATTAAAGTTTTTTAAATTAAAATTTAAAAAATAATGTAAACCATTAGTATAACCACCAAGTTTAAATTACTTTAAAAAATAATTTCAAAATTGCTGGTTCTTATTCTTTTACTGATTCTCATTCTTTTTTGCCTCTTGCTATATCTCTAGACTGAGATACTTAACAGTTACCAGTCATCTGGAAAATATTAAAAAATTATTTGTCTACTTGAAAAAAATTAAAAATAAAGAAGGAAGAATTTTGAATATGTTACTGCCTAAATCTTGGGGGGATGACTTCTTGGATCTTTGAGTCATGCAAAAGTGGTCTAGCTTTTCAAAAATCTTTAAATTTTTCTAGACTTGCTTAAAGTGAGGTACTTTGGAATTAGAATCAACTGAAGTATTACAAAACTCTGTGAAACATTAGACAAAAACTGTTGCTGGGTCTCCCCAGGATTAGTTTGACTGGATTGGATTTATAGAACATGTGAATTTAATAGATTACTGCTATTTTATGTGTAATACCAAATTAATCCCTTAGACTAAAATTTTTACTAACATTTAGCATGGAGGGAAAAGAATACATAGAAACTATAATTGTATCATTTTTTTCCATTAATTGAATTAAATACCAATGAGAAAATAATTTTTGATAATTTTTAGTTTACAGTTTAGTAAATGAGTTACTTATTTTTGTTATATTTCCATGTTTCTGCCTTTAAAAAATTGAAGAAATAAATTTTCTTTTTTTTTCCTTTTTTGAAATTTATTTTATTTTATTTTTTTTATTTTTAAATGTTTTTACATTTATTTATTTTTGAGAGACAGAGCACAAGTGGGGAGGGGCAGAGAGAGAAGGAGATAGAATCTGAAGCAGGCTCCAGGCTCCGAGCTGTCAGCCCAGAGCTCGATGCGGGGCTCGAACTCACAAACCGTGAGATCATGACCTGAGCCGAAGTTGGGCGCTCAGTCAACTGAGCCACTCAGGCTCCCCCTCTTTTTTTTTTTTTTTTTTTTTTAAATAAGATAGAGAAAGCAAGTGGGAGAGGGGCAGAGAGAGAGGGAGAGAGAGAGAGAATCCCAAATGGTCTCTGTACTGCCAGTGCAGAGCCCAATGCAGGCCTTAAACCCACAAACCAGGAGATCATGACCCAAGCCAAAGTCGGAGGCTTAACTTATTGAGCCACCCAGATGCCCTTGAAGAAATACAATTTAAAGTCTGATATAGAGACTTGTGTATCTATGTGCACATGTGCACATTCACACACATACCTGTGCTATTTTCTTAGTTGTAAAAATCTTAATGTCTTAAGGAGTGTGTTTGGAGATTTGTCTTTATAATTACTTTAGAGGACTTGGGGTGCCTGGGTGACTACGTCAATTGGGCATCCCTTCGGCTCAGGTCATGATCTCACAGTCTGTGAGTTCAAGCCCCATGTCGGGCTCTGCACTGACAGCTCAGAGCCTGGAGCCTACTTCACATTCTGTCTCCCTCTCCTTCTACCTCTCCTCCACTCACACTCTGTTTCTCTCTCTCAAAAATAAAATAAAAACATAAATAAAATAATTACTTTAGAGGACTTTATTAGGTTTGGATATATTTTTCTGAAAAATAATGCTATACTGAAACTGCTGTTAGTGATTTTTAAAATGTTAATTTTCCAGATGATGTTGGAATTTTGAAATATTGGAGTAATTTTCTGCATCATTTTAATTTAAATCTGTGTCATAGTCAACTATGATATTGTGAATATAATAATGCAGTGCATTTCTATGCTTTCTTCTTGGCTTTAGCTGGGCGGATGCTCAAACTCAAATCCAAAACATTGCTGCATCTTTTGACCAGGAGGCAGCTGCCATTCTTATGGCCCGGCTGGCAATATACAGGGCGGAAACAGAGGAAGGACCAGATGTACTTAGATGGCTAGACAGACAGCTCATTCGACTGGTAAGATGGAAACATGGTGCTTTATTCAATCTGTATGTTTTTGTCACAAGTATTTATTGCCGATAATCTCTTTCAACATATTTAACACTTTAACTGCAAGACTGTATGAGGGATACCTATTCAACTTGCTGAAAAAGGCAGCTTGAATGAATAGTAAGTACCTTTATGTCTCCAACTGAGCTAAAATACCTTTTTCTTTAAAATGAAAGAGTGATAATTATGTAACCTATTCTTTTTCTTTCTTTTTTTTTTTGGTTGGAGGTGCTGGTATATCATTTGTTCCAAATTTGATCCTAAATTATTGTGACTGTTTTTTAGTGCTTATTTGCATATTTTTTCTTCATTGCTATGGTTTTAGTTTTCTGTGTTTATTTAAGAGAAGTTAATTGGGATATAAAAATTATACACTTTAACATACAAAAATATGGGTAAGTTTTGATTATCTGGATCTATGTTACTAAATATGTGTTAGTAAAGTTATTGATAATGATGGTATATTTGGGTTTTTGACACGGCAGGAACCCATTATTTACAGTATGACCTAGAATGCTTAATTAAGTTCTGGTTTTTTTTTAAGTTTAAAAAAAAAATATTTAATTTTGAGAGAGAAAGCATAAGCAGGGGAGGGGCAGACAGAGAGGGGTACACAGGATCTGTAGCGGGCTCTGTGCTGACAGCAGCGAGCCCAACATAGGGCTTGAGCTCACAGACCATGAGATTATGACTGAAGGTGGACGTGCAACTCACTGAACCATCCAGGTGCCCCAATTAAGTTGTATTCTTTTTTTTTTTTTTTGAGACAGAGAGGGATAGAGAGCAAGCAGGGGAAGCGCAGAGAGAGAGGGTGAGAGAATCCCAAGCAGGCTCTGTGCTGTCAGCACAAAGCCTAATGTGAGCCTTGATCCCATGAACCATGAGATCATGACCTGCGCTGAGATCAACAGTCAGATGCTTAACTGCCTGAGCCACCTAGGCACCCCAATTAAGTTCTGTTCTTAATACCCCGTTTTTACTCAGCAAACTCTGGCCTATTATTTTAGTCAAACACCCTGTTGAGAACTCTCTCTGCTAAGCTATCAGATTTCTTTTTTTTTTTTAACATTTATTATTGAGAGACAGAGAGAGACAAAGCATGAGCAGGGGAGGGGCAGAGAGAGAGGGAGACCCAGAATCTGAAGCAGGTTCCAGGCTCTGAGCTGTCAGCACAGAGCCTGACGCAGGGCTTGAACTCACAAACCGCAAGATCATGACCTGAGCCAAAGTTGGACGCTTAACTGACTGAGCCACCCAGGCGCCCCTAAGCTATCAGATTTCTGTTTCTAGCAGGAGTTTTTTGTGCTCTTTGTTTAGATTTTTATGTAGTTTTTAACACATTCTTGAGTGAATTAGTCTTTGTTTAATAAGATCAGAGGGGCGCCTGGGTGGCTCAGTCAGTTAAGTGTCTGACTTTGGCTCAGGTCATGATCTCGTGATCCATGAGTTCGAGTCCCGCATTAGGTTCTGTGCTGACAGCTTGGAGCCTAGAGTCTGCTT
This sequence comes from Panthera pardus, assembly GCF_024362965.1. Taxonomy (NCBI): domain Eukaryota; kingdom Metazoa; phylum Chordata; class Mammalia; order Carnivora; family Felidae; genus Panthera; species Panthera pardus. The sequence continues at coordinate 80,313,237 of NW_026526810.1, read as the reverse complement.
CAGATTCTGTCTCCCTCTCGCTCTGCCTCCTCCCCCTCTTGTGCTCTGTCTCTCTCTCTCTCTCTCTCAAAAATAAAAAAAATTAAAAAAATAAAATAAAATTTGTCGTTAAGTAGCGTCATCCAGAACTTTTTTTTTCATTTTAACTTCAAGAGTGTTTTTATACTAGCACCTCTCTGTGAAGAAAACAGTGTTACAACATCAGCATGTCTTTTTAAAAGAGGTAAAACCTCTCATAGAGTCAACCATCAATTGGACACCATCAGTACAAATACCAACACAGTTCCTCTAAGATGAACCATTGTTTCTAGATAGGAAGATAAAATATTAAATATATTTTGACTTTTGCTAGTTTAGGACAGCAGAAACATTTTCTTGAATTTCACTATCATTTAGCAGTTAGACATGACATTAGTGAAATCAGTTGACTCATCAAACTGAATAGAGAAGCTGTTATATTTTTAAGTGGGCTTCATACCCAATGTTGGGCTTTAACTCACGACCCTGAGGTTGGGAGTCTCATGCTCTACCTCCTGAGCCAGCTAGGCACGCCCTTTCCTGAGCCTTTTCAATGAAGGTGACTTTGTTTTAATAAATACTTTATTGTTTTGAGAAGAAGGTATTTGAAGTAATCAGCACCTTTATTTGCTAAATGGCTGTGATTTGTAGGAAAGTGCTTTTGCATTTTATTAGAACTATTTCTGAATTTGTAGGTTATCAAATATGACAGAAAATTTAATAGTACAACTTGGTTATCAGTCCACATAAAACCCACTGATAAGTAGCTTTCATTGTAAATATAGACCTTTTCTGTGTCCTTTGCTGCACGAGTGTAGTGAAGTGACTCAGAAGATTATAATTCTTTAGAATTCTTTGTGGGCTTATGTCTAGAATCTTTTTCTTCTATCTTACACCTGAACTTCAAAATTTGCTGCATTGTTTGACATACTTGTAAAACAGAAATACTATTAAAATATAAAACAAAATGGCCTTGTAAAGAACTAAATGAGACAGTTAAACAAAAAGTACAAAATTACAAAAACCTAAAATTATAATTCATGTCTGCACATTCTGCAGTTTTATAGCATTACAATGGCAGTGCAGGGCTTTTGGGGATAGAGAATAGATGAGTCATGGCATGCTGAAAATTTTACTCTTCTGTCACACCAGTATAGCTTGTCTCTTCCATTTTTAAAAAAAATTTTTTTTAACATTTATTCATTTTTTAAGAGAGAGAGACAGAGTGCAGTCAGGGGAAGGGAAGAGACAGAATCCGAAGCAGGCTCCAGGCTCTGAGCTGTCGGCAACAGAGCCCGATGCGGGGCTTGAATTCATGAACCATGAGATCATGACCTGAGCCAAAGTCAGACGCTCAACCGACTGAGGCACTCAGGTGCCCCATATCTTCCATTTTTTAAAAACATATTTATTTTGAGAGAGAGAGCATGCGTGTAAGTAGGGGAGGGGCAGAGAGAGAGGGAGAGAGAGAATTCCAAGGAGACTCCATGTGAAGTTTGATGCAAGGTTTCATCTCAATCGTGAGAGCATGACTAGAGCCGAAATCAAGAGTCAGACGCTTAAATGATTGATCCACCTAGGCACCCCTAGCTTGTCTCTTCCTATAATTCAGTTGGCAAATGTGTGTAAGAGAAAATTGGTAGAGGTAATTTGGGAGGAAGAGGCTGGCATTATCAGACTATCACCCTGCTTTCTGGGCAAAATAGCTTTCACCAGTTATTGGTGGCCTCCCTTGTCTTACATCAAAAACTGGAAATGGAGTTCTCCAAGTGAGCATAGTCCTACTGCATAGTGCCACACAGGACTGTAAGATGGCTAGAAGAAATTGCTAATAGGATTTAGAAAACTGTCCATCATCGTGGCTGGCATTTTATGGTATGCAGAGTTCAAACACCAATTTTTGACAAAATCAGTCTCTTATGAACCCCTAGTGACTAAGAGACCCTCATATGTGGTAAATGTGGTGAGAAGGTGATCTTTACATTTTTCTTTGATTGAATATTAGCATACAGTTGAAGTGAAGCTTCAGGTGATGACCAATGAACCTTAGTTATGGAAGCTAAACACTTTTGTACTGATTTCACACTGCTGAAATTTTAGCTGTAGCAATTATAACACAAATAGAGAAGGGGTTAGTAATACCTTTTAGGTACTATACTTTTGTAAATTTTTGCTAATGAAAAAAAATCTATGAAATTATATCAAACTTCTTGCCTTAATTTGGCATAGTGAATATAATTTTCTTTTTTTCTTGATGACTCTAATTTTTGTTAAACATCTTTTGGGGCACCTGGTTGGCTCTATCAGTTAAGTGTTTGACTTAATTTCTGCTCAGGTCATTGCTCTCACGGTAGTGACATCTGAGGCTCTGAGCTAGGCACGGAGCCTGCTTAAGATTCTCTCCCTATGTCCTGTCTCTTTCCTGCATGCAAGCCTGTGTGCATGCATTCTCTCTCAAAAAAATAAAAAAAACCCAAAAAACAAAACAAACATCTTAAAAAAAAATTTTTTTTTTAATGTTTATTTTTGAGAGAGACAGAGCGTGTGTGGGGGGGGAGGGGCAGAGAGAGAGGGAGACACAGAATCCAAAGCAGGCTTCAGGCTCCGAGCTATCAGCACAGAGCCCGACATGGAGCTTGAACCCGTGAACCGTGAGGTCATGACCTGAGCCAAAGTTGGATGCTTAATTGACTGAGCCACCCAGGTGCCCCAAAACCAAGCATCTTTTTAAAAAAGACTGTTTTGTAGATAATGGGGCAATGTATGGCCAGATCGGTGCCGTACCACAATTGCTTCTGACATTTTTACTGTAAGTCTTTGCTTCCCTTTGTCAGAATCACTTAAGACACTGGTATCAACATATGATTTGTTGCATCCATCCCCAGTCTCTTTTTGAGTCCATCTTATTTATGCCCAGCTTCATGGATTTGTTTCTTACCTTTTTTGTTGTTGTTCCTTACATTTTTGACTCCTGACCTTTTCTACTGAGTGACATCCTTTTACAACTTAAACTTGATATTTGACTTTTTTTTTTTTTTCTATTTTAGACTTTTGGTTTACCGCTAACAAGTGTTTTGTTAGTTATTTTGAAAATAATTGTTTTTTCCCTGTTCAGTTCATCTGATTAGATTTGGCCTAGGAAATGTCTCTTGTTTAAGACTCTTGGGACTTTCCTACTAAATGCTACCCCAGCCAAATTTTTTCTTAACATTGGTGTGACAAGGCACTTTACATGTGTTTTTTTTTAAATTTTTTTTTTTAACGTTTATTTATTTTTGAGACAGAGACAGACAGAACATGAATGGGGGAGGGTCAGAGAGAGGGAGACACAGAATCTGAAACAGGCTCCAGGCTCTGAGCTGTCAGCACAGAGCCTGACGCGGGACTCGAACTCACCACGAGATCATGCCCTGAGCCAAAGTCGGCCACTTAACCGACTGAGCCACCCAGGCGCCCCTAGATGTGTTGTTTTTAAAGATGACCACATTTCTGGGGTGCCTGGGTGGCCCAGTCAGTTGAGTGTCCGACTTCAGCTCAGGTCGTGATCTCACGGTCTGTGGGTTTGAGCCCCGTGTCAGGCTCTGTGCTGATAGCTCAGAGCCTAGAGCCTGCTTCGGATTCTGTGTCTCCCTCTCTTTGGCTCTCCTCCGTTCATGCTCTGTCTCTCTCTGTGTCAAAAATAAACAAACATTAAAAAATAAATTAAAAAAAAAAAGATGACCACATTTGTCAGTACCATTTTCTTTTTATTTTTTCTTAATTTTTTTTAAACGTTTATTTATTTTTGAGACAGAGAGACAGAGCATGAACGGGGGAGGGTCAGAGAGAGAAGGAGACACAGAATCCGAAACAGGCTCCAGGCTCTGAGCTGTCAGCACGGAGCCCGACGTGGGGCTCAAACCCACGAACTGTGCGATCACGACCTGAGCTGAAGTCGGACGCTTAACTGACTGAGCCACCCGGTGCCCAGTACCATTTTCTTATAGAGGTTAGACTTTGACCATTAGGGTCCTTTTATTTGTATGCCTTTATGCATAAATAATTACTGAATTAAAGACAGAACTAGATATCTTGCAAGTGTTATTTTCCTCAAGAGAATTATATTACTGTTGCTTTATCTGCCTGGTTTTATTAACTCTTGAATAAGTCAGACCATGAATCTTTGATACACTTCCTTTATGCTTCAATCTTTTTTTTTTCCCATCTATATTTGTGTTTTGGTTAGGTTGTATAGGACTGTTCCTCATGATTCCAGTAATTAATGCTAGGGCACTTGATAAATGTTCAAAAAATTTTTAAGAAGTGGGGCACTTGGGTGGCTCAGTCGGTTGAGCGTCCGGTCATGATCTTGTGGTCTGTGAGTTCGAGCCCCGCATCAGGCTCTGTGCTGACAGCTCGGAGCCTGGAGCCTGTTTCAGATTCTGTGTCTCCCTCTCTCTCTGCCCCTCCCCCGCTCATGCCCTGTCTCTCTCTCTGTCAAAAATAAATAAACATTAAAAAAATTAAAAAAAATTTTTTAAGAAGTAATGCAAAGATTAGAAATGTGTATATATATATATATATATATATATATATATATAATGCAAGTTTTATATTGTTATCTGTAGTATAACCTATACAACTTTAATCTATACATATATACTTATACCCGATACATATTTTATTTAGGTTGTATATATAGTTTATACTTTAGGCTATATTTATCAGGAAATAGGTTAATATGCATTTAACCTGGAGGCAGAAGGACTTTTAACATGAAATGAAAAGCAGGAGCATTAAATAAGAATATTAAGAGATGTATTAAAATGAAACAAAATCTGTGTGGTAAAAATACCATTAGCAGAATTTAATGCCATCTTTTATGTATGATTTGTATGTAGGACATATTCTTTACATTTGGCAGAATGTGGAAATATTCATGTATATGTGCTCTTATAAATCAATAAGATTTGGGCAAAAAGAGCAAAGGTCATGAACAAGGAATTAGCAAAAGAGGGAATGCAAGTGACCGGTAAACATAACGAAAAAATTATCAATCTTATTTATAATCAAAGTTAGAAAATAGAAAAAGACAACAATATTTGTCAAACTGGTAAGAATTAGAAAAACACAGTAATGCTTAAGAATTGGTTAGTATTCAGGGAAACAGCATCATAGGTTGTAGGTTTGAATTGTACAACTTTTATAAACATTTGTATAACCTTATATGTAGAAGGTAGCTGGTGACATATATCAAAAACTTAAAAACTTCTTTTTACCTAGAAATTCTACAACTAAGAATTTATCCTAAAGATATAACAGGATAAATATATATGCTAATAGTGAGGGATTAGATAAGATTGTTATGGTGTATATTTTAATGTAGTGGAATACTAGTCAGCTTTTAAAAATGAAATAATAGATTATACTTAGTTATATGAAAAATGTTCAATGGAATAATAGATTATATTTAGTGATATACAAAATGTTAATAATGCAGGGAAAATTTTGGACGTAAGTCTCAAACATGCCCTACTCTGAAAATTAGCCTTGTGGATATCACTGGTTACCCAAGTATAACAACAATGGGCTCCTGGCTGGCTCATTTGGTAGAGCATGTGACTCTTGATCTTGGGTCATGAGTTCGAGCTCTATGTTGGGCATAGAGCTTACTTAAAAGAAAAAAAAAAGATTTCTTGGGGCACCTGGGGTAGCTCAGTCAGTAAGCATCTGACTTTGGCTCAGATCATAATTTCATAGTTTGTGAGTTTAAGTCCCACATCAGGTGAGCTCGAGCCCTGCTTTTGGTGAGCCCCACTTATCTGTCTCTCCCTCTCCCACTCTCTCTCACTTGTGCCCTCTGTCTCTCTCTCAAAAAAAAAAAAAAAAAAAAAAAAAAAAATCCAAACATTTGAAGATGAGTGGTTACTTCATTGGAGCAATATGTTGTTTGCTTCTCAAATTCAAATGTATTTCTTTAGTTGTAATTATTCTCTTGGTAAGTCTATAAGTAATATTCAAATTTTATCCTATATCAGTTATCTGCCTTCTAAAGAGTAATAGCCTTTTAAAAATAGAAAACATATAGGCAAGAGGGTTGTTTAGCTGTGTGCCAGGGAAAATATTGCTAACACATTTTATTTTATTTAGTGTCAGAAATTTGGAGAATATCACAAAGATGATCCAAGCTCCTTCAGATTTTCAGAAACTTTCTCCCTTTACCCTCAGGTGAGTAGATAAAAGGTCCATGTTCTTTTCTTGGTGTTGACAGTAGCATTGGGTCTCATTTTTCCTGTTGTATTTTATTACTCGTCTTATAGAACCTGTTGTATTGGGTTATTCTTTTGGTAATGTTGTAAGTTTGGGATAGCTAAGAAATCACTATTGTGCTTGAGTAGTCAGTGAAAAGTATATAGTATTTTTTTTTTTTTACACCCACCCCTAAATGTATAGTATTTTTATGATGGCCTTGAAAATATTCATCTGTTTGTGGTGAGTAGAAATTTACACTGGAGTCCTAGTGTGGAGTAGAATCAGATGTCAGGCAGATTAACTTTTACTTTCCATCTAATATAAAGGATCTAATTACAGTAGTACCAAAAGGAAGTAACTTTACTGGTCAGCTAGTCTTACAGAACAATCTGATATACCAGGTAAATAGAAAGAGCTGATTTTATGTATCTTAGGGAAGTTTTTCCACTTGGGTAGTTGAATCTACCTGTCTTATTTTGATCGATACTTAAAAAAGTCTAGGTTGCTTATTTATATGATGAATAGCATAGGTAACATTTATTCACCTGAGTTCTGTGTGAAGGGAACTTTAGGAGAATAAAGATGGCTGACATGGATCCTCCTTTCAAGGATCTTTCAGTTTGAAGGGTGTCATTTGAAATATACCTAATGCAGAACAGAAAGAGAGAAATGCTATGAGAGATATGCAAAACTTAAAGGAAATTTAGAGGAATCCTTCCAAGTGAATGTTGTGATACACCTTTATAGAAGAAGGAGCATTTTAGCTCAGTCTGGAATAATGATTATATTGAGATGTGGAAATTTAAATTTTGCCCATGAAAACTTTGCTTAAACCTTCAGCTTTCTTTTCTGAACTACTCTTATTAATATTTTTTTTGAACATTTTTTATTGATCTCTGGTGTAGAAACTTGTTGTTTATGCAGGGAGACTTCCCTAAACCTCTGGTTGCAGGTTTGGAGAACTAGCAAAAGGCAGAGTCTATTTGTTTTAAAGCAGACAGAACCGTTTTGATTTGGAAATCCTTAGGCCTATTAGTAGCAGAAACTAATAGGAAAGAGAATGAAGGCATTAGCCTAATAAGTATTTGACTGAAAGCCATACACTTTCCTTTTTCTTCTCTCCTAACTCCAAACCTTCTCTTTAGGCTTTTGATAGTTGATAGATCTCCCAAGAGATCTGGACATCCCATCTTTTCCCCTCTATTGGAAATAGCAGAGGGCCCAGAAATAATTTTTTTGGGGGGGTTTCAAAGCCTGATGGTCTTCCAAAAGGTGGCATACCTTACATTTAAAGAAGGTCTTTATTTCTAAAATATTTACCCCCAAATTTACCAATTACACATTTCTGTTAGTAAGGAATGGCTAAAGTGGTGAGGGATGAGAGAGCCTCTCAGTGAGTTCTGATCACTGAAAACAGAAAAGGAATGAGAATGTCACTGAGCTGCCTTTGCTGGGAAAGAAGCGTGGACTGAGTCCCAGGCAGGAGCAACACACAAGCACTTGGGCCCTGAGGGCTGAAGGAAGTTGGGAGGAAACTCCAAGACAAATGAGAATTCTTTGGAGAGCTGATTCTGTTGATTGTATCTGAGACTCTTATTCAGTCCTAACTCTTCCCCTTTTGAGCTCTTTAATATGAGGAGTGGGTAGAAGGAAAATGAAAGGAGAAAGAAGTAATGAAAAAAAGTCTAGAGAATGTTTCTTAGGGATGAGGAAGAACTTAAAAATGTGAATATATGTAAGTCCTTTTCTTTTTTTTTTGTCATCGCTGACCCTTCCCAGTACAACTTTTGGGAGCCCTACAAAAAGTAGAAAATCTGTTAATCTACTTTTACTCTTGGAGTCTTTTGATGGTGGTAAGGAATAGTAATAAAAAAGTTCAGAGTTGTGGCCAAAGACATGAGGAATAAAAACAAAGGATGCTGATAATGCACCATGTAATATAACTTAGACCAGAGCAAGGAGTTTTTTGTTCCTATTTTTGTTTTCCTTTTGAGTCACCTCTTTTACTTTAATTTTTTTATTGTTTTGTATATACATACACACACACACACACCTACACACATATTTTTAATTAACTTATTTTTTGAGAGGGAGAGAGTGCACATGTGAGCTGGGGAGAAGAGGGGCAGAGGGAGAGAAAGAGAGAATCCCAAGCAGGCTCCATGCTGCGTATAGGACGCCGTGACCCTGAAAGTATGACCTGAGCCAAAATCAAGAGTTGGACACCCAATGGGGCGCCTGGGTGGCTCAGTCGGTTAAGCGTCTTACTTCTGCTCAGGTCATGATCTCGCGGTTCGTCAGTTCGAGCCCCGCATCGGGCTCTGTGCTGACAGCTCAGAGCCTGGAGCCTGTTTTGGATTCTGTGTCTCCCTCTCTCTCTGCCCCTCCCCCGCTTGTGCTCTGTTTCTCTCTCTCTATATATATCAAAAATAAAATGTAAAAAAAAAATAAAAAAGTTGTACACTCAACCGAGTGTCTTCTTGTTGAATTATATTTTTAAATAACTAATAAAGATCATAGTAAGATTCTGAGGAGTACAGTTTAGAATGTTCTTATTATAACTTGTTTTATTGTGTTAATAGTTATAATCAGATGCTTTTGTAATAGTAAACTGTTGCAATAAAATCAGTAAAACCTATCTCACATGTTTTTTTCTTGTAGTTTATGTTTCATTTAAGAAGATCTCCTTTCTTGCAAGTTTTTAACAATAGTCCTGATGAGAGTTCATATTATCGTCATCATTTTATGCGTCAAGATTTGACTCAGTCTCTAATCATGATTCAGCCTATTCTGTATGCATATTCTTTTAGTGGACCACCAGAGGTAAGAGAAACAGAAAACAAAAATTTGTTGCTGTGATGTGTCATCAAAAAGTGAAAACAATTAAGTTTTTCTTGGAATATAGTTACTACATACAAGAATTTAGTTTAAGAAGTTATGTTACATTATTCATATATTTGCAGATATTTATGAGTGCTTATTATATGCTAGATTGCACTAGGAAATCATTTAAAAAAATAGAAAAATTGAGGTGGAAGAAACTTTTAAGATCAATTTATGCAGTTATTTGGTTGATCAAATTCTGTAGGGTTTATGATTGTTCTCATATCTTTAACGGTGCCCAGAGGTAATGATTCTAGAACCTGTAGCTTATTCCAGGGTTTAGTGTCTGACAGGACATTCTGTCTGAACAAAGCTTCTTGCTTAAAATGTCATTTTCTTGTAGCCTCTCTTGAACATGAGATACAGTTGATTATAAAGATGTATGCTTAGGTGATGATAAAGTTATCCGTGATAAAGCTATGCCATTCCTAGCAAACTGTCCCACTTATTTTAACCTATTATCAAATAAACAGTTTTTTCTATTTTGTAGCTAATGTTGTCTGTTTTACCACTTAAAAGTATATAATGACTATATGTGAAAATAATATTGAAGAATGGTCAGTATAAAGAGGGTATTTATAATATCTCTTGATTCATGATCTCTCGTGATGCCTTTATATACTGTTTTGTAAAAAATAGTTTATAAAACATTCTATTTTGTTACTATAATTTTTTTTTAGCAGTTTGTCATAGTTTCTACTTTTCTAGAAAATATAAGGTGTTAATGTGATGGTCTAGTTATTTATTTGGTCTTGTAGTTCTTTGAATCAGGAAAGAAAGTTTTAGAGATTTTGTTTCTAATTTCAGAGTAATATATGTAAATTTAGATACCTGTAAAATGTAGATTACTGTTTAGAAGAAATCTGGAATCCCACCATCCCTATTACCTGCTGCTGTTAAATTCTAACCTTGCCATTTAATCCATGAACGCCATTAGCTTCATTTACTTAAGGCTTTGCTTTTGGAGTTTTCCTCCTTCCTGCATCATCACCTGCTGTTCCTCTGGATCATTCTCATTAACATAGAACCCTAAATAGCACCCACGTTAAAAACCAACAAACAGAACCACCTTTGGCTTCACATTTTTTCTAATTGCCACCTCATTTATTTGGTCTCAGTTGCAGCTAAACTCAGTAAGTTACTTGAGTAACTGTATGATCTCACCTCACATTCTCTTCTCAACCTAGATTATTCAGATTCTTGTCCCTAACATTACACTGAAACAACTCTTACCAAGCGGCTACCAATGTCCCACATCTTGCCAGAACTCTCAACAGCATTTACCTAATGAGGATTGTCCTTAGAAACCTTTTGTCCTAGGCTTCTCTGACACCTGCAGTACCCACTAGTTTTCCTCCTAATCACTGCCTGTTCCTTCTCCGTCTCCTTTTGCTGACTTCTTCCTTTCAGATCTCTTAAGTGTTGGCATGCTCTAGGGCTCTATCTCTGGATTCTTCTCTGTCTTCCTTTCTCTGAGTGATACAGTATAATCACATAGCTTTAATTACCATCTTTATGCATGTGATACCCAAATTTATGTCATTAATTCTGGCCACTCCCTTTCATTTTCTATTTAGAACTATTTTTCTGTCTCCAAATTTACCCTTTCCCAAGCTTTTTGTCTGTCACTCAGTGGGGTCATCACCAGACTTAGGAGTTATCCCTGATTTTCTCTTGGCTTTACTCTGGTTTTCTATTGTTACTTTAGTTGTGATTTCTCAGAAAATTAAAATATACTGTAAGAATTCATGAAAGCAAGATGTCTTAAGTTGTAAGGTAGAAATTTAAAGTTTTAAAAATATCTTGGAAAGATCTATTTTGTATCTTTAAATAATTTATTTTTCCATCTTCCTCTTCTCTCGTTGTTTTCTTCCATTAGCCGGTTCTTCTTGATAGCAGCAGTATTCTTGCAGATCGCATTCTTCTCATGGACACGTTCTTCCAGATTTTGATTTACCATGGTGAGGTAAGATTCCATAGCATTTAAAGGCATGCATGTGTGTGCAATAAAGTCTTTTTATTTATGGAAACTTTCCCCTCTTCACTAAATGGCTACTGTTTCCTCTATGATAAACTTTTATTTCCATTTTTATAAAATAGGTTTAAATATGATTTTTCCTACTACAGGTTTTTAGACTTCATTTGCAGTTTACCCACCTGTGGTTATTTTGTCCATTTGTCTACATACGATTCAACAAGTGGATTTTACACAAAGCATAGTATTGTGAAAGTAAGGACATCGATGTAAACATAGGAGTATAATACTTTTGATTTTACCTGAAGACCTCAAGAGGAGAAAAGTCTGCCTTTGTCAGTAGGCAGGCTTTCCCTTTCATTATTTCACGTAATCATTTAAAAAGTATTCTGTATGATGTGTATAAAGCACTTTATTCTTAAAAATATTCCACATGATCTAAAAACTCATTTAAAGCATAAGTGAATTAAAATTTATACCTTCTCTTAATTGGAATGGTAAATTATTGAAAAGAGAATATTTGAGTAGTCAGTAAACTTTAATTCAGTTCTTTAGCAGAGGTCTGTTCATTCCTGCACTTACTCACTCAGCAATAATTAAATGCTTTCTCTGTATAAGAAAGTACTGTTTTCTGGATGCCTTGAAAGATAGAGATTCGTTTTTCATAGACCCACACTCAAACTTCTAGTCTAGAATTATAGTAACTTGTGCAGATTTACTTTTCCAATTGTTTTAGTTGTGATTTTAGATTTGCACTGTAAGAGTAGAGGTGTTACTCAAAATATCCTTTTGAGTAATATTATCTAGACCTTTTAAAAGATTTACTGATTATTGTTTTTAATTGATATCAGTACTAATGTCCTTTAATTTTTAAGAATAATGCCTATTACATGACAGAGTGAAATATTTTGCTTGTGTGTGTGTGTGTGTGTGTGTGTGTGTGTGTGTGTGTAATTTTAAGTAGCTTGTTAATGTAATTAAAGGAGAAGTCTGAAATGCACATGACTGTTCCTCTGTTAACTACAAAGATATAAAGTGATGCAGAGTATGTATTGACTGATGCAGTTAAGTTAGAAACCAAACCAAATTTAAATTTTTGGTTGATTTAATCCCATGCTTTTTGGAGCCATTATCTTAATAAAAGAATTGACTCAGATGCTCTTTCCAGGCATATTTATAGTGTTATTGCTATTATTATTAAAGTTTTTATGTTTTCATGTCTTGCTAGAATGTAACTCCATTGATAAAGATTTTGTAATAGTCGGTGATTAATTTTGAAGTATCTGGGAAGTCTTCTGTTAGCAAATTTTCTGGTTTATTACTTCTTTTTACTTTTAAAGGAGAAGTAACCTCATTTTTCATCTATTTACTCAAAAATACTGAAAGTAGTATTAATTTAAAACCTGAGATAAATGAAATAATGATCTATAGTTTTTTTTATTTTCTGAAGATTAATTCCTTTGTAAAAATCTCTTAAAGATTTTGAATAGGTAAGAAATTAAAAGTAATAATTCCTTTAATTGTTTTAAAATTAGACCATTGCACAGTGGCGCAAGTCAGGATACCAAGACATGCCAGAATATGAAAATTTCCGCCATCTTCTACAAGCCCCAGTGGATGATGCCCAGGAGATTCTTCACTCCAGATTTCCAATGCCAAGATACATTGATACTGAACATGGAGGTAGCCAGGTAAGTACAGTTAATTTGCTTGTTGCTAGTTTTGTAATGAGTTGTTGCTATTTGCCTTCTGACTTTAATTTGAATAGACTGCTTCCCAAGGCAAGTAAAAGAGGGAGGAGATGGATAGGAGGAGGTTTACAAGGGAAAATATGCTTGCTTTTTGCCTTAGCTTTGAGTGCAAAGCAGTGGTTATTGACTCGTTACCTAAAGCTAGCAGTTTCTCCCATCTTCTGCTACCAGCCCAGATTTAATAACAGAGCCAGGATGGTGTTATGGTGGTTTGTCTGCTTTAGCTGAGCAAGAAGAGCAAGTTGGAAAATAATTTAGTGTACCTTTTTCAGTGTAATTTTCTTTAATCTGTGTATTTAATGAAAAAGTCTATGAATATGAAGTTTATGGTAACAATTTTTTGTTTTCTTCATTCTGTCATTTCAGTTTTGTAGAAAATTGTCACGTAATAGGAAAACATTCTGATATTACAAAAGGCTTTGTGGTTTTTAGAATTATTAGGATTAAATAAGATACATGTACATATACACATGTACATATATGTGTGCATATAGCCTTTCAGAAGGCTAAGTTGAAGACCCCTTAACTTAAATACACTCTTTTTTTTTTAAATGTTTGTTTATTTCTGAGAGAGAGAAAGTGCAAGCAGGGAAGGGACAGAGAGAGAGGAAGACACAGAATCCAAAGCAGGCAACAGGCTCTGAACTGTCAGCACAGAGCCCAACGTGGGGCTCAAACTCATGAACTGCGAGATCATGACATGAGCCAAAGCTGGACACCCGACTGACTGAGCCACTCAAGAGCCTCCTCCCTTCCGCCTTTTTTAATTTAATTTGAGGTTGAGAGTAAGTGGGGGAAAGGGGCAGAGGGAAAGACAGAGAATCTCAAGCAGGCTTCATGCTCAGCATGGAGCCTGATGTGGAGTTCAATCCCATGAGCCTAGGATCATGACCTGAGCCAAAATCAAGAGTTGGATGCTCAACCTACTGAGCCACCCAGACACCCCCATACACTTGTTTTTTTTTTTTTGTTTTGTTTTTTAACTTTGTTTTTATTTATTTTGAGAGAGAGAGCAAGCAGGGGAGGGACAGAGAGAGAGAGAGAAACAGAATCCCAAGTAGGCTCTATGCTGTCAGCATAGAGTCCGATGTGGGGCTCAGTCTCATAAACCATGAGATCACGACCTGAGTAGAAATCAAGAGTTGGACACTTAACCGACTATGTCACCCAGGTGCCTCAGGTGCCTCTGTACACTCTGAAAACACTTTTTACTTCTCCCTTGTAATTTTATTAGAATTATAATAAAGTAATTATAGATTATTATAAGTTTGTTTCTCTCCTCCTTAAAGGCAGGGATCTTGCTTCATTTATTGTCGTATCCATAGTGCCTAGTGCAGTATTATAAAGTAGGTGGTAAATATCAGTAACTATTATTCAGAAATGATAGCAGTTATTTTTAGGATTTTATTATATTTATAATAGGAGCTACCATGTATTGAGAATTTGCAAAGCTGATAGTACTTTACACACCTTATCCCATTGGACCCTCCTAACAATTCTGTTGTTACCTCCATTTTACAGATAATAAAACCAAGACTTAGGTTACTTGTCGCCAAGGAAACACAGTAAATGCAGAAACTGGGATTTGAATCTAGGTGTTCTGACTCTAGAGCCAATTTTCTTGTGTTAAGCTGCTTACTCATAGAGTAGAAAATGATTTTGTGTGGTACTTAATTTCAAAAGATAGGACTGCTTGTGTTCTTCCAATATGAAATTATATTCATGCCTGGTTCTCTCATCAATGTCTTACCATCTTACCATGTATAGTGCTATTTTCTGCTTTTATTTTGGTTATTATTTTTACAATGATGTGACTTAATGGATAGATGGTTAAAATGTTAGGTAACTTGTCTTATGGAATAGCCTGCAGTTTAAAAAAGTTTGAGAGTCATTGTTTAAAGAATGTATAGGTCACTTTTTGGAACTTCAAACCTCTGATGATGTTTCAGACCAAGTGTTTAGTAAAATTCACACTAATCTTGTCCTACTTGTTGCACACATAATTTTTATATACTGAATTTTTGACTAATTTATTATTTGTTGTTATGAATGTATGATTTAGAGAGAAGAGGGTATATTTATTTGTAACATGTAGTGGCCTACTATTTCCAAAATTAGTTCATTTTTAAAAAGTTGCCTTTTAATTAAATTTTAGATCACATAATGTATTTGTTTGGCTCATATTAACTAAATCTATTTTTGATGGATGTTATTTCTTTTTTGCTTTTAAGGCCCGTTTCCTGCTTTCAAAAGTCAACCCTTCCCAGACTCATAATAATATGTATGCCTGGGGACAGGTAAGTGTAAATAGTGGATCTTGGAAATTATTTCTTTATGTATTTAAAGTTTGTCATTTTAATGAGAACTACACATTTTCCTACATATTTGCTAATGATTTCTGTTGCAAAAGTAATGAAAAAATGAGTAGAAAATCGAATTAAGCATTTGGTGTCACCATAGAAAGTAAAAAGTAATTATGTCAAATAGAATTCCTTCATATCCCGAGTTTAGTACTACACCCTTGAGACAAAAAGCAATATGGTATATAAGATAGGAAGTGATGATTTAAGCTAATACTAGGACATGAACTACAAAAGGGCCACACATAGTAAGTTGGAGAGGTCAGGGATTGTAATTGAATAAGAGTGGCAGGAAGCCTGGAAATCATTGTTAATATATTTTAATTTTTTTAAATGTCCTACCTCTTGATACAGTATATCAACATTTATTGAGTGTCCAATGTACAGGATTCTGTATTGGTACTTTAGAGTACATAGTGATCATCCTTTTTTTTTTTTTTTTTTTTTTATGTTTCAGGTTCTTATTTAAATTCTAGTTAGTTAACATACAGTGTAATACTTGTTTCAGGAGTAGAATTTAGTGATTCATCGTTTTTATCATCCCTGCTTTTTTTTAAATTTTTTTATTTTTTTAAATGTTTATTTATATTTTGAGAGAGACAGAGACAGAGCATGAGCCGGGGAGGGGCAGAGAGAGAGGGAGACACAGAATCTGAAGCAGGCTCCAGGCTCCGAGCTGTCAGCACAGAGCCTGACATGGGGCTTGAACTTACAAGCCATGAGATCATGACCTGAGCCCAAGTCAGACACTTAACCAACTGAGCCACCCAGGTGCCCCTTGATCATCCCTGCTTTTAAAGAGTTTGTAGTCTAGTATTAGGAAAAGATACATATCTGAGTAATTAAAATACACGAGTCAGTATAAGATACGTTCTTTTAGAAAGATATAAAATATAGAGGGTTTAGAGAAGGAAGAGAGGAAGAGAGCACATGGTGGCAGCAGGAGACAGTGTGTGATAAGAAAAGAGCTCAGGAGAGGGGACATTTCCTTATAGAATGGTTACTATTTGAAGAAGTAGAAATTGTATGAGGAAGGGAATTCCAGGTAGAGGACAGTAAGGTACAGGGACATATAGGGATGAATAGAACAATAAACTGGAAATGTATTGTGCAGTTAAATTGTAGAGGATTTTGAATGCCAGATTGAGTGCTGAGGAGCTGAATCTATTGGTAAGTAATAAAACATTTTTTGGGCAGAGGAGCAAATTTGAGTCTTAGAAAATATAGTTGAATCTTAAGATTAATTGAGAACAGTCTGTAGGTTGAAACTATATTTTGAAGTAATCCAAATGAGGGGGATTGAAGGCAAGATAGTGAAAAGGAATAGATTTTGGTGATATTTTAAAAGTGGAACCAGTGAGATTTGCTAGAAGTTGTAGGAAAGTAAAAGTTACTCTAAGGCAAGATCGCTAAATGCAAAATCTGAATTCTGATTGGATTCTAGATTAGAGAAAACAGCTATAAAGAACATAAATGGGATGATTTGTATCCCATTTGAATATGGACCATATATCAGATACAGGTATAATATTAAATTTCTGGAGTGTGATTCTGCTGTTGTGGTTATATAGGAGGGTGTCCTTGACCTTGGGAGATATATCCTGAAGTGTTTGGGGGTGGGGCACCCGATTGGCTCAGTCGGTTAAGCATCCGACTTTGGCTCAGGTCATGGTCTTGCAGTTCATGCATTTGAGTCCCGTGTTGGGGTCTGTGCTGACAGCTTGGAGCCTGAAGCCTGCTTCAGATTCTGTGTTTCCCTCTCTCTCTGCTTCTCCCCTGCTCGTACTCTGTGTATCTTTAAAAAATAAATAAACATTAAAAAAAAACTGTTTGGGGGTAAAATATGAAGTGTTCAACTTACAGAAATGATTCAACAAAAAAAAAAAGGAGAGGAAGAATATATAGAAACAAAGCAAATGTGGCAAAATAAAATGTTAATCAGTGAATTTAGGTAGAGTATGTGGGTGTTCATTGTACTTTTTTCTCAACTGTTCTGTAGGTTTGAATTTTTAAAAAATAGTTGAGGGAGGGGCGCCTGGATGGCACAGTCAGTTAGGTGTCCAACTTCGGCTCAGGTCATGATTTCGCAGTTTGTGAGTTCAAGTCCTGCGTCGGGCTCTGTGCTGACAGCTCAGAGCCTGGAGCCTGCTTCAGATTCTGTGTCTCCTACTCTCTCTTCCCTTCCCCCACTTGTGCTCTGTCTCTCTCTATCAAAAATAAATAAATGTAAAAAATAGTTGAGGGAGTACAAGGTAAATGTAGGGTTTTGAGCCTGGGTAACTAGGAGAACATGTGCCAGTAAGTGGGAAGGTAGAGAGAAAACGTTTGATTTTACGCACGTTGAGTTTGAGGTAACATCTAGATGGCCAAATTGAGCAGGGTGTTAGAAATTTGCGTTTGGTGATGAGGCAAGGATGTGAAAGTTGATCATGGACAAGTTATATTTAAAGTCATCGGTGTTACTTGTCCAAGGAAAGTGCAGAGAGGCAGAGGAAGGATGAGATAAAACCTTGAGGAAGTACAAGTGGTAGGAGTATTTTATAAATAATCACAGAGGTGGGAGGAAAATGAAAAGAATACTATACCATGGCATAATAGGTGAGGGAGGACTTTATAGAAAAAAGAAGCAAGAGAGTTAACAGATTCTGAGATGCTGCAGATGTTTGAAGGAGGATGAGGGTAGATGGATTTCAAGGGTCATTTGTGGCCTTGGTAAGCAGTTATTTTATTTTATTTTATTTTATTTTATTTTATTTTATTTTATTTTATTTTATTTATTTTTTTAATGTTTATTTATTTTTGAGAGAGAGAGTGTGAGCAGGGGAGGGGCAGAGACAGAGGGAGGCATAGAATCTGAAGCAGGCTCTAGGCTCTGAGCTGTCAGCACAGAACCAAACGTGGGGCTCAAACTCATGAACTGTGAGATCATGACCTTAGCCCAAGTCGGACATTTAACTGACTGAGCCACCCAGGCACCCCTCTGGTAGGCAGTTTTATTTTATTAAAAAAAAAAAAATTTTTTTTTAACGTTTATTTATTTTTGAGACAGAGAGAGACAGAGCATGAACGGGGGAGGGTCACAGAGAGAGGGAGACACAGAATCTGAAACAGGCTCCAGGCTCTGAGCTGTCAGCACAGAGCCCGATGCGGGGCTCGAACCCACCGACCGTGAGATCGTGACCTGAGCCGAAGTTGGATGCTTAACCGACCAAGCCACCCAGGCGCCCCTCTGGTAGGCAGTTTTAAATAGTGGTTGAGTAGAAGATAGATTGTAAGGAATTAGTGGGTGCTAAAGAAGTGGAGGTTGTAATTGTAAATGGTTCTTTTGCAAATTTAGCCTGATTTCAAGTAATAGGATAGAAGGTTGATTGTTATTAGGGTAAAGGCACGGAGTTTATTTGTAGACCAAATATAAGATGCTGACAAAATAACAGCTTATAACAGCTTATAGATATTTAAGATCCTCAAAAGCAGACCATGTGATCACAAGCACGATATGGAGTTTCAGCATTGGTAAGGAGGCAGGACATTTATTTCTGCAAAAGCAAATGGTATGAAGGGTGATGACAGAGAAGGACATTGAGGAGAGAAAGCTCACATTGGGTAATTGCCTATTTCTTTTCAGTAATGGTGAATTATTTGCTAAGAGTGAGAAATGCTAGGGGTAAAGGACTAGAAAATAGAAAAGATGTTAAAACAGCTATAAGGAGGGGCGCCTGGGTGTCTCAGTCGGTTAAGCATCAGACTTTGGCTCAGGTCATAATCTCGCGGTCCGTGAGTTCGAGCCCCGTGTCGGGTTCTGTGCTGACAGCTCAGAGCCTGGAGCCAGTTTCAGATTCTGTGTCTCCCTCTCTCTCTGACCCTCCCCCGTTCATGCTCTGTCTCTCTCTGTCTCAAAAAAAATAAATAAACGTTTAAAAAAAACAAACAAACAGCTATACGGAATATAAGAAAGCAACAGCAGGTAAATAACCTTTTACAGCAGTGAGGGGCCACTTTATTTACTATTAATTTCTGTAGCTTGCTTCCATTATGTTCTTTAGCCATGCTTTATAGTTCAGGCATTGCATCAAAGATGATAGACTTTGGGGGGTGATTTATCACTTCAGATAAGAAAGATGGACACATTAAAGGGAGTGCAATAATTTAGAGCAATGTTAAATGACTATGAAGTTCAGGCTGGGTAGAAAATAAATGAAGCAGTGATTAGGATGAAGATGCCTTCCGTTTGAATATAGAGGTGCCTCAATATTTTGCCCTCATTTTTCTGCATACAATTCTCTTCTTCTGGGCAATTGCATACATCCTGTGTCTTCAGCTTTCATCTGAGGCTAACTTACAAACCTCTCCCTTTGGTTTGGCCTCACATTGAGCTATAGACTGTTACACATCGCTTGAGTTTCCTTAGACATTTCATAAGCTGTGTGTGCCAACTTGAACTTCTCTTTCATACCATCTTGTTCTGCCTGACTTTCTCATTTTTACAGAGGGCCCCACCATATCTCATTTCCCAAGGCTTGGAACTGTAGTCATTTGCATTTTATTTTCTCCCTTCTGTCTCTAACTATTCACAAATGGTTGGATCTATTTCCCTTATCTGTTCCCTCCTTTCCCGGTCACTAACTGAGGTCAAGCGCTGTTACTACTCACATAGACTGTCAGTGCTTCAGCCCTTTTCTTTCCATTTTGGCACTGGCCAGAGTAGTCTCTGTAATGCAGTTCTTGGTCAGAGTACTTCCTAGAAATCTTTAATCTTAAAGAACCCCTTATGGAATTACATATAAACTCTTTATAAGACCTTCTTTTGAGGGTCACTTATGGCATAATCCAAATAAGTTTTCCCACTTTTAGCTACTGTTTAGTCTTATTCCACTTTGAATATACTAAGCATGTTACCCTCTGTGTGACTTGTCCCTATCACCACTTGTACACATGGTACCCGTCCATCAAGGCTGAGTTCAAAGTTCACTTACTCCTTGAAACTTTTTCTGTCATTGCATGACTTGATTTGTATACTATCTCTGCCCCTTCATTC
This sequence comes from Panthera pardus, assembly GCF_024362965.1. Lineage (NCBI taxonomy): Eukaryota > Metazoa > Chordata > Mammalia > Carnivora > Felidae > Panthera > Panthera pardus. The sequence goes on along the minus strand of NW_026526810.1, from coordinate 80,292,984 downwards.
CTTATTTTCATCCATTAAAAAAAAATTTTTTTTAACATTTATTCATTTTTGAGAGTGAGAGAGACAGAGCATGAGCGGGGGAGGGGCAGAGAGAGAGGGAGACACAGAATCAGAAGCAGGCTTCAGGCTCCAAGCTGTCGGCACAGGGCCCAACGCAGGGCTCGGACTCATGGACTGCGAGATCATGACCTGAGCCGAAGTCAGACACTCAACTGACTGAGCCACCCAGGTGACCCCTCATCCATTTCTGATGGGCCTTATCCCTCCCGTTAGATTATAAGTTACTTGGGAGTAATAGCTATGTCCTTTTAATTTTTGACTTTCCACAGTACTTAAACGTAGCATGTATTGAGTATTACAGATCTGGGCAGGAGAGCAGAGATTAGAGTATGGGAGCTTTGTGGAGGTGTTCAGGAGTTAAGGAGCATTTATGATATAGATAAATAAGTTGAATCCATGGTCTAAAAGTTCTGAAAGGTAAGGTTTTTATAGTGAGGACAGGAGCTCACTCTGGGAAGATGTAGAAAGAGTATATAGCACATGAGAGTAAAAGATGTATGCCCATATAATGGATATACATATAAATCATCAGTATCACTCTCTACCCCATTCCACTTGCTGTAGAACAAAAAGCCAACTATGACGTGGAATTTTGGAATACAGAATGCACCATAAGTCAGCCTTTCCATTATACTTTAGTTATCTGAGTACTGGTTTTAGTTCTGGATCTCACAACTTAAGAGAAACTTGTTTAGGGAAAAAAGTTGCAAGAAAACAGGAAAGTAGCACCAGTTAATAAAGTTCATGGAAATGGTGATTAATCGTCAATATGGAGAAGGGGAGGTTGAAGGATACTTTAAAATAGTATTTGTCGGGTCCCCGTCCCCTATCAAATGCTCTGAGGGGCCAGGTGACTAACAGATGAGTGAAGCTGGATGAATATAAGAAAATCTGATACTCTCATTGTGAAGAGGCAATACCTGGGGTCAGAGGGCTTATGGGAAGGATACAGAAATCCTTTTCCAAAGGGGGTAACTGTTCCTCCCCTCCAGCTGATTGTTGCCATTCACATAATTTAGTTAACAAAATGTTGTGAGCCCACATTAATGCAGACCAAATAAAATATATCTTTGTAGCTTAATTTCTGCATTAAAAAATATAGTTTAGGGGCACCTGGGTGGCTCAGTCAGTTAAGCATCCAACTTCAGCTCAGGTCATGATCTCACAGTTCATGGGTTTGAGCCCTGCGTCTCGCTCTGTGCTGACAGCTCAAAGTCTGGAGCCTGCTTCGGATTCTGTGTCTCCCTCTCTCTCTGCCCCTCCCCTGCTCACGCTCTGTCTCCCTCTCTCAAAAATAAACAAACCTTAAAAAAAATTTTTTTTTAATGTAGTTTAGATCATGTAAATAATAACTTGCTTCTTGCTTTTCTGGGTTTAAATTACAACATGGGGGCACATGGTTGACTCGGTAGAGCATGTGACTCTCGACCTCGGGGTCATGAGTTCAAGCCCCACATTGGGCATGGAGCCTACTTAAAAAAAAATTACAACATGGAGATGTAGTTGGTAGACTTATAAAGAACTTTTGAGCCATTAAACATGGAGAAACATCATTCTGGGCTGGTAGTTGAAACCTCTATAAGTTTTCAAAGTCTTCTCTTTGCCTTTTCTTCCTTGTGTATTACAGAGTTTAATACGTGCTTGATATGCACGGTAAGACTTGGTAAATATTAGTTTTTCTTGTTATCAATGGGGAAAGAAATTAAGTCTCTCCCTAAAGATATTTTAAATAGGAAAGAAAATCTGTTTTAAACTTTGAAGTTTAATTATTATAGCCTGGAAGCAAAGGCATAAATGAGAGCCCTAAGGTCTTTCTTGACCTACGATTTTTGTAAATTGTGCTAATATTTTTATAGATATCATAACTAATAAATTGAATCTATGCTGTTTTAGTTACTGTGCTAAGATTTTTATGCAGTCCTATTTAATCATCAAAACACTCTTATGAGGTGAGTACTATTAACTGTATTTTTCAGAAGAGGAAATTGAGGCTTATATAGCTTAAGTAACTTATCCAGGATCACATAGGCAAATTATGGCAGGTCTGGATTTGACTCTAGGCCTTTATGACTGGAGAATCTGAATTTTTAATCATTAAATTAAATTGATGATTGCTATTTAGGAAGTTAACTTAGTAGCCAGGCATTTTACTAAAAATTATACAATCTTACACTTTAGTTTTCTTTTTGTCAGAAATCGAGTCCCCAGTGAGTTTTATCTATGGATGGCCTGAAGAGGGCACCACAGCAACACTGTTTCCCCATTGCTTGTAGTGCTTCATATACTAAATGATATAAAGTTTAGATCTTTCTGCCTGAACCTGGATATATTTTAAGGAGGAAAAAGGTGCAGTTGAAAAATTAAGATCAATCAGCTGCAAGTTTTTGATAAGTTTGAGGTGACCGTTACTATTTATAATTTCAAATAAGATCTCTACAGTATATAAATTAGAAAATTGATATATATTTTGCCTTGACCAGGAGAAATAGATCTGAGATTGGGTGAATTGAGGTGGAAAATGTGTAAATTGAAGAAAAATCAGGAATAGTTGCAGAAAGAAAAAATCCAAGAGCTACCAGGTTATTACTAGTCTAAGTCATATTTTTGAGACCTTTGCTTCTCTGTGTTAACTGTGAATGTTGAATAAGGAAAGATATTTCAGTGTTATAAAATAATAGGTTTTTCAGAAAAGGTAATAATGATAATAGTTGAAACATGTATTCCTGTTGTGTGTGTCAGGTATTCTGTTTCTTTACACAGTTGAATTTATTTAATCATTATAACAACCATGTGAAATAGGTCCTGTTATTATCCTTATTTTAAAGATGAGGAAACTAAGACACAGAGGGGTTAAGTAACTTCCTCAAAGTCATACAGGCAGTAAGTGGCTGAGCAAGGAACTGAGCCCATGCAGTCTGGCTCCAAACTCCAAGCTGTTAATCCCAGTGCTATTGTCTCCCTTCCTTAACAAGTTTTTAAAATTCTTATAATTAGCTCATGAAAATACGTAATAAAATGGACTTTTCTTTATTCAGCAGAAGTTATGGCAGGTCTGTGGCTATGCCAGACTAGAATTTACAAGAGCTATAAATTTCCATCTTACAGTTGATCCTTACTTGCTGATCTCTGAAAATTACCTAACTACTTTGTTTTAGATTTTTTATATTTACTTACAAATGAGAACTTGAGTATTAGGTGAAAAAAATCTAGAAAACCTTTTTAAAAAAATTATTTATTTATTTATTTTGAGAGAGAGAAAGAAAGAGTAAGTGGGGGAGGGGCAGAAAGCGAGAATCCCAAGCAAAAATCCTGGGGTTCAATCCCAGGAACTGTGAGATCATGACTTGGGCCGAAATCAAGAGTCAGATAGATTCTCAACTGACTGAGCCACCCAAGCACCCCTAGAAAACCTTTTTCATTATTAGTGGATTGGATTACCAGGGTCATTCTGTCAACACAGTTTTTATTAAAATAAAGGATAGGAATTTTCCCTAACTCTTGTTACTTAGAACCCACAGAGATCAATTAAAGTGACTTGAATGAAAAGTTATAAGAATAGTTTATTTTAAAAATGCTGTGTGGATGCCTGGGTGGCTCAGTCAGTTAAGTGTCTGACTTTGGATCTGGTCATGATCTCACAGTTCATGAGTTTGAGCCTTACATTAGGCTCTCTGCTGTCAGCACAGAGCCTGCTTCAGATTCTCTGTCCCCTTCTCGGTCTGCCCCTCCCCCACTTGTTCTCTCTTTCCCTCTCTCTCAAAAAAATAAAAATGTAAAAATAAATAAAAATACTGTAAATATTCTTCCTTCCAACTGGCATTTCTGTTAAAATATGTGCAGTTTTTTTTTTTTTAAGTCGGGGGGAGAGGGTCAGAGAGAAAGGGAGAGAGAATTTCAAGCAGACTCCATGCTCAGTGCAGAGCCCAACGTGGGGCTTGATCCCGGGATTCTGGGATCATGACCTGAGCCAAAATCAAGAGTCAGATGCTCAACTGACTGAGCCACCCAGGTGTCCCCAAATATGTGCAATATTATTTTCCTTATTTTTCTTTTTTTTTATTTGAGAGAGAGCTTGTGAGCAGGGGCGAGGGGCAGAGGGAGAGGGAGAACAAGAGAACCTCAAGTAGGCTCCATGTTCAGCACAGAGCCTGACATGGGGCTCTATCCCATGACCCTGGAATTATGACCTGAGCTGAAAGCAAGAGTGGATACTCAACCAGCTGAGCCACCCTGGTGCCCTGAAACATGTGCAATTTTATTTTTTTATTTTTATTTTAGAGAGAAAGCGAGGGAGCACAAGCAGGAGAGAGGGGGAAAGAGAGAAGAGAGGGAGGGGACAGAGAGAGGGAGGGGGGGAGAGAGAGAGAGAGAGGGAGAGAGAATCTTAAAAAGGCTCCATGCTGAGTGTGGAGTCCAGTGCAGGGCTCTATCCCATGACCTTGGCCAAAATCAAGAATCAGAAGCCCAAAATCAAGAGTCAGAAGCTCAACTGACTAAGCCACCCAGGTGCCTCTCAAGTGTATTTTAGTAGGCAGCAATAATCTCACCAAGAGAGATTTATTCCTTAGTAGTGATAAAAGCGGCAATACAGTCAAGACAAATGAGCACTTACTTTAGTACTATAAAGATTAAGTTGGGTCTGGAGCTATTCTGATTCTGCGGTGCAAATCTGATGCTGACCACTTACTGGTAATGCAGATTCTGCAAGTGAAAGGACATGGTTCAGAACAAGACTGCCCCCAACTTCAGATGCCAGCTGCAGGTGGGATCCCAGGTTCCCTGTACTTCTGACCAACTAGCTACAGATCTGTGTGTGTGTGTGTGTGTGTGTGTGTGTGTGCGCGCGCGCATGCGTGTGTATGTGTGTGTGTGTGGTTGTAGGGGGTAGCTTCCCCACAAGCCCCCCCTCAGGTTTGATAATTCCCTAGAACAACTCACAGAACTCAGGAGAGCACTGTTACTTATGATCACAGTTTTATATTAAAGATTACAAATAAGGATTAGCAAAGAGACCCACAGAGTGAGGTCTGGAAGGGTTCTAGATAGAGCTTTTGTGCTCTTTCTCTGTAGAATCAGGATGTGTCACCCTCCTAGCATTGATAAATTTGTTAAACAGGAAGCTCCACTGTGCTTTGGTATCCAGAGTTAACTTGTTTGTTTCTTTACTACCAGCCAGGATTGATTGAATCTCCAGCTCCCTTCCTTTTTTCCCTCCCTTCACCTCACTTCCCTTCCCTAAAGGTCAGGCTGTCTTAAATCCCCCCACCCCACCCTCTAATCATATTGATCTTTCTGGTGATTGGCCCTCACCCTGAGTTATCTCAAAGCATAAACTCAAGTGTGATCTGAGGGCTTATGAATAACAAAGACACTATGTTAGGAAATTCCAAGGAATTTCCCTCTTAGGAACCTGGGACTAAGTAAGGCCAGTCAGATTCTGTATTATACAACTGGAGCGTAGGCATTATTCTGCTTACAGTGATTTTCTTGTGATTTATTTATTTATTTACTTATTTACATTTAAAAAAATGTTTATTCCTTTATTTTTGAGAGAGAGAGAGAAAGAGAGAGAGTAGAGAGTATGAGCACACATGTGCACAAGCCGGGGAGGGGCAGAGAGAGAGAGGGAGACGGGATCCAAAGCAGGCTCTGTGCTGTCAGCACACTCTATGTTAAAACTGCTATGTTTTAATCATAGCAAATATCCTTCTTTTCTTCCAGGAGTCTGGAGCACCTATTCTCACAGATGATGTTAGTTTACAAGTGTTTATGGATCACTTGAAGAAACTTGCTGTGTCAAGTGCTGCTTGAAGTGCTAAACATATTAAGGACACTTAAGATGAAATAATACTTCAATTTCCTTTTTCAGTTTATCTGTGGAAACCAATACAGGTATCTCTCTAGACTCTTTGTATTAGTATGGTTTGAGACATGTGGGAAAATGTTCACATTTGTAGAATAAGCTGGAATATAAGAGCAATAAGAACAAATTTATTTTGCTTGCCACAGTATTATGGCTGGTTTTAGAAATCTGAGGTCTTTATAACTTAATTATGTTAAAGAGTTGAAATAGAGTTGGCCTTGCACTACAGAGACATAACTCATTTGTATATTGCAGAAAAATTGCAGACAAAAAAGTGGCACTGAATGTCCTTGCTGACTTTTTGAAAACTTGTTTCTTGATTTTAACCAAGTAAGCAAAATCATTGACAGTAATGATAAATGTGAACATTTTTGCCTATTCATTGAAATATATCTGTGATTTTCGAGCACTTATGTATACACCTTTTTCTGTACTTATTCTGTTAAGGCAGATTTATTTTTATGATGATTTGTTTAGGGATTATTTGACTTTATATATGGTAATTTTCATGAAGATAATTTAATGTTTTTGGTCATTTGGAAAAATAGTTTAGAGATGGAAAGTTTTTTGGGGTAACAATCCCATTTTGGGGTAACAATCCCACAACTGACAAATGTGAAATTCCCATAAAGTACCCAACCTATGTAATGAGACGTGATAAGTTTTTTAAAAAGGGAGATAGAAATTAAACCATTTTGTCAGAATGCGTTTTAGGAAGGCTTTGCAGTAAAATAACTGTCATCACTACTAAACCAAATTTGGTTTTTACTGCATGGTTATGTTGTTTCCCCTTGTTTTTCTGAGGTAAATTTTATATTATATCCTTCAGTATTTTAACACTATTTTGGGAGTTTACATATTATTTCTTATTTCTGCTTCCATATTGTGAAATGTATTAAGTTCTTACTCAAACAGTATTATATAATATTTTGTTGAATTATATCATGTGGTGATGCTCAGTTTTATTTTGATTTATTCATTAGTATAATTCACTTTTACCTTTTAAAGTTTACTTGTAGCAAATGTTTACATTGCTAAAGCCAGATATGTTTGACAATGAAATTTATATCAAGTACTGCAAATAAAAGGTGGTGCTATGATAAATGCTTGGAAGGACAGTTTGATGATTGTACTTGCATGAACACAATCGTATGATAAAACAGAAACTTAAAAAAAAAGTTTATATGTTGTATTCAATTAAATAAATTGCTCTGTTCCATTTTATTTGAGTTGAACTGTGCTAGGCCTAAATACCAATAAAATATACTTTTTCTGTGTTTTCCTGCTTATTTCAAAGTCTAATAAAGCCTGAGAAGCCTAATGTAAAATTAGAGCAATTATAAAATCTGCTATGAGTAGATTAAAAAGTATTCATTTTTTAAGAATAGCAGCTTTATTGGGGTATAATTCACACACCCACACAATTCACCCATTTAAAGCGTACAGCTCAGTGGTTCTTAGAATATTCAGAGTTGTGTAATCATCGACCACAGTTATTTTAAATGTTTTTATGTATTTTTGAGGAAGAGAGGAAGAGCACAAACAGGGGAGGGGCAGAGAAAGAGGGAGATGGGGGTGTGAAGCAGACTCTGCAGTGACAGCAGAGAGCCTGATGTGGGAGTCAAACTCACAAGCTGTGAGATCATGACCTGAGCCTAAGACAGATGCTTAACCAACAGAACCACTCAGGTATCACAACCACCATCAGTTTTAGAGTATTTTCATCCTCCCCAAAGTAGTTGTTTTGGCTATAAGGAAATTGTGTTTTGGAGTTAAACACACTTTTGAAAGCCCCTGTGATGATGATACGTTTATTTGTGTGGCCCCTTAACTTAAGCTCTTTAAGAATGCATTGTTACTCTCGAATGATAGAAGTCAGTACTTACCCTTTACTTCTAACTCAATTACACAAGCTGAAGCACCTTTGTATTGAAGGGATAAAGAGGAGCAAATGTATCATGCCCTTTTAACTTGACATTTAAAAGAAATAACCTGGGATCTGTTTGTGTCTAATTTAGATATTACTAAATTATTAGCTATTTAATTTGATTGTTGAAGAACGAAATGTTTAACCCTTTTAATGAAATTTAGAGTGAATAAAGAGCATTTGTGAACTCAGCAGCAGCACTGAGAAGCTCCAGTAGGTCCAGAACTATTTTGTATTCACTGTTGAGCCTACTGCCCCCTAGTGGCCTTACCTCTAAAAACAACTTTAGGGGCACCTGGGTGGCTCAGTTGGTTAGGTGACCGACTTTGGCTCAGGTCATGATCTTGCAGTTTGTGAGTTCGAGCCCCGCATCGGGCTCTGTGCCGACAGCTCAGAGCCTGGAGCCTGCTTCAGATTCTGTGTCTCCCCCTCTCTCTACCCCTCCCCTGATCACGCTCTGTGTCTGTTTCCCAGTAATAAATAAACATTAAAAAAATTAAAAAACAACTTTAGACCTCATCTGTGTAGTTTTATTTTGTTGTAACAACATAAATTTATTCTTTTGTTGGCTGATTCCAAAAGTGAGCTGACATTTTCTCTATCCAGTTCCCCACTTGATTGATAAACTTGCGTCTTATATTCCCTACCTCCAAAGACTGCATCTGAGAATGTGCTTGTCCAGGCCAGAAACCAATGAATCATTTTCCATTCTTACTCTCCACATCGTTAGTAACTATATTCACCAGTTCAGCCTCTCTAATAATCCCCCTAATCTATTTACTACGCTCCGTTTTACTGCTGTTCTACCTTCATCGTATCTTACGTGGTTGGGGCAGCAGCCCCCTAACCAGTCTACTTTCCCCAGTCTCCTCCATCCCGCTCTTCAATTCACTGAAATACAAATCTGATGATGTCATTCCCTTTGCCCTAATAATAAAATCCAAATACTTTGATCCAGTAACATTGCATACTACATATCAATTGGTTCCTAGATCTCCTTTAGAAAAATAGCACAAGGGTGCAGATGAAAAGATGTGCAGTATTGGAGAGAGGTCTCTAGTTCTACCTAAGCATTAGTCTTAGGTGTAGTGCTTGGGAATTATATAGTGACAAAAGCGAATGCATTTTTCATTAACTTACAAATTAAGTGCTGTGGCTTATTGCACTTGGTTTTATTTTAAATGAAAATAATTTTTCAGTTATTTTTCAAACACCAAGAAATTAGGATTATTTGCTTTCTAATGCTCATCTTTCCATTTTATTTTCATTTTCCATGTTTCCGATATACATGCATGCATACTGTTTATACTCCCACATGTTTGATTTGCATTCATTTTGAGCATTTTATCAAGTAATTCAGATGGTTTCTCTTGCTTGCTTTTTAATAGTTTATGTAGTGAAATTAAAACACTTCATCCTTTCTTTAATAGAAAAACAAAAGCTGATCTAGATTTAATGTATTATTATCTGATGAATATAATAATCAGTATACAATACTAGATATGGAATAATGAAGTTACATTACTAAAGAAATTCAGATTTTTTTTCTTTCCCATCTAGGGATTATACCGACATAAAGTCCAATAATTTGGGTTGAGGATGTGATACTGGGAAGTTGGGGGTTTTTTCCCTCCTAAGGAAACATTAAAAAAAAAAACAAACCCCAAAATATTAAAATGTCTCAAGCATTTGGAAGATGGATGGAGATGTCAGTTTTAGGCTTAATCAACATAAAATTAGCTATGTATTTTTAAAAGTTAAGGATAACACAGATCAAACCAATGAAACTTTCAAACCAGATCATGTAGTTTCCAAACCAGTGGAAGAAAAAAAGCAATAAAAGCAATCTGATCATGGGGCACCTGGGTGGCTCAGTCAGTTGATTAAGTGTCCAACTCTTGGTTTCGGCTCAGGTCATGATCTAACAGTTTGTGGGTTCGAGCTCCATGTCAGGCTCTGTGCGGACAGCTCAGGGCCTGGAGCCTGCTTCAGATTCTCTGTCTCCCTCTCTCTGCCCCTCCCCTGCTTGTGCGCTCTCTCTGTCAAGAATAAATAAACATTTAAAAAAATTAAAGCAATGTGGTAAAAAAAAAAAAAAAAAGGCAAGAAAAATGAAGGTAGCAACGGGAAAGCATGGTAAAAGACAAAGGAAAAAATACTGGATTAATACTTTTTAGTGTATTTTATTAAAATTGAAAAACATTTAATGGGTTTTCACTGTAATGAGCAAAATCATGTACTATTTGAAGAACACTTTTTATTAATTTCAAGTTTTTTTTTCATTTGAAGTAACAGATATAAATAGCAAAACTTTCTAAGTAAATTTGATATTTTCACAAATTTCATAAATTCCTAAATTCTTAAAACTTTCTTCGGGATTGATGCTAGCGACTTTCAAAAAGCTTCTTGGTAAAACAATTTCCACTATAGTATATAAATTAGAAAATTGAAGATAAATTCCTATTACATTTGGTAAAACCCTCAAGTTTTTCTTCTTTCACAAAAATGAGAGCAAGTGGCTGAGTGATGTTGCACATTGACATTTGATCCTTTGGTTTTGAAGAAATGTCCAGTTAGTTATAGATCAAGGCATTTGAATATTGCTTACTTCTTTTGACCATGTAGGACAAACATATGTTACTTTCATGGTGTTCTTTGAAATTTGATTCTTCAGTATAAATGTTTATTTTCTTATATTTTGTTACTGCATATTTAATTGTCTTCTCTACAGTTTCTGTGTGCTGATCTAAAGCTTAGTGTTTGTTTGTTTTTTTAATTTTTATTTATTTTTGAGGGAGAGAGAGAGAGAGAACAAGCAGGGGAGGGGCAGAGAGAGAGAGAGAGGGGACAGAGGATTCAAAGCAGGCTCTGTGCTGACAACAGAGAGCCCGATGTGGGGCTCAAACTCATGAACCATGAGATCATGACCTAAGTAGAAGTCAGGCACTTAATCCAACTGAGCCACCCAGGCACCCCTAAAACTTAGCATTTTACTGTAAATTGTGTAAGCCTGGTTTAGACTGCAACTGTTTTGAGTTTTGATTAATGTCATCTAAAACTTTACACCAAGAAAAATTTCTAAATTGTTCCACTGATGTAATGATTTATTTTATTAAAACATTTTTTTCATGTTTATTTATTTATTTTGAGAGAGAGTGGGGTGAAGGGCAAAGAGGGAGACAGAATTGCAAGCAGGCTCCATGTTGTCAGCACAGAGCCCAATGCAGGTCTTGAACCCATGAACCGTGAGATCATGACCTGAGCAGAAATCAAGAGTCACATGCTTAAGTGACTGAGCCACCCAGGCACCCCAAGAAGCATAATTGTTTAGTTGCTTAATGACCAAGCCATCTAAAATTTTTCCTCTCATGAATTTCAGGGAAGATTAGATGTTATAATCATACATTTACTACCCAGGAATGTAGAAGTAGTTTCAAACTTGAGAAATTGTGGATTTTTGGAGTTCAAAGCTCCACTGAAGTCACGAATTATCCAATTCAAGAATTCCCTGTCAAAGCCCCAGATTGTTGGTCATCTGACCTCTGTAAAGTACTTTCAGTGACAAGTAAAACATGATAGCTGTAAATTGCTGAATCCTGCAAATGACTTAACACGTTTAAAGATAATGTTAGTGAATTGGGAACGAATAACATGTCACATACCAAAATAAACCTTGACCAGAATTTGATGGAGAATATTTAAATCTGTTTTATACAACACATTCTGAGGAACTGTGATCATTGACCTACAAAGCCATCCGGCATTCTCTGATATTGTCATTAAAAGAGAGCAGGGCGGCCTATAATGCAGGAGGTGTTTGCCAATTTAGAAAAACGGCTTCCAAGCAGGACATCGTGCACCCACTTTCTAACAGAGCACTGTGTGTTTTCCAGCTGCAATAACCAGAGTATTTAAGTAAAGAAACGTGCATTGCAGAGCCAAGTGGTGTGAATCTGTTTTCCATAGGAAATGTGGCTTGCTCTCCTGGGGAAAATGCTGTTTTCTGCCCTGGGTCTAGATAATGCTCAGCTGCCTTAACAGGGCAGAGCAGTCCCAGAATGATCCTTCTGTATATGTTTAACCTATTCTGGGAACTGCACTGTTTGTTTTGACAAAGTAGGGAGATCCATAGAATCAACAATTTTTGTAGAGGTTAGAGATTTTTTTAAGAATAACAAATTTGGAGATTGCTTTTGAGTTACAGTAAGGATGTCATTTTGAACTGCGGTAAGTATACTGATAAAAGAACCTCTAGAAATGAAGGATTACATTTCACTTTATTTAGTGCATTAGAGCAGATAGTTCCTGTCTTCAAGGCAATTTAAAAATAACTTAATCTGCAAAGGTTTAAACATTAATCTTCATAAAATCCTTGTGAGATGCTGATAGGTCAAATACTTTGCATGTTTGAAAACATCTGTGAAGAAGTAAAATTCAACAGAGATGTATCCTACAGCAGTACTTCCCAAACTTGAACATGCATAGGAATCACCTACAGATAATCAAAATGCAGATTTTGAAGTAGGTCTGAAACTGAGTCTGAGGTTTGGCACTTTTAACAAGTTCCCAGGTGATACCAGTGTTGCTTTCTGGACCACAATATAAATAGCAAGTTCTGCTAAAAGCAACATTTTCAGCATGTTTTGGGACTTCCACACAAAGAAGTCCAACAGTCAGTTGGAAATGTGCATTCTGGAATCAGGAGACTCAGGTTTTGGAACCATAAGCATAGAGTTTGATAGCTGAAGCTATGAAATTAGATGAAGTTCTTTTATTAATTATTTACTAAGTGCTAACAAGGTATGTAGGGAGCACAGTCAGGCAGTCTTCCTCTGTTGAGCATGGATTATGCCATCATGTATGGTCTCTTGGAACGTTTAATTCTAAAATTCTATTTTTAATGAGAACATTAAGCCAACTGATTTATCAAATATATCTTTTTCAGCAAGGAAGTATTTCTATTAGAAAAGCTATCAAGTTACTGAAATATTAATGGTAGTACAATATCATGTGACCAAAGAGAATGTTTTCATTGAATCCCGGGTTTTGATAATACCCAGAAATAGGTTCTGTATTTTAACAGGGGTTTTGAGAAAATAAGATCCTAAGTAATAATCTGTGAAATGGCTTAATTAACAATTGCCTTTAATCATTTTAAGGATGATATGTTCCATTTTTTAGGACCATGAGAGAGATTGCTAAGACATGTTATGAAGTGTTCTTAATTAGGTATGTTTATTATGCATGAGGGTAGACATGGATCTTGCCAAAGTTAGAAAAATAAATTTGATAGTCTGAGCAGACTTTAGACCAACAGACTACAGTTTTGTGTATGTTCTTGTCTTCTCATCTTCTCATCTATTTACAGTGAACCTTTTCGATTATGTTTACTTATTGAACGTCATACACACATTTGACATGGCTTGTTGTAAATGACTCTAATGATTAGTTTCCATTTGGAGTCTAAAGTCCAGCATGGTTTCAGGGAACTAATGTTTTGTTATTGCAGGTTCTCTGGCAGGAACACTCAGCACCCACTCATAGCACTGTGCGTACTCAGCCTATACCGGTGACAGCTACATCTGCTTCTCCACCTGCACCTTACAGTTTTATTTATTTATTTATTTATTTTTAAATTTTTTTAAATGTTTTTTATTCATTTTTGAGACAGAGAGACACAGAGCGTGAGCAGGGGAGGGGCAGAGAGAGAGGGAGACACAGAATCTGAAGCAGGTTCTAGGCTCTGGGCTGTCAGCACAGAGCCCAACACGGGGCTCGAACTCACAAACTGCGAGATCATGACCTGAGCCGAAGTCAGACATTCAACCGACTGAGCCACCCAGGTGCCCCTATAGTTTTAAGTTAATAGCATTTGTTCTCTGTAGAACTTAAGAATCTGACTGTATCTAATGAAGGAGACTAACTGGATTGAAAAAACTCTCCACATTTCTGCAAGGCCTTCCATAAAATCATATTTCTGTGGAGTGATGTGGGGATTTCTTTTGATTAAATAGATTATGAAGCTGTGATTGTCAGAGATACATTTAAATTTGTCCAGAGAATACTTTTATTTATTAAGAATATAATCACAAAATGTGTTTAATAATGATGTAGCTATGATATATGTTATATATATATGGCTCAGTTTCTGTCATAGTTAAAACCCACTTATAACTTAAAACCTAAGGTTACCACTACAGAGGAAGAAAACCAAATCTTTTACATAGTGTATGAGACATGTCAGTCACCATGCCTGCTACACCCAAGATGTCCTGCCTCTTACAGCCCTCTGCTGAGTTAAGCAGCCAACCTCAGTCTCTTTCCTAAGCAAAGGGATGGGATCAAATTTTCTAAAGACACTCCTAAAAGTTGAATAGAAAAATCCAGAGAACAGTAGCCATTCTGTAATGAGAGGAAAAATGATAGAAAAGAAACAAAATGTGGTGGAACATTAAGGTTAAGATCCATGAAGTCCAGCTGGGGAATGGTTCCTAGATTGCCTTAAATCTTGCAGAATTGCTATTTCTGGAATCTTTTCATCCTGATTCCCAAATGTGCCCTTACAACAAATCCCCATTATGTGAGAAGAATTAAACTTATTGGTGAAACGAAGATCACAGTGACCATGATAAATTTACCTTTTGACCTGATATTGCAAAGAATAGGGATTTGGTATTCATGAAACTAATCAGAGGAACTGAGAGTGTGGCACATTTGGATACAGTCCCAGGAGTTGTAGTGTTTTATCTGCCCATCTGGTTTAGGGGTCTTTCTAACACTATCCAGCAGGATTACTAACTTACAGCTTTCTGAAGACAACAAAAGCCTTAATATCAATGAGTAACAGGAGTTATATATGATTCACTCCACATCTTTGTAACTAGTACATTGAATGAGTAGGATCATGAGCCATAATTATGAAAGCTACTGTAATTTGTGTCTGCCTGTCCCTTTAAACTTGTTCAGCGTGTGTAGTTTCCCACCCCTCAGCCACCTAGTGGAGACTGTAGCTGGCTGATCACTTTTAGGTTTCTCCCACCAAATAGACTTAAAGATCACTCTAAGTCATAGACGTAGTCCCATTTAACAATGGCTAGGTCCTGTGCTAGGTGGGAAGCATGCATCACCCCATTTATAGTTCTGCTTGATGGCCTGTCTTACAGCTCACTCTGGGATCTGCTATCTATGTTATCTGGACATCTTTGTCCAAGCCCTTTGTTACACACCCACAAGAAGAGTATGAATGGTATGCATAAAGAGAATCCCACTGTCAGTCTCTGGTTCTTCTCTCACAGATACTTTTTTTTTTTTTTTTTTTTTTTTTTTGAGGGCGAGAAAACGCACGAGCATGAGCGGGGGAGGGGCAGAAAGAAGGGGAGACACAGAATCTGGAGCAGGCTCCAGGCTCCAAGCTGTCAGCACAGAGCCTGCTGTGGGGCTCAAACCCATGAACTGTGAGATCATGACCTAAGCAGAAGTCGGACACTTAACCAACTAAGCCACCCAGATGCCCCTCTCACAGATACTTCTTAATCAGCATGTCTTGGGAATGGGTCTGTTTTCTGATACATTCTTGCCCAGATTTTTCTCCTGAGTCCCAACCTCTCGACTATTCCTCCACACTCTATTTCGTGATACACAGTTCTTACTGTTATTCCTAGTTACAGGATTTGCTTATAAACTGCTCAAAGTAAACCTTAACAGCTGAACCTTCATCAACCAATTCTTTTTTACATTTTTTAAAATGTTTATTTATTTTTGAGAGAGAAGAACAGCGTGTAAGTGTGGGAGGGGCAGAGAGAGAGGGAAACACAGAATCTGAAGCAGGCTCTAGGCTCAGAGCTGTCAGCAGAGAGCCCGATGCAGAACTCATGACCTGAGCTGAAGTTGGATGCTTAACTGACTGAGCCACCCAGGTTTCCATTCATCAGCCAATTCTAATGAAAGGTTATGCTTGCTTTTAAAATGCTGGACAAAGCCATCTGCCTGCTTTTCTTGTTAATGAGGAAGGTGACACGAGGCAGCAGCTCTCTGCACAATGTTGTGTGGTTATGGTCTTTTCTGCCTGCTGGGTCTACTCTACTGGGTGGGGATTCCTTGTGGGCTATAACCACAGGAAGTCCCTCCCTGCTTGGAGTCTGGATTAAAAATGGACACTTCTTTTCACAACTCAATGACACCATATGTAGCATAAATGTTTCTTGGAAGTTGTAGCTAAAAAGTAACTCAGAGATATTACCATTCAATCACTATATTATATGTAATAGTATGTAGGTTACATAAGCCCTCAGAGATTAGAGATAAAAATGATTTATACAGCAGTGCTTTGTGCTAAAAATATCAGTTGCTGATGATTCTAGAAAGTTATAGAACTAACCTACCAGTCAGATATCTGTAGGGAGGAAGGCATATTTAATATTTGCCTATCAATGAAAGATTTTTTATGTGTTAGAGGACTCATACAATAGAGTATAATTGTCATTTATTTCTGAATCCTGTGATTTCATAAAATTAATAAAGTTTTATTTCTAGCAAATTCTTTACTATTAAATTTTTAGAAGGATGTGAGACAAAACTTGTCAAGAGACAAAAATGATTCTGTGTTCTTTTTTTCTGTTGAGGAATGTGTCATTACATTTCTCTGTATCATTTTCACTTTCTATTATTTGTGGAATTGCTGAACTAGTTCTTGAATTCAGGGAACACTTTAATTCACTCTGATTTTTTATATTATTAAGCCTTCAGTGAACAAAGGAGAAAATCACTAAAGGAAGAAAATAAATAATAACATAATAAAAACAGCAAAGGGAAGCATTTCAGAGAAACATGTTAGAAAATGCTAAGGATAGGGGAGCCTGTGTGGCTTAGTTGGTTAAGTGTCCGACTTTGGCTCAGGTCAGGATCTCATGGTTTGTGGGTTCAAGGCTTGTGTTTGGCTCTGTGCTGACAGCTCAAAGCCTGGAGCCAACTTCAGATTCTGTGTCTCCCTCTGTCTCTGTCTGTCCTCTGCTTATGCTCTGTCTCTGTCTCTCAAAAATAAGTAAAAACTTTAAAAAATTAAAGAAAAAAAGAAAGTGCTAATAATAAATTTCAATCAAGGGGAATATTGCTTGGAGTCACTAACACTTTTTAACCTCAGGGGGGCAGTAGCTACTACATAACTGAAAACAAATCATGTTTAATATCTTCCTCCTGCACTTTAAATTCTGAACTTTTCTAGTTCTTTATGTGATTTTTTTTCCTATCAACACCCATGCTTTAGTGTTTGTTTTCTGAAAGCTAATACCTACTCCTGTCTGAAATAATTGGACCTCAAAAGTGAAAAATAGTTTGTTGAAAGTGTACAAAATTGGAGAGATGACTTTAGTTCCACATCATGCATGACAAGCTTTCATAATCGGAGTTCCCAGAAGAAAATTATAAATACATGACATGTTTTATTTGCTTTGTAAATCAATTCTTTTAAAAGCAGTGATTATGGACTCTATAACACAATAAGAGAGGCTGCATTGATATTGAGGTCACACATTATCCTAGTATCTCCAGATGTGACCATATTTTTGGCCTATAATTTCTTGTAGAATATTTAATATTTTGACCATATTTCCATTCTTGTCATAACCTAAATATAGATTTAAAGTATGATGATAGTCTTTTTCTTTTTTTTTTAATGTTTATTTATTTTTGAGACACAGACAGAGCACGAGTAGGGGAGGGGCAGAGAGAGGGAGACACAGAATCCGAAGCAGGCTCCAGACTCTGAGCTGTCAGCACAGAGCCTGACATGGGGTTCAAACTCACAAACCCTAAGATTGTAGAGGCCAGTCAGTCACGGAGAGTCGGGACATCGAGACTTTTCTTTCCAGGAAGCAGCTTTATTTGTGCCAGCACAGGCTCATCGGGCTAAGACCCCAAAAGGCTGAGCCCCAAGTGCAGTGGGGTGTTGTCTTTCATACAATTTTTACTCCTTTGTCTCCCAATCAGTCTGAATGGGCAGTCTATGTTACAGAGTCATGAGGAATGCCATGCATGCACACATAGCCAGGTTACCTTCCCTTGTCTTGAGGTTTTCACCACATTCCTTAGAGAGGGGCTCTATCACATTCCCCCCTTTGATGCTCAGATCCCCTATCTTGGGTTAAAGAGCATCATCTTAGTTCAGAGGTTTATATTTCCATAACATCACCACATGCGTGGCAGTTTTCTTTTTGACAATTACCTCAATAAGGCTGGAGACAGACCATATAACCAGGGGAGCTAGGCAAGGTAGGATTAAGCAAGGCCCCCAAATCAAGAGGATAATACCTGTGATGGTTTTGAATCCCCTGAGTGTTGAAAACCATCCTCCAAATACCTCCCCGGGGTTCCAACCTTTCCAGGTCTGGACTAGGACATGAGCAACCGTTCTCATTCCATCTGTGATCTCCTCTAAGACTTTTCCTTCATCATCTATCTGTAGGCAGCAGTTGCTCAGATTAAATTTTCCACAAACTCCTCCCTCAGAAGCAAGCAAGCAAAGGCCCAGCAATTTTGATAGATAGCATTGTGCATTTTCGTCTGATGCTTGGCTAGTAAGTTAAGAGCTCTGGCAGTTTCATCGGTTATAATTTCTGCAACTGCTTGCAGTCTGATTATGTGGTTTAGCGTGTAAATGGGAGTGCAGTAGCCCCAGGAGCAATCCTCTGCCCAGGTGGCAGGGACATAATATTGGATTATATGCTCGGGAGGCCATTCATCATCTTTCCAATCGCCAGTTTGTAGGGCACGTCATTTCCATTGAGTCTCCCTGTCCCCATACACTTGGACTCCCAATTGTTCCCCTCTGGCAAGTGGGAACAGGAAGAAAGATGGACGAATAGTTCTCAGCACACATGACCCTGACCTGAGGGACGTACTGTATGGGCTGTCCTTCCACATATCCAGTATAGTCCACCTGGGGCCCACCACTTGATGGCTGCATTGAAGTTGTCCCAAGCCTTTAGAGATCAGAGAAGCTAGACAAGGGGTGGGGATCTGGCTCAAGGAGATCTGGAGAGCCCCACCATTGGGTTTCCCAGGCAGTTGAGTTATAAAATCTTTGGCCTGGGCATGTTAAGCTTCCAACATAAATGGTGAACTTTCTTCCCCATTGGGCAAGGCAGTTTTCCCCAATAATTGGGGTTTTGAGGAGATAAGCCCTGGTAGTAGGACTGGGGTATTCTGTTCCCTTATATGGTTTGCAAGGATATAATTCTCTAGCCTTCCATGGCCATTGACCTCCCATGTTGGTTCCCCCGCATACATAGCAAGAAGAGATCTTCAGAATCTGGGCTATAGTCTCTGCTAGGGCTAGAAACAAGTTCCTTGCTGTGACTGAAATGGGAGGGGGCTACTTCTTATTTCTTCATAGAAGGAGTAGAAGCCTTGATGGGACATGGTTGGATGGGTGGTAATGACTCTCTTGAAATATAGCACAGTCCCTGGGTTTCTCCCTTGCCCATGAATCCAGATGCCAATTCGGGTGCCCCTTTGCCATTTTTAGTCTCCTGGGTTAATGATGGTAAAATGAACAGGATTACAGGCTTTTGATTGACAACCTGATGTAGTGGTCCCCTTCTTAAGGAGCACTGTTGTGCCTTCTTTTTCCCAAGTAGCCCATGAAACACAGCTTCAGCTGGGGCATAAAAACTCAGGTGTATAGGCATATAAACCGTTTTCCTCACACACGTATTTGTCATTGAGTGGGTATTCCCGCTCCCAATCTAAGCCTCTGCATGGTATATCAAGAGTCCTTGGGCTCTCTATGAAAAGTGCCCACTTTTTTCATATGACAGATGCCTCTGGGCCAATACCTATAACTGCACATACATCAAACAGTATTGATACCAGTCATTTGGGGTTACTAATTTGTATCTGACTGACCAAAGCCCACCCTCCCCCCACCTTAGGAGGATCGGACTTCCAACCAATCTTCGCTAGGGGAGTATTGTGGGTCAAAGCAAGTGTACTGACTCTCCTGTTGGCAGGTAGCATAGGTGGTCTTATTGTGTCTGCAGGTCTCCAGGACTTTTCCTTGGCATGACAAGTGCGTATGATATAGTAAGGTCCAGGTGACTCCCTGGCCTGACCTGGTTATGTGAATACATGCATCACAAGAAGAGGAATCTAGGTCTACAGAAGGGGTCCAGATTAGAAGCAACCAATACCAAATGAAGCATCCTATCTATAAAAGGAAGGTAAGTGCTAACAGAAACCTCTTAGAACACTCCCAGCTAGGTGGGGCGGCCTCTGCCAATCCTATGGTGGAAAGTAGAGCAAGAATCACAATAACAGTGAGACACAGGGGTGGTGGTGCATCACAGTAAGGAAACAGATATAGAAAACAAGGACAGTCTGTTTGTTTCACTGGACCGTCGATTCTTCAAGCTTCTGTGTGTAGATTAGTTAGCTTCTGCAGTCACTAAAGCAGGGCTGCAGTCTCCCAGAGCCTCTGCAGTTGCAGATTGCTTCTTCTGTGTGGTCAACTTGCATGGTGTTAATGGATGAGGAATGCACTCCCAGTTTTGAGATGCCAGCTTCACTCTGCTGTGGTGAATCCAGGGACCTACTTTGGCTACCTTTACTGCAGTAGGTGTGGACAAAATAATAGTGAACGGGCCTCTCCAGAAGGGTTTTAGGGGTTGGACATTCCACTCCTTCACCTATACAGCATCTACTGGTTAAAGGCGTGAGCAGCTGTGGTCAGACTCACAGGTAATCACTCCCTAACCCAATGGCGTAAGGTAGTTAGGGAGAGCCAAGGGCCTGCATCTGTTGCCTTAGGGTTAGATTGCCTATCTCATTTAGATCACCCCTTATACCCTTGATAATGGGGGGGGGGAGGGCATCCATAAAAGGTTTCATAAGGGGAGAACCCCCATCTACTTAGTGGGGCTACACCTGATTCTTAACAAGGTGATTGGCAACATCTGGTCCCAGTGTAGGTGGGTTTCCTGACATAGTTTACTTCATTGCAGCTTCAGGGTTTGGTTCGCTCGTTCCACCTTCCGGGAGCTCTGGGGTCAGTATGCCATGTGTAACTTCCAGGTGATCTTTAACCCCTTTGCCACCAGCCACACCACCTCAGCCTCGAATGCTGGCCCGTTATCTGATCCCATAGTGATAGGGATCCCAAACCGAGGAATGATTTCTTTTTCTTTTTAGTGTTTGTTTTATTTTTGAGAGAGAGAGACAAAGAGAAAAAGCACGAGTGTTGGAGGGGCAGAGAGAAAGGAGACACAGAATTGGAAGCAGGCTCCAGGCTCTGAGCTGTCAGCACAGAGCCCGACATGGGTCCTGAACCCACAAACCTCAAGATCATGACTTGAACTGAAGTCAGAGGCTTAATCAACTGAGCCACCCAGAGGCCCTGAGGAATGATTTCTTTTAGAAGAAGTCGGGCCATTTCATGTGCCTCTTCTGTGCAAGTAGGGAAGGCTTCCACCCACCCTGAGAAAGGGCACACAAAGACCAACAGATATTTACAGCCTCGGACCTGGGGCAGCTCAGTGAAGTCCACCATCATATTTTCAAATGGGGCTCCCTGTACACTCTGCACCCCAGGGGCATCCTTGGGTCCCTGACGTGGGTTATTCTGGGCACACATTTCACATTGCTCACACACGGCTCAGACAATGCTGGAGAGTTGAGGGATGTAGAAATGTTGGCTCAGCGTAGTCTTGAGAGCTGTCCAGCCAATATGGGTTTCCTGATGGAACTGCTTGACAAAAGCTGGAGCCAGGGCCTTAGGAATTGCTACTTGGCTGTCTTCAAATTTCCACCATCCACCTGGGAGGTAGCTTCCATTTTCAGTCATAAAACAGGTACTGTCATGTTGTAATTAGGGTCCCATTCTGCCAGTGGACTAGGGAACAGTGTAGCGGCTAAAGCTGCTGATTCTGTTTCTTTGGAGGCTGCAGGCTTTGCCTCTCGGTCTGCCTTATGGTTTCCCTGTGCAGCCGTGGTTTCTCTCCCTTGATCTCCCTGACAATGCATGACTGCCACTCTTTTAGGGGCCCACACAGTGTCTAAGAGTTCAAGGATTTCCTTATCACACTTTATGTCTTTTTCTCCTGAGTTTATTAGACCCTTCTCTTTATATAAAGCCACATATATGTGGAGGGTGGTGAAGGTATACTTAGAGTCTGTGTATATTAACATGTATGCCTGCCGCCAGTTGGAGGGCTCAGGTTAGTGCGATGAGCTCTGCCTTCTGTGCCAAAGTCCCCTTTGGCAGGGGTTTGGCCCCAATGATAGAATTCAGGGTCACCACCACCCTGCAAGGCATTCTCCCTCTTTCACAAAACTGCTATGTCAGTGAAATACTCAGCGTCAGGGACCTTGAGGGGCTGGTCCTTCAAGTCTGGTCGGCTGGAGAACACCTTATCCATGACTTCGATACAGTCATGGTCTGGTTGATCTGGCCTGACAGGCTGTAGGGTTGCAGGGTTTAGGGTTCACTACTTCTAGGTGAATGTGCGGGTTCTCACAAAGCATTCCCTGATATCTGATCATCCAGGCATTGGTTAGTCAGTATTGTCCCTTGTATTCCATTGTCAATATTGAATGTGGCATTTGGACTGTCAATTCTTGTCCCATAGATAACTTGTCATCCTCAGACACTAAGAAGGCCATGGCTGCAAGTTCCCATAGGCAGAACAGCCAGCCTTGGGCAACACAGTCAAGCTGCTTGGAGAGATATGCCACCGGGTGATGCCATGACCCCAACATCTGGGTTATGACTCCCACTGTGATGCCAGGACACATAGGAGGGTAAGGAGCTGCCTATTTCCTTCCACGCAGTCCTCCCGACACCTTCCAGCTGCAGTAAGTCATCTATGTGCTGAAGCAGGACACAGCCATATTGATCCACTGGGAAGGCTCTTAGGTCTGAGGCTAATGCAGTGCCAAAAATGGTGGGGTAGTTTTTGAACCTCTGAGGCAATCTGGTCCAAGTCAACAGGCTCTTGTCACGATTTTCAGGATTCTCCCCCCGGAAGGTGAAGATCAGTTGATTCTGGGGGTGGCGGGGGGGGGGGGCAGGTGGATGCAGAAGAAGGCATCCTTGAGGTCTAGGCATGTGAAGGCAGCTACGGCAGGGATAAGACCCAAGATAGTGTATGGGTTTGGGACAACTGGGTGCAGGGTGACGGCGGCCTGGTTTATTGGGCACAGGTCTTGGACTGGCCGATAGTCATCAGTACCTGGTTTCTGGATTGGGAGGAGAGGCATGTTCCAAGATGATTGACAGGGTCAGAGGATTCCGTATTTTAGAAGTCTTTCCAGGTGCTTCTGTATCTCCACCTGTGCTTTACAACGGATGAAATATTGTTTTTGGTGGATTGGCCCTGACCCTGGCTTTAGTTGTACAATTGCTGGAGGTATGTTCCGGGGCCAGTGCTGGTGGGTTGTCCTCAGCCCACACCCCCGGTACTCTTCAGAGGGAAGCTCAGGTCCCTGTTGTGGCCCCTCCATGAGACTGTAGAGGTGCCATTCTTCCCCTTGGGGAATTGTGAGAGCCATACTCTTTTCTTCCTGTTTTCTTAGAGTCAGAGCAGCTTGTCTATGGGAGTTGAAAGTTATCTGGGCCTGTAGCTTTCCCAGCAGGTCCTGGCCCATTAAAGCCACGGGGCAGTTGGGGAGTTACAGGAGTTCATGGATGACTTCATGGCCACCTAAATTGCATCGCTGAGGCAGCAGGAAAGGATGGTGTGTCTGATTGCCCATGGCCCCCAATATGGTGGCTTGTTTCTGTGAGAGGGGGCCCATGGGTTGGGTCATCACCGAGTGACTGCCCCAGTAGCTACCATGAAGTCGATGGGTGGCCTCCCCACATTAATTCAGACCATAGGCTCTTGGGGGCCTTAACAAAATAGAGCCTGGTCTGTGCTATCCCTCCTCATAGTCCTCCATGGTGGCTAGCCCCACAAAATCCTCTTCAGGGGCCCCATGAGGCTGTGATGCTGGTTGGTACTGGCCCTGGACCACATGGCCTCTTTCTTTCTTCTTGGGGCCCTGCTGAGAATTACCCAGCCACAGGGGGCACTCAGTTTTCCAGTGGCTCTCCTGATGACAATGAGCACACTGGTTCCGTTCTAACTTTGGTCCTGGGTGAGATGATCCTCCCCAACGTTCCCCTTTTTGGCCCCGGCCCTGTCCCTGTGGGGCACCTTTCCAGGAGCATTCTGACTGCTTTACCAAGGCAACAGCTAACAAGTTTGCCTTTTTCTGAATCTTCTTGTGTTCTTGCCTCTGCACTGCCTGATCACGGATGACAAACACCTGAGTTGCTACTTCCAGTGACTGACTGGCATTCATGCCTGTGAAACCCTCTAGCTTTTGCAGCTTGCACTGGATGTCCCCTTCAGCCTGACCTATGAAAGCCACAATGACGATCGGCTGGTTAATGAGTGCCTCTGGATCAAGAGGAGTGTAGAGATGAAATGCCTCACATAGTCTCTCATAGAACTGGCTCGGGCTCTTCTCGGGTCCCTGGAGCACTTCTGATGTTTTATTTATATTTATGGCCTCCCCCCCCCCCCACCTTTCTTCATGCAATTTAGAAGGGTTTCTTGATACTGTTCAGTCCTTGTGAGCCCTCCATATGCACTTGAGTCATTTGGGTCCCATTTGGGGCCCTCCCTAGGGAAGTGAGTCTGAGCATAAGCATGGGTGTCTAGTGTCCCAGCTGGGGCATTCTCCTCTAACCATTTTAGAGCCACTTGGGTAATTTGGGGATACTTCTCCGTGTTAAAGAGGGTCAGGAGGAGTTGGTGGGAGTCCATTCGAGGTGGTTTATAGGTTTGAATTATGGACTGCATTAATTCAATCATAGCCTGGGGCTTCTCCTATAGGAGGGAGTATGGTGCTTCTAATTTAGGAGGTCCATAGTGGTAAAGGGTTGGTACACAAAAACACTGGACTCCTCGGATCTGGTCTTCCTGATCATAATAGATGGGTCCCCTAGTTTCCCTCAGTGGCATCTGTAGGGCTCCCTGGTGTTGCTGCAGGGAGCGACTGTCTTCCCTGGCTTGATCTTCTAGCTGCCTTCCAGCAGGGGTGTATGCAGTTAGGACCCAGTGAGCCAGTCACATCCAGAGAGGCTGGTGGTGCTAGAGGAGGCAAGGCCTCAGGACTAGGGGCAGGCTCCGGTGGGGTTTCAGAAGCCCTGGTGGCTGGAGGTGCAGGTGGCAGTGAGGGGTACAGTGGGCAATATGGTGGTGGGGTCCCCTCAGGCTCTCCCCACAGTATGGGTTTTTCAGGTTTTGGCCGGCATTTGGAGGAAACCGTGACATGAGCCATTATAACTTTACAGTTCTCTTCAATACAGACTTTTGGCCAAGGCGACCAGGATAGGACCAGGTCTTGCCAACAGTCAATATAAGGAAATTGGTCAGGGTGGCCTGGATCCCCCACAACGACTCTGAACACTCGGCCAACGAGTTCATTTTCTTTTTTTTTTTTTTCCAACTTTTTTTTTTTTTAATTTTTACTTATTTATTTATTTATTTTTTTTTGAGACAGAGACAGAGCATGAACAGGGGAGGGGCAGAGAGACAGGGAGACACAGAATTGGAAGCAGGCTCCAGGCTCTGAGCCATCAGCCCAGAGCCCGATGAGGGGCTCGAACTCACGGACCGCGAGATCGTTACCTGAGCTGAAGTCGGACGCTTAACCGACTGAGCCACCCAGGTGCACCCAATGAGTTCATTTTCAAGTGGGCCTTTGGAGGGCCAGCTTACCAAGATCAATGGCCAATTAATTTCCCAGAATGTCCGGAGCTTTCTGGGAGTTTTTTTCACACTATAATCTCCTGAACATCCCTTTTTGAAATTCCTCAACATACACTGTAGGGGAGTCAGTTTACTCTGCTTTCTTCCCCCTAAGGGACAACTTACTTGCACAAGAGAGAAAAAGGGGGAAGGGAGGGACTAATTTGGAGCGGACGCACACGCGCTTCCGGCGGCTCTCCTCTCAGAGGTATTTCAGGTGCCTCTTAGTATTGACGGGTTCAGTATCAAGCCCTGCTTCGGATAGACTGAGCGGGAAGTCTGACACCGCCCTAAGCCATATGAGGTTGCCAGGGAACCGCGGACCAGGACTCAACACTCGCTTCGGCTCATTGGTCAGGTCAGAACTTTTCTGCTGTCGGTTGCATTCACACACAGCCACACAGCGACTCCATCCCGCTGCCCAGTGCCCAGCGCCTTAGCGTTGTGGTTCCGGTTGCCTACTCCCGCAACCCTGGCAGGTGGTCAGGCTCCTCTTCTGCCTCTTAGGGGCAGGTCTGCCCAAACGATCCTGGGTGCTTACCAGTCTGATGGGCGGTGCTCCTTGAGGTGGTTCCTGGGCTTCACTGGGTCCCTTTGTGCACCTGGGGTCCTTGCCCCAGTGCGCTGGGAGGGGCTGGTCTATGAATCAAGCGGTCAGCTGGCGCCAGGTGATGTTACTTCTCCCGGTGCCCCAAGTTTCATACCCCGGCCACAAGGGAGGTGAAACACCGTCTCCGCTTCCGGGGTGAGCCCCCATGAAATGTAGTGGCCAGTCACATACAGAGTCGATACACTGAGGCTTTTCTTTCCGTGCCAACATGGGCTCAGCGTGCCAAGACCCCAAAAGGTTGAGCCCCGAGCACAGCGGGGGCAGAGGCAGGGGTTGCCTTTTGTACAATTTTTGCTCCTTTGTCTCCCATATATGGTAACATACAGTCTGAATGGCGGTCTATGTTACAGAGTGGTGAGGAATGTTGCGCACGCGCACATAGCCAGGTTGCCTTCCTTTGTCTTGAGGTTTTCACCACATTCTGTAGGGAGGGGCTCTACCACAAGGTCATGACCTGAACTGAAGTCAGTCGCTTAACCGACTGAGCAACTGAGGCGTCCCATGACCGTCTTTTTTTTTTTTTTTTTTTTTTTTTGGAAAAGCACAACAGCCATAATCAGAGGAATTTGTGTCAGAAAGTTATATTTTATAGTGGAAGATCCTAAAATGTTAAAAACTCTTTCACTTGTGTTCAGTTTCTGTGCTTGAGTGAATTACTTATCATGAGTGGAGATCTTCTATGGGGATAAACAGCTTTGGTAAATGTTAGAAATAGTGCATGTTTCAGCTATTTTCTTTTTTTTTAATTTTTAGTGTTTATTTATTTTTCAGAGAGAGAGAGACAGAAAGAGAGAGAGACAGAGTGTAAGCAGGGGAGGAGCAGAGAGAGAGGGAGACACAGAATCTGAGACAGGCTCCAGGCTCTGAGCTGTCAGCACAAAGCCCAGTGCCGGGCTCAAACTCATGAACCCTTAGATCATGACCTGAGCCGAAGTCAGAGGCTTCACGGACTGAGCCACCCAGGTGCCCCTGTTTTAAAGCATTTTAAAGCATTAACTTTTGAGTATTTGCCCTTATTTCCATTTGGGGTAATCCAAGATAGTTTAGTTTCAGAGATTTTTTTTTTCTGTTATTTTTTTTAGAAATAATAATCAGATATGTTGTCATCTAGCAAGGAAAAGAAAAGATATAGTTCATATCTTATTTTATTTTATTTTATTTTATTTTATTTTATTTTATTTTATTTTATTTTATTTATTTTTGAGAGTGAGCACTAGTGGAGATGGGCAGAGGGGGAGAGAGAAAGAGAGAGAGAATATTACAGGCTCCACGCTTACTGTGGGTCCTAACTCCGGGTTCCATCCCAGGACCCTGGGATCATGACCTGGGCTGAAATCAAGAATTGGAAGCTCAACCGACTGAGCCACCCAGCTGCCTCTAATTCATATCTTGTAAGGAAAAAAAATCAACTGATGTTGACTTTAAGCACAAATGTAGACAGCAGAGTATGGCAGAGTGAGATGTTTAGGGGCATGGACACTACATGGGTTCAAGTCCCAGTTTTGCCACTCCCTGGGTGAATCACTTTGGGCACATTGTGCAGCCTCTCTGGGCCTGCTTCCTCAGCTCTAAGATGGGGACCATCATAGTACCTACCTCATAGGGTTGTGTGAGGATTAAGTGACAGTGCTTGTAATATGCAGTCAGGCCTCCCAAGACAATGATGACAGCCAACACTTACAGGACATTTAATAAATGCCAGCTAGTGTTCTGTGTGCTAAGGATAACCTCTGAGACAGGCACTATTATTATTCCCATTTTGCCATTGAGGAAACTAAGGCACTGAGTGGTTAAATAACTTACTCAAGATCACATAGCTACTTAGTGGTGGACTAGAGAGCCCAGGTGGTTTGCTCCAGAATACTTGCTCTTTTTCTGCCCTATTCCCTGAGGGTGGCTAAAATTCCTGTGGAACTTGTACGTGCTGGAGGTCAGGGAAGTGTGTTAGTGGAGGTCGTTGAGAGGGTTGAACTGTGGGCTGGCCCCAGGCAACTGGAGGCTCTTCACCCCCTCCTTGTCCTTGTAATGTAAATTCCCCCTGCCACCAGCACCCTTCCCTCTTTGTAACACAGCCTTGATAGAGGTTGACTGAATCCAGTCAAGGCAGCTGCAGAAACTTGTTTTGATGTATGTATACATTGTGAAATGATCACCACAGTCCAGCTATATAACTTATTCATCATCTCTACCTAGTAACCATTTTGTGTTAGTGTGTGTGGTGAAAAGACTTAAATTGAGATCCTTAGCAAATTTGAAGTATACAATGCAGTTTTGTTGCAGTTTCCTTCTTAACATTTTTTTTAAATGTTCTGTTAATATTTTGAGAGAGAGTGTGAGCAGAGGAGGAGCAGAAAGAGGGAGACAGAATCTGAAGCAGGCTCTAAGCTCTGGGCTGTCAGAGTAGAGCCAGATGCGGGGCTCGAACTCAAAAGCTCTGAGATCATGGCCTGAGTTGAAGGTGGAGACTTACCTGACTGAAACACCCAGGTGCCCCATTTTTTCCTTCTCTTTTAAGGCTGATGATTGTTCATTGTGTGTGTAATATATATAATATTGAATGATTATTCAGCCTTAAAAAAAAGAAGGGTATCCTGCCATTTTCAACAGTATGGATGAAACTGGAAGACATTATGCTAAGTGAAATAAGCAGACACAGAAAGCCAAATACTGCACAATACTGCATACTTATTTTTTTTAAAGTTTATTTATTTGGAGAGAGACAGAAAAAGTGTACGTGCAAGTGGGGGAGGGGCAGAGAGAGAGGGAGAGAGAGAGAGAGAGAGAGAGAGAGAGAGAGAGAATGAGAATCCCAAGCAGTTTCCATGCTGTCAGCATGGAGCCTGAGCAGGGCTCAAACCCATGAACTGCAAGATCATGACCTGAGCAAAGTTGGACACTTAACTTACTGGGCCACCCAGGTGCCCCACGGCATACTTATTTTTAAAGATACTTTCCCAGTAAAGCCTTTTCTGACTTTCCATGGCTTGCTCCATAGCTACCTGTACACAGTTGCCTATATATATTTATTTTATTTTATTTTATTTTATTTTATTTTATTTTATTTTATTTTATTTTATTTTATTATTTTATTTTATTTTATTTTATTTTTTATTTTATTTTATTTTATTTATATTTATTTATTTATTTATTTTTTACTGTGTGTGTCTTTCCCACTAGAATGTGCTGCTGTCCCTATTCAGGGCAGTTATTTTTGCCCAGTTTTTGTATTCCCAGGGCTTATTAGATTGCTTGGCTCATAAAAGGCTATCAAATATTTGTTGAATGAATAAATGAAGGAATGAACTAATGAATAGACTTATCAGGGTAGTAGGTATTATTTTGTGAAGGGTTATGGCCAGCCCTTGACACACAAATTCCCTGAGAGGCACAAATGGAAAACACCTGGATCCTGCAATGCAGACAAGGGTATTATCTTAGAGCTGGTGCAACAAGAATGTTGAGGCATGCAATCTGAACATTAGGGATTGGCATTGGCTTCTTGAGTAGCAAATGTTGTTTCTGGATTTTAATGTGTCTGAGGCATTAACAAATCAGGGAGCCCTCCATTCTATGCTTCTCTGACCTAGTGAGCTAAAATTCCAGTGTGCCACCATGGAAAGCAGGGAAGTAATGGGGAGCTGCATCTAGCCACCTGCATTTTAGACAGATATTCTTTGCACTATTTGCTGTGTTGGGAGTGGACCAAAATAAAAGCAGCTTAAGCTACTTAAAGTCTTCCATCTTGCAAAACCTCAAAATTAAAGCAGGCTTCAGTAGTCTAGTCTAATTTGCTATTGTCAGTTTTTTTATGATTTTTGCTAAACTAACTGGTTTGAAACTGTATTTTATTGTTTGATGCAGATTTTCAAAACTTTTAGTCTTGTATTTAAAAAAAAAAGTTGTCATATCTCAATTCCTGATCCTCTGAGTACTTTGTCTTTGCTTGCTGATTAAAATCAACAGAATTTTGTCCATTTTATGGGTTTTTTCAAAGAGCTATCTTTGGGGTTATTTATCAATTCTGTTTTCTTATTCATTACTTTCTTCTTTTATTAATTCC
This sequence comes from Panthera pardus, assembly GCF_024362965.1. NCBI lineage: Eukaryota > Metazoa > Chordata > Mammalia > Carnivora > Felidae > Panthera > Panthera pardus. Next base: position 80,262,675 of record NW_026526810.1, on the reverse strand, counting down.
TTTTTTGTGCTTACCCTTGACTTGTTTTATTGTTTTCTTATAAATGCTCAGTTCATTTTTTTTAATGCTTAATATTTAAAGTGTTTATTAATATTTTTGTCTGAGTGTCTCATTGGTGATATCGTATCCTTTTATATGTAGTGTTCTCATTTTGGTATCTCTCAGTTGATCCTAATCATAGCTTTCATTTTTTTTTTTTTTTTTTACTTGATAGGTTTATAGGAAGTATACATATCTATTATATGTATATCATATCCATGGCATACATTATACCGTATCCCTGGTGTACATATCCATTAACTTGGGCTTACTATGTATTTCTTGAAATATCATCCTTGTTTATTTTTTGCCTACTTGATTTCTCAGGATAGAGACTGTGTCAAAGTCTCCTGCTACTACTGAGATGCTGAAAGTGTATTCTTGTATTTCTGAACACCTGTTTCCTGTATGTGTTTCAATACAATCCTAGTCAGCATAAAAGATTTGACTGTTATGATGGTATTAAGGATCATGTCACTTATTAATATAACATGATCCTATTTACCCCATGTAAGGCTTTTGGCCTTAAATTCCTCTCTTAATTTGATATTAGTATTTTCATTGTTGCTTCTTTTATATTTGTCTTTGTCTTTCATACATTTTCCTTCCCTTTAACTTTTATCTCTTTATGTCACTTTGTATTAGATAGGGCTCTTAAAGACAATCTGCAACCCATTTGACTCTAAGACATTTGGTTTTACTTTTCATCTTGTTTCAAGTTTTATTTTCCTTTTTTTTTGTTTTTTTGCATTTTCATTATTTTGAAGTATGGATCTCATTTTCTTTGCTTTTTATCTTCCTTTGGAGATACTCACACACATATTTGAATTCTGCTCGTGGTACTTAGTTTCAGAGTTTTTCAAAAGCATTCTGCAACTTACATTTCTCTACCATAAACGAGTAGAACTATATCTTTGATTACCATGGCAGAGTAGTTTCATCTACCTTCCACCTTCTCATTCCTCATTGTCCCTCACCCACCCAGTTTTTGTTAATGGGATCTGGATTTTTACATCTAGATTATTGTAAAAATTTTAAAAGTTATGTTTTGATATTGCTTTAGTTTAGTTTTTTTTTTTTAAACCTATTTCTGCAGTATTTAAATTAAACATAAAAATCCTTTTGTGTTATGACTCCCTCATTTTTAACTTCCTTTTAGGCCTCTTCTCTTGGTCATTTGAAATTTGTCTTCCAATATGTATTTTTTTTCCTCTATGTATTTTTTAAAAGAATTATACATGAGTGGGTATATTTTCTGAAATATTTATTTGTTTTATTGCTTTCCCAAGTGTGAGACAACTTGGTTGCACATAAAATTCTTGGATCAAAATGAGTTTCTCCTTAAAAGGTTTAAAAGCTTTTTTCCAATGACCGCTGGCCTTGAATCTTACAGTACATCGTGTTTTAATCCAGAGTTGAAAAAAATAGGTGGTAGTGTGGTGTAATGGTTCAGAGGACTGACACGAGTACCTCGCAAACAGGGGTTCAAGGCTTCTATTTACCACTTATCTGCCTACTACTTACCAGCCATAGGATATTGGAAAAGTTAGGTCTTGGTTTTCCCACTAGTGTAAAGAAGGAAACTGATGTTGAGATTAACCTCACAGAGTTATTGTGAGGATTCAGTGAGTTAATTTATATAACCGCCTAGCATCTGTTATCATTTATTTGATTTCCTATTCTGTTTCATTTTGGACTTCTTTTTCTGGGGATATCTGTTGTCTAAATTTCAATGTCGTCTTTCTTTTTCCTCCATGGTCATCATCCCCTCTCTCATTGCTTTCATCTTTGATCTCTACCTCTGTATTTTATAAGAGTATATAAGTTTGCCTTCATTTTTTTTTCTTTTATCATACCTGCCTTTTCTCTCAACCTAGATTGAATTCTGCTAATATGTGTCTAAAGCTTTTTAAAGTTGTGAAATATGAACATACAGAAAAGTGTCTACATCCTAAACGTACAGCTTGAGAAATTATAAGAGAACAAAGTGGGTACCAAGTCAGGTTGAGAAAGAATATTGTAGCATTCCAGGGTCTCCACACAGGCCTCATCTCAGGCACAGACCCTTTGCTCCTGTCAAATGTCCCATACTTCTTTTTTAATTTTTTAAAAATGTTTATTCATATTTGAGCGCGGGGGGGGGGGGGGGAGAGTGTGTGGGGGAGGGGCAGAGAGAGAGGGAGACACAGAATCTGAAACAGGCTCCAGGCTCTGAGCTGTCAGCACAGAGCCCGATGCAGGGCTGGAACTCACAAACCATGAGATCATAACCTGAGCAGCAGTCAGATCATAAACTGAGCCACCCAGGTGCCCTAGATGTGCCACACTTCTGATCTTAACCACTGCCTTACTTTTGTTTTTTAATAATTTGACTACCTACGTATGCATCCCTAAATATCATAGCATTTCAACTTCTAGGGGCACCTGGGTGGCTCAGTTGGTTGAGAGTCCAACTTTGGCTTGAGTCATGTTCTCGCGGTTGGTGGGTTCAAGTCCCACATCAGGCTTTATGCAGACAATGCAGGGCCAGCTTTGGATTCTCTGTGTCCCTCTTGCTCTCTGCACCTCCCCCACTTGCACGTGTGTGTGTGTGTGTGTGTGTGTGTGTGTGTGTGTGTGTGTGTGTATATATGTGTACACGCGCATGCGCACCCGTGCTCTCAAAAATAAATAAGTATTAAAAAATTAAAAAAATGTTTCTGGCTTCTTCCACAGAGTGTGTGATGAGTGCTGTGGTGAGTAGTTTTAGGTTGCTCGTTTTCATTTCTGAAGAGTATTCTATTGTTTGTGTGTACTAACATACTATCCCATTTACAGTTGGACAGTGGGTTGTCTTTTTTTGCTAATACAAGCAATGCTGCTGTAAACATTCTTTAAAAACTTAAAAAAATAAAACTGTATATATTTAAGCTATACAATGTGGTGATTTGATATATATTTACATAGTGAAATGATTACTACAGTCAAGCTAATTTAACGTATCTTCTCCTATACTCACATTTTTTGTATGTGATTACAGCATCTAAAATCTACTCTCTTAGCAAATGTCTGGTATTCAATATAGTATTAACTTGAAGTGTGTATCCTGGTGCCCCTGTGACATTTCTTTGGATAAATATTAGATCTAAGAGAGGGTTTATTGGTTAATAGGGTATGCATGTGATTAGCCTAGTAGATATCATCAAACCATTCACCAAACAGTGCTGTGTGCCATAGTGCACATAGTGATTTCCTTAAAATCATTTATCATTTTGCCGTCTCATTTCAGCCTGCTCCTTCCTTGTCCCACTTCTCTTCATTAAATCCTGTGTCTTTTTATATTTTCCTTAAAAAGCTAATCAGAGTTTGGAAAATTTCTTCTGGAGTATAAAAAGAGTTTATTTTTGGAGGTTCTTTTTTTCTTCGTCTCTTACATATTGTTCTCTTTTTCTTTATCCTGTGATTTCTTCCCATAGACTCATGTTGGTTTTTCTTCCTTCTTTTCCTTGAACAAGGTGAGATAAATCCAGACTGTATTTATCATCAGACAGGGTGAGTAGGTCCTTTTTTATTTGCACTTCACTCATATCTCCCACAAAAACGTATAGATGTCTTGATATGGTCCAAAGATGTTTTGATATGGTCTCTTTTCCAGAAGAGATAAATGTTTTTAATGGTTTCTTTTTCAGAGAAGGGCAGGTTAATGCACTTGAGCCTTCAACTTTACTTCCCATTTCTTTTTAAAAATTTTTAAATGTTTATTTTTTGAGAGAGAGAGACAGACAGGCAGACAGACAGACATACGCAGACAGCAAGCCGGGGAGGGGCAGAGAGAGAGAGAGGGAGAGAGAAATCCCAAGCAGGCTCCCCACTGTCCATGCAGAGCCTGATGTGGAGAACTCACGAACTGTGAGATCGTGACCTGAGCCAAAACCAAGAGTCACATGCTCAACTGACTGAGCCAGCCGCTCAGGCGCCCCCACCTAACTTCACATTTGTAAGTAGGCATTTGTTTAACTGACGCACTGTCTATCTCTAATGCTTGATTCTGTGATATATGAAGCATCGTAATACATAAAAACTACTATCCCCAGCAGTCAGGTTACTATGGCAGAAGCCACCAGCTGCCACCGAACCCGCGATGCATCTTCTTGCACCTCTGTACGCATACTTATCACCCACGACTTCCTGGCATTTGCAGTCTCTGCTTGGGTAGAGATTTGGGGGAGTAGGGTGGGAAAAGGGAGTATTGGGGTGATATTGTATTTGGCACATGGAGAATCACCTAAGGGAGGATAAAGGGCAGTGACCTTTTTCTCTGGGTTACATTCTTTTGGACTCTGAGTCAGTGAATGGAAAGTGGGGGTGGATAAAAATAGCTTTTTTGAGTTTGAGGTGAAGCTCAAGCCCTTGTGGTAATGTGGGGGAGGTGGGTTAATGGTTGGGAAGGGGCCTGGGGGCACCCTCTGGGCAGCCGGTAATCTTTCTATTGATCTGGGTGCTAGTTACACAGGTGAGTTTTAGTTTGTGAAAATTCAATGTATCATTTAGGATACATGAGCTTTCCTGTATCTATATTACACTTTAATAAAAAAATCTTGTTGCTTGTGTCAGTAAAGAATCTGTATTTTTTTTTTCTCCCCTAAGTGGCTTCTTTTTCATGATGCAAACCAGAGTATGTGGCATTTTTCTATTTGTACATTTCCAGAAGTCTTGGACTTTGATTCCACTAAGATTCAGGCACAAGGTTATTGATCACTTAGTTATATGTGTGGTGGGTTTTGTCTTATATTTTCATGGCTATTTCAGTGCAAACATAGGAGCACCTTTATGGGAGGATGTTAACCATATTCCACTTTGGCCTGGAAGGCATAAGACATTACACATAATTAGCAAAGTAGAGACACATGAAGGCAATGTATATAGTCTTAAATCTGAACCGTATCCGCTGGAAACATTATAGTAAAGAAGCATTAATATCTGTGAAGAATTAAATCTAAATCTGTCTTGTCATTTTATGGGATAATGGTACCAGTTTCAGGATGACTACTGAGATTTTTAAAACTTACCTTTTGAGCTATTTAAACTAATTTTATGTCTCAGCATAAAAGCAGATTGATGACATCTAGTGAATTGACGATGTCAAGATAGACAATCCACATAATTAAAAATGTATCCTCTTTCACATACCATTAGTATCATATGTACCCTGAGGAGTAAAAACTACTAGTTTTTCCTGAATTAGTTATATTTTTAAATGGACCAGGACAGTGTTTTTCAAACCTGATTGTGTATCAAAATCAGTTTAGGGAGCTTGTAAAAAATCTATACTTAATTGCTGTCACACCCAGACTTACTGAGATAGTATACCCATGGGTGTGCCTGGATGTGGTATGCATTTTAATGCATTGGACTTGGGTAAACATTTTCTCTTTCTGTTTTTCTAAGACTCTGAAATGCTATCCTTACAGCTACATCTGGCCCAGAGGGATCGTTGGGTCTGGTCTTCTGGTCCTAAGGGCTCCTTGTATAGACTGTCTTGAAGGGAAAGCAACTGTCTTTCAAGAAGGTGTTGTTGAGGGGCTCCTGGGTGGCTCAATTGGTTGAGTGTCTGACTCTGGATTTTGGCTCAGGTCATGATCCCAGGGTCGTTGGATTGAGCCCCTCATCAGGCTCCATGCTGAGTGTGGAGCCTGCTTAAGATTCTCTCTCCCCCACTCCCTGCTTGCTCTATCTCTCTCCTTAAAAAAACAAACAAAAAAAAAAAAAAAAAAAGAGGGAGTTGTTGACATTTTGTAACAATTTCAGAGTTGGGATGGATTTTAGGGAAGAGGAGGCAATGTGAGTCCAGTAGTATCATGCATAGGGAGCTGAAACTTGAGTGTATGGGGTCATGGAAGAAGTCTAGAATCCCATGGAAAACCACTGTTAAAACTGGGGCTGTCGATTACACCTCACTGGCTACAAGTGTCCATGAGGGCAGGCTGATGGAATAGAAACAACAAGGGCATTGTAAGCACAAAGTTTAATATTTGAATCCAAGTTTTTACACTTTATAACTGTTTGACTTTGACCAAGTTAATCTACTTGTCAGAGCTTCAGTTCTTTTCATTAAAAAATGAAGGAAAATAATATCTACCTCATTGGGTTGTTGTTGAGAAAATGTGAATGTGAACATGCCTTGGTATAGGGCCTGGGACATAGAAGGCTCTCAAGAAATATGTTTTTTTCTCCTTATCTATGCATTCTCCTTCTTTTCAATCCACTCTTCATGAGTTTTTAAGAATTTTTTCAGATGGAGTGAATGGGATTTAAAATTTTTTTTAATTTAAATTTTTAATTTTATTTTTAGAGACAAAGAGCACGAACAGGGGAGAGGGGCCGAGGGAGAGAATCTTAATCAGGATCCATACCCAGTACAGAGCCCGATGCAGGGCTCGATCTCATGACCCTGGGATCATGAGCTGAGCTGAAATCAAGAGTTGAATGCTCAACTGACTGAGTATCCAGGTACCCTTCCCTAAAAAATTTTTTTCTTTAAATTGAGGTATAATTATAGCACTGCTAGGAATTTACCCAAGGGATACAGGAGTACTGATGCATAGGGGCACTTGTACCCCAATGTTTATAGCAGCACTCTCAACAATAGCCAAATTATGGAAAGAGCCTAAATGTCCATCAACTGATGAATGGATAAAGAAATTGTGGTTTATATACACAATGGAATACTACATGGCAATGAGAAAGAATGAAATATGGCCTTTTGTAGCAACGTGGATGGAACTGGAGAGTGTGATGCTAAGTGAAATAAGCCATACAGAGAAAGACAGATACCATATGGTTTCACTCTTATGTGGATCCTGAGAAACTTAACAGAAACCCATGGGGGAGGGGAAGGAAAAAAAAAAAAAAAGTTAGAGTGGGAGAGAGCCAAAGCATAAGAGACTGTTAAAAACTGAGAACAAACTGAGGGTTGATGGGGGGATGGGAGGGAGGGGAGGGTGGGTGATGGGTATTGAGGAGGGCACCTTTTGGGATGAGCACTGGGTGTTGTATGGAAACCAATTTGACAATAAATTTCATATATTAAAAAAAATGTGATTTTGAATAAAAAAAATATTGAGGTATAATTGATATGTAACGTAACAGGTGCACAACATAGTGATTCAGTGTTTGTATACACTGAAATTATCACCACAATAATTCTAGTTACCATCTATCTCCATAAAAGTTATAAAATTTAAATTTAAATTTAAATGTTTTTATTGTGATGAGAACTTTTAAGATTTATTCTCTTAGCAACTTTCAAATGTGAAATACAGTATTATTAACTATAGTCACTATGTTGTACATGAAATCCCCATGACTTATTTATTTTACAACTGGAAATTTGTACCTCTTGATCCCCATGACCTATTCATTTTACCCTCAACCCCCTTTCTCTCTGACAACAGCTAATCTGTTCTCTGATCTGTGAGTTTTGTTTTGTTTGTTCATTTGTTTTGTTTCTTTTTGAGTTTTTAATGTCTCATTTGTTGCTCTGGTAGTTTTGTAGCAAAAGTAATAAACAAAATAATGAATTCCATTCATTCATTCATTCAACAAATATTTTTCAAGTACCTGTTTCAGTTATCCATTGTATAATAAATCCCCAAATTTAGTGGCTTAAAACAATAAAAAAGCTCAGTTTTCTTATAGTTCTGCAGTATGGGCTCAGTTGCAGAGTTTGATTGATCTTATTGGTCACTCCTGTGGCTCACTCATCTTGGGGAGCAGCTGAGGGTTGGACTAAATTGCAACACTGGGATGACAAGGGCCTCCTTCCCTTCAGCAGAGCAGCCCAACTTCTTATATAGTAGCTCAGAACCCCCATGGGCTCAAAAGTAGAAGTTCCAGATCTTCTCAAGGCTTAGACCAGGAATTGACAGTGTCACTTCCAAGTCTCTGATTAGAAGCAATCACATAGTATATGCCCCAATTAAGTGGACAGGGAAGTACACAAATGTGTGAATATTGGGTGTTGTGGTTCACTGGGAGTTACTGATGTAATTGTCACAATGACTGTTGCTGTGGTAGATATTGACAAAGGGTCAATGATATGAGGAAGCAAAACTGATGTCAAAAGGTTACATTCTAGTTGGAAATGAGGTTAATATAGAAGTACTTACAAATAATACTGAATTAAGGCTATTAAGTCCTTATACAATTGTCAGATCTGTGCTGAGAGAAGAATTCTGTATGGAGATGGAGTGCTTGAGGCAAAGTCATGGATGCACGCACAGTGAGTGAGGTGGATTCTTGAGAGAGGGGTAAGAGTTTCCCTAAGAGGAAGGCTGTGTACTTCAACAGTCGTTAAGCTCTGTGATAGTTCATACTCCACACCTGGGATGTTTGATGTCCTTTCTGAACAGGTGCTTGGTTTTAGAATCTTTCTAGGCCACCCCCATTCCTCAGATGCCTTCTGGTTTATTAGGTGGAGCTTAGCTCAGGAGGGAAGGAGATAGAGACATGTGCAGCAAGAGCAAAGAGGATAAAGCTTGACAAAGCAGGGCAGGGATGAAAGAAACTACATGTTATTTTCAGGCCGGGCTACCTTCAGGGGGACATGCATTTGTATCTTCTGCAGGGATGGTGCCTGCATTTACATTGTTGGAGTCTTCCAAAGGCACAACAGCTAAGGTTATTTTCCATTCTTAAAATCCTGTTTGCCTGACAAGATAGGATTTTAAGTTTGAAATTCTGTTCTTGCAAAAAGACCAATAGTCTCACTATTGTATAATTGTCTTTATGTGTATTTAAAAATTTTAGGCATATCAAAGATATTTTGAACTCCTAAAGGGCCTGACTTTACACACAAAATCTGTCTTCTTTTCCCCCTTCTTAGTGTGTGGACTTTGGGTGGAGCTGATTTTGACCCCTGTGCCAGAGGTGACCCTGTGACTCAGGGCCGGGCCTCTTACCAATAGCCGCAGGACTTCTTCCAGAACTTTGGGGAAGAGGATCTCTTTTCCTGGGTCTCCAACTGCTAGGATTATACAGAGTACCTTGTGGGGAGAGCTTGCCTGGGAAAGAAACCGCAGAGGGAAAAGCACAGCCGAAGGGATGGAGAAGGAGGCAGAGATCCTGATGACACTGATAGAATGTGTGGACAGAGCTGGCCCTTAATTCCTTCTCCTTCCTCTTATGGGAACCAGGGTGGGCCATTTATTAGAATTCGTTCTTGTCAGTGAAAGAGAAGACCATATAGGCCAGGGTGAGTGGAAAGACAAAAAGATGCAGGAGGTCAGAGAAGAGCAAGATCAGAGGCAGCCGATGTGACTGGGAAGATGTAGATGTGGTGGACTTAGCTGGACTCAGGAGGATGGAGATGGATAGGCCTGGTGAATGGAGAGAAAGAAGGGCTGAGGGAAAGGGTGTGAGAAGAGAAGTGTCTTCCATTATTGAAAGAAAAACGATCAAATGTGAGAAAGAGAGGAATAGGTTAGAGCAATCTCCTAGTAGAGTCAAGTCTTGCAGAAACGGAAGTGAACTAGACTTCCTCTCATCCCAGATATTTATTTATATCTTCAAATAGTTCTTTTTTTTTTCTAAGTTTGTTTATTTATTTATTTTGAGAGAGAGAGAGAGAGAGAAAGCAGGGGAGGGGCAGAGAGAGAAGGAGGAGAGAGAGAATCCCAAGCAGGCTCTGTGCTGTCAATGCAGAGCCTGGTCTCGGCTCAAACTCACAAAACATGAAATCATGACCTGAGCCGAAATCAAGAGTTGGATGCTTAACTGACTGAGTCACCGAGGTGCCCTGTGGTTCTTTTTCTTAATAAAGACGTACTCAGTTTCTCTTAGAATACTATTTGGAAAGAAAAATAAAATGCAAAAAGAGAAAGCAGTTATTAACGAAATCTTCCAAAGAGTAGTTTGGTTAACCACAAAAAGAAAAAAACAATGCTTTGCTTCCATCTGGGTTAAACAGGGTACCACTTCTGGTTTCAGTGCAGTCAGTCCTCACAGATCCAATAATATCAGATCTGGCCTTTAGCATTTGAAAGGGGAATTTGACCTTTAAGTTTGAAAGGAAATGAGAAACAAAGGGATTACATAATTAAAAATCTGTTTCTGTCTCTTAAAAGCAATTCAATTTAGGTCAGGAGCCAACAGTCTTCCTTTCCCTCTAATTGTTTTACCTTGGCTCCGGGTACCCTGTTCTTGTTTCTCCTGTGAATAGCTCATTAGTGTTGGGCAGATGTTCCCCTTGGGTGCACTGTGTTAATGGGGAAATAATGGAGGCAGCATTGTCATCCAAGAGAAGTTAATATTGGATCCAAAATAGAACGATGAATGAGAACATGTGCCTCCTACATGCCTGTTAGCAGCAAACTCTCAACTGTGGTTTATTTTGTATTTGACCTTGGTAAACCTACCATTAAGAAAGATGAGGTGAAAATATATGAAATGTATGGCTGTATCCTTCTACCCAGGTCATCTTCCTTTTAACATTTGAAAAGAAATGAGGTAGATATATATATAAAAAAAATCATGCAGATGGATATTTGAATATAACTGATACATATATCAAGACTAAACCACTAAACCCATCAGTTAGGCACAATTCTGGGAATACATGATAAGTCACTGAGAAGTACAAGACTAACTAAAAATTTTGTTTTGGACTAGGTAATACAGTTACAAGTTTCAAACATCAAAAAATAAGAGGTTTATCCCTGTCCCCCATCAGCTCAGTTGGTTTTCTCACAGGTGAACACTGTTTCAAGTTTCTTACTTGCCCTTTGGATAACTTTTATGCACGTATGCACATATAAACCAATCAAATGTATCTTCTTTATTTCACCTTCTTTTGTGAACAGTTGGTTGCATACTCTAAATTTTCTGCCTCTTCATTTTGCTTTTTCACTTAATACATGTTGGGTATGTAAAAACTGATGATTTTTAAAGTGCACTAGATGTGGACTCTGGAAATTTGTGTACAAATCTTACCACTGTATTTAGGGCATAATATTGCTTGCTTTTAAAAAGTGATACAGTAAAAAGAAATAAGTAAATGCTGGATAACTACTTAAATGATCAATTTCAGCCATAGCTACTCAGTTTTATTTTGGGCAGTTTTTTTTTTTTTTTTTTAACTTTTTATCCATGTAAGTCATAGTTCTTATAGAAAAATTAGAAAATAGAAATAAGCAAAGAGAAAGAAATCATCCATAAGTTTTGTCTTTCAAAAATATCCATTTATATCTTGGTGCTTAATCAAATCTTTCTTCCCTTTCCCTATTTTTCTGTGTATACATACACACATATTCAAAGATACATGCAAACATATTTTAAAAATGAGATCACATTATACTTCTAGTTTTGTAACCTGTTTTTCTTACTTAACAAGTTTCCATATCAGTGAAAACAGGTCTATCCCATAACTTTAAGTCACAGCAGACTATTTCATTGTATGGATAGTCCATAATGAATATTTAACCAATCCCCTGTGGTTGAAGAGTTCACCAATTTCAAGTATTTGCTATCATAAATGACTCACATTCTAACATTTTTACAAGCTTAATGCCTTATTGAGAAATTTTCAGATACTTTGCCAAAAGATATTATACCTCTTTGATCTCTCCTCTCCTCTCTTCTACCCTCCCCTCCCCTCCATCCCCTCCTGTGTCTCTGTGTCCTTTTTTTTTTTTTTGGCAGCGGTGGGGGGTGGGGGAGTTTCCATCAATAAGGTATTTAATTCTGTCCTGGTAAGATAATGGGCCTAAATCAGGGTGGGCAACTGACAAAGAGTGTAAGAAGAGGCTTTAACAGCTGGTGGGAGAAAAGAGAGGTTTCTGCCTCTGTAAACTCTCCATGGGCATTAAGGTGGCATATAGCCCTGCCTCTGCAACGCTTCCCATATAGTAATTTTTTTGTTGTTTATTTATTTTTGAGAGGGAGAGCTAGCACGAGTGGGGGAAGGGCAAAAAGAGGAGACAGAATCCCAAGCAGGCTCCACACTGTCAGCACAGAGCCCAGTGCAGGGCTCAAACTCATGAACTGCAAGATAATGACCTGAGCTTAACTGACTGAGCCACCCAGGCACCCCTAGTGTTTCTGATATAGTATTTAATACAGGATTTTGGGGGGATATAGTATTTTAATGAGAGCTCACTGGTATCAACACACAGCCATGTGAACTAGATACTTAGCCTCCCAAGGTGACTGCTCTTTCAGCGTGGTGTTCTGTGTGTGTGTGTGTGTGTGTGTGTGTGTGTGTGTGTGTTTGCATCAGAGCTTCTGGGCCCAATTCTCCAGGATTTCTCAATTAGTTCACAGTATCTGTGAGCCCAGGATCGCAGAGGAACAAGACAGTCACTGATGATGAGCAGCAATCAGAGCGCTTTTCGTCCCATTGTGATAACTCTGGTCTTCATCTCCCAAATTATCTGGCCTTAAGTTTCGAGATTTGGGATGTTATTTCAAGCTGCAGGTTGTTAAAGTAAAAAATAAAAAAACCCTTTCTTACCTCCAGTGCAATTAATAGATGTCTTTCTTGTTAAGTAGTTCAAAGTCTTCCATATTTCCTTTTAAAAAAATGAAAGAAGTATTAGGTTACACAAGCCGGAGTGATTGATACTCAAGACCCTGTCTTTCTAACCATTTTAATGTGGCATAACATTTCCTAAACTACACTGGAGCATGAGAATTCTCTGGGGTCTGATTTTAAAAGTGTTCAGGGCATTCTGATTAGATAGCTTGTGTTTGCTCCTCTGGACCCACTTCCTTTGGCTTTTCTCCATCCAGCTCCATGTCCCAGGAGGGTGACCTCTATTAACACTTGAAAGAGCTCCTCTTCCTCCTGGCTTCTGGTTGGGTTCAGTCAGTAAGAGGTTGGAGGGAGGGCAATTGGGGTACTTCCCTGCTTAGCTTTCTTCCTGCAGGCTACTGTGAGTGGTGGGAGGTAATAGCTGAGGCTAGTCTCAAGTATTGAACTATCCATTGTGCTTTCCCTGCCACATCTTTGTAAAAAAAAAAAAAAAAAAAAAAAAAAAAAAATGTTAGGGGTTGAATTGTATCTCCTTAAAGTTATTGAAGTCCTAACCTGTGAATGTAAGACCTTTGGAAATTTGGAAGGTCTTTGGAAATAGGGTCTTTGCAGATGATCAAGTTAGATGAGGTCGTTAGGGTGGTCCTTATTTCAATGTGACTGGTATCCTTATAAAAAAAGGGAAATTTGGACTCAGAAACACACACACACACACACACACACACACACACACACACACACACAGGGAGAATGTCGTGTGAAGATAAAGGCAGAAATTCAACATAAGCCAAGGAATATCAAAGATGGCCAACAAGCCACCGTCTCTGGAGAGAGGCATGGAACAGATTCTCCCTCACAGCCCTTAGAAGGAACTCTCCTTCCAGCCTCCAGAATTGTGAGACAATACATCTCTGTTGTTTAAGCCACCCAGTTTGTGATACTTTGTTATAGCAGCCCCAGGCAAATAAAACAGGTCCTTTATTAAGTTCTCTTCCAGTTATCCAATTTGTATGTACTGTGTCTTTTATGTGGGGCTCTAACTGATTCTCATCCTATGAGATTTTGAGGTTTTGGCATAGATCAAGGAATCTATATGTTAACACACACCCTAGGTGACCCTTAGGATGAGGTTTGGGGAGTCTGCTGAACTAGATAGGGATACAGGCTTTGAGTCAAACTGACCTGCATTCTGAAACTGGCTCTGTTTCTAGCTGAGTATGCATGGGTACCACTCTGAGCTTCAGTGTCATCTGTAAAGTCCTTATCACTTCTATCTAATTTTGTGCCCTGTTCCCTTGGCTTGTTCTGAACTGGCCACCTGCCCTCTTAGAGCAGACATTAAAAATATTTGTATGCAGATGACCTCTACATGTGTATATATAGTTCTAGACTTACCTCACATTTCAGCTACAGTTCTGAATTTCCAGTTGTTCTCTACAAGTCATTGATATCTGGTAATAGCTATTTCCCTAATTATTTTAGTGGGTTTTTGTATCGCTGTCATTAAAAAAAGCAATTGTATCATGTGCTATTGTGAATTTAAAAATGTTAATTCAATCTTTTTTAAAACAGGTGGCAGATTATTTGGCAGATCCAAATAAATAAAACAACCTATTGATTGAATATTTTCATTTACATCTTTCAGTATCACCTCAAACTCAGCATGCTTAAAACTAAACTCTTCAACCTCTTTCCAAATTGACTTCCTTCCTGATTTTTTTGAGATCCTTTAGTTAGTGACACTATTATTTTTTCAGCCAAACGAGTGAGAGCCTTTTAGTATCCTTTGGTTCCCTCTCTTTCCCCATATACCTTCATACCATTAATTATTTAAAAAAAAATTTTTTTTTTATGTTTGTTTATTTTTGAGAAACAGAGTGAGACAAAGCATGAGCGAGGGAGGGGCAGAGAGAGAAGGAGACACAGAATCTGAAGCAGGCTCCAGGCTATGAGCAAGCGGTCAGCACAGAGCCTGATTCGGGGCTCAAACCCACGAACTGTGATATCATGACCCGAGCCGAAGTCGGACGCTCAACCGAGTGAGCCACCCAGGTGCCCCCATACCATTAATTATTATGATTCCATTGCCACCAGACTCCTGGCTCTTATCCTTTTCCACTTTCTTTAATCATATCTTGGTAGTTTCTCTGAATTCTGCCTCTCTTCCCTCCCAAGCTCTCTGTAGTTTTCTAGAAGAGAAATAGATCTGGAATTCTCTTTAATGACTTTTCCTTTTCCACAGAGTTCCAGCTCTCTGACCTGGTTTTCCAGGTCTTCCTCAGGCTGTCCCCCTACCCACATTTCCAATCTCATTTCTTCTGTTTTCTCACATGCATGTTTTTCTCAGTCAGATTTATCTATTTACTTGTTTCAAGATGCTGTCCTTACTTTCTGTGAAAGTAACTCACTGAATTCCTTTAATATCTTCTCTTCCTTTAAGGGTATCTGGAAGGGCTCTTTTTGTAGATGGCCCTGTCCTAGACCTAATGAAGATTTACAGAATGAGGTAAACATGTTCCTTGACCTTGAGAAGCTGTTGGGAAAATGAGGAGAAATGGATAGAGTTCACCTCTTTGCTTTAGCTGTCTTCATGATCAATGTCTGTTTTGACTAAGTCAATTTTATGGAGCCTGGAACTGGTGGTTAAAGACCAGATTGAATACTGCAACCATGTTATGTATGTCCATTTGTATTTTTCAAGTTGGCTGGGCCAGGGGCCATACATTCTGTGTGGTACTATCACTGGGGTTAAACGTATATATAAGTCATTCTTGAAATGGGTTATTATTCTTCATAAAGATTTTTTTCAGTATAAAACAAACACTATGGCTTTATCACAACACAAGAAAACATGAGTCACAAACTTACAGTCCAAAGACAGTGATTATAAGACCTAGATAAAGTTTTTTAAAAAATTTTGATGCTGTCATTTATTTTTTTCCACTCACCATAGCAACTAGAAAAAAACATTAAAACAGCAGCAAAAAGTCTTGTATTAATCTTTGGGAACTAATTTCAAGTAGAGCTTTTCATTGTTCTTTTTCATAGCACTTGGTTGTTTCTTCATTATTTGCAATACTGTATTTTCTCAATTCTCATTTGTTTCTCTCATGTAAATTTCATAAGGGCAGTGGATGAATTTGTTTTGTTCCTTAGTGAATCCCAAGAGCCCACCACAGTGCCTGACTAGAGTTGGTCTTCTGGAAGTTCCCTACCTCCCTTCTCCTTTTCAGTTGTTTTTAGAAAACTGTAGCAACAAGAGCTTAACTCTGCCCAAATTTTTGTCTCTATCTGAAATAAGGTAACTTTCTTTATTTTTTTCACCAGGATGCTTACAATCTTACTTGATATTATTTTCAGTTGGTTATTATAGTTTTCTTTTTTATTTACTTAAGGGGATGTGTTTGAGGTAGCCTTGCATTTAATTTTTGTATTTCAGTTTTAATATTAAATATTATACTCATAATGCATTTTTTGGAATAATATAAATACTCGTTTTTAAAAAGGAATAAACTAATATACTTTGTTTAAAGCTTAAGACATTAAATTTTTGTATTAGTCATACATTGTGTATACATGTATGTATTAATGTCTTGAGATGGACTCACAGGGGATTGTATCTGCAGTAAAACCCTCAGGGACATACTGTATATTAGAAATATAATTATACTGCTAAACTACAAGCAAGTGTATTCTTTTTCAATCTAACCAAGTATGGCTCTCAGCTTATAGTTTTCGTTTTGTTTCAAGATGCATTTTTTTCTTAAAGACCTCAAGGAATTATGATACATAAGAAATGGGTTTATGTTTTGTTGCTAAAGTATGATCAGGCCAAAAATGACATGTATCTTAGTGATGACAATTTATCTATTCAGGCATTTTTAGTTAGCATTAGAGTTTCTGAAAAAACCCTTCCAGACGCTATAAAATAGAATTCATCTTAAAAACCATATTGTTGATACCACTGTTCTCACATGTCTTTTACACTTTGCTTACCTGTCATTTACACTATTAACTCCACTGAAGCATGTATGTAAAAAAGCATTTTCTTTTTTTTTTTTAAATTGGGATATAATTGACATACAACATTATATTACAAAAGTGCATTTCCCATATGAAAATCTTGTCCTACCACACTAGTAGTCATTTACCTAGTTACTAACATAACATGTGACTCTCACATTGTTTTTCTTGAAAATTAGCTTGATGGATTCATTTTCAAGGATTATCAATAATTTGGGGTGAATTACAAGCTCCCACTGAAATAGGTCTTTATACATTGGAATCTATTTTTCTTGACAAAGCATCTCTCCTTAATGGGCAAGGATTAACAGAGGTAAGACCACCCAAGACCCCAGATGGATCGGTGTTGCTCAGTGGCTAGAGGCTACTGAACAGCCAAAGATGCACTTGGTTGGCATGAGGAAAACTGCACAAACCTTCCTCTGCCCATCCCTTCTTTAGTTTGGTCCTGATTTTCTATGTTACCTGACACCTGGCAGGCACCCAAATATTTGTCCATTGAATGAGTACATTCAGTAGTTAGAGAGGAGCTTTTTAAGTTAATCGTAGACAATAACAAAAAAATAAGTTGGTGGAAACGTGTCCATTAATATTATATACCAGTTACAGTAAAACCTTGATTTGTGAGCATAATTCATTCCTGAAACATGCTTGCAATCCAAAGCACTTGCATATCAAAGTGAATTTCCCCATAAGAAATAATGGAACCTGAGATGATTCATCTCCTCAACCCAAAAATATCCATATAAAAATGATTACAATACCTTAATATAATACAAAATAATAAAGAAAATACAAACTATAAAGAAAAATAAATTAACCTGCATTTACCTTTGAAAATCTTCTTGGTTGGTGTGAGGGAGAAAAGAGAGAGGAAGGTTATTGTGTAGGATGACTTTGACTATCATTAATGGAATCACTGTTATCTATTGGTTCAATGGAATCTTTTACTGCATGGGCACCATTGTATATGTTTGCATGAATGTTGACTACAGTACAACATTAAATACAGTCACATACTGTATTTAATGAGCTGGCAATAAGGCAGCACAGGAAAGGGTCTATATCTGCAGGCAGGCTGACCTAGAATTGCAGCAAAGCATTCCTAAGCTTACTCTTGTATGGAAAATCAAAGGACTGTCCATAGGTGCTTTGAAGTGACAAAAAATACACTAGTGTCTGTTGTGGGCACCTTCCAACATTCTGAAAAATCACCGATTTCTGCCAAATACCGAGACCCAAGACTGAACATCCGAACATGAGAGACAATCACCCACAATCCTACAGCGAGAGAGAGAGAGAGAGAGAGAGAGAGAGGGAGAAAGATAAAGAGAGAAAAGAACCATTGGCTCAGTTGTGATCATGTGATGTTCGGTGTCACATACTACTTGTCTTGCAAGACATTGCTTGTTTATCAAGTTAAAATTTATTAGAAATGTTTGCTTGTCTTATAGAACACTTGAAGAACAAGTTACTTGCAATCCAAGGTTTTACTCTGTATTCAAATAAGGTGAAGTTGTCTGGAGGCTAAAGGGAGCTGGCATTAATATTTATTTTCTCCGGGTTATTGGAGATACAGTCCAGTAACTGTCAGGGACATGGTGGAAAAAAATCTAGTGCAAAGAGATGGTGTCAAAGTATTAAAAGGATGTCTCTTTCACTTCCCCTTTCTGCTGCTTTTCATTGGTGCTAACCAGTGATACTGGCAAGGGCCCTGGCATGGGACCCCGATGGCAGTATCTGAGGTATTATCTCGGAGCCTAGCTTGTCGTTATTGATTGTGTAAATTTATTTAATCAGGTAGAATTTATTCCCTACTATATTTACATAGGTAGTTGTTGAGAAATAATAATTTATCTTACATTTAAAAATGATCAGGATGTAGTGTCTTATTTGCATATGAATTCTGATTATATATTGTGGTGGTTGCCAGGCTTGTCACTGCAACTAACAGCAGTAATCTGGGAAAATATTCTTAGGATTTTAATATTAAACCAAGAAATTTAAAAAAAATGATCCCTAGGGCATGAAAAGAGACCCTAACGTCCCCAGTGGGTTGGGTATAACATGATTTTTGCTCTTTGACTCTATACATAGCAGTTGCTTAAACAAATGGGTGCTGTTTTTATTTCCAAGTGCTCAATTTTATTTATTTACTTATCAAAAAAATTTTTTTAAGTGTACTTATTTTGAGAGTGTGTGTGAGAGAGAAAGAGAGCAAGCAGGGGAGGAGCAGAGAGAGAGAATCCCAAGCAGCATCTGCATCACCAGCACAGAGCTGGATGCAGGGCTCAAACTCATGAACCATGGGATCATGACCCAAGCTGAAATCAACAGTTGGTTGCTTAAACTGATTGAGCCAACCAGGTATCCCCACGTGCTAAATTTTAAATTGCCTTTGGGCTGTACAGTTACAGTCTCAAAAATAATATGGTAAATATTTGTACATTTTAAAAGAATATTAACATTTCTATTTTCTATTTAAGAGAAGGAAATAAAAACAAGCCCCATTACTTGTGGGAGAATTACTCTTTTTTTCTTTAAAGATGTTTTTTGCTTTTTAATGTTTATTTTGGAGAAAGAGATAGAGTGCAAGCAGGAGAGGGGCAGAAAGAGAGGGGGACAAGGGATCAGAAGCAGGCTCCGGGCTGATAGCAGAGAGCCTGACGCAAGGCTTGAACTCACGAACCACAAGATCATGACCTGAGCCGAAGTCAGACACTCAACTGACTGTGCCACCCAGGCACCCCTAGAATTACTCTTTGATTACATCAAACACTTTGGGACTGTTTATTAAATTACTATTCAGGCTCTTATTGGTTGCAAGAGGGCAGAGGGATATAGTGCATCATTTTAAAAGAAACCATAGTGACTTTTGATCTTGGGTTGTGCACAATGGTTTACTCTCCCTTCACTTGGCTACTGCTGTCATTAGAAGTGCATACTATCTTTTGAGTAAAAAGACAATTATAATCATTTTGATGTATACTGATTTGCCCAGAAGATGTTAATTTTTATTATAGCCTAGATATTGAGAGGAGAGAATAAACCTGTGGAAATAGAGGTAGTATTTAAAATAAAATTCTTAAATTCACTGATCTCAACTTGTCATTCTTATTTGAGATAATAAAAAGATACCTTAGGGAAGAATGCAGATTCTGACTAATGATTAAATCTGAAGGCAGCACGGGGCAGGGGAGTTTGAAACTCATATCATTTTATTATTGTCAATAGCAGTCACAAAGACTGACAAGAACACCTAATAGATACCTCCTTCAATAAATTTATGAGCTAATCTGAGTTAATCTTTGTAAAATCCCATGAGCCATCTATACCTGGACACTATACCAAGCAATTCATAAGAGGCCACATGGCTTTCTCATAATTAGAAAAGAGTTAGAGCCTGGTGTATTCTATGCAATCATAAAAAAGCCTCAATTCACTCTTCTGTGATTAAAACTCCAAGATATACAGAGAAGGAACAAAAAGCTCTATATTGGAATTCTCCAGCATGTTTAAGAATGAATTGAGTGGCTCAGACCTAAAGCCATCATACACAACATTGATTAATCAAAACATAAATGTGAACAGGTCCCAGGTTGTTAAAAAGAATCTGACAGCACTGAAACTTGGCTGAGAGGATTGGGCACCTTAACTAAATTATGAGGCAGGCAAAGTGTGAGACTCAGTTTCCCTGTCCCCAGAATAAGGCTTTAAGATTTAGATGATCTGATAATTATCTTTTGGGCTTAAAATGCCATGAGGCTATAATTCTAAAATTTAGGGATTGTCTATTTCCTTGTCTCTAAGCTGTCTTTGGAGCACCTCCCTCATCTACTAGTTGTGAGCCTTTTTGCCACATCTCAGACCTAACTAAGGGGACTCACTCAGCTGTGTCTCTTACAGGCTCTAGGTGTTTTGTTTTGTTTTTTTTCCTTCTGTACTCTCTCCTCTCATGTATCCTTCACCTTCAGGACCTCCTAAACCAGCAACATAATTTGTTCAAATGATTATTCTAATGTGTTACCTCTAACCTGATATATTTGCATTTATAGAGGGATATTTTCAAATGTTTATGCACTTTTTCCCTTATTTTGTTTAGCCCTTGCAGCATTTAGACAGTGAGGTTGAATCCTATAGTGCCAAGGGAAGGAAGAATACCAAGAAACACAGAGAGAAGAAAAAGATCTCATTGAGTTTCTATCTAGATTGAGCAATGACAACAACAGCACTAGAAACAATAGATACAAAATTCCTGGATTTTAATTATTTAATTTAATTTATTTAAACAACAAGTGCTAGATTCTGCTTCTGGTAATTGCTTAGTAGCTTCTATCAGAATAACCCTTCCACAAATAACTATAAACTTTGCATAAAATAAAAAACACAACCATCTAAAGATATCAGGAAACAAACCAAAGTAAGCACATATCGTATGTTTTTTATGTGGACTTTTGGAGGAAGGAAGCAGTACTGAGTGGGTTTCCAATTTCTTACAGGTTTCAGCCTGAAGCTAAGTCCCAGTTGTCACAATAGAAAACCAAACATGGATAGAAACCCTATAGCTTGAGTTTAAAGCTTGCGGCAACCACAGCAGTTGAAATGCAAGGGGGTAGTTTTTGAAAAGAGAGAGCTGCGGAGAGGGAGCCCAAATTCTTCCTATCAATTGCCCAAATGTCTGAATGAGCCCTGAATGACACACATATGGGAAGACTCCAAGCTTCCCAGCCAAGGCTTAAAGAACTGGGCTGAGATTTCTGAGCTTGAATTCAGCCTAATTCACAAAAGTTAACTTTTTGTGAAATAAACAGACAAACGAAAATAAAACTCTTTGGAGAAACATAACAGAATTCATTTTTTTGATGTTGAAATTGAACAGCATATAAAAACACATAGAACCTCTTTGTGTAGCTTAACAAATTGTCCAGTTTAAGAAAGAAGGTACTGCTAGTAATTGAGAATCTTTTAGCATGCTCATTCATGATCATAGACCCCTTCCTTCCTCCTAATGGTAAACACAACCTTGATGATTGGTTATTGTTTCTTTTCTTTTTTCTTTTTTTTTTTAAATAATTTTACCACCTACTATAAGAGCAATCATGCCATAATTACTCTTATACAAGGGCCACAATTACAGGCACACACATTTTTATAGGATGAATACTTAAGAATGGCATTGCTGAGTCATAGAATATGCATGTCTTTGCCTTTCCTGAATAATATCACAGTATTTTCCAAGTAGTCCTACTAATTTTCATGCCCACCAGTAGTATATGAAAGTTCCTGTTGTTTAAAATCCTTGACAACTCCTTTTTTTGTATCAAATTTTAATTTTCTTGCTAGTAATGCTCACAATATTTTGCAGTCCTCATTCTCAGCTGATGACTGTTTCTCCTGTTTCTCTGAGAAAATACAGTTGGAATAGACACACCACAGCTCACAATTCACAACTTCTACCTCCCCATCTGCATCACTGCCCCTGTACATGCATTTTCTCCTATGCTTATGGAGGAATGGTCTCTGCTGTTAGCTGTAGCAATCATCCCACTTGTGCCCTGGATCCATTCTTTATTATCTATGCAAGGACATTGAATTCTGTCCTCTTTTTCCCGCATCATCATTTACCCTTGTTTTACAATAGTTTCCATTTCTGTTTCTCCCAACCTAAAATACATAAAATAGTGTTTAACACAACGGACAGCAACTGCTCCACCTTTCTGCTTTTCTTTACAGCAAAACTATTAAAGAGTTGTCTCTTGTCTCCAATTCCTTACTTCCCATTCTTAAACTCAGTACAATCAAGCTTTCTTCCCTACTATTTCACCAAAACTTCTCTTGTCAAAGTCACCAACTGATTGCTGGATCGCTAACTCCAGGGTTACTTCTCAGATCTGTCAGCAGTATTTGACATTACTTTCTTTAATTTTCCAGGATACCTTCCAAGTTTCCTCCTACTCCACTGGTTATTCTTTCTTGGTCTCCTTTGCTGGTTCCTGCTCTTCACTCTAATCTCTTAACATTGGATACTCTGGACCTCAGTCCTTGCATTTCACCTTCATTTTTTTCCCCTCTCTATTGGTGAACTTACCCCGTGTCATGGTTTTAAACAATATAATTAAGCTCATAACGCCCAAATTATATTTCCTTTCTGGATCTGTTCAGGGAACTCCAGATTTGTTTGTTCACCTGCTTACTTGACCAATTTTCTTGGATATCTAATAAATCCCTTAACATGCCCCAAAACAGGCTTTTGATTTTTCTTAGAGTTCGCATAACATTCGCTTATTGCAAATTAGAAAAAGATGTATCTTTCTCTAGACAGATGCTGCCGTGTAGGGTGCACTGCTTTGGCTTCTCTTTTTTGCAGCTTCCCTTATCTTTCTCTTCAAACTGTTCCCACAGGTTTTCATTTCAGATAATAGTGACTCCATCCTTCCTGTTGTTCCAGTCTAATATTTTGCAGTTGTCCTCGACTTTGTTCTTTTTCCCAACCACGTCCAATTAACCATTAGTCCTGATGGATATAGAAGGTTGGATAAGGGGGAAGAAAATTCTAGCCAACGGAATAATGTGTCAAGACAGGGAGCCCAAAGAGCAGGTAACACATTTGAGGAGGTAGTGTAGCTCTTGAGCCTTGGCAACATTTTTCATGCTATGCCTTTTGCCTGGAATGTCTTCTTTTCCACCTTGCACAGCCCATTGCATGTTTTACAGCTTAGCTCAGATAGGATCTACTCTATTGGAACTTCTTTAACACTGTCTTTTTCTAATTATTACTCTTTATGTCAGTTTGGTTTTGCCTTTGTTTTCTCATCTGCACAATGGGGATAGTAATACTACCCGATTCATAGAATTTTTATGAGATTAAATTGAGTTAATACTTGTAGGTTGCATAGAACAGTGCTTGGCACATGGTAAATACTATTGGTTTTGATAATGCTGATGATGTCACTGTCTTCCCAGTAGATTGTGTGCTCCTGAGGAGTCAGTGGAGTTACGTGGTTTATCTTTGAATACCCAGCATTTAACATAGTGCTAAGGACTTAGTAGATGATTAATAAATGTTTTTTGAAGGGGTGGATTCATATTACCAGTCATGCAGATGTGGTTGTGGTTGGATCCACACAGATACATGGAGGCAGCAGTGGTACACTGGAAAAAGGGCTGGAATTAGATTTTGTGGCAAAGTTCTGGCTCAGACTTTACCAGCTGCATACATTTGGGCAAGCTACTTGGCCTTTCTGAACCTTAGTTTCTACAGCTGAAATTAGGGATAATAATATTTCAGGATATTTAAGAATCATTTGAGATAAGGTACATGACAGTACTTGGTAATCTATAGCTCATGATACTGTAAGGTTTTTTGGTATTCACATTTGTAATTCAAGGTATATCTGCTATAATTACAAAGAAATGAGACTTGTATAAGTAAACCAAGTTGTATAAGAAAACCAATCTTGTTATTTTATTTTTATTTTATTTTATTATTTTTTTTGGAGAGAGAGAGAGAGTGTACGAGTGAGAGAGAGGGGCAGAGGAAGAGAGAGAGAATCTCAAGCAGGTGCCACATTCATCATGGAGCCCGATGAGGGACTCCATCTCATGACCCTATGATCATGACCTGAGCCAAAATCAAGAATCAGATGTTCAACCTACTGAGACACCCAGGCGCCCCCAATCCTGTCATTTTATACTTATCATTGTTATATATGTATGTGGATCTTTTTACTCTTTGTAAGGGAAGGTGATGTGTGGCTAATGATTACTTTTGCAAGTATGATGGAGGCTGTGAGAACATTCCTTTTTTTTTTTTTTAATTTTTTTTTAATGTTTATTTATTTTTGACAGAGAGAGAGAGAAACAGAGCATGAGCGGGGGAAGGGCAGAGAGAGAGGGAGACACGGAATCAGAAGCAGGCTCCAGGCTCTGAGCTGTCAGCACAGAGCCCGATGCGGGGCTCGAGCTCACAGACCGCTAGATCATGACCTGAGCCAAAGTCCGATGCTCAATCGACTGAGCCACCCAGGCACCCCAGCTGTGAGAACATTTCTATAGTCTGCTCCCAGAACATTATTTTCTGGCTTGCTTGAGTCCTCACAGTTGAAGTGAACAGCTTTCTGCAATCAGCTTCTTAGTCTTCCTCTGTCTTAGAAAATCAGTTTGTGAAAGATAATGTATAATCACACAGTATATTGAAACTAATTTGTAGAATTAAATTAAAAAAATTATGAGTTGGTTAATAGTTTTTTATCAAAATGAATTGCTAGGTGATTAAATCCACACTAAAACCCTTGACATTCAAATAGCTTTCTCTTAGGTGCGTTTTTATCAAGGAGATTGTGTGCAGTGATGAGCAGCCATCAGCATGAAATGTTAGTCAAACAGAACTCAAATCTCTCACATTCCTCACTACGGTGGGTTGGCTGTCTGTGCTGATATTTGGCAGCAACTCTTAGCTGTCAGGTCTATTGCAGACCCTGAGCCAAGAGGGACTGCTCTGTCAAAATTTGTTCTTGCATGTGAAGCTGTATTTTGTCCCATTTATTAAGGGTTTCTTCTGTGTCCCTCTCATAAAAGTACAGAGAAGAACTGTTTTTGTATTCTGCTGCTATCCATTTAAACCAGCCATGCTGAAATGTAAGAAGCCTAGTTTCTTTGTCAGAGCATTGATTACATTTCAGGTCCTGGATATTGGTGATCTGTCTCATCATTTAGTGTTTAGCAACATTGCTGAACTGCTTCAAGGAGCCACGTGCATCATCAGTGGCAGCTGCAGATCTCACAATCATACTGAAGCTTGTGCATAATTGGTTTGATCTGAAAGATGTGACCCAAACTTGACTGCCTTGCAGCTCTGTATTTTATTACTTGTAAACTTATTTTCAGACTAACTGTTGCTTCTAACTGTAGCTATGACAGTCTCATGAACATCTCAATGTTGTTAGAATGACTCTCAGTTAAGATTAATTTATTTCTTGGGGCATGTGGGTGGTTCAGTCGGTTAAGCATCTGACTCTTGATTTCAGCTCTGGTCATGATCTCATGGTTCATGGGATTGAGCCCCACATCAGGTTCTGTGCTGATAGTGTGGATCCTGCTTGGGAGTCTCCCTCTCTCTCTGACCCTCTCCTGCTTGTGTGCTTTCTCTTTCAAAATAAATAAATAAACTTTAAAAAAAGGGTTAATTTGTTTGTTCATTTTACTCAAATGAATTATATAGAAGGATCTCTATTTTATATAAGAAAATTATATCTAATATGAATGAATATATAGTTTTATTTATTTATCTATATAAATAGATATTTTAAAATGTTTATTTAAATTGAGAGAGAGAGGCAAGGGGAGGGGCAGAGAGAGAGAGAGAGGGAGAGAGAGAATACCAAGCAGGCTCCATGCTGTCAGCACAGAGGCAGATGTGGAGCTCAATCCCATGAACCATGAGATCATGACCTGAGCTGAAATCAAGAGTCAGATGCTTAACTGACTGAGCCACCTAGGTGCCCCTGTAGTTTTATTTTTTTAGTTGAGCCCAAGTTCTCATATACTCTGAATAATTCAAATCTGTGATTGGGAAAGGCAATTGACTGAATTGTGTCCCCCCAAATTCATATGTTGAGGCCTTAACCCCCAGTGTGACTGCATTTGGAGATAGGGTCTTGAAGAAGGTAATTAAGGTTAAATGAGATCATGAGAGTGGGGCTCTAGTCTGACAGGACTGGTGTCCTTGTGAGAAGAGGAAGAGATACCAGAGCTGTCTTTATCTCTGTGTGCACACAGGAAAAAGTTCTTACGAGGATAGAGTCTGACATGGTGTGCTTAGACAAAGATGAACAGCTTCCTGGGCTGGAGACAGGGACATATGAGAGGATGTGGTGGGAAGTGAGAAAGTTAAGTTTGTTTTTTGAATAACTGGATAACCATGAAGGAGCTGGCTACTTGGCTTACTACCTCTTGTATTATAAATCCTGATCATGGAGCAAAAGGAGCAGAAATGGGAAAATCCTTGGACTTCTTAAGGAGGGTCAGGGCTAATAGTCATATTATATTTGCATCACAAAGGCTATTGGGGTAGCCTCCTCGTAATTAAGACCTGAAAAATTAAGATTCAGGTAAAACATGAAGCATTTCCCACAATCTCTAATAGATGTATTGCTATATAGATATTAGATATGTTTCATTACGTGATTTTTGGCTCCTTGGTTAACAGTATTTGAAAACCAGCTTGAGAGTAATGTTCACAGCACCACCCAGATGGCTGTATTCATTAATCTTGTTACTGTCAATGAAAGAAGTGCTCACACAGGCAGCTTTGCTGAACCATCGTGAAAATGTTCCTTTTCCATCTTCTTGAACCAGCAGGCTTCAGCACGATGTGTTGACTGATTAATGCTAGTCTAGGCCAAGCCAAAGTCATGTACAAAGCAGCCAGCTCTCCTCTGAATAATCAACTCTTATTTAGAAGGAAATACAAAGTTGTTTGAAATTAAACACTAACGGGAAAGTGGTGACAGATGTTTAATTGGTTGCTTTCTTGTCCCTTCTTAATGTGTGACACGCCCTCATGAGAAAGGTTAGACGGATTGAATGGAAACAGCCGCTTAACTATCTGCTCTCACACTCATGATAATATTCACTCCTCATTTCTTTTCAATATGTCCTCATTTTATTTTATTTTATTATTTTACTTTATTTTATTTTACAGAGAGCATGCAAGCAGGCAAGAGAGGCGGGGAGAGAGAGAGAGAGAGAGAGAGAGAGAGAGAGAGAGAGAGAGAGAGAGAGAATCCGGTGGGCTCTGTGTTCAGTGTGGAGGCCGACACAGGGCTTGATCCCATGACCCTTGGGTTATGACCTGAGCCAAAATCAACAGTTGGATGCTCAACCAACTGACCCACTCAGGCCCTCATTGTAAAATTTATTATATTTTATTTTATATTCTCCATTTCTTATAATTTTTCAGTATCTGATTATAAACAAGGAGTTATTGTCCCCATATATTCATTACTGGTTGGAAAGATAGTTTTGAGTGAACTTTATATTTATCACACAGGAAATGTGGAATGCTGAGCTTGGCCCAACCTCGAGAAGTTCAAAGAACTTGTTTCTTTTATTCTAGGCTCTTCAAATACCTTGACCTGCTCACACCAAGGTCTATTGCAAACACACAAGCATCTAGGCACCTTTCATAGAGCTCATATTCTATAGTGTTCATCAAGACCTTCACAAATTCTCTTCTTGCTTCTACCTTCCATTTCTTTCTTTCTTTCTTCCTTTAAGTTTATTTATTTATTTTGAGAGAGAGAGAGAGAGAGACAGTGTGAGCAGTGGAGGAGAAGAGAGAGGGGGAGAGGGAGACTCCCAAGCAGGCTTCACACTGTCAGCACAGAGCCTGATGCAGGGCTCGAACTCACAAAACCATGAGATCATGACCTGATCCAAAACCAAGAGTTGGACGCTTAACCGACTGAGCCACCCAGGCGCCCCATCTACTTTCCATTACTGATCTACCCCCATGTCTGAAACCCACCTTTCTAACTATGCTTTTGGCATAATTTGGTATTTGCTCTCTGGCTTTGTGCAACAGTGGCTGCTAGTAAGGTTACACTCAGATCTTCTGGCTTGCTTTGGAGGGGCGTGAACAGAGAAATGAACGTTCTAAAGGTAGCTGCTGAATGGGGGTACATATACACGGTATTGAGCAGAGAACCTGCCACAGGTCATGACATACACTTCAGTGAATGGCAATTTCCTGCCATTTTCTATCCTTAGCATTTTCAGGTATCAGAAGAAGGAGATGACAGGAGGGAAGTTGAGAATTTTAGGCTATTTGCTAGATGGAATCAGAATTGAGAAGGGAGATTTTGGAGTGTAGAGTTAACATTTTTCTCTCTCCTTTGATCCATCATAAGATCTAGTTTCATGTTAGACCTTCCTCATTGGCATGGTGGCTGAGGTTGGGAAACATGGGTTCAAATCCAGATTCACAGGCTGTGTGACCTTGAGAAAATTATTTAATGCCTCTGTGCCTCATCTGTGAAATGGAGATAATAACAGTACCTAACTGAGAATTATTTAGAGGAGTAAAAGGCATCACATGTAAAGCACCTAGAAACAGATCTTGGTGCTTAACAACTGCTTGATCAAATTAGCTATTAGTATTGTTATGATTATTTTGCTGTTCTCCGCAAAAAAGTATCTGGCATTTGGGGTGCCTGGGTGGCTCAGTTAGTTAAGTGTTTGACTTTGGCTCAGGTTATGATCTCCCGGTTTGTGGCTTTGAGCCCCACATTGAGCTCTGTGCTGACAATATGGATCCTAGGCCTGCTTCAGATCCTGTGTCTCCTTCTCTTTCTGCCTCTCCCCCTCACTCTGTCTCTCTCTCTCTGTCTCTTTCAGTCTCAAAAATAAAATAAACATTAAAAAATTCTTTTAAAAAGGTATCCGGCATGTAGCAATGTTATTATTACTAACATTATTATTGTTACCCATATTAGTCACTTCCTATAGGTATGACGTAGATTCAGGGTATAGTTTTGTGCATTTTTAGCCTTATTTAAATGGCACGTGTGTTTGTTCATAAAGACTGCAAACTCACTCTCATTTGAGCTTTTATTTTTGCCTTTTTCAGAACCACCAGAGGCTGTCTCCTAGACAGGTGAAGTCACTCATCTCTTTGCAGCTGTGTGCTGAGACTTGGCAGCCAGTATGTAAGAGACCCTTGGAGGAGATATGTCTTGTATCAGAATGCAATTTACAACATGATGCCTTGACTACTGATGCTTTGGACTGACTCACTTTTTTCCTCAGTGACTAACTCCTTTAGTTACTCCTTCCCCTACCTGTGGATTGTCTATGTGGATTACTGCTTTCTTGCCTCTGTCTTGCTGTGAATTGTTTGATTCCTGGGTCTGGCCTGATGGAATTTCGTCTTCCATTCCTGGGTTCGAAGAATTGGATAATGCTTACCTTGCTGACCTGGAGGCTAGTCCTTGAGTCCTGATTTTTGATTCTTACCTGCCCTTATATTACTGATGACCTCTGAGTCTAAACATCTTCCTGGTTATACTCAACCATCACAACCAGTCCTGCCCAAGAGACAAGAGCCTTTCCTGAAAATTGGTGTGGCTGACATACACCATGTCAGGTAAGTTTGCATTTGGTAGTTTGTTCTAGAGGATTCCAAGAAAATTCTATGCCTCGCCTCCTATGGTTCATGTGGTGTGAGTCAGTGGGTATTGTTTAACCACAAGTAAAAAGTGGGTTTGAATTTCTGTCCTTGAGACTGGATACTTCCACTGTGGGGGTGGGGTCAAAGAACAGTTTAGAGTGACCTGCTGAATCCATACATATTCTTTGTCCCAAATGGCGGGCACTTTTTATTTTGTTTTCTTCAACCACAAATCTGTGTAGCACTGCGTGATTTGCAACTTCTTGAGAGAGTAAGTTTTTGTTTGTGTCACAAACTCAGAGTCCTTGATGACATGTTGACAGGTACTGGAAATGATGGGATTGGAGAGCTGACAGGTGACTCATGCATATGGATGTCTTCTGTGATTATACATAGCAATTTATCTGGGGTTATTTATGGTAGCATTGTCACGGCGATCAATGAGCAGTAAACAAGGCTCTCAAAGCCACAGGCAGGGTTTTTACAGCCTCTGACCAACTGTGTTACTTCCATTTTAAAAAGCAAGTTTGATGATTAGCTTATTGAACTGAAGAGTCTTAATATAATTCTCTTTTTCTCCCATAAAACTTAAAAATCATGATGAGCTACAGAAAGTCTGATGAGATGGAAAAGAACTGGGTTTGTGGTTGAAGCCAGAATTCCAGGCTTCACTGAGTGGTTCTATGACCTCGGACCAGTCACCCATTTTGAGTCTTAGTTTCTCCATTCTTTTTGGGGGCTTAATAGTGTTTGTTCTAGCATAATTCATGAGACTGTTGTAAGGAAGAAATTAAATGATGAATATGAAAGAGTAGTACAGCATGCCCACGAGAAATAAGCCTGCACACAGATTCTGTGAGAGAGGCTGTGCATCTGGTTCTGCTCATTTTAGGCACCAGAATCTTGACTTCATTGCTCAGGAATCCATATACAGTAATACTTTGAAAGGGAGGTTCTTAGCTTAGATTTTAGGAAGATGACAAAAGGATTCCATGAGAATGATTGAATCTACACTTCCTAATGAAACAATATACACTCAACTCTCCATCAGCTAAATAATGGTAAATTCAATACTATACAGGCTATACAAGGATCCTCTGACAAATCTAGTTCTTTACACTAAGCAGCTGATAAGACCAACTCCTCAATGTGTCAGATAAGATGCTCTCAGGTCTGTTCTGCGGATACCTCTGTTTAGCTATCGTTAGCTGATACCTTCTGTATTCTGATCCTGGTGGAATTGACTGGAAGTTTTCAGTTTATTATTTTTTCAGGAATCATTTCTAGTGGCATATTTTTCAATCTCTGATGATGTGATTGATTAAAGGTCACTTTGCTCATTATTTTGATTTAGAGACTGTTTCCTTCTCTGTAAAATGCTGCTTTTCCAAGCTGTGGAAACCCAAGATTTCTGTAAGTTAGTGAGTCTATAGAAAGGAGGCTTTTAACTAGAGAGACGAAACGTTACCTTGGTGAAGTGGATAAGCTACTGTGTGCTTTCCTCATCCTACACGAAGATGCACCCTGGGTCCTCTGGTTCATATGGGTGGGGGACCTGCCAAGCAGAGGAGCTATGAATTCCCTCACACTCCTATTTGTATTCTCTCCTGTATTTGGGTTCTCCAGAGAATCAGAACCAATGGGATCTCTATCTTTATCTCTAAGTCTGTTTCTAAGTCTATCTCTATCTCTATCTCTGTTTCTCTCTCTCTCTCTCCCTATCTCTATCTCTCTCTCTATCCTCTCTCTCTCTCTCTCTCTGTCAAGATATACCTCAAGCAGAAAGAGAATGAATTAGCTTTTCCTCTAACTTTTTCTTTGATCCACGTCCTCTGTAGATTGAATGATGTCCTACACTAGAGAGGGCCCTCTGCTATACTCAGTTCAACAATTCAAATGCTAATTGCTTCTAGAAACACCTCCACAGACACATCCAGAAATAATGTTCTACCACCTATCTGGGCATCCCTTAGCCCAGTCAAGCTGACACATAAAAATAACCATCATACCTTCCAATTCAGTAAGCCACAGCATTACATCCTAAACCCTGCATTGGTCCTGTAGCTGCTCCATAACTTGGGCTTGACTTCTGCAATTTAAAAGTTGGGTTTCTAGTTGAGCCACAGAACTCAGGACTCTCCAACTTTTATTAAAGAGTCCGGATGAGTGCCCTCCTAAGCAGTAGTCCTGGCCCTGACCTTCCACAGTTGCCAATACTGGAAATGGATTTAAAAAACAAACCTCTGCCTGCAGTTCTTTTTCTAACCTGAATTTGCTCTTTTTCCCGCACTGGGCTGTGTATGTCCTCCATGAGGTTAGAGCCTGTGTCTGTTTTTACGCAACATCATTTCCACAGAGTCTATCATGGTACAGAAAAAATAAATGTACAAATGAGTTGGTTACATGAAAATTACAAAAAATCCAATGAACATATAAAAATATATTAATATTACACTGATAATTAAACACTAATTACAAACCACTTATTAAGTTGCATATAATGTTGTGATTTAATAGAAAGAGGTTATTAAACTAGATGACTCGAATTCAGATCTTAGCTCTGACTTAATAGCCGATGGCAATTTATTAGCTCTTAAAACTTTGATTTCATAAGTTTCAAATGAAATGATACAGGTAAATGCATAGCAGACCATTTGACAAGTAATAATTTCTCAATGAATGCTAGCTTTAATTTTTGCATTATATGAAACATAGAAAAGAAACACTTTATTTTTCAAAAAAAAGATAAAATACTTAGTAGCAAATTAGTGTGTGTGAAAATTTACATAATCTTTTTGGAGAAAAAAATTGGCAATAAAAAGCAAAAGCATTAAAATGTGCTTATTCTTTGATCATATATTTTCATTTTTAGGAATTACTATAACAATAATTAGGCATTTCTAAAAATATGTATGCAAAGAATTTCTGATAACTCTTATTTATAATTATCAAAAGGGGACAATTAAATATTCACCAATAGGTGAATTTTTTAGGTAGGTTTTTAATATTACCAAATATATGTATTTTTAAAAAATATTTATTTTTGAGAGAGAGAGAGAGACAGAGCACATGCGGGGGAGGAGCAGAGAGAGAGGGAGACACAGAATCTGAAACAGGCTCCAGGCTCTGAGCTGTCAGCACAGAGCCTGACGCGGGGCTTGAACCCACAAACCGTGAGATCATGACCTGGGCCGAAGCCAGATGCTCAACCGACTGAGCCACCCACGCGCCCACAGATACATGTATTTTTTAATGGGAAAACCCCCATAAAAGGCCCAGTGGAAAAGCAGACCACAAACAAGAAAAATATGGTACTATCACTACTCAGATGAACTAATGGCCCTTGTAAACGGAATATATATAAAACCATAGCCCCGATTAAGTGTCCAACTTCGGCTCAGGTCATGATCTCATGGTTTGTGAGTTCAAGCCCCATATGGAGCTCTGTGCTGACAGTGCAGAGCCTGGTTGGGATTCTCTCTCTCCTTCTCTCTCTGCCCCTTCCCAACTTGTGGGCTCTTTCTCTCTCTCTCAAAATAAAAAATTTTTTAAAAAGCCCTACACTTGTGATTGTTTTCAATGTTTTCTTTTCCCAGTGTTCTTATTTCTGTAAGTTACACCATTTAGCTGAAATCCTTTTTCTTCAGAGTACTTACACTCCATATTATATAGTTATTTATTATCCACTTCCATTATCAGTATGTTAGTTTCATGGGAGCAGACATTTTAACTCTTATGTTCATAGTAGTATTGCCAATACCTAGAACAATGACTAGCACATAGTAGGCAATCAATAAATATTTGTTTCTTTAAATTTTTTTTTTAATGTTTATTTATTTTTGAGAGAGAGACAGAGCACGAGTCGGGGAGGGGCAGAGAGAGAGGGAGACACAGAATCTGGGACAGGCTCCAGGCTCTGAGCTGTCAGCACAGAGCCTGACACGGGGCTTGAACTCACGAGCCGTGAGATCATGACCTGAGCCAAAGTCAGACGTTCAACCGACTGAGCCACCCAGGTGCCCCAATAAATATTTGTCTCTTAATTGCCTGAATGACTACTTAAAATGCATTAACTAGAAAAGAATGACAAAAATGTTACAAGTGATTAACTCTTGAAGGCAGAATAGTAGTATTTATTTGTTTGTCTGTTTTTTTGCCCTGTCTGCAGACAAACTTATCCCCGGGTTCTAGGGCATGTGGCAGCCGTTTGGGTCAGTTACTGGTGTAATGGGACTGGGGCTGAATTTGACTTCACTATGGTAATGGTATTATTTTTAGAGCTCTTCTATATTTTGCAATTTTCTGTCTAGTTGGAAGAAATTAAAATTGATATAAAGAGCCTAATTTATAAATCTACTGAAATAATGGACACTATTGTTTTTAATGGTCATGATGAAAAGCAGAGAATGAAACTGAATAGTTTGCTATATTAGGTCTGTATTATTAACATAGCAGCAGAAGATCAATCAAATTAATCATAAAAATTGACAGCAAAGAAAATCATTAAGGTCAACTATAACCCCAGTGAAATAAGTCCTGAGATGGCAGTGTACTGTTCTTAGAGAAATCTTGCTTCATAAAAACTGAACCAGTACTCTTTTTTTAATTTTAATTTTTATTATTTTTTTAATGTTTATTTATTTTTGAGAGAGAGACAGAGCACAAGTGGGGGACGGACAGAGAGAGAGGGAGACACAGAATCCAAAGCAGGCTCCAGGCTCTGACCTGTCAGCACAGAGCCTGATACGGGCCTTGAACTTGTGAACTGCGAGATCATGATCTAAGCAAAAGTCACACACTTAACCAACTGAGCCACCCAGGTGCCCCTCTTTTTTTTTTTTTTTTTTTTTTTAATGTTTATTTATTTTTGAGAGAGAGAGAGAGAGAGAGAGAGAGAGAGCGCGCACAAGCAGGGGAGGGGCAGAGAGAGGAGACACAGAATCTGAGGCAGGCTCCAGGCTGTCAGCACAGAGCCTGACATGGGGCTCAAACTCATGAACTGTGAGATCATGACCTGAGCCAAAGATGGAGGCTTAATTGATTCCCAAGCACTCCTGAACCAGTACTCTTAAAACAGAATCAAAGATTATTCAAGTTTAGGAAACTTTAGTTCTAAAAACTTCCTTTGTTCAAGTTTATTTATTTTCACCTTAAAGTAAATTCAATTTTTGTTTTTCTGATTTGAGAAAAATAGTTAATGTTCTTTATGAGATTGAAATTTCTGTTATGGTGCATGAGACCAAAACTGTCCTTTGCAGACCTTACATACACCCCACAAAGTATAGGATATTTTTGTAAATTCCTTACCAAAAGCAGTCTTTGCAGCTCTCTTGATATTATAACAACAACAACAAAAACCAAAGACATCCTCTCATCCTGTTTTCTGTGTTTTCACACTGTTTTCATACTGTATTGTAAGTTCCTAGTGGGCTAACAAAATATGATTTTGTTATTAACCTTGGTCAAGTACCATGCACATCTCTATGCTTAACAATGTTACCTTTTTAAAAGAAAAAAATCTCTGAAGCCATGGAGATGGGAAAGAAAGAATAATTTACAAGGAAGAGTGCAAAACAATTTTCCTTTCATAATGCATTATTATTGCATAGTATACCCAGGGGTACTAAATATGAAACAGCTTTGATGATATATGTTTGTTAGTCCAACAGATAATGGGATATCCCTTGCTATACTTAACAAGAAGTACAATTCATTTTGATAGTGTCACTGAAGTAATATTACCTCCAGCATTAGAAACATGATGTTTCTCTGAGCATATGCAATTATTTTGTAGAAATCAAACTACCAAATATGGATATTATAAGATAGTTTCTATCATGTGCCTAGTAGTTTTTAAGATGCAAAAAAACCTCGTTAAAATGGTGGAAAACGTGCATATTTAGTTATTAGCTAGCATTTGGAAATACAGACTGTAGGTGTTAGTAATAATGCTTGGGGCTAATTTAGGTGCAATTATGGAATTTTTATTACTATTTCTTATTTTTCAGAACAGCACATTTTGTCAAATATTTATAAAACAATTCTAATAGGGCCAAATAGGCTTTATTACTTTATTCCTTCTTCCTCCCTCCCTCCCATCCTCCCTCCCTCCTTCCCTTCCTTCCTTCCTACATTTCTTCTTTCATTAGATATTT
The DNA here is from genome assembly GCF_024362965.1 of Panthera pardus. Taxonomy (NCBI): domain Eukaryota; kingdom Metazoa; phylum Chordata; class Mammalia; order Carnivora; family Felidae; genus Panthera; species Panthera pardus. Next base: position 80,226,782 of record NW_026526810.1, on the reverse strand, counting down.
ATGGGACACCTACTATGTCTTAAGTGCTATGCTGGCTTCTGGGAATAGAGTGGGGAACCCAACAAATATGGTCTCTGTTCTTGTGGAACTTACAAAGCAGAAGAAACAATTGTTCATTGATTCAGCATATATTTATTGGGCAGCTAATGTGCCAGACACACTGCAACAGTGAAAGCTACAGACAGGGCAATGAAGTGGAAAGCACTTGGTATGTTCCAGGAACAGTAAGGAGGCTGACATAATCAATAGATTGGATTGGAAACAGAAGGGTAGCTGTAGCAGTCATCTAGGTGAGAGATGATGGTGGCTGGAACTAGGGCAGTGGTAGAGCAGATGGGGAGAAGGGAACAAATGTAAAATCCATTTAGTGGTAGAATTGACAGGGATATTCGGAGGGTACCCTCAAAATATTAAGGTCGTTAACTTTGCTGATCCATCAAAGTCTAGTTCACGTCTGGTTTTCCATAAATCTATCCCTGATAATTTAGAGCTAAGAAAGACCGTTATTCATCACATATGGGATTAGCTTTATGTGCACTGTAATAAGTATATACTAGATTTTGTTTTGTAACACTTTACTTATCCACTAGCTTATTAGCTTTTGAAACTTTGTTTTACATAAATAAAATATAAAAAAGTATAAAATTTATAAATATTTTATTATATAATATATAAAAATATATGTATAAAATATGTATTATATATAAATATATAAATATGCATAAAATATGTAAATGTTTTATTATATATAATTCTAATTATAGTCAACATGGGTCAGTAAACAATTAGGATTTGGTAATGATGCTCTTCTGGAAATTTATTTATTTATTTGTTTTTTAAATAAGAAGTCAGTTCCATTACATCCTGGAACCACTTTTATTTTTTTTATTTTTATTTTTTATTTTATTTATTTATTTTATTTATTTTATTTTTTTCAATATATGAAATTTATTGTGAAATTGGTTTCCATACAACACCCAGTGCTCATCTCCAAAGGTACCCTCCTCAATACCCATCACCCACCCTCCCCTCCCTCCCACCCCCCATCAACCCTCAGTTTGGTCTGAGTTTTTAAGAGTCTCTTCTGGCACCACTTTTAAAGAGATCGTTTGTCAGGACACAAATCATATAAGAGGAACAGAACTAGGGCTTCCGGAGTAAATCATTCTATTTCCTCTACAGCTTTTATCCTGTAAGTCTTTTATTTGGAACTTGGATAAACCATCAGATATCCCTAATATAGTACAGAGTCATAGCACTAAGTAGACTTAAGAAAAAGAGGCTTTATTAACTTCATCTTGCTTTTTGCTTTGTGGGTAGACCTTTATCATAGTTCCTTTGTCCTTGAAATCTTTTTTGGACCTTATTCTATACTTTATGGAAAGTAACAGAAGAATTAGTCCCAAGAATTATGAGCATAATCTCATGAGCTTTCAGCAAGACAGTTTCAAAGTATGTAATACTGAATTCTCTATTTCAGCAACAACATTTTATCTTCTGTTGAATCGTCATCTCTGTGATTTGCAATGGTAGTCATTATATAATATGATGGAAAAAGAGACATGGCCGGAGATGAGGCCAAAGAGGGATGGATCTTGACAGATTGGAACTAACTTCAAAAGAGGAGAAAATTGATTTGGGGTTGTATCAAGTGTACTTGGAAATAGAGGGTGTAGTCTTTATCCCACGATTATATGAGTCTTCATATATCACTAAGTCCCTTGGGAAAAAATGGCTACTACTGCAGAAGTGCTTGTCAGGTCAGATTTATCTAACATGGTATTTGCTGCAGACTTTTATTCTTATAGGTCAATGTGGCATATGAATCCATCTTTAGTCTGTGTGTTTTAAGGCCTTATCTCTGTAAAAAAAAAATTGGTATTAAGGTGACAAAGTTTGTAGAGCAAGCCTTGGAGAAAGGTATGTATCATTCCAGCTTGATTGTTACTAGAATGTAGATGCAGGACTTCCTATTGTGAGATTAATGGAAATACCACCCGCCATTGCTCACATTACTGGGCAATTTAATCTGTCCATAAGGGAGGGGAGTAAAATTCAAAGAACAGCAAAGAATGCTTAAAAGGATTCATTGGAAATGATGAAACAGTGGGACTTCAAAATAGAATCATAAGGTTAGATCTGCAAGAAATCTTAGATGCCATTTAGTCTTGTCTTTTCATTTTACTGAGAATCATAAATGGGGACAAAATCTCCTTTTGCTCAGAATCATAATCCAGAATCACCTGTTTTGGGACTTCCACCGGTAGATTAGAGCTGTGATAAAACTCAAGAAGGGTCATGACTCCCTTTCTCCTCTTCTTTGTGTCACACTGATCTATCTTGAAGTTGAAGCCATTACTTATAAAACTATATGTAAGGTGCCACTTTATCTGACCTATTTGCACCCTCTCTGCTTTCTGGTGAATTTAATGATCTCACGGAGCCACAGATATAGCAGCTTATGTTGCTTCTTACCTTTGTCATATTATTACTCATTCCTGGAGAATTCCATGCCCTTTCCCCGCCTGTTAGTCTGCAGTCTACTATAGTTGACAGTCTACTCGGCTTGGTCAAATCCCATTTCTGCCACAGAGCTTTCCCTGACTGTTCAGCCATGACAGATTTATGGTTTCTGAATTTCTTAAGTCCTTACAGTTTATAAAAGTGGATCTCAAGTCCAGCTACTTTTTAAAAATCAACTGGGGAGGTTTTTTTTTTTTTTAAGATTTGAAATTTTATTTTATTAAAAATTTTTTAATGTTTATTTATTTTTGAGAGAGAGAGAGAGAGAGAGAGAGACAGATCGTGAGTGGAGTAGGGGCAGAGAGAGAAGGAGACACAGAATCAAAAGCAGGCTACAGGCTCTGAGCTATCTGCACAGAGCCTGATATAGGGCTGGAACCCACAAACCGCGAGATCATGACCTGAGCTGAAGTCGGACACTTAACTGACTGAGCCACCGAGGCGCCCCAAAAATTTTATTTTAAATGCAGATTCTTGAACCCTACTTTGAAGATTCTATTTCAAGATAGGTCTGGAGTAGAGCCTAGGAATCTACATTACCCACCGCCCATACCCCCCACAAAAAAACAAAAAAAAACCCCAAAAACCAACTTCCCAGATGAGCAGATTGACTTGGGAACCAATGATCTAAAATACAGAAGAATTTAAAGTTTCTTCTGTATGAACATTTTTTTTTCATGTGAGTTTGTTTTTATATTTCAACTTATAATGTGAACTACAATGTGGTAGAGGATGATGGGAAAGGGAGGAAGGTAGTAAGACTTGTTTGCAAAAAGGAGTAGGATCTGTTTGCAAAAGAAGTATTGAGAAGCACATTCCTTGAAACACTAGCTATTCTGGTGAAAATTAAAATGAAGGGAGACTCCTATAAAAGATATTTGTTCCACAAAGCTGCTAGCTATAGAACCACCACTTGATACTGCAAAAGAAAAAAAATACTTCAAAATGTAGCACAGCTCATAGAGTATAAATGGGTATGTATTCAATTTGGGTCTTAGCAAATACTTTTGGGGACTGTATTCTTTTCTTTTTTGTCATTTGATTGATGTATAATTAACATATAGTGTTACATTAGTTTCAGGTGTACAATATAATGATTCAGTAATTTTAGACATTTCTCACTGCTCATCATGATAAGTGTACTCTTTTTTTTTTAAAAATTTTTTTACATTTATTTATTTTTGGGAGACAGAACAGAACACAAGTTGGGGAAGGGCATAGAGAAGGAGACACAGAATCCGAAGCAGGCTTCAGGCTCTGAGCCATCAGCACAGAGCCTGATGCGGGGCTGAAACCCACAAACCGCGAGATCATGACCTGAGCCGAAGTCGGACGCTCAACCGACTGAGCCACCCAGGTACCCCATGATAAGTGTACTCTTAATCCCTTTTACTTATTTCACCCATACCCCCACCACCTGCCTTCTGGCAACCACTAGCTCGTTCTCTGTATTTGAGTCTACTTTTTTGTTTGTCTCTTTTGTTTGCTCATTTGTTTCTTACATTCACATATGAGTAAAATCATATGGTATTTGTCTTTGACTTATTTCACGTAGTATACCCTGTAGGCCCATCCATGTTGTTGCAGGTGGTAGGAGTTCATTCTTTTTTTATGGCTGAGTAATATTCCATTATATCTATATCTATCTGTATCTATATCTATCACATCTTCTTTATTCATCTTTTGATGGTCATTTGGGCCACTTCCATAATTTGGCTATTTTAAATAACTCTGTAATTAACATAGGGGTGGATATCTTTTCAAATTAATGTTTCATATTCTTTGCGTAAATACCTAGTAGTGGTATTACTATATCAGATGGTAATTCTACTTTTAATTTGTTGAGAAACCTCCATACTGTTTTCCACAGTGGCAGCACCATTTTGAGTTTCCACCAACAAACAGTACACAAGGATTCTCTTTTCTCCACATCCTCACCAATAATTGCTGTTTCTTGTGTTTTTGATTTTAGCCATTCTGACAGGTGTGAGATGATATCTCATTGTGGTTTTGCTTTGCATTTCCCTGATGATGAGTGATGTTGAGCATCTTTTCATGTGTCTGATGGCTATCTGTATGTCTTTAGAAAAATGTCTATTCTGGTGATCTGCCCATTTTTAATAAGACTATTATTAATTATTATTATTATTGATTTTTGAGCTGTATAACTTCTTGATATATTTTGGATATTAACCCCTTATCAGATTTATCATTTGTAAATATCTTCTTCCATTCAGTAGGTTGCCTTGTCTTTTTTGTTGACGTAGACCATACTAGTAAAGATGCAGTAAATATTTGCTGAATGAATACACTTGATAACATGCATTTATGAAAGTGAGACTGGGTTAGAAGATTTAAGGAATGACAATAAAAAACTTAAAAAGGAAGAAATGGCTTTAAAGATGAAGAACAATAAGGATAAAATTTGGAAATAGAGTATGTAGTCTATATAGATCAGACATAAGCCGAAAGGCCTTCAACGTTAGCAGACTGCCTAAGAGAGTGAAGTCCAGATAAGACTTTAGTCAGTGACAAGGATTCTGGTGGCCTGGGAAGTATATCCTAGCCTAGAAGTGTTCAAATCCATTATGAAACAATCACAAACCACTGTGCTGGCAAAAAACAAAACAAAACAAAAAACCAAACAAAAAACCACTTCTAAATGTAGAGCGGAATTCTGCTCCTGCTGTCCATTTGCAAGTGATGATACCATAAAATTCTGTGGAAATGAAGTTGTAGTCCTTCCAATTACTTTTTTATATGTTAAAATGTGTGGTATAAGTCACAGAAACTGCACTGACCAAGGAAGGAGTTTGGCCTTTTGCGTTCTGGAAGAGTCTCTTCCACTGAACCATCTGTGACTTTGGACCAACTAATTAGCTGTTGTGGGTCTCAAGCCATTCATCCTTTGGCTGTAGATAAAAATGTCACTCCCTGGAGTATAGACAGATATTTTTAACTCTCCAGAGTAAAGGTGCTTATAAAAGTTAAAAATAACTGACATGAGGGGTGCCTGGGTGACTCAGTCCGTTAAGTGTCTGACTCTTGATTTTGGCTCAGGTCATGATCTCACGGTTCGTCTGTTCAAACCCTGTGCTGGACTTTGCATTGACAGTGGGATTCTCTCTTTTCTTTCTTTCTGGCCCTGTGCCCCGTACTTGAGTGCTCTGTCTCAAAATAAATAAATAAACTTAAAAAGAACTGATATGGGGGCGCCTGGGTGGCTTAGTCGGTTGAGTGTCCGACTTCGGCTCAGGTCAGGATCTCGCAGTTTGTGAGTTAGAGCCCTGTGACGGGCTCTGTGCTGACAGCTCAGAGCCTGGAGCCTGTTTTGGATTCTGTGTCTCCCTCTCTCTGCCCCTTTCCCACTCATAAATAAACGTTAAAAAAAAATTTAAAAAACTGATATGATTCTATAGAGCATTTAGACTTCTTAGAAAAAAGTCTCTTTATATGTGTGTTTTATTTCTCCTTCTTTTTTCTGCCTAAAGAAAAGTAGACAAAGCTTCAACCATATCTCTTATTTTCATCCATGTCCTATCCATAAGAAATGCATAATAAATGTATTGATGAATTACCATGCAAGCTGAGAAGCTGCATGCTGGCTTGCTTGAGGATTCAATTAAAATTAAGCAGTATTATTTTGAATAATCAAATGCTGTTCTGAATAAGTAATTCAAGTAAACAAGGCAATTAGTAAAAAGTGATGGTGATGAAGTTGAGTGGGAGCAGTTCTTATATATATATGAAATATAACTTTAATATATATTTTAAATATAACATCAGAATTGAAAAAATAATAGCTTGTTGGAATGGAAAAGTTTATATTGGAATTAATAATTTCCCCTAACAGCTAAGAAGTCCTTTAAATTTTTTTTTTTATATTTCATTTATTTTTGAGAGAGAGAGAGACAGAGCACAAGTGGGGGAGGGGCAGAGAGAGGGAGACACAGAATCTGAAGCAGGCTCCAGGCTCCGAGCTGTCAGTATAGAGCTCGATGCAGGGCTCGAACCCACAAACCATGAGATCAAGACCTGAGTCGAAGTCAGTTGCTTAACCGACTGAGCCACCCAGGCGCCCAAGAAGTCCTTTTAGTTTGCAGTCAATCTATAACCCTCCTTGATAAAACAGGTTTAATACAGTTTATGATGCTATATTTGATAATAATGTAAAAGACTGTCCCTGTCCAGTAGCCAGGTCTAGAGCTAATATGAAAGTTAGGACTGCACCTATACCACATTAAACAACTGTATGAAAAACAGTCCAGGAAAGCATTCATGTGATAGCTAAGTAATTTAAACTTCCATTCTCTTCTCCTCTGTCTCTGTTTCTGTCTCTTTCTCTTTCTTGGAATTGGCTCATGTAATTGTGAAGGTTGGCAGGTCCCAAAACTGCAGGTAGGCTGGCTGGCTGGAGACCCGAGGAAGAGATGATCTGCAATTGAAATCTGAAGGCTGCCTTTTGGCATAATCCCCTCTTCTTTGGGGAGATCAGTCTTTTATTTTATTTTATTTTATTTTATTTTATTTTATTTTATTTTATTTTATTTTATTTTATTTTTTTATTTTATTTTATTTTAATTTTATTATTAATTAAAAAGATCTGAGTATAGTTGACACATGATGTCACATTAGTTTCAGCTGTACAATATAGTGATTCAGTAATTCTGTATGTTATGCTAGGCTCACCACAAGTGTAGCTACCATCTGTCACCATACATGCTATTACCATTTACTGTATTCCCTATGATGAACCTTTTATTCCCATGACTTATTCATTCCATAACTAGAAGCCTGTATCTCCCACTCCACTCCACCCATTTTGCCCAATCCTCTACCCTCATCCCTTTGGCAACCACCAGTTTGTTCTGTGTATTCATAGGTCTGGTTCTCCTTTTTGTTTATTCATTTGTTTTGTTTTTTAGATTCCACACATAAGTGAAATTTTAGTATTTGTCTTTCTCTGACTTATTTCACTTATTTCAAATAACCCTCTAGGTCCATGCAGGTCAGTGTTTTCTTTTTTGTTTTTTGTTTTTTAAGGACTTCTGCTGACTGGAGACCCATCTACATTATGGAGGGTAATGTGCTTTACTTATAGTCTGCTGATTTAAATATTACTGTCATTAAAAATATCTTCACAGAAACATCTAGAATAACATTTGATGAAATATCTGTGTACTATGGCCTAGCCAAGTTGACACATAAAATTAACCATCTTAATATGCTATGTATTTTTGTAGCCCTCCTTCAAATCCTTGTTGAAATGAGGTAGGGTATAAAATGTACCTAAAGTTAAACATGGTCTATTATAGTTATTTCTAAAAGCATTACCTGGTACTACTTTTGGTTTCCTTAACCCCCACCCTGGCTTGTCTGGGACTGCTATTTCTTTATCACTCTGGCATTGAAGAGGTCTATGCTGCCAGAGAGAAGCAAGCCTCAGTTGGGTGTCAGCACATTGGCTGTCGAGGGTGAAGGAAGAGGGTTTTCAAGGCAGTCACCAGTAGTTTGGGCTCTTACTCATGCTCTCTGGGCATCAGGTGGAGGTGAAAATACCTGACAGGCAAGACTGTTGTGAAGATCAACTACAATTGCCCACCTTGGACATATCCTTTGTTTTGAAATTGCTATTTTCCAACCCTGCATCATAATGTAAAAGTTTACTCCCTAAATGAAGCTGATCTCATCTATAGGAAAAAACAGATTCTTGGCTTCTGCCTTTTCCTTTTATTGCCACTCTTCATCTTATGTACCTTTGCTTAAGGAAAAGGGGTCAGTAATTTGGCCACCCCATTGCTGAAATGTTGCCAACTCTTGGTATATGCACAGCATTGTGGAGAACTCCCAAGGCTCCAATTGCTTTATAAAACCTTAAAATCACTCAGTGATGCTTATCAACAGCTAATATTAATGGATAACGATGAAAACCACAGATGTCTTCCCAGAACTGACAGCATAAAATCAATCGAGTCTGAGCGATCTTTTTTTGTTGTTGTTGTTAGGAAACGTCAAAAAATTATGGAAGTAAAGTAAGCATATTTTTTCAACTTTTATCTTATAAATTTTTTTTTATATTTTGTAGCATTAAATTATCATGCCTACCTGTTGTACATTAATAATATCAAATGCAATTGGTTGAACTATATTTGAGGAAAATAAAACATCAGAAAAATTTTGAAAATTTTAACACATTTTTAAATTTAAAACTTCATTTATAAATGTTTTTATAAGGCAGCCATAATATTGCTAAATAGGCTGTAGAGAATAGGATAGAGTTTTTTGGATTGTGTGGGCACCAACCATTAAACCTTCGGCTTTGACTATGAAAATTAACACTACAGTCTCATCAGAGCATGCACAGTGAGCTTCAGATCACTACCCTGCTGGGAGCTGAGAGAGGAATTTGTGGTATACATTCACTGTGGACTCAATAAATGCTCATGGCCATTTTGTTTTTGGTGTTTAGTTGGAGGTGAGAAGTTTTTGCTGAACAGCTTTTGGTTGTTCAGAATCAAACGCCATGTCTGGATAGATAGTAAACATTGTATTCTTGAAAGTTTTCTGTTTAAATTTAACACATGTTTACTGAGCACTTATTACATACAAAGCTTGATATTCTGGGCTGGAAATATGGATAGGATACAGATCTGTCCTTCAAGGAAGTTAGTATTTTGTGGGAGATAATACATGCATTTTCTTAAAAAATTTTTTTTTAATGTTTATTTATTTTGAGAGAGAGAGAGAGAGAGAATGAGTGGGGGAGGGTGGAGAGAGAGGGAGACACAGAATCTGAAGCAGGCTCCAGGCTCCAAGCTGTCAGCACAGAGCTTGATGTGGGGCTCGAACTCACTGACCATGAGATCACAATTCGAGCCGCAGTCAAGACGCTTAACTGACTGAGCCACCCAGGTGCTCCAAATATTATCTTTTTAAATAGCTAATACCAGAATTATATTTAAGAGAGCGATTACTTTCCATGAAGAAGAATTTACTTATCTGCTTCTGGAAGTATATAAGCTTTTATTCTCAGAGCTGAATGAAAGAGGCTAAGGGTCCCATTGTTCATAGTGCAGAGTTCCAATTTATTCCTCTGTTTTAATTATACTTCAATGTAGATTTACATGGAGCACAGAGCTCCTCCAGTTCAGCCTCTCCAAAACTAAACCTGTCTGCTGGAAGGAGGGGACCTGGGTCTCTAACTACCCTTAATGCAGAATTTCTATAAAGCCTTCTATTGTTAGCACTGTGCCACACCCCACCTATGAGGCAGGCTTTGTTTCTCATTTTTGAAAATTTCTTGTTCATCTGCTTATCAGCATCCAAGATTTGTTGACACTATTTATCGTCATTCCCTTTTTCAGGCTCTTTAGTATTTTGGTTTATTAATGTTACTTCCTTTACTTTTATGTTTTGGGCTTTGGGGAAGAAGCAGAGGTAATCACTTGCACAAGGATTGTGTACAATTACCTATGCTTAACCCTGTGAGATCTTTGAACATAACACTGAGAGACCTGATACCTTTGTGGCATTGCTCCCAGACTGCTGCAGATATGGTTCTTGGCATATCTCATTCATGCTATACATTGACCCAATTGGAAGTTTACTATTAAATAGCACGTGCCAAATTCCAGGTCTGAAGGACATTACATCACTATGTGGGGATCTATGTGACATTATTATAACCGAATCCAAATCTGTCTGCCTCATGCACAATAAAGTTAATCACTGAGACATCAGATTTACAGCAAGGAAGGGCTTATTTGAGAGGCAGCCACAGGAGGAAACAGGAGAGCAAGACTCATATCTGCCTCCCTGAAGGAGAGAAAAAGATTTATAATCATGGGGGTTGCGATTACATACCTATTGAAGAGTGGGGAAATGTGACTATTTGTGAGGAAAGCTCTTGAGCAAGTGTATATGTAACATACATCCCATGTTCACTTTGGTGTGGAGACTTAACATCAGAAAGAAGCAAAATTCAGCTCCTCACCTAGGGAGGTTATCAGAGGACAAGGAGAAGGGGCTATGGGCATTCTCTAAGAGCTGGTATAAACTGGGTGGGGTCTTGGGCTCATTATCTCAGGTAAGGAGTGCAGGGTCCTGCTTGCCCATAGGTTGGAACCATATTAGTTGACTTTGAGTCCAGGTTTCTGCAGAGATACTGAGTAGATTTATTAGTGGGATCCAAAAAGACACAATAGCTGATTAAGCAGAAACAGTTCTCTGAAAAACAAATTTTAAATTTCCTGCTAGTTTACCTCATTAACCTTATGGAACATAGTTTCAGTTCCCCCTAAGTTATGATCATTCTTCAGTCTTGAAGAATGGGGATGGTGTCCACTCTGCCTGCTTTCCTTATCTCCTTTGGTAAGGTAGGTTTTGGGTAAAGAGCAGTTTTGAAAATGTTAGCTATAAGCAAAATTCCTTCGATGATTAACATGCCTACATACAGGGCTAAGCAGAAGTTCTTAATCTGTAGATCACGGCAGCAAGGGAAATAGAAGCAACATGCAGCCAGACGTGCTAAGTTTCTCCCTGTTACATTATATAGCATAGGGCCTTCCTATATTTGCTAAATACTTGAAGGGCAAAGTTGTATCCTAACTGGGATGTAATATCTGAATAAGACATGCAGTTAGATTGTAAGGAGTCTAGACTCCAGGTACTCTGCTCGGGGAGCTAAGGACACACACAAGTAATGATAACACAACAAAGGGAATGCTAGGTGCTCTGTAGTAGGTATTGGGAAGGTACTCTGAGAATTCAGGGGAGGGAAAAATTAATTGTGATGGAAAAGACATGAAGATCAGAGATGAGTTGGCATCTGACCTAGAGCAGAAAGATGAATAAAAAGGGCATTTCAGGTGGAGGGGAAAGTATCAAAAAAAGAATTGGAAGCATGAACATTTCAGTATTGCGTTTATCAAATTCCATTGATTGTAAGATGCATCTATTGGAAAATACTCAACAATTTTATATATTAGGAAAAAGCCCAATCCCAATTAATACATTATATGATTTTTTTCTTCATAATTTTTATTTCATGCTATTAAGAGTGCTTTCAGATTTATGTAATGTGGATTTTATCATATTTTATCCTTGTGCATTTGTAAAAAGGAAAATATAAACAAAATATTCCTAATAGGTTTTTAAATTCAGAATCTGACTCTTCTGAATCACTGTTTATGTAGAATTGGTAATATCCATGTTCTTCTACACAGTGTTATCCTTGTGCTTTTCAGTGCATCAGTGAACGGGGTGCTCCACTTGTGTCTTTGGAATTTTATTCTAAGCAACTGGACACCTAATCTATACCTCTTGACTTTATTAGGAGACAGCAAATAGATACCTTGATCTTACCAGAAGTGTTAACTGAATATTTTCTGATAATGGCCAGGACTCATACCTTTTATTTAAATGATCCTCGTTTAATTTGTTGGCTGAAATGTTGAGGAGTTGCATGTTGTCTGGTCATCCCACTAAGAATAATAACTGAGTTCTTGTATGTGTAGGCAATGACAATTTGCCATGACTGGCCTGGCTGGAAGTGGTTATAAGATGCTGTTGATATAAGGCATACATCCTGACTTTAGAAATGTTAATATATGAAAAAACTAAATTGATAAGGTACAGTACTATGATTTGGCATTAAGAAATCATTTGTGTAATTGAGTAATAGCTATCTCCCTCAGCATTCATAAAGACAGAGTTGTCTTGTTCAACATTAAATGCCTAGAGCCTAGCATGGTGCCAGCTCAAAGCAGATGGGCAATAAATATTTATGGAATAATGAGTAACGGATGGAGAAGGACAATTAGGTCTCTTTGTCTAGAGATACTCTGTCCAATATGGTAGCCACTAGCCAGCTGTGGCTATTTAAATTTTGATTAATTGAAATGAAATAAACTCAATATTTAGATCTTCAGTTGAACCAGCAATATTTTAAGCACTCATTAGATACAAATGGCTAGTGGCTACTGTCTTGTATAGTACAGATACAAGACATTTGCTTCGTCACAGAAAATTGTTTGGGTAGGTCTGGTCTAGAATATAGGGAACATGAAGGAGAGTATTGGAAAAGGATGGAATGGGATTTTGGAGATAGGTAGTGATCTTGGGAAATTAGACAACATGAGGCTCAAATAATCAGAACATGAAAATATATACTTGGTATATCCTTAAAACAAGGTGCCTTTTTTTAAAAACTGAATTTATCAGGTGCTAGAGTACTGCAGTTCTCCATGTATCTTCCTAGGCTTTTCTTAGATTCTTCTATATAGCAATAAACAGACAAATAAACTATAACTGCCATGTGGCCATGTAGTATTGTAGTTTGTAAATTGCAATCATCAACTTGTGCTTTCTCCTGTGATTTAGTCAAAAAACTTTTAAAACTTTTTTAGGTAGGGATGCATGTATGGTAGAATATTTAGAATCCTCTGGCCAAGTTAGAGCAAAGAGGGACAGAGTGGAATATTGTGGTTTTGGAAAATTCAGGGAACCCACTGAATATTTGTATCAGGAAAAACACCCAGTCCCTCCCTCCTGAGTAGGGAAAAACCTCTTGTGTCTTTTCCTGTGTCTCTCCTTTACCCTCACACTACTACTGCACTCACAACACTTCTGGGACGAGATGTGTATGGGGTTTTCCCAGACCAAGCAATTCTGTGACACTCACTGGTGTCTTACAGTTTAACTCAGTTCTGATACTATCTATCTCTCTGGACATAACATAAGATCCCACAGGTTGAGAGCTCAGCCCCACAAGACTGCCTTCACTTTAGATGCCAATCTCAAGCCCAGGTTGTCACCTGTGCTTCTGGCCCATTGGCTATACCAGAGATTCTTGTGATCCCCTCCTCAGGTTTGATTAATTTGCTAGAGTGGCTCAAAGAACTCAGGGAAACACTTACTGCATTTACCAGTTTATTAAAGAATATGAAAAAAGCTACTGATAAACAGCCAGATGAAGAGATATGTAGGGTAAGGTCTAGGAGGGTCCTGAGCACAGGAGTTTCTCTCCCCATGCAGTTGGGGTGTGTCACCCTTCCAGTGTAGATGTGTTCACCAACCTGGGAACTCCCTGAAACCTGTGGTATTGGGATTTTTTAAAAAATTTTTTTTTTAACGTTTATTTATTTTTGAGACAGACACAGAGCATGAATGGGGGAGGGTGAGAGAGAGAGGGAGACACAGAATTGGAAGCAGGCTCCAGGCTCTGAGCCATCAGCCCAGAGCCCGACGCGGGGCTCGAACTCACGGACCGTGAGATTGTGACCTGAGCTGAAGTTGGACGCGCAACCGACTGAGCCACCCAGGCGCCCCTGTGGTATTGGGATTTTTATGGAGGGTTCCTCCTGTGTAGCTTCTTGTATTAACTTCGTTTCTAGCCCTGCTGTCCTTTCTGGAGAGGTGGGGAGGAAGAAGGAGCTGAAAATTCCAAGCTTCTGATTAGGCTTGGTATTTATGGTGACCATCCAGAAGGCATCCAAGAGCCCACCCAGATTTGTCTCATTTGAACAAAAATGCTCCTTCAGCTCTTACCACTTAGGAATTTAGAGTAGTTCTATCTTATCTATGGTTTTGCTCTCCATGGCTTCAGTTATCTGCATTGAACCGTGGCCCAGAAGCAGATAATCTTCCTTCTGACATATTGTCAGAAGGTCAGTAGTAGCTTAATGCTATGTCATAATGCCTGTGTCATTCACCTCACTTCATCTCACCACGTAGGAATTTTATCATTTCGCTTCATAACAAGATGGAGAAGGGGAGTATAAGATGTTAATAAGATATTTAGAGAGAGAGGAAGAGATGAAATTCACATAACTATTGCAGTGTATTGTTTTAATTGTTCTATTTTATTTTCAGTTATTATTAGTATCTTACTGTGCCTAATTTATAAATTAAACTTTATGATAGGCATGTAGGTATGGGAAAAAACATAATACAGATCTTCCTTGACTTATGGGGTTACGGCTCAATAAATCCATCGTAAGTTGAAAATACTATAACTGAAAGTGCGTTTAATACCACCTAACCTAAGGAATATCATAGCTTAGCCCAGCCTAACTTAAATGTGCTCTGAACATTTATGTGTAACATACAATTGGGCGAAATCATCTAAAACAAAGTCTATTTTGTAAGTGTTGAATATCTCATGTAATATATTGAACACTGTGCTTGAAAGTGAAAACCAGAATGGTTGTGTAATTGGTTGTTTGCTCTCGTGATTGTGTGACTGACTGGGAACTGTGGCTGCTGCTCAGTCATGAAAGAATATTGTACTGTGTATTGCTAGCCGGGAAAATGTCAAAATTCAAAATTCTAAGTAGAGTTTCTACTAAATGTATATCTGTTTTGCACCATCTTAAAGTAAAAAAAAAAAAAAAAATCCTAAGTCAAACTATTGTAAGTCAGGGACTGTGTGTTTATATAGGGTTCAGTACATCTGCAGTGTCAGGCATTCACTCAGGGTCTTGGAACACATAGCCTGCAGGTGAGAGGGGCTACTGTACAAGGATTTTAGGAGACTATGTCAGGGACAGGGTCAAAAACCAAATAATAGAACAAGAAATGCTCATAGTGCTCTTATTCACTTAGGAAATTTACAAGGGTTTTAGGAGCTTTGTGCCAGGAACTGGATCAGAGACCACTATATGTATTTTCTGTTATCTCACAATACTTCTCTGTGTAGAATTAAGATTTACTTTAAAGCTGAATGGTTCTGTAGGTCATTTTTTTGGTGAATGCTGAGCAAATTTATTATTCATTGTTGTTTCTTTATAGATAGAAAACATTCTTTTTCTAAATTAATTATAAAATTAAGACCCATCTAAAGCTTAGCTAACTTTTTACACCATATACTTTGGAAGATTTTTATCTATTGCATTTCATGGGAATGTTCCTCGTGATAATTTTCATACGGATTGAGGCACCAAATGAGAATTTCTCTTTTTTGTACTGAGTGGGATGTAATCAATTATGCCATGGGTAGTTCAGCAACGAAATAGCAGGTTTCTCTGAGTTTTTACTTGGGCAGAGCATCAGCCTGACTTTGGGGTTAAGAGCATGAACCATGGAGCCTAGTGGCCTGGGCCAAATCCTGACTCTAGGAGCTGTGTGTCTTTGGATAAATCACTTAACCTCTCTGTGTCTCAGTTTCATTCTCTGTAAAACGAGCGAGGATGATAACAAAAATACTTCTCTTCCATGATTGTTGTGAGAATTAAATGAATACATATACTCATTAAATTAATTTATTAAACACAATCAATCATGCTTAGAATAGTACCAAGAACAGAGTAAGCACATTTAAGTATTTGTGATTATTTTCTGATCTCCTTCCAAGTGACTTCTACCAGGTTGTGCTCCCAGGCTGCAGATCATAAGCCCCTGTGGAATGATTGAGTGTCTTTTAGTCCTGTTCTTTTTCATTCCCTTCAGATGAACTTCTATCTACTATAACCACTATTTCCTATACCCTTTGCAGAGAATCGAGCCTGGAAGTTAGCAGGTTTTATTTTGATGGTTTTCTGTAACAGGATATTATGGCTAACAGTGTAGCTCACTGTTGTTATGGGGGATGGTTTGACATTTGTAAAGTGAGGTACAGGAATATCAGTTAGGAGCCCACATAGTGTCTTTGTCAGAATCAGCCAAACAAAATTCTAGACAACTGGCATAGATAGGGAAGGACAGAGAATCATCCTGGGCAGGCTTCCCACCTTTCTCTATTTTAGCGTGAGCAGTTATTTACATCCAGAGTACACGGCACTCTGTTGATTTTGTGGGTAAAAATGCTAAAAGGGGAAAAAATGTGGAGCCGTTTTGTTAGAGATGCTGAATCTAAATTGTACTATCTCCTTGATTTAGTAAGTCTGTCCCTTTTACTTAGTGATTATATAATAAAAACTTGTAAAAATATTTAAAACTTCTGGGTAAAGTTATCTAAACACACATTTCATAAGTTCTTTATTGAAACAGAAAGCATAGTGGTTTTATTTTGGGGTGAGAAAGATGTTTTGAAACTGGATAGAGGTGGTGTTGCACACATTGTGAATGTACTAAGAAGTCACTGAATTGTTCATTATAAAATGGTTAATCTTATGATGTATGAATTTCACCTCCATAAAAAGAAAGCAAAAAAAAAAAAAAAAAGAAAAAAAAAAAGAAAGAAAGCAAAAACCCAATCCACAAAATCTTCGAAGTTCCAACTTCCCCAAGCCATGGCCTCACAAAACAGTAGCCCATTTGCTTAAGAAGAGCACAGAACAGAGCAAAAAGAAGGATTACCTTGTTGTTCTTTAACCTTTAAAATTATTAGGCATGTTTATTACTTTGCAGGAGCATGACACTGCTACCTGTGAGGCTTTCTGACTGTGGGTTTTTACTGACCTAAGGGAGTGTCAACAATCCTGTTCTCTCATGTTATCTGCATAGTTTTCATGCACCTGTGTGTTGTTTGAACTGAATAGAGGATATGTTGATCTTTATAAGGATAGATTTCATTGTACTACTATATTCTCTTAAACTTGGTTTGTGGTACATGGGTTTTAATAACTTTCACTATTCAAAAAATTTTTTTAAATGTTTATTTGAGAGAGAGGGAGAGAGATGGAGTGTGAGGAGGGGGGGGCAGAGAGAGAGGGAGACAGAGAATCTGGGGCAGGCTCCGGCTCTGAGCTATCAGCACAGAGTCTGAAGCAGAGCTCGAACTCATAAACTGTGAGATCCTGACCTGAGCTGAAGTCAGATGCCTAACTGACTGAGCCACGCAGGCCACCCCATATCTTTCATTATTCAGATGTTTTGGTTTGTTATTGCTTCTTCCCTCTCTGATGTTATGAGTATCTGTTTGTTTAATATGAAAAATGTATCAATGGCATTTATCCATTTGGTCTGATGATCAAACAAGGACTCTTCCTGTAGCAATAGACAATTGTGAAGTGGATGTAATATCTAAGCTGAGTTGATGTTGGTGATTTGTATTGGCTCATTTTAATTTATGGGAAGATATAATAGTTCATAGAAAAGATTTTAGCAACTAAATTAAAAAATAAAATCTTTTAAAGCCTCATGGCTCTGGATCCCTGGGTCTACCAAATGGGCTACACGAATGAACAGGGTTTTTTTTGCAACTTAATGGTCTGTGTTGAAGCTGCAATTTATTGCCTCCTTTTTTCCTGTTCAGCTGAAAGTATTCTAAGTTTCTGGAAGAGCAACAGGTGTTTTACTAAAGCTTGGCCTACTGCCACAGTCCATTTGAAAAAGGGGCTATGAATACTTGAGTGTTAACCTCCTACTCAACTTACATAATCAAGGGTTAAGTTTAGCTCTGTCACCTCTTGGCTGTGTGATTTTAACAAGTTAGTTAAACCTAATCCTCAGGTACTACAGCTTTAAAATGGTGCTAACATGGGAATACAAGCTGGTGCAGGCACTTTGGAAAACAGTATGGAGGTTCCCCAAAAAACTAAAAATAGAACTACCCTACGACCCAGCAGTTGCACTAGTAGGCATTTATCCACGGGATACAGGTGTGCTGTTTCAAAGAGACACATGCACCCCCATGTTTATAGCAGCACTATCAACAATAGCCAAAGTATGGCAAGAGCCCAAATGTCCATTGATGAATGAATGGATAAAGAAAATGTGGTATATATATACAATGGAGCATTACTCAGCTATCAAAAAGAATGAAATCTCGCCATTTGCAACGACGTGGATGGAACTGGAGGGTATTATGCTAAGTGAAATTAGAGAAAGATAAAAATCATATGACTTCACTCATATGAGGACTTTAAGAGACAAAACAGATGAACATAAGGGAAGGGAAACAAATAATGTAAAAATAGAGAGGGGGACAAAACAGAAGAGGCTCATAAATATGGAGAACAAACTGAGGGTTACTGGAGGGGTTGTGGGAGGTGGGATGGGCTAAATGGGTAAGGGGAACATCATTGTTGCACTCTATGCTAACTAATTTGGGTGAAAATTTTAAAAAATAAAAAATAGAACTAAAAAAAATAAAATGGTGCTAACAGAAGAAGTATCTCAAACACAGGGGTATTGCTCAGATTTCATGCAGTAAGTATAAAGTACTTAACACAGCATCTGTCATACAATTAGTGCTCACATTATTGTAGTTGCTGTAGTTATTACTGGTCTACTAAGAAGTAGATCAGTATTCCAGGCCCACCCTGTTGGTCCTTCCCTATTTGGTAAGAGATACGGACATTTTAGCCTTGGCTGTGAAATATTTGGCACTTACCTAGAAGTCTTTCCCTGTTTCCAAATTAAAGAATTTCGAAAGGTAAGGTGTTATAACTGATCCTTCTTTACAATGTCATTGCTAGCTCAGAGGAACAATTTATTCTAAGTATGCAACTGAAACTAATATAGGCAGTAATCGCATGTATCAGAAGTTAGTCTTATTCTTGTTAGAGAAGAATGGAAGAGGAGGCTTTAAAACTCTGGTTTCTGGAGTTATCAGGTTACTTTTTGCTATTGTCATTTTTTAGCTTTTTAATAGGGGATAGAACTTACAGAAGCCATTTTGTGACCTTGGGGAAGAAAGTCCTACACCAAAAAATGCAGAGCAAAAATATAGAAGGACCTGGGTCCTTGGTGAATACCAGCTCTGTAGAGATTTCACCCAAGACTGTGGCATGAAATAAGAAAATCACTTAGATGATTTAGGCATCTTGTACTGAATGCAATCTTTTTTTTTTCTTTTAATGCATTCTTAATATCCTCAGATGTCTTCTAGTTGCATTTGATAGATGCACTGAAGTGGTACAATGGCTTAATTCCATGGAATTACTCTAATGATGGATATATTGCAGAGAAACTTTCTCAGACTTCGTGTCCTTCAACCTTTCATCCTGTAGCTGACTGCTGAAGGATTGAACTAATCTCTGTCGGTACCAACCCTGTGATTGCCTGTTAACGTAGCTGCATTTCTATGCTGAAGACTAGCTAATGAAACAGGGATTCGGTTATAAAGAGTATGAAAAAGAAAACAATACACATTTTCATGCAAAAAGAATCTTCCTGTGTATTCAAGCAATGTTTTTTATTGAGATATTTAGCTTGGTCAGTAGAAAGTCCAATCCTTTGTGGTTAGTGACATTAAAATTAAGTGTTTCCTTTTGTGACATTTATTTTATGTCACTGGTTCTGTTTCATCAGCTTTTTTCTTTGCACTGCCCAGTATCAGGTCACCATTTTGCTCCAGAGGTCCCATTGTGCTCTATGTGACTTGTGCCCCAGGGTTTGTATTGCAGCACTGATTCTTTTGTGGGAAATGATAGCTTTTGCCTTGAAAACACATATTACAAGGGCTTTTCTTAAAGTAGTTCTCTTCTTTGCTTATAAGGCAACAAAAGTGTCCAATCTAGCATCTGCTGGTTCCACTTACTCAGTATTTTTGGAAATGGTCTGTTTTCTGGCAAGGATGCACATTAATCTTGGTCAAGTGGAGCTTTTTGTATCTGGGCATCTTTAACTCTTTAATCATTTAATCAAATGGTTGGAAAGAGTATTGATTACACCTTCTAGCCTGGAGAAAATTAGGAGTCTATCATGGTTTCTGGTGGGTATTTCTCTTAGAATTGTCTTCCATGCTGCATTTTCGATGCTTTCATTGCCTGTTATTCTACTTCTCATTCTTAAGGTAGACAGATTTGCTATATATTTTATTAGAATAAAATGAGACTCAAGTAACTGACTTTCTAATTATTGTGAAATATTTTTTATTACCTCGTGTGATTTTCTCTTTTTTTCTACAGAGTAATTGCCCTAACTTGTCAAAACTATTGATTCTTTATTAGTGTTCCTTGTCTGTTATTTAACCTTAAATAACATGCATCTTTTCTTGTTCTCTGACAGCAAATTATTCCCCTTGTACAAGCTTTGTTCAGCTTGCATTTAGCTCTTTTTTTTTCTTGTTCCTGCCTTCTATACATCAAGTTAGTGAAGAGCTATTGGAAAGAACATAATGAGTTATACTGGGATTCAATTAGAGGCTATTTAACATGCTATACTTCCTATTTTGACAAATTTATTGCATGTGCAATAATAAATTATTATTATACAAATGTTAATATGCCATTTTCATATATTTGAAAAGTTAATTTTTATGTTATGGAGAAATCTCAGGGTAGTTCCATTTAGTAAATATTAAAGCTTTTATTGAACGAATATCTTTTACCTCATAATAAAACTATAATGTTTCCCAGTTGTCATTTTAAAAAAGTCTCAGAAACAAACAAATTGATGGCTTTTTGTGTGTGCTTTGTATTAAGAACATTTCAGAACTGCAGCTGAAATCCTCATCTTTTCAAGTTTCATTAATGCTTTAATTTTAATATTCTTCACTGGGCATCACAGCGGACAAGTCTCTGAGTGCTAGGAGACAATTAACAATTTATATTTGTTTAACGAATTTGGAACACAATGCTTTTTTTTTCTTGTGCTGTGGTTATGCAACTTTGAGCTCTACATTTCTTTTTTTTTTTTTCTCTAACGTTTATTTATTTATTTTGAAAGGGGGCGGGGAGAGGGAGAGAGGGGCAGAGAGAGAGGGAGAGAAAATTCCAAGCAGGCTTGCACTGTTGGAGCAGAGCCTGACACGGGCTTGAACTCGCAAACCGTGAAATCATGACCTGAGCGTAAGTCAGATACTTAACTGACTGAGCCACCCAGGTGTCCTGAGTTCTATTTTTCATACAACTCATTAATACTTATCATTAATAGATCTTTTAAAAATAACACATTTTAATTATAAAAGCACATAATTAAAATGCAAACATAATGAAGAAAGATAAAATCTTAATCCTACCACTCAGACATAATGGTAAATTTATTGTGTATCCTTTTTAAACATTTTTTTTAAGTTTATTTATTTATTTTGAGAGAGAGAGAGCAAGTGCGAGCAGGGGAGGGGCAAAAAGAAAGGGAGAGAGAGAATCCCAAGTAGGCTCCATGCTGTCAGCACAGAGCCCAATGTGAGACTCGATCCCACCAACGGTGAGATCATGACCTGAGCTGAAACCAAGTCAAACGCTCAACTGACTGAGCCACCCAGGCGCCCCTACTGTATATTCATATAATGTAATATAATATTAATATTAATATAAAATATGCATATTTTCACAAAGATGAGATTACAGTTTTTTTGTTTTGGATTCATATTTAAACACAGTATACATCTTATCAGTCATTCTTTTTTTAAACGATCATTAAAAATAGGAATTAAAACTTTTTTTATTTCTTTAATAAAAATACATGTTTAATGTAGAAAAATGAAGAAATAATGGAAAAATATACAGGGATACATTTTGGTATTTAGGTTTATATCTTTCTGAGCTTTTAAAAGTATGTATATATATAAATGATGTATTTTAGGTTCTGTTTTATACATATATTTTCAGTAAATTGTGTCTACATTTTTATAACTATAAACATCTAAATCATAATTTTTGACTGGGCAATAATCGCACTGTATAACGTACCATCATTTATTTACCAAAACCTGTGTTGAATAATAGGTAATTTTTTTTTTTTTTTTTTTTTGCTATTACTCACATTGCCTCAGTTGACCTTGCTGAACATACATGTTTCAACACTTGTTCAATTTCTGCAGGGTAAATTGTAAGGCTTTTGATGGAGAGTGCCAAATTACTCTTAGAAGGGTTGTACCAGCTGACACTCTTTCTAGCGGTCACTGAAGCCTGATTCCACACACTCTGTGTGCTTACCGTACATCACTGGGTTTTTCAGGCAGAGTTCCTTTGACTGGAAGTAATGGGTACCAGGAAATGGTATGTGTTTGATGTAGCTTCATTTCAAATCTTGTTTCTGTTGCTCACTAACATGTTTTAAAGCTCTCTGGGCTTCCATTTCCTCATCTGTAAAATGCAGGTAATAACAATATCCATCTCATAGGGTTATTCTGAGGATTAAATGAGATGGTAGATATCAATGCTTTTAGAATTATCTTTGACACATAAGAAGCAGTAAACACACCCTGGCTGTTTTATTACTTATATAGTTAAAATGATGTGGTGATATATTGGTTTGATGTTGTCATCTTTCTGGTTTGTATATTGTGTCCTCTTAATTCAGTTATAGACAAAGAATTTTTTTGTTGTTTGATTCTTATCATCTTAAAAAAAAATCATACTATAGTGGCATGGTCAATTAAGTGTCTGACTCAGTTTCGGTTTAGGTCATGGGCTTGAGCCCTGTGACAGGCTCTGCACTGGGAATGGACCCTGCAGAAAATTCTCTCTCCCTTTCTCTCTGCCCCTCCTCCACATGCACAAGCGTGCTCTCTCTCTCTGAAAAAAAAAAAAAAAAAAAAAATAAACACACAAAAAATAAACATAGATTAAAATAAAATCATACTATATATCTGTTTTATTTTCTGAATCTTGTAACAGCTCAAAACAATAAAATTCTGACTTAAGATATGAAATGTAACAATACTGTAAGGAGAAATCCTGCATGCCTTATACAATGAGCTCCTAAGGTTAAACATCTTCAGAAAAGCTAATTAATTCAGGGAAAGAAGAGCAGCTGGAGAGCATTTCCTTTGTAAAATTTTACCAACCATAAAAGTACTTTATTTGCAGAGTATAACTATGAAATTTAGGATCTAACCCCTCACTCTAAATACCCTGTAGCACTGCAGAACAATATGAAGTAGTTGGAGAGTGCTGAGAAGTAGTCACTGGCAGACTCCTCAGACACAGAAATTGGTGCAGGTGGGGTGACTGTTTTCACAGCAAATGTAAAACCGAGTCTTTAGTGGAAAATTTCAAAAAGAAACAAAGAATACTGCCATCCTTGGGTGCAATACCAGCAGTAAAATACTTGGTTTTGAGAGTGCCAATCCAGTCTGGGTAGTGCTCTGTTATCAGGAGTGCTATCTTTGATGTGGACAAAATGGAATACTCCAGAGAGAAAAGCAGCCATGAGAACTGAAGTCCTATCCGTCAAGGAAGAGTAGAAGGCTCCTAGAGTGTTCAGCTTGGTATGAGAGTCACAATAATTGACTTAAAATAGTTGAGAAATGAGATGTGGCCTGTCTTCTTGGGTGATAACCACACAAATGGACAGAAGTTACAAAGAGGCAGATTCTGGTGATTCAGGTTCTGTTAGGACTGATAAGGTAAATGGCTTTAAATATTCTTTGAACAGAGCCACACAAGTTATGGTGTGTGTGTGTATGTACATGTATTTAATATTTATTATTCTAAGGAGGTAATAGATTCAAGAGTTCTGAGGAATTTGTGGATCTAGTAAGTTGCAAACCTGCTTAATTCATAATTTGTGAACTGTTCAATTTTCTCATTTGAATGCAATTTCTTATTTCCCTAAACACAGGTATATTAGATTGTCCCTCCTCTTCCCTCCCTCCCTTCTTTCCTTCCTTCCGTTCTTCCTTCCTGCCTTTCTGCTTTCCTTCCAACAGCTTTGGGGACATTGGTAGCGCTCTATTCAATAAATGACAAAGTCTATGCTGAAGTTAGTGCAACTGGCCCAAGGCCCTGGGGTAGGATAGGGGAACCTCTGTAAGCACTTCTTGAGCACATAAGGCTTAAAAAAAGAAAAGAGTATTTACCAACATTACTCATTACCAGCATGTCCTATGGAGACTAAACAAGGAGTTCTGCCTCAGACTGCATCTGGGCAAGCCCAGCACCTAGCACAATGTCCTTGGAAAGTAAACACTCAAGAATATTTAGTGATGAGAAGGATGGGGAGAAAGAGAAAGGCCATGATGATGGCCGTTGAGGTGGTGGTGTAATGGTGGTTATTTCATAGTGATGACAGTCATATCACTTTGATTTTATTGTCCCCTTATTTTTGAAAATTTAAGGAGTCAATTTTATGTGTTATGGTAGAATTAGGAAAACTTGGCTAAAAAGCATAATTCCGGAACAAATTTTCAGTTTCCTTTCAAGCAGTGAGTTCTGAGAAAACTCAATCCAGGATTTTATCTGATAGTAGTAGTCAGTTTCACCTTTTTTTTTTTTTTTTTTTTTTTTTTTTTTTGTGAATCTTGTACCCTTGTCAAAAGGGTTTGGGTGTCAAGAATTGAGTAGTGCTCAGAAGTGCTACAGCAGGCCTGACTACAAAAGTTCAAATTGAAGGACCCCGAGAGGTAATGAAACCAGAATTCTGATAAATGAGATACCTTAGTTATCAAACCAAGCAATACCTAGAGCCCCACCCCCACCACCAGTTTCAACACCCAAGGAATTCATTTGTTCCTAGATTCCAACAGGAGCTCAATCAAGGCTAGTTAATTCCATTCTGAATATCTTAGCCCCTGCCCTGAAGAGCAAGTCCATTGTGTCACCTCTGCTTTTCCTTTAGGTTTGCTCTTCCTTTCCTCCCTCCTGGATCATCTTTCCAGGGCCCTCTCTTCCAACACTTTCAAACATGCTCAGAATGTTTAATGCTAGCCATAGCATTAAATATCTTGACCCTAATAGAATTTCATACCCAGAAGTGGAGTGCTGCCATGAAGACATCTGAAAAAAATGTGACACTGGCTTAATATTGATTAGTGGGCAGTGAGAATATGACTGGAGGCTGGAAAATGAAGATCCACCTAATACATTTGGTAAAACACTTGGTAAGATAGGTACCTGCACTACCTTGGAAGGTAGACATGTGTCTAAGGAGAGTATTACTCCATGGGGAGAGGTTGGAAAGGAAAATGTTAATGGTGTGTGTTGAGAACTACTGGGTGCATTTGTCAAGGTATTCTACAAGAAAGAAATGAGCTCAGGTGTGCAAACAGATAAAGGGGCATAGAGAAACACAAGTTTCTCTAGCACACTATTTTAAGTTTCTTTAAATAGCTTTCTTTAATCCTCACAAAATCCTATGCAACTTCATTAACTATTTTACAGATAAGGAAAAAGAGGCCTAGAAAGTAAATAATTTGTCCAAGATTAGCTAGTAAGTGGAAGAACTTGGACCTGAAGCCTTGCTATTTACATTCCCAAATTCATCTTCCTAACAATGCATTCTGGTTAACCCCAGAATTCATTAACAACCCTGGCATCTGGAGGTTCCCCGGGTGGCTCAGTTCGGCTCAGTTCGATTAAGCATTTGACATCGGCTCAGGTCATGATCTTGCGGTCCATGAGTTTGAGCCCCGCATTGGGCTCTGTGCTGACAGCTCAGAGCCTGCAGCCTGCTTCCAATTCTCTGTCTCCCTCTCTCTCTGCCCCTCCTCCACTTGTGCTCTCTCTCTCTCTCAGAAATAAACATTAAAAAAAAATTAAAGATAAACCCCTGGCATCTGAATTACAATATTCCTCTCTACCACTAACTCCTGTCCGTTTGGGTATTTTACAATATTCATCTGGAAAATCCCTCCAACTCCATTAGAGTTTTCTTGACATTCTTTATATAGTGACTTTTACTTCCACACCACTACAGGATTTTACCACAAGTTCTCTTATCAACCTTTCTCTACCCTCAAAAAACTATTTAACAGCCAGAATTCCATTTTGCAAACACAACCACAAAATTTCTTCCCTCCATAAATACCCCATTTCTAATATTTATGTTCTGATCCTCCCAGTTCCCCCCCCCCCCCCCAGTCTATCATCCCCCACCTGGCTTCTTTATACTTTTTTTTCCCCATCTATCTAGGACCTATACTATCTAGTGAGTAATTTTAATTACTCTCTCCCCAGAATTTTCAACTCCCTTGCCCTCTGTTTTCTATCGCATCTGTCTATCAAACTTGCAACTCTGGACCAATATAACCATCTGCTTTCTAAACTCATCCGTTGTAGAAAATTGAGCAATTGTGTTCATTGGGAAACTCTAAATTACGGCTTCCAATTATACCAGTTGTGAAGCTATGTGTCCCTCGGCTCCAAATCCATCCTTGTATACTCTGCTGAGAGATATAGGTGTTTCTCCGGGAGCTGGGACCCCGCAAGCTCCATTTTTCCTGTCCTATAATTGATCAGTAATGAACACAATGGAGCTTGGGCATTTACAAACCTTCTTGATACTCCAGCTCCTTTCATGGTAATAGATAATCTCATTATTTCATTCCATCATTTTTGAAAATTATATGATAAAGTAATATTGTGAAGTTAAAAATCTTATTTTAGATAAGATTATTAAAGATTGCAGTATCTTTTTTTTTTTTACTTTTTAAAATTTGAGTACAGTTGACACACAATGTTACATTAGTTTCAGGTGTCCAACTTATTTGACGAGTTTATACATTAGGCCACTGTTCACCACAAGTGTAGCTGCTATCTGCCCCATTACATTGCTATTACAAGTCATGGGGATAAAAAGCACAGCATAAGATTGCAGTATTCCTAATGCACTCTAAATGTAATACATTTAAATGTAATGATCTGAAAGTATTTAGATGTATTTAGCAAGAAATATACACTATTCACTTTAAATTGATAGAGTATTGTTTTTCTTTTTCTTTTTACTTTTTTTTAAATGTTTTTATTTATTTTTGAGACAGAGCACAAGTTGGGGAGGGTCAGAGAGAGGGAGACACAGAATCGGAAGTAGGCTTCAGCCTCCGAGCTGTCAGCACAGAGTCCGACGTGGGGCTCGAACTCACGGACTGTGAGATCGTGACCTGAGCTCAAGTCGGATGCTCAACCGACTGAGCCACCCAGGCGCCTCAGATAGAGTATGGTTTTTCAACAAATAAGTTAAAAATGACATTATTTGTGTTTGATTTTTAGGATAAAAAGATATTTAAATATAGATTAACTTTTAAAAGTTTGAATGAATCTCAAACTTTTAGAAGGGTTGTAAGAATAGGACAAATAACTTTTACCTCCCTACCCTTGCAAGAACAAGACATGATATCCTATCACATTGTTTGGAGGCATCTGAAATGGGAGAAAATGTGTGTGTGTTTTTAAAAATCTGATGTGTGGATTTCTTGCATTCTGTGCTTTAAATGAAAAGCGATTGCTTTATTTTGTATCTTTTTTGTGTTTTGTTTCCATGTGACGAAATACCAAAATTTCTGCCTGCTATTTTGTAAGCACTTCTCGGCAATGCTGTACAGGTGTGGATGAGCTTTTTTCCAGTGAATTAGAAAGCAAAATTTAATGTAATTGTCACTCTATTTCATCTTCGTAACTTTGCTTTTACAGTATTGGAGACGTTTTGAAATTCTAGATAAGAATTTTTATCATATGAATGCAATTTAGAAATCTGAAAAAGATGACTTTGAGGTGAAATTTGAGAATTATTATCACTTTTATACTCTTTAGATTGGGTGTTAATGCTGATGTTCCTTAAACTTCCTGAATTTAACTAATAGTCCATTATAGGTGGAAATCAACCAGTTGACTAATAAAAACAAAAGTCCTGTGTAACTGTTTAGTGGCAACATGAACTCTGGCAGCTGGCTGTGTTCAGCTGTCTGGGAAACTGGATATGGGTGTGTTCTTTGGATCTCCGCTTACTTGAATCACACTTGGAGGTCCCTCAAAATGCTATTTGAGAAGGGGAAATATTAATTCCTTTCTTAAGTTTTTTAAAAAAGTCATAATTTAAACATGGCTTTATTGCTTTCAATGACATAAACCCTGTGGAACACTCTGTAAGCCCCTGAATGCCTTTTGGAATCTGAGAAAAAGTATATTTGTGCACAAATGCACAGAGCTTTTTTTTGTATATAACTTTAGGAGGTTCATACACGCCAGGTTAAGCCCCTTTAAAAATTTGCTTATAGTTGTGGTATTGTAACTGAGGTTAGAGACTGTAACAAAATGATTAATCCCAAATCAGTAACAGATCAGGGATTCACTTTCATTTTTAGTTTTTTCTTTGAGAAGAGAGTTATGGTAACGGATTTACATTTGAAAACACAGCTTAATTTTGATCACCTTCAAGATGAAAAACCTTTGATTAAAATGTTTCAACCAAAACTATTTCAAAAAAGTGACTTCAAATTGGGCCTCAATTTTTCTGTTTTACAGCAAGCTGCATAAGTCAGAAAGGGGGCCAAAATTTTGTGCTTTAGGGGCAGTCAGGTTCTGAATGTATGCCTTTGTCTTATGATTTGTGATGGTGAGCATCCTGGCTTTTAATAGTAATAGAGTGATTTGTTGGTTATCCAATTTCAAATGAAAGTGGCTTTTGAATTCTACCTGGTGAGCTGATCAATTTGAGATACTCAGCAATATGGAGAAAAGGCAGATTTCAGATTTTGTCTATAGTGCCATTTGGGCTTTGTATTGAGAGCCATGAGCAAAAACTAGTCCATTTGGGAGTGCCAGTCCAAATTGAAAACTCAGGGAAAAGGCTGATCTCAGCTTAAAAATCAGCAAAGCCAGTTATTGAGTTCAAAGACAGTGAGATAAAAAATAACTAATTATGAAGCCGAGTCTTATGGATTAAATAATTATATAATAAAATGAGCTTTAATTAAAAAGGCATATAATTTTACAGCTCAATAAGTATTAAAAATGTAAAATTTGGTGTGCCTGGGTGGATCAGTCAGTTAAGCAGCCAACTTTTGATTTTGTCTCAGGTCATGATCTCATGACTTGTGAGATTGAGCCCTGCATTGGCCTCTGGGCTGATAGTGGAGCCTGCTTGGGATTCTCTCTCTCTCTTTCTCTCTCTGCCCTTGCTTCCCTCAAAATAAACAAATAAACATTAAAAAATGTAAAATGAGCCTATTATTTTAAATAATAAGAATCAGCAATAGATCAATTATGTGCCAAATATTCTAGGTTTTTTGCATATATTATCTAATTTTTATGATAGTTTCTCAAGAAAGAATTGGGTTTACTGTTTTACACATGAAGAAACTGAGGCTAAAGATTAAAAACACAAAGCTAGGAGGTGGTACAGCAGGGATCTGAACTCAGAACATGCTGGTGCGACTCCAAACCTAAGTGATTTCCACTCTCTGGGTTGCCTCTCTATAGGGCCTGAATGGTAAATTCTTGGCATTTGTATTAGAATTAGGTCAGTATTGTTTGTATCATATTAGTTAGCTTACAAATCTTAGTGGCTTAACACACTAGGGATTTATTTCTCATCCATGTAAAGCTCAAAGGAGGAGATGCTCTAGGTCATAGTCCTCAGACCCATTTTTTTTTTAAATTTTTAAACATTTTTATGTATTTTTGAGAGAGAGACAGCACATGAGTGGGGGAGGGGCAGAGAGAGAGGGACACACAGAAGCAGGCTGCAGGCTCTGAGCTGTCAGCACAAAGCCTGATGTAGGGCTCGAATCCACAAAATGTGAGATCATGACCTGAGCTGAAATCGGATACTTAACCAACTGAGCCACCCAGGAGCCCCCATCAGACCCATGTTGATGGTGGTTCTGCCACCTTCAGCCTGAGACATCTTCTGAGGTTTCTAGAGGTGTTGGTATTGGAGCTGCTAGATTTAGCAAGTTAAAACATAGGACACTGTTGGAGGAGGTCATCGAGATGACATGACTTCTAGGAATGCACATCCTGTCCACCATTCCCAGAGTGGGAAACTTTCTCAAGGATGCTGCCTGGAGAGACCAATGTGTTAAGACCCTCTGGATGGTATATGTGACCGAATCCAGTCAAGGCCTTTATATGAACTTTTAAGATTCTGGCCCACAGATTTGGACCTCTACTTGTCTTGCAGCTGCCTAAGACAAGCCTCTAAGTTAAGTTCCCTTGTTTATGAAACATACCACCTACCAATCTGGAGTGTCCTGCATCTTTTTTTGGTCTCTTCTTACCCTCTGTGTATGGGGGGGCAGTTTGTCAAACAACAGACACCAGTTAAATTTGAATTCCAGGTAAATGAAAAATAACTTCATGGTATAAGTATGTCCCATGCAATATTTGGGACACTTAACATTTTTGGTGCATTTTATTTGCTAAATCTGGCAACCCAAATGTCAATGCCCCGGATATAAGTATGTCCCAAATATTGTATAGGACATGGTCACACTAAAACATTTGCTGTTTTTCTGAAATTCAAGATTAACTGTGTGTCCTCCATTTTATCTGATAACCCTAGTTGACATCAAATAAAAGATGGGGTGGCGGGTGACCATAGAGAATCCCTTCGGAGGTTTTTATGGGCTGGGTCTGAGAGTGACCTGCATCACTTCTGTCCCTACTCCATTGGTAAGTATTACAGATTCACCTAGATATAAAGGGGGTTAAAAATGTAGTCCCTCAGTGGACATTTACCAGCATTAACATTATGCATGGAAGGATGGCACAAACTGTAGACAGCTTACCATCTCTGCCTTAGCATGTGAGCAGGTGTCACATGTCAGTTTGTAGGTGGGCCTGGGTCTGTACCTAGAGGCAACATATCACAGTGATTGAGCACTTTGTCCTGACAAATCTAGACTTAAACTGCAGGCCAGTTTCTAACTAGCCATAGGGCTTGGGCAAATTTCTTTACCTCTTTGAGCTTCTGTTTCTTCACTGATCAAATGGAAATAATACAGAAGATCCTTAGAGAGTGTTTATGAGGATTAAATCAGATAATCCATGTAAAGTACTTTGTACAATGTCTGGGAGCACATAATAGTAGCTACTTCGTCTGTGAGTCACAAAATAGAAGTATTTGTCAGTCTATTTACTTCATGTCTTTTCTGCTTCTAATCTTTTCTGATGGCTAAAAGAAAATAAATATTACTTTTTAAAAATGAATGATAAATAATGAGCATGCATTACTTATCAGATGTAAATATTTACCTAGATAGTCTATTCATGCACACACATACAAATTATTACTCTGACTTGTCATGACATTGCCTTCTAACTTTTTCTGAGCACGCTTAGTGCTTGGAACTAAAATTATGTCATTCTTCAGAATGATGGGTCTTATGCAGACTTATCTGTCAAGTAGCCAGCTGTGTTATGACAGGTCATTCAGATTCTTTCCCCTCTCACTTTAATTTACTTTCTGGAGAGAGATGGCTAGCAAGGTTTAAGCAAGCATGATAAAGACTAATTAAAGAGTTGTTCCTCAAATCTCCTTGAAATTAGAGGTTGATTCACTGAAATAATTCATATTTCAGAACCTGAAATAAGCAAAACTTTGAATCTTAGCAAGAAAATTGAAGAGCTATATGGATTACCCAATTCTTTGCTGTGGAATTGTGCAATTGAATTTAGAATATAATAGAATTTGTGTTTCCAATAAAATCAGCTCAGAACAGCTTCACATCATAGAACTAAATTAGACCGTAACTCCCTCTAATTAGTTTGGATAGTAATATTTTTAGTCCTTAATCATACCTTTTAGTGAAGAATTCTGAAGTCCTTAGAATAAAGTCTATTGTCCTATATCCTTGGGGGTAGATCTTGAGAGGGGGTAGTTAACATATACAATGATGAGAGTTACTGGAGCTACTTTATAACTGTTACATTTAAATTTTTGCCAGCTATTGGAGCTACCTTGTCATATTACCCCAGAGTGCAAAGACAATAGGGGGAACATTACCCAGGGGAGCCTAAGGAGGTATGAGCCAGGCAGAACTGGATGGTGCAAGCACAGGGACTCACTGGTCTACATTCACTAGTCCCTCCAACTGTTGCCTAGGACATCTGCATGATACCTTTTCTTTTCATTAAATGGACCGGAAAATGGATGTTATGGAGAACCAACAGAAGTGGATAGGGGAGTGGACTACTTAAAATTACTAGAATTGAGGCAGGTGGATTTCGCACAAGTTACCCACTTGATTGCATCAGCCTTCCATTTCATTTTCCAGAATCTAGTTTGTGAGTTTTTTTTTTTTAATTGAAAACTTGTAAGTGTGGTATCATCTAACAGCTCATATATATTCTGAAACATCTTTAATGGTAGAACATGTGATAATGATTAAATATTTCATTTTCTGGAAACTTCATTAAGGTTGTGGATATCCATTGCACAGGTATCTCGTGGGGGCAGTAGATGTAAATAGTAGGACAAATCCTCCTCTTAGATAATTTATTTCCTGTATCCACTCTCCTCTACTAAAGAACCAGTCAACATTTAGAGATCAATTCTTCATTATGTGTAAAAGCCTTTGTCACTTTCCTTAGTACAGTCTTCAAATCTGCCTCCCCATGATAGATCTGTCTTCTAGACTGAGACAAGAAAGGCTATTATTAAGGATAGGATATTAAGGAAAGGATATTATTAGAGTGTCATTGAAGTTTGGTTGTGGCACTTTCGAAAGCAGTGAGGCGATGTGGATATTGTGAGGCGATTGGAACATCCTCAGGGAGATACATAGATGGAATCTCCGAGGTTATGATTCAAATCAAGGAAAAGAAAAATGGCACAGAAATTATTCTTTGATTTCTGTTCAGTTTAAATATGAGGACAAGCATATAGAAAGCCTTGTTTACTTTGAAGTTAAAGGCCTGAGTAGAACAATGGAACTTAAATCTCTTAGCAGTGACATTTTCATCGATGACATTAAGAATTTATTGAAAACCTAAAGGGCACATAAAAACAAACTAGGGAAAAGGGGGAAGGGAAGGTATCTGTGGGATAGGGTAAAGAGTATTTTGAGGATGGGAACAGCTTGGATCATGCGGTTAGGGGTTCTTGAGGAGTGGCAATGATCCATACAGATCTACATGGGAATAAAAAGACTGAAAATTAACCAGGTGGCCTTCTTTGTTCCTATTTTCTAAATAAGTTTTATCTTCTAGATATATTTAAGCAATAGGTAGCCATGTTGAGAAGGGAGGAACCCTGGCTGATAAATGTGCTTAGTCTTTTCTATTTTGTTGTCATTGAAAAGTTGAATTAAACCACAGACTCTGGGCAAACCATTTTAGTATGATTAAAAACATTCATTACATTTCCCTCCTAAAAGCAGCTTCCCTAAAGCACAGAAAAATGTTAAAAATGCATTCGCATTAAACTCTGATTCTTTTTTTAAATTGGAAAACATGAAAGTGCATTAAAATATTTTCCCAGTGAACAGTCATTAGAGTAATAAAGGAATTTGCTGGTGATGAATGTCTAGAGGGAACATGACCTACCTCATCTTTTAGTTTTCTTCTCATAAAAACGACATTTGGTGATAACCCAATTATGATTGCAATACAAAGTTTACAGAAAGTAAAGTCCATGGACACTGAGGTTGACTTGACCTCAAAGTAATAACTCCACAGTTCTACATTTCATGAAAAGGAGGAAAAAACCTTTAAGTATATGACTACTTAGAACTTTTCCGTAAGTTATCTTATATTTTTGTGTTTCCTGTTTCTTTTTGTACCATTTTATTTCTTGGTAGCACCTTTACTAGAAATCATTCAGGCAAAGAAAGGTTAAGATGTAAAATAGCCAATTTTCCCTCAGGTGTTAGAAGTTCTGATTAAAGTTTTAAGATGGGTAAAGGCTGAAGCTGTTTGCTAAAATAAAATTTGATCTACTCCTAGTCTATTTCTAGCTATCATTAACATGATGTCCTTATCGTCATTATAAACATTTTTGGGGTATTATAACATGTTATTTATGTGGCATTTTTTTTAGTAACAAAATGAAGTAAGGTGTGGTTGCTGTCCTAATTACAATTCAGCTAGGAACAGTTGTTTACTGTTGGATTTATAAGTGCTATTGGTTAAAGTAATATCAGCTAGTATGAAATAAACCCCTTGAAGGTAATGAATTAACACACTACCTGTTTTTCTTTCTTTCATGTGAAGTCCAAAGTACTTTCTGTGGTAAATAGAATAATGTCACCACCCCTACCCCCAAAGATGCCCATGTCGTAATCCCCACAGTCTGTGAACATGTTACCTTACATGGAAAAGGGATTTTAAAGATGTTATTATGTTAAGGATCTTGAGATGGGAAGATTATCTTGGATTCTCTGGGTGGGCCCAGTGTAATCACAAGGGTTATTAAAAGGGAATGAGGGAAGAAGGACAGGCTCAGATGCCATGTGACCAAGAGACTAAAATACTGTGCTGCTGGTTTTGAAGATGGAGGATGGGTCCATGAGCCATGCAGTTGGCTTCTAGAAGCTATAAAGGGCAAGGAAATGGAGCCTCCAGAGGGAACATAGCCCTGCTGACCCATTTTAGGACTACAGACTCCAGGAAATTTGGAGAATACATCTGTGTTGTTTGAAGCTGCTAAATTTGTGGTAATTTGTTACAGTGGCCATAAGAAAATAAAATAGCTTCTATGGTCATTCAGGGAGCCCGTTTCCTTTCTTTTGATGTCTCCACCAGATACTAGGGCCTGGAGTATACTGCATTTAGCCAGTGGGTGAAGAAAGAGAATGAATGAGGGTAGTGGGTGGTTTTTATGGGCCAGGATAAGTGGCAAACATAATTTTTGATCACATTCCATTGTATTCACCCATGCAAAGGTGTCATACTGAAATTCTCCCTTCTACTTTATGATTTCCTTATCAGTCTACCACTTTATGTCATTATAGGACATTCCTGTCCATGAAGCTCCTCAAGCTAGATATCTGGTACTCATTTTTGATACTCCTTCTCTCCTCACCTTCCACATCCAATCTCTTACTGAGTCTTAATAATTCTGTCTAGCCTCAAATCCGTCACTTTTCTCCATCTCCACTTGCCACCATTCTCCTCCAAATAGCCATGTGGCTGCACCCAGTACAGTTGTGCATCTAGGGAGAACATGAAACCTGTTTGGTGATAAGTAGTCTGTTTTTGCCATGGGTGCTAAACTGAGTAATCAGCTAATGGTCATTATCTCTTCCTCATAGCCATTATCTGATATAATTAACATTACTTAGTTTTTCAAAGTGCTGAATATTGTGAAGCGAGAATATGGTGGTTTCCTCATTTTTCATGGGGAGCTAAAGGTCTGTAGTGACCTCAAGCTCTTTGAGATGAAGACAGAAAATAACAAATAAAAAAATACATTCATGCCTCTAATGGTAAAACAACTTGACTGATACAAGCCAGAAAGCCTGGGGTAGAAGTACACAAATTCAAATAATGATGTTCATAATCTTTATGAGAAATATTTTTGCCTTAATTTCTTAGCACTATTGATGAGCTATGCTGAGCCCTGAACATCAGCCTTGCTTACTGCTTTCTTCAGTGTGGAGGAAGTTAACACCATGGGGAACACAGGAGTAGATGTGAGCCTTGAAATATTGCCTTGCTACAATTACCAGATGAATTTGCTCTGGATACCAGATGGTGCTACCTCATTTGTATTTTTACAAAAGTGCAATTCTTTTATTTTTGTAAACAAGAAATAGGGATCATATTGGTCCCAGAAAAATGTAAAAATTGTTATATTTTCATACAATCTTGCCTCATCCTCCTATCTCATATAAGCCTGAATACAACATATATATTTGCATATATGTATGAAGATTTTTTAAATACTTTGTTTAAAATATTCCTATATTTTTCATGTCACGAAGTAATATGTACTCATATCAGAACATTCAGAAAATATAGATAAATAAAAAGGCCACTATCCTGATTTAGAAAATGTTAACTATTTGGTGCACATCCTTCTGTAAAAATATATTGATTCATAATTCTCAGGAGCTCAGCTTTTAAAATGTTCTCACCTGTACCCAAGATGCCATAATGAACAAAAGTTCTTTTTAGATTGTATGACCTTATCAAACACTTCTCTCTGCCTCATTATAAGACATTCCTATGCACACAGTTTCTCATGCTAGATCTCTGGTAGTCATTTTCGGATTCTCCCTCTCCCTCACCTCCCACATCTAATCTGTTACCAAGTCCTATTGATTCTCCCCATCTTCATTACTTTTCTTCATCTTCATTGCCATCACCTGTTGATTAGCCTATTTCTTACTTGCTGGAATACTTTTCTTTCTCCATGTCCTACCCCTTGCTCTCCCAAGGCTACTTTCTTGTTCATCATCACCTTCCTAATAACTTCTTGCCCTATAGATTTCATTTTTTGATATCATTTCTTTCAGGAAACGTTTTCTGATAAACATATCCAGACTAGATATGGTATGTCTTCTGTATGGTTTCTTTCTTTCTTTTTTATTATTATGAAATTTATTGTCAAATTGGTTTCCATACAACACCCTCCCAACAGGTGCCCTAAATACCCATCACCTACCCTTCCCTCCCTCCCACCCCCCATCAACCCTCAGTTTGTTCTCAGTTTTTAGGAGTCTCTTATGTTATGGCTCCCTCCCTCTCTAACCATTTTTTTTTCTTTCCCTCCCCCATGGTCTTCTGTTAAGTTTCTCAGGATCCATATAGGAGTGAAAACATATGGAATCTGTCCTTCTCTGTA
This sequence comes from Panthera pardus, assembly GCF_024362965.1. Taxonomy (NCBI): domain Eukaryota; kingdom Metazoa; phylum Chordata; class Mammalia; order Carnivora; family Felidae; genus Panthera; species Panthera pardus. Next base: position 80,189,984 of record NW_026526810.1, on the reverse strand, counting down.
TGACTTATTTCATTTAGCGTAACACTCTCCAGATTCATCCATATTGCTACAAAAGGCCATATTTCATTCTTTCTCATTACCATGTAGTACTCCATTGTGTATATAACCACAATTTCTTTATCTATTCATCAGTTGATGGACATTTAGGCTCTTTCCACAATTTGGCTATTGTTGAGAGTACTGCTATAAACATTGGGGGTACAAGTGCCCCTATGTATCAGTACTCCTGTACCCCTTGGGTAAATTCCTAGCAGTGCTACTGCTGGGTCATAGGGGAGGTCTATTTTTTATTTTTTGAGGAACCTCCACCCTGTTTTCCAGAGCGGCTGCACCACTTTGCATTCCCACCAACAGTGCAAGAGGGTTCCCGTTTCTCCACATCCTCTCCGGCATCTATAGTCTCCTGTTTAGTTTATTTTAGCCACTCTGACTGGTGTGAGGTGATATCTGAGCGTGGTTTTGATTTGTATTTCTCTGATGAGGAGCGACATTGAGCATCTTTTCATGTGCCTGTTGGCCATCTGGATGTCTTTAGAGAAGTGTCTATTCATGTTTTCTGCCCATTTCTTCACTGGGTTATTTGTTTTTCGGGTGTGGAGTTTGGTGATTTTGGATACTAGCCCTTTGTTTGATATGTCATTTGCAAATATCTTTTCCCATTCTGTCAGTTGCCTTTTAGTTTTGTTGTTTCCTTTGCTGTGCAGAGGCTTTTTATCTTCATGAGGTCCCAATAGTTCATTTTTGCTTTTAATTCCCTTGCCTTGGGGACGTGTCAAGTAAGAAATTGCTGTGACTAAGGTCAGAGAGGTTTTTCCCTGCTTTCTCCCCTAGGGTTTTGATGGTTTCCTGCCTCACATTCAGGTCCTTTATCCATTTTGAGTTTGTTTTTGTGAATGGTGTAAGAAAGTGGTCTAGTTTCAACCTTCTGCATGTTGCTGTCCAATTCTCCCAACACCATTTGTTAAAGAGACTGTCTTTCTTCCATTCTTTCTTGCTTTGTCAAAGATGAGTTGGCCATACGTTTGTGGGTCTAGTTCTGGGGTTTCTATTTTATTCCATTGGTCTGTGTGTCTGTTTTTGTGCCAATACCATGCTGCTTGATGATTATAGCTTTGTAGTAGAGGCTAAAGTCTGGGATTGTGATGCCTCCTGCTTTGGTCTTCTTCAAAATTACTTTGGCTATTCGGGGCCTTTTGTGGTTCCATACAAATTTTAGGATTGCTTGTTCTAGCTTTGAAAAGAATGCTGGTGCAATTTTGATTGGGATTGCATTGAATGTGTAGATAGCTTTGGGTAGGATTGACATTTTGACAATATTTATTCTCCCAACCCATGAACACGGAATGTTTTTCCATTTCTTTGTATCTTCTTCAATTTCCTTCATAAGCTTTCTATAGTTCTCAGCATACAGATCTTGTACATCTTTGGTTAGATTTATTCCTAGGTATTTTATGCTTCTTGGTGCAATTGTGAATGGGATCAGTTTCTTTATTTGTCTTTCTATTGCTTCATTATTAGCGTATAAGAATGCAACTGATTTCTGTACATTAATTTTGTATCCTGAAACTTTGCTGAATTCATGTATCAGTTCCAGCAGACTTTTGGTGGAGTCTATCGGATTTTCCATGTATAGTATCATGTCATCTGCAAAAAGTGAAAGCTTGACTTTATCTTTGCCAATTTTGATGCCTTTGATTTCCTTTTGTTGTCTGATTGCTGATGCTAGAACGTCCAACACTGTGTTAAACAACAGCGGTGAGAGTGGGCATCCCTGTCATGTTCCTGATCTCAGGGAAAAAGCTCTCAGTTTTTCCCCATGGAGGATGATGTTAGCTGTGGGCTTTTCATAAATGGCTTTTATGATGTTTAAGTATGTTCCTTCCATCCCGACTTTCTCAAGGGTTTATATTAAGAAAGGGTGCTGAATTTGGTCAAAGGCCTTTTCTGCATCAATTGACAGGATCATATGGTTCTTCTCTTTTCTTTTATTAATGTGATGTATCACGTTGATTGATTTGCGAATGTTGAACCAGCCCTGCATCCCAGGATGAATCCCACTTGATCATGGTGAATAATTCTTTTTATATGCTGTTGAATTCGATTTGCTACTATCTTATTGAGAATTTTTGCATCCATATTCATCAGGGATATTGGCCTGTAGTTCTCTTTTTTTGCTGGGTCTCTGTCTGGTTTAGGAATCAAAGTAATGCTGGCTTCATAGAATGAGTCTGGAAGTTTTCCTTCCCTTTCTATTTTTTGGAATATCTTGAGAAGGATAGGTATTATCTCTGCTTTAAATGTCTGGTAGAATTCCCCAGGGAAGCCATCTGGTCCTGGACTCTTATTTGTTGGGGGATTTTTGATAACTGATTCAATTTCTTCACTGGTTATGGGTCTGTTCAAGCTTTCTGTTTCTTCCTGTTTGAGTTTTGGAAGTGTGGGGTGTTTAGGGATTTGTCCATTTCTTCCAGGTTATCCAGTTTGTTGGCATATAATTTTTCATAGTATTCCCTGATAATGGCTTGTATTTCTGAGGGATTGGTTGTAATAATTCTGTTTTCATTCATGATTTTATCTCTTTGCGTCCTCTCCCTTTTCTTTTTGTGAAGCCTGGATAGAGGTTTATCCATTTTGTTTATTTTTTCAAAAAAACAACTCTTGGTTTCATTGATCTGCTCTACAGTTTTTGTAGATTCTATATTGTTTATTTTTTCTTGACCTTTATTCTGTTTTTCTGCTGGATTTGGGGTGTCTTTGCTGTTCTTCTATTTCCTTTAGGTGTGCTGTTAGATTTTGTATTTGGGATTTTTCTTGTTTCTTAAATGTTTATTTATGTATTTTTTTATATATTTTTTTAAGTTTATTTATTTTTGAGACAGAGAGAGACAGAGCATGAACGGGGGAGGGTCAGAGAGAGAGGGAGACACAGAATCGGAAGCAGGCTCCAGGCTCTGAGCCATCAGCCCAGAGCCTGACGCGGGGCTCGAACTCACGGACCGCGAGATCGTGACCTGAGCTGAAGTCGGACGCTTAACCGACTGAGCCACCCAGGCGCCCCGGGATTTTCCTTGTTTCTTGAGATAGGCCTGAATTGCAATGTATTTTCCTCTCAGGACTGCCTTCGCTGCACCCCAAAGCGTTTGGATTGTTGTATTTTCATTTTCATTTGTTTCCATATATTTTTACATTTCTTCTCTAATTGCCTGGTTGACCCATTCATTCTTTAGTAGGGTGTTCTTTAACCTCCATGCTTTTGGAGGTTTTCCAGACTTTTTCCTGTGGTTGATTTCAAGCTTCATAGCATTGTGGTCTGAAAGTATGCATGGTATGATTTCAATTCTTGTATACTTATGAAGGGCTGTTTTGTGACCCAGTATGTGATCTATCTTGGAGAATGTTCCATGTGCACTGGAGAAGAAAGTATATTCTGTTGCTTTGGGATGCAGAGTTCTAAATATATCTATCTAGTCCATCTGATCCAGCATATCATTCAGGGTCCTTGTTTCTTTATCGATCCTGTGTCTAGATGATCTATCCAATGTTGTAAGTGGAGTATTAAAGTCCCCTGCAATTACCACATTCTTGTCAATAAGGTTGCTTATGTTTGTGATTGTTTTATATATTTGGGGGCTCCCGTATTCACTGCATGGACATTTATAATTGTTTGCTCTTCCTTATGGATAGACCCTGTAGTGATTATATAATGCCCTTCTTCATCTCTTGTTACAACCTTTAATTTGTAGTCTAGTTTGTGTGATAAAAGTATGGCTACTCCAGCTTTCTTTTGACTTCGAGTAGCATGATAGATAGTTCTCCATCCCCTCACTTTCAATCTGAAGGTGTCCTCAGGTCTAAAATGAGTCTCTTGTAGACAGCAAATAGACGGGTCTTGTTTTTTTATCCATTCTGATACCCTATGTCTTTTGGTTGGTGCATTTAGTCCATTTACACTCAGTGTTATTATAGAAAAATATGGGTTTAGAGTCATTGTGATGTCTGTAGGCTTCATGCTTACAGTGATGTCTCTGGTACTTTGTTTCACAGGATCCCCCTTAGGATCTCTTGTAGGGCTGGTTTAGTGGTGATGAATTCCTTCAGTTTTTGTTTGTTTGGGAAGAACTTTATCTCTCCTTCTATTCTAAGTGACAGATTTTCTGGATAAAGGATTCTCGGCTGCATATTTTTTCTGTTCATCACTTTGAAGATTGCCTGCCATTCCTTTCTGGCCTGCCAGGTTTCAGTAGACAGATCCATCACGAGTCTTATCGGTCTCCCTTTATATGTTAGAGCGTGTTTATCCCTAGCTGCTTTCAGAATTTTCTCTGTATCCTTGTATTTTCCCAGTTTCACTATGATACGTTGTGCAGAAGATGGATTCAAGTTATGTCTGTAGGGAGTTGTCTGTGCCTCTTGGAATTCAATGCCTTTTTCCTTCCCCAGTTCAGGGAAGTTCTCAGCTGATTTCTTCAAGTACACTTTCAGCACCTTTCCCTCTCTCTTCCTCCTCTGGAATCCCAATTATGCATACATTATTTCGCCTAATTATGTCACTTAGTTCTCTAAGTCTTCCCTCATAGTCCTGGATTTTTTTTATCTCTCTTTTTCTCAGGTTCTTCTTTTTCCATAATTTTATCTTCTGATTCACCCTTTCTGTCCTCTGCCTCTTCAATCTGAGCTGTGGTTGCCTCCATTTTATTTTGCAGCTCATTTATAGTATTTTTAGCTCCTCCTGAGTGTTTCTTAGTCCCTTGATCTCGGTCGTAATAGATTCTCTGCTGTCCTCTATACTTTTTTCAAGCCCAGCGATTAATTTTATGACTATTATTTTAAATTCATTTTCTGCTATATTGCTTGAATCATTTTTGATCAGTTCGTTAGCTGTCGTTACTTCCTGGAGTTTCTTTTGAGGAGAATTCTTCCGTTTCATCATTTTGGATAGTCCCTGGAGTGGCGTGGAACTGCAGGGCTCTTCCTTTGTGCTGTCTGGAGTAACTTGATTTGGTGGGTGGGGCCGCAGTCAGATCTGATGTCTGCCCCCAGTCCGCCGCTGGGGGGCCACAGTCAGACTGGTGTGTACCTTCTCTTCCCCTCCCCTCCGGGGGCAGGACTCACTGTGGAGTGGTGTGTCCTCTGTCTGGGCTACTTGCACACCGCCAGGCTTGTGGTGCTGTTTCGATGGGATCTGGCGTATTAGCTGGGTGGATCTGCAAGGTGCACAGGGGCGGGTGGGGCAGACTCAACTCGCTTTTCCTTCGGTGGTCCTCTTCGGGGGGGCCCTGCGGCACCAGGAGGGAGGCCGACCCCTCAGAGGGATGGATGTGCAGAAGCACAGCGTTGGGTGTTTGCGTGGTGCAAGCAAGTTCCGTGTTGGGAACTAGCTCCCTTTGGGATTTTGGCTGGGGGATGGGCGAGGGAGACGGCGCTTCCCAGCACCTTTGTTCCCCGCCAGGCTGAGCTCTGTCCTCTGGGGCTCAACCTCCCTCCCGCTCTCTGAACAGAGCTGTTGACTTATAACAGTCCAGATGTTAAGTCCCACTGGCTGTCAGAACACACTCTGTCCAGCCCCTCCACTTTGGCAAGCCAGACTTGGGGGCTCTGCCTTGCCTGGTGGGCTGGCTGCCCCTCCACCGCCCTGGATCCCTCCTGCCAGTCCATGTAGCGCGCACCGCCTCTCCACCCTTCCTACCCTCTTCCGTGGGCTTCTTGTCTACGCTTGGCTCTGGAGGGTCTGTGTTGCTAGTCTTCTGATGGTTATCGGGGTAAATTAGGCAGATGTGGGTGGAATCTATGCAATCAGCAGGACGCGGTGAGCCCAGCGTCCTCTTTTGCTACCATCTTCCTCCCAGGAAGTATCCTGTATGGTTTCTTAACACTATATGTATTTCTCTATTACACTGCTTATCACCACGGTCCTGCATTCTGTTCACTTGTCTGTATTCCTCACTGTATTGCTAGTGTTTAGCAAATGTCTGCCCTTACATGTGATTGATATACATTGTTGAATGGATGGATGCACATAGTAAGAAATGGGAGCAGTTTTGGCCTCTGAGAGCCATATTGATTTTTGAGTAAAGGAGTGATACAGATACACACGACTTTAGAACTGGTAGTATTATAGAAGACAAACTGAGAAGAAATGAGATAAACCAAAGAGTATCACTAGGAGATTGTTGCCAGATCTAGAGTGAAGTAATGAGCACATTGACTCTTGTTATTGGGAATAGAAAGGTATGAATACGAGGACCTTCACACGAATAAGCAAAGACCTGCTCTTGGTCACTCTGGGGTTAAATAATACAAATAGAACTGTCAGGGGTCCAGTGGCAATTTCAGGACAAGAGGTGATGGGTACAGGCCGAAATAGACTTCAAGAAAGAAAGCTAGAAGATAACTAAAGATAGCTCTCCTCTTCCCCACTACCTGCAGTGGAGTCTTAGCTGAACTTAGCAGAACTTCTGGTTTGGTTATGTGAACTTTTTTTTTTTCCAGGGGAAGGGGATCTTACTGCCCCTCAGGGAAGTATATCTATTCTCCCAAGAGGTGCTCTTTGGTTTTCTTAGCTTGCATTTTAACATGGTCTATTTGCAGTAGCAATATAAGAAACAGAACATAACACAATCTGTCATCTAAAAGTTGCAAAACAGAGCCAGGGGGTTAATTCCTGGTGTTTGCAAATACGGAGGAAATACTCCAAAAACAACATATGTATTTGTATGTGGGTCATACAGTGGATCATGATTATAAACAACAACATTTTTGAATAAAAGGAAAAAAAGATGTCAACACAGAGCTGTAATTACTGAGCAATATTTAAAGTTGGCTGACTATATTCAATACATTGCTATATTCAAGTAATATAAATGTATACTTGCATGTTCAATATATTATATTTGGGTATGTGGTGTGTGTATGTAAGAAGTATAAATACTATATGATTCCAGTCGTACATAAATGGGATCTAAAAAAATAAACAAGGGATAGAATCAGAACTGTAAATACAGAGAACAAACTGATGGTTGCCAGAAGAGAGGGGGACAGAGGGTTGGGTGAAATAGGTGAAGGGGAGAGGGAGATACAGGCCTCCAGTTATGGAATAAGTAAGTCACGGAAGTAAAAAGCAGAGAATAAGGAATACAGTTAATGATATTGTAATAGTGATACAGTAGGGCAGACGGTAGCTATACTTGTGGTGAGCACAGCGTAATGTATAAACTTATCAAATCACTGAATTGTACACCTGAAACTCATGTAACAGTGTGTGTCAACTATACTCAAATTGACAAAAAAATTAAAAAAAAACTTTGCTCTCAGGGAGCTTATACTTTGGATGAGGAGATAAGCTATAGACTTATGGAAGCGTAAATAAAAATATAAGAGCAACTAATTTAATGTATGGGTGTATGATTACTTAAGGCTCTGAGTTCTAGGTAGCATGCAACTCAAGGGGAATTAAATACAGCAGAGGAATTTATTATAAGGAGACAGGAACATATCACAAAAGCAGGAATTCAGGAAAAGAGGCTGGAGAGAATGGGAAAGCCGCTCTTCCTTTCTTTGTCTCCCCTCCTCTCTAGCTAGTCCTACCACTGACTCATTTTTTGAGGTACTCTGTGGTACTCAGGTTGGCATGTTGCTGACTGGCTCCTTGATTCCAATTCCAAATTTTCAGTTGAAAAACGTGATTATGCTTATTGGTTTGAGCATCTGTCCTTAGTCTAGCCAACCATGATTTGCACAACCGTGTAATAGAAAGAGAGCTAGGAGGGCTCAGAGAGGCCATTTTCAGAGAACATGCCCATAATAAGTAAAAGTTTTTTTAGGGGTATCTGTCCTTATTTTACCTCTAGGAGGTTGGCTGAACCATTAGATTCTAACTGGGTAACAGTTTCCAGGGTTATGAAAACAGTGAAGACTTGTCATAACAACCCGTGATTTGGTCAGAATTTCTACTTGGTGCTGTAGAGATTTTTCTTTTGAATGGATGTTTGCACATACATTAATCACAGCTATGCCTGGTTGGAATGTCATTCTGCCATCTGTCATATCAGCTAATAGTCACACTTCCTTTCCTGTATTTCAAAGCTTCCTTTGGGAGAAACAAGTCTTTGTAGGGTAGTGTAGGATTATATTTTTGTTAATAAATTAATTTTCATTAAGTAAAACAAAGACAAATCCAACAATAAAGATCAGTCTGTAAATGCTCAGGAGAGCACTGAAATTATGTTACTTATGTGTGGTTCTCTTCCAAATTTAAAAATTATTTGCATTCTCCCTTGTATAGTTTATTTTAATATGCTGTGCTTTGTAGGAAAATATCACAAAACAGTGGTTCTTCCAAAATATGTTACGTGAAATGAGACAAAATGAACACTATGGTAGTTCAGCATGGAAAGTGTGAACACTGCAGTTGAAACACTGCAGTTCATATGTCTTGAACTGAGCTGTGTGAGAAGATTTTGGATGATTTTTAAAACTATCCTTCACATAATTTTGATAAGGAGGTAATGTGTGCAGTGAAGTGGCATATGTTCAAATTTGCTTTTGAGAAGGATTGATTTACTGACATTATGTTAGTTCCTTAACCCCTTTGCTCATTTATTACTTAAATACACATAGCCAAACTTTTTATCAAGAGAGTTTGTGAGAAATATTGACTATGGTTTTATGTAGGACACACAGGCTACAGTGATTCGTCAGTATTAGGTTAAAACATAGCAAGGCCCATGATTAATGGAAATCAAAGAACTTTTTAGAAACTTCCAATAGGGAATTTAAAAAATAAGAGATGGCTTTCATATCTATATGTTCAGAAATAAAGTCAAGCTACTCTTTTTTCATCTTTAAATGAAAGTTTAATTTTTTTAAATGTTTATTTATTTTTGAAAGAGAGAGAGAGAGCGCACGCACAAGCTGGGGAGAGGCAGAGGAGAGGGAGACAGAATCTGAAGCAGGCTCCAGGCTCTGATCTGTCAGCACAGAGCCTGACATGGGGCTTGAACTCACCAATGGTGAGATCATGACCTGAGCTGACATCAGACGCTTAACCACCTGAGTCATCCAGGCACCCCTAAGTGAAATCTTAAATTAGTGAAAAGTTGTTAACTATAGGGTTTAAATGTAATTGGGGAATGTAATATGAAAAACATTTTTTATTATGAAAGTCCGAGATGTATGTTGTATACAACTTATACGTTCCTGGGTAGAATGCTCATTCATTCATTTTTGGCCTGACCATAAAAATTCCAAGTGCTTACTGATCTCACAGTAAAAAATGAGAGAAGAGGACTCACAATGAGGTGCCTAGTGTAAAGGAGTGTTTCTTCTCTCCAATGGCTGTCAGGTGAGTGAAGCTGAGACTGGGAAACGCTGGGACTTGTCAGGTGAGCAAAGCTGGGACTTTGCTATGAAGGTAAGAACTTAGTTTACTACGGCCTCAATGGCAGCAAGTTAGCTCTTTTTGTAGGCTAATAAGGTTGTAAGTGGTGTAGCATGTGAGCATATGACCCATCTGCTTTTCAGATCAGTGGCGAGACTTGAACAAGCTGGAGGAACAATTGATAATCTTACTTGGTGTGGAAATCAATGCCTGGAGCCTGAGCCACACTGCACAGCATCTTTCTGGTGTCACTGGGCTACTTGCTGATGGCATCCTTCATTCATTCACACAATGTATTTTTATTCTGAATCTAGCAGTGGCTCAATACATATATGTCAAGTAAGCTGATGTGCATTGATTTAGGATTCTGACCACAGATTTAATCATACCCAAAGCTACCTAAAACAGGGGTAATGGGTAAACAGAAGCCTATGAAAAGACTTCTGAATCTCAAAATTCTATTGTTATGTTGTCTAGATTTTACAGTTTAGATCTGATGCTGACACTAACTTGCCTCGGTTAATTCACAAAACATCTTGCCTCTGTTCACTTCTATGTAGAAACAATTATATTTGTTTTAGTCTTAAAAGATTTGTGATATAGTTATGCTTGAGTTGTAATTCATTCTTCATATTGAAAACATATTATATGTAAGACATTTTATTAAATTCTCTGAGGACAAAAAATACACTTAATATAAGGTATGGTCCTTTCTCTCAAGAAGTTTGTGGTCTAATAATGAAATAGAGATGCATAAAAATATACCAATACCTGGCAGAATGTGAAAAATGCATATGTAACAGAATTAAGTTTAGCTATGTGAATTTATAGTTTCATAATGCCATATTTTGGAATAATTTTGAAATTTTTTATGGTTCCTTTAGATGTAGGCTATAAGTAAAGCCTGTGTGTGCACATGAGCATATGTTTACACTACTGTGCAAACAAAAGCATGTTACTATGTTGATTTGCCTTGTTGGATTCCATGTGTAATCTAGTAGAAGACAGAAGACCTATATGTCAGTGTTTTTCTTCACCTTTCTGTGTGATCTTTGGCTTAACACCAAATATCTCTGGGCATAGATACCTCTCCTGAGTAAAAAAACCATTCTTTAGTGTGTATGAGTGATCAGGAAAAGTATTTTGGAAATGATAAAGCTATACAGAATAACCCTAAGGGATTATTTTCCTTTGATTTAAGGTATTCTCTCTAATTCTTATGTGAGCATTTAACTATTATGAAGACTAGTTGCTTTATGATGATAAAATGTTATAGTTTGCTTTGTACAGATTAAAAAGCCATAAGTGTTTTTAATTGCCCTTAATTCTCCATGGCATGTTCATTTTCATTCTTAATGGCTCCACATGGCTTAAAATTAATTTGCATCTTTACCCAATGTCATATTATGGCTCTTTGATTACTTGCAGAAATTCTTTGACAAAGCTTAAGATGCACAAAAATTTTCTTTATGTGCATATTAATAACTAATTACAAATGACCCAAATTCTATAATCTCTTTATACCCTACCTCATTCCCAAAGGATTATAATATATAACTTCCACATAACGACTGAAATACTGGATTCAGTTGAAATAAAATTAATTTTTATAAATGAAAAGATTTACAAATTCTAGGTCAAGGACAAGTACTCCTTAGTACCCCTCATTTAACGCCTGGATTTGACTTAATGCAAAGTTCTTATGTGAAATGAAGGTACATTACCTTATGCATGGTTCCCTTTGTGCTGCAATCTGACATTCCTGGCTTGCTGGGGAAGGAGTGGACCAATCTGAGTTTCAGTAGACTTCTTTGTGTGGCTTTATTTTAAAATTGTTACATATGTTTTATGATTTTAGACTCTCTAGAGAAAAACTAATTTTTCTCCTTTACGGAGTTCCACGGACTTAGCAGAAGGCTGGATTATAACATGAAGTCTCATGTCAAATGGGAGAGGGAGCGAGCAGGTGGCTTTGGAGCCGGCTGGGAGAGAAGGCTCCTGGACTTCAGTCTTGAGAGAGGAGGCAGAATGCAGAGGGCCAAGAGTGCTAACAGTCTGTCAAACTCTGGGATAAATTAAAAGCATCTTTTCTTAGTAGGAGTCATCAATTTAGGAGAGGAGCAATTAGATGGTACCAGTATGATATTAAAAAAGCAATTCTCACCCTTAATCTGAGAGTCAAACTAGAGAAGGAGAAAAGTGATATTAAACTAAGCAGCTGGGAATTGTTCAGGAGCAACTCTGTAGGGTAAAAAAAGATACTCATATTCTTTTAAGGAAGAGGTTTTCAAGCTTTTTCAACACCAAACTCCTTATTTCCAAGTGGAATCTTACATGGCTTCCCACGTTCCCTCTGAATCCCTTTTACTAAGAAATAGGTAAATGGAGAGCTGCTGCACCTTGAAGCAGAGGTGGGAGCCAAGCTTCATTTGATTTTCATCCCCACAGTGTCCCCTTGGATAACTACTGGAGCTCAAGAGCTGCATAGACCATAGTTTGAGAACCACTACTTCAAGTTATAAAGAAAAAGAAATGTTTAGACATGGGGAATTACTGACTATAGAGGTTTGGTCGTTTCATAGCTTCCCTGAACCTCAGTTTTTTTTTTTTTTTTAATCTATAAGTTGGGAATAATAATATCTACTTCAAATGTTTGTTGTGAGGGTTAAATTAAATGAGCTAATGGATTCAAAGTGCTTAATAAAATGTTTGACACATTGTGATTTTTAAATAAATGCATCCATGATGCAGTTCAGCTTCATCAATCAAGACGGTTTTGAACCTTTTCCTTCCAATTGGAATAAACCATCATGTGTCAGTTTTTAAGTTGTTGTCTCTCCCAGCTCCAAACCCCTCATCCTTCTGTACCTTGTTCTGTGGCGCTGAGGCTCAGAGTCTATAAACCACGTTTCAGCTTGATCAGCAGTCTCTATGTTGGGCTCTGCCAACAAGGGTGCCTGGGAGTCTGGAGGAGGGAGAAGGGACTTGCTCCTTGCTGTAGGGTTCATGTGCACTTTCCAGTTTTGCCAGGGTCATTCTTGCCTCACTTTATCCAGGCAGCAGCAGTTGAATCCAGCTTCCAGTTTCTCTGACACTGGCAGGATTAGCCTCATCCAACACCTTCAGAGATGCAAGTGACAGGCAAGCAGTGTCCCTCTTCAGAGGTCTGGGTCCCAGGCACACCAGACCCCTCCAGGCTTCTAAATTTTAACAATTCCCATCCCTCCCCTTTGTTTCTCCAACTCTAGGGGGTGGGTAATGGCTTCTTGGTAGTTGTTAGGTGATACCTTAAAGTTCTCTCTTTGCGTTTTTAGCTATTCAATACATAGTTAACAGTGACCTATACTGAATTCTCTCTATTAAAAATAACTAGTGTGGTGTCTGTGGCTTAACTGGAACCTGACAGACACACCCACTCCCTCCTTTGTTCCCTTACTGGGATTTGTTTTGTGTCCCAAGTGCCTTCATAATTCACGGGTGCATGAGAGTCTATATATAGAGCTGCCTACTGAATAATTCAACCTGAATATCTCTCTCCAGTTCCCACACTCAATATTTCCCAATCTGGACTCATTATCTTCACTCACTGCAACACCTGAAGTTTCTCCTTTCTCTATATTGGTCAGCAGCATCAATGTGTGCTTTTAAATGAATTGATTGCACAGTGCTCTAAACTTGATCTCTACAGCAATTGAAAATGCTAACAACACCTTGGAACTTCAAGTTACTATACTACCTGAGCCAAATTTTGGTGACAGCGATATATTAACATGATTCATTTTAGAATCTGAATCTTTAATAATCAGAAGAGATGTGCTTGGTTAGGAATTGGGAAACCCAGGTTCGATTCCTTTTACTTCACATTAAGTTTTACAACTCATTAGTCTTACTTTCTCCCTCGGTAAAATAGGGTTAAAATAATTTCTCCTATATATGTTAAAGAGATATCTGATATATACATGAACATATACATTAGATAATATATCTGCAAGTTATTAAGATGGAGCCAAGCATTGTGCTAAATTTAATATATTTTAAAGACCACCCTCCAATCTGATTATAACAGATGGGCTCAAAGTACTAACTATAAGAAAAGCTTGATCTTTTAGACTATTCCACTTAACATAAAAAAATCCACATCAGTAATATTGACCAAAAGTTGAGAGAGTTTGAATTACACAGTTATTAAATAATTATTTAACATAATTGTGTTTTTTGAGACGCTATTTCTGTCTTGCATAACTATGTTTGAAAAAAGGATTCTTTGGTATAAAAAGAATGATGAGGCCACTCATTTTTACTGGCATAGAATTTGAAGGGGTGGGGGGAAAAGTTATTTTATTTCTAATATTGAATGAGTGAAGGGACAGATCAGGTAATGAATTGTAAATTATTTCAGTTTTTCATGCTGGATCAATGTTTGCTACCACTGAAATTTTTCTTGAGTAATTTTAGTTTTGAGAAAATTAGAATTGATTTACTTGTAATGTAGAATTCAGAATGGAAACAACTAGAAGCTATGCTGAATAATAAACTAAAATATAGATTTCTTGTTCCAATATTTAAAAGACATCACGTTTGAAGAAACAAAGTGAATGGTGGTTAACCTAATTTCTCATGTAGGTGGGTATGAATGATATCTATAATGTGGCAAGAAAAACTTGATACCCACAATGTGCCCGGACAGAATAAAAAAATTCAATAAAACCCGAATGCATGCCAGATCAGTCTACCTTTTAGATATACACAGGAACTGAAATACCGTCAAAAGAACTACATTCTGCAGGCAGTGAACCAGTTATTCTTATTGGAGAAACAAATAAACAACCACATAAATGTCTTCTTTGAGTAAATGGACAGTTGAATTTTGATGATTTAAACAGCTTTTTCCTCAATTAAAAATGTTATGGAATAAAGTTTTGAGGAAACCATATAAAAATAATAAAAATACATTTGCAGCAGACCCAAGCACTTACTTTCAGATAATGAGATGTTTGGTTTTCTTTATTGAGGTTCAGACTCCATCTGAATTGTCATATCTTGGCCTCTAGAAATTTTCAAATGTGAGGATTTCTGAGCATATGTATTCATCCCCTTGTAACATATTTAGCTATAAAGAAATGCCAGTCATCTAACAAACATTTATGAGATCTACTGTGTTCTGGAAGTTGTCCTAGGTCCTGGGATGGGGTTGGGGCTAGAAGATAGGGAGGAGATACAAGATGATTAAGGAACCCTCATCAGATTGCATTTGCAATGAAATGTGAGAACACTAGAATTTCATAGCTCACCATGGTTCTTAAGGGAAAAGTGAAAAACAAAATGGAGATAATTAGAGTGGGAGTTTATTGTTTTCCATGTTGGTCACACTCTGACTACAATCCTATTGATTTTATATAAGCCCAACAGAATATATCTAGAAGCCATAACTTAGAACAGTGTGTATGGATCTGTCCATATGTGATAATACGTCAGTAGCAATTACCAATTCTTCTTCCTTTTTGAGTAAACCTTATGGAAACAGTTAATGCCATTCATGTCATTTGCAGCATGGTAGATGCTGGTGGGTCTCACTACCTGAAGTGCACAGCAACCTTAAGGTCACTCCATGATAGCATGGCTAGTTGGGTTAGAAGTGGTTCTATCCTTACAAAAATACTAATCCAAAGAGATACATGCACCTCAATGTTTATAGCAGCATTATCTATGATAGCCAAACTATGGAAGCAGCCCAAGTGTCCACTGATTGATAATGGATAAAGAAGATATGGTTTTGTGTGTGTGTGTGTGTGTGTGTGTGTGTGTGTGTGTGTAAATGATACCAGGGAATATTACTCAGCCATAAAAAAGAATGAAATCTTGCCATTTGCAATGACATGGACAGAGTTAGAGAGTATTATGTTAAGCCAAATGAGTCAGTCAGAGAAAGATAAATACTGTATGATTTCACTTCTATTTGGAATTTAAGAAACAAAATGAATGAGCAAAGGGAGAAAAATAAGAGAAAGAGAGAAAAAGCAAGAAACAGACTCTTAGTTATAGAGAACAATCTGATGATTACTAGAAGGGAGGTGGGTGGAGGTATGCGTTAAATAGGTGATGGGGATTAAGGAGTGCACTTGTTTTGATGATCATTGGGTGTTGTATGAAAATGTTGAATCACTATAGTGTACACCTGAAACTAATATTGCATTCTATATTTAACTAATTGGAATTTAAAACCCAAAAACAAACAAACAAACAAAAAATAAGTGGTGCTATCCTGCTCTATTTCTGCTGTAAAGAGTGAGGTTGCTCTTTATTTTATTAATTTTATATACTTATGCTTAAAAATAAAATAAGGAAACCAGAAGCCAGTATTTGACTTTAGTATGCCTCCCTTGGGGAAACTTTTACTCATTCAGACATCCAACACTAGTCAAGTAGTGAAGCATCATCTCACACAGGGGAAGACACACTGGTACCAAGCACTGAGGACATAATGCTGAAAGACTTGGTTCTTACCCTCTGAGAACATGGATTCGAGTGAGAGCTATATATTTACAATGTGGTAAGTGCTTATTGCAGAATGGCTTCTGGACAAGTTGTCTTCTAAGAAGTTACTTAACTCATTTATGTGTTTGACCAAACTGAGCACTCTTTCCACCAGGTGCTTGACAAAGTTGCAACACAACTAGTTGACTTGGTGGTATAGAGAGATCCACCTCCTGTTTGCCCCTTCTGATCAGGACAGTAAACTTTGAGGGTCAGCCAGTGCACCACCCTGCCAAGATAAAAGCATTTAACAGAAGGCAAACTCTGCTGTGTAATCTCTCTCCCTCTCCCCAAACTCCAATTTAGGGATGTTAGAGGAGGAAGGATTAGAAATAATCTGAGTGGGAGAGCTTTATGTGATCAGGATTCAGACTTCTTCATAATACTCCCCATTTCCTTCCTCCATTCACATACCAGGCTGACTCCTGACTGGTCCTTTTGACCTCAAGGCCATTATTCCTCAGCTGTGGGGTAGAATGAAATAGGCTTATCTCTTATCCATTAATTTCTCTTTAAGACATAGAAGGAGACTAATTGCTCAATAGAGATAGATTAGGTTACCAAAACCAACCTAATTTATTTTTTGTCAAGTCTTGTCCATAGGTTCAGTGTTTTCTCATCAGATTCATATAATGTCAGTGTGTCTTTTATTTCTCTTTCAAATAAAATGATACTAATAGTATCTGATGAGAAAAATTTCAAAACACAGACTGACACTTTGCTTTCCTTTCCTCACCTCCAAGATGACATCATTATCCAATAGAGCTTTTAAGACATGTCTATACCTTGTTAAAGTAGACTGTAACACATTTGCTATGGTCTGAATGTTTGTCCCTTGTTCCCAAATCATATGCTGAAATCCTAACTCCCAAAGGTGATGGTAAGTGGTGCCTTTGGGAGGTGATTTGGTCATGATGGTGGAGACCTCAAAAGAGACCCGGAGAACTCCCTTGACCTTTCCACCATGCGAGGACACAGTGAGAAATTTGCAACTTAGAAGAGAGCCCATACCCAACCTCAATCTCAGGCTTCCATTCCCCAAAACTATGAGAAATAAAATTCTGTTGTTTATAAGCTACAGAGCCTGTGGCATTTTGTTACAATAGCCCAAACAGGTTAAGACAACCTCTCTATTGTAACAGTAATTAGAAACAATCTTGGAATGTGTACCTTTATTAAAGTCTTTATCTCTCAGTATTGCAGAATGTGTCTACTTAACTTTTTTTTCTGTAGACTCTACGCTTCATGAGGGCAGAGACTATGTCCTATGTATCTACATAATTCCAGTGCTTGTTACAGTGTCTAGCACATGGCAGGTTTCAACATTTGTTGAGTGAAGGAGTAGATATTAAAAATTGTTTTCTAGTTATGGAATGGAATTCCATTGTATGATTTTTGTTTGATGTCCAATTTTGTACAAGTTGTTTCTCTTGTCTGAAAGATCTGATAATGTCATTTTATAATCTTTTGATTAAATCAACTTTACAGCATTTCCTTTCAAATATATCAGCTTATTATTCTGTAGTTCAGTCATCTCTCTCTGGGTAATGAGGAGCTCTGAACTCTAAGGGACAAGAGCTCTACATAATTCAAATGTATTATACTTGAAGCAAAGTTTCTTTCCAGGTTAAAAATTATATTGGATTTTTTTTTTAATCAAGTGAAAGTTAACAGTGACATTCACAGGAGAGTTTTTGTTCCCAGTACAAGTCTTTGGCTTTCATTTATTTGTGACCTATTTTTTTTTTTTTTTTTTTATAACATCAAGTAGATGATGACCCTTTCAATGAGTAACTGGGGAAAAAGAAGTGATGAGGCATACATGAAATGAGTTAATACAGATGGGGTAGGTGATACACTTATGACATTGATATTATTACCACTGTCGCTCTAAACATAATGATTTGAGGTGACCTGTTAGTATTGATGGTGTTTACTCACCTACAGCCTCCTAATAAACATAGAATAGTGAGCCATCAATACCAGTGTGTGAACTTCCTTAGGGAATTTTATTTAAATGGCCATTTACCATTTACTATATATTGAAATGGTTGCTTATAAGATTTGGAAGAATTTTTTCGCTGTAAGGATAATAAACTTTTTCAGATGATTGCAATGGGCAAATCAAGTTAATTGAATTATACACTTGGTATTTAATGTCATAGATTAATTTTTATGTGTAAACAATTATTAGGTTTAAAAGTTATTCCCCAAGTTATAAAATGATACCCATTTGGGAAATTTTCCTTGATTAAAAGATCTACTTTTCAGATCAGATAATCAAGGGTGTATTTCATAAACATTAATATTTTTCCAAAGTGACTGGCCACGTTTTTCCTCAAGATTCAGAAGAAAAGCAGGAAATTCATAACTCATCCAGTGACTAAGTATGAAAACTGCTATCCATGTAAAATGTATTCTCTTGCTATTATGTCTGTATATCTAGTCTAATGCTAGACATTCATTATGTCAACTCATAGAGAAATGAGTTGTCTCTACTCTGGCTTGGATAATTATATTTAGGTGGAGGAAAGAAGAGAGAATCCTGGGGTTCGTAGGTATTGAGCTAACAGGTAAAGTCTTACTTCCCATTTCTTTTTCAGAGCATGAGAGAAGTTACTGGGATAAAAATAATTCCCTAGCAAAGTAAGCGTTTTAATAAAAATGCAAGTTATTTTAACATTAGTACTAAACTTCAGATTAGTTAAGTATGGCAGTGATTGATGAAAATGTCAAGTACTGGCAAAAGTGTTAGTAATGGAAAATTTTTTTCAACCTGTCTGCGAGACAACAATGCATTATTACCTAAAAATCATTTCGTTAAAGGTAAACATTTATTTTAGTCTCAAGATTCATACTTCATGTAAAGTCAAAGTTGAAAATGCGGTAATTAGTCTCAGTGGAATTTGTGTCTCTGCTTTCATAAAGGTCGTCCAAATTTTCCCAGATGTTATGATTAGTTTTCATTATTGCATTTAGCTTATCTTTCTTTCTAGTTCCTCATTTTCTCTTTTCTTATCTTTCCCTGTTTTATCAGAATAAATTTCATTTCTCATGTAAGGACCGAGGAAAGATTAGAATTACTTATATTTGAAAAGTTTGATTTGAACCCATTCTCTCTTTCTCTCTTTGGCTGTGTGCCTCCATTTTCTGCCCGTTCAAAGCTTTGCTCAGGTTACTTTTGCTATTTTCTTTTACACTGAGCTGTTTGGATAAATGAAATCTCAGCCCTGAGTCTTTCAAATATTATTCTTGCAAATATACCTCAAACCTTCTGAACATTGGTCTTTGATCCCTTCATTTCTAGGCTTAATTTGTAACTCCTTTCCTCTTGTACTTTATTATGGATGTTAATGGCATTTTTGAAGTGATTTCACATGAAATTAGGATTATGAATAGAGTATTATGTTGGTAGTTTAGAGTATCCAGACCTTCCTAATTTATGAGACTATTTAAAGTGATTTTTGCAAAGGACATGCTTCAGAAAACTGGTTTATTACAAGATGAAGGACCTGGTAGAGCATACTAAGCAGCAAATCATTAGCCTCCCACATACTTAATCCTGTGTGCTAATAGTGGAGTAATTGAACTTTTGTGGGAGGGAAAATTAATGTCATTTCAAAATCCTAGACAATATACCCAAAATATTGGGAGATTTCAGAAATGAAAACTGATTCAACATAATGATTGATCCAAACTCTTCTTGGATTAATTTATATTTTTAGGCAATGCCATTCTTGGGTTATAATATTCAAGAAGGCTACTTAATGTTATTTGTTAGTTTTCACTTTTATTTATTTCCAAACCCACTTACTGCAATTATTAAATAAGGTTTTGTAGACCAGATTTTGTTAAACAAGTACATGTTTATTTTACCCATATCTTATGATCAAGATCACATTCCAACCCAGCATTTATAACATATTTAAAAATACTTTATGTGAGAAATACTTTGCATTTATTATAAAAGTGTTTTTAAGTTTATTTATTTTGAGAGAGAGAGAAAGAGTGAGGAAGCAGGGGAGGGAAGAGAGAGAATCCTAAATAGGTTCTGCATTGTCAGCACAGAGGCTGATGCAGGGCTCAAACCCACAGACCGAGAGATCATGACCTGAGCTGAAACCAAGTCAGACGCTCAACTGACTGAGCCACCCAGGTGCCCCAACAATTTTAAGTACACGTCAGGGTCCTTATAAAAATGAGATAATTTGAAGAGAGCTTAATGAGGGATTCTTTACCAGGGTTTAGGGAAACCTGGAGGATTGTTTCAATAACCCCAGGCTGGTTATTGTCTCTAGGCCTTGAAGGGTGTGATGTGGAGTCTCTAAGGTGGCCCCCACTGATGCCCACCTCCCAGTAAGTGTGATGTTGATGCCCTTGTGTATTCCTTTCCTCTTAAGTGTGGGCTGAACCTAGTCGTTTGCTTTTGGTATGTTCTATTCAAGAATACACTGAAAGTAATGGAATGTTACTTCTGAGATAAGGTTACAGAAAGACTATCACTTCTGTCTTGCTTGGTGTCTCACTCACTTGCTCTGAGGGAAGATAGCCGCCATAGTTTGAACTTTCTATGGAGATGCCCTCAAGATGAGACTCTGAGAGGTGCCTCAGTCCAACAATCTGTGACACCATATGAGTGAGTGGAGAGTGGATTTTCCCTTACCTGAGCCTTCAGATGAAACCACAGCTTCAGTGGGCACCTTGATTATAGTCTTTTGAGAGACCTTGAGGCAGAAGTGCTCAAAATCTGTGAGATAATAAGTGTTTGCTATTTTAAGCTGCTGAGTTTTGGGGCCACTTGTTATGCAGCTAATACAGGTGCTTAGGGTACAGAACAATTACAAAACAGAGAGGGCCCTGTGGAGATCTCCTGTTAGGAGCTATGGCTTTAAGTCAAGGGTTACATTCAGTTTTTAGGAAATTAGGAGAATAAATGTCCCGACTTCACTTCTTGTCTTTGGGTCCTGCTGGAGCTCCCTATTTGCCAGACCCAGTCAGAAGGCAGGAGGCAAAGGAACACTTTGATGAAGTCCACATAGGTCAGCCTCTCATGGCTTGGAGAAGGGGAGAGGGAAGGAAGGGATGATATGGAAGATATGTAGTACATTCAAAGACATGGACTCTTTCGTACTAATCATTCAACCAAAGAAACCATTACTATAAATGCAATTGCAATCCTCTCTGCCCCTCCCTGAGCACAATCTTCTCCCTTTACCCAGACATAGTCATAATCCTAATTTGGGGGTTTATCATTCCCATGCAAGTTTTCACTATGTCTGTTAATTCAGGTTTCGTGATCAGAGTGGACTGCAGTGTCACAGGCATATGCTAGAAAAGTGTTTTATCCTTTGATTCTTATATGTTTTTATTTTTGGCATACAGGATTGCTTATCTGTGTGCAAAAAAGGGGTCCTTCTCAACCTATGCTGGCTCAGCTGAAGAATAGCACTGGTCTGTGTTTTGTTTTTTTGTTTTTTGTTTTTTGTTTTTTTTTTGTCTACAGCAGGAGTCAACAAGATCCAAAAGATAAATATTTTAGTCTTTGTGGGCTATAAGTTCTCTGTGTGTCAAACTATTCAACTCTGGCATCATGGTGGAAAGCAACTATAGACAATATGAAAGGGAATTGGTATGAGTGTATTTCAATAAAACTTTATGTACAAAATCATGTGGCAGGCTGGATTTGGCCCATCGGAAGTATCCTTGGTCTACAGCATTCCTGAAGAAGTGGGATTTCTTGTCAAGAGATGACAGTGGGATTAGTCATCTTAGTGGTACATGGGCACTCCGAGGGGGGTTAGTTTGATCATGAAATCATAAAAAGGTCATAGTTGCATGAGGTAAGCAGCTCTGCTTAGGGACTCCTCTAAAGGGGGGGAGGGGCAGCACCAAAAGAGGGAGGTAGGCCAGAACCTTTAGGAGGAATTGAGCACTGGGAAGGAGCAGGGAATGCATGGAACAGAAAATGTAGTGCTGGCTCGTGTTGAGTCAGTCAGAGTGGGCAGTTTGGAGAGTGCAACAGCACAGCCAACACAGTGCCAATGGGCTGAGGAGGAGTGATCACATGGGTAGTAGTTTGGGTGAGACATCAGCAATATGTTCCAGAGGACAGTGGCATTGAGCATGGTGCACTGTGGGCAGCACAGAGTTGAGTGATTCTTTGACCACAGGCAGCAACCACAGCAATTTAAGGCACCATTAAGCAGACTCCTTGAGAGGCCTGGTGGGGAACGAGCCTGGGAGGGTATGTTTGTGTGTTGGGAGAGGTGGAGGGGATGAAGCTCTGTAGAGATTTTGAGCTATCAAATTGGACCTAAACAACGCCTCCTGCACCTAAATGTGCAGGGTAAGTTCACTGTATGAGGTCCTGGGTCACATGAAGATTGTACAAGTGGCTAATTTATTTTTCCTTACCTGTACTTCCTAATATTTACCTACCCTGTATGCACGTTTGCTTCTGTCTTTTCTTTTTAATTCATGGTTCAAAAACTTCTATGAAACACAAATCATAATATATTCTGAAATAAAACAAAGGAGTTCCATAATCAAAGTTTTCTAAACAAAGACATTTCTCTCCAGAAGAAGAACTTAGTTCCTGGCTATAAGATACTAAATTATTTTAGCTCTGTAGCTAATAGCCAGATTGTGAGTTCTTCTGTTGGAGGAAAGTGCTTTGTTTAGAAAAATAGTTTGGCAAGCAGTTGGGAGTAGATTGGCATGGATTGGAAGGGAAAAGGAAATAGTTAAGATGATATGCTTATAAAATAGACTACATAGTTTAAGAGTAGAGAAAAGCCCAGAACAATAGAGAAGAAAGCGAAGGTGGGGGATAAGGAGGAAGAGAGACTAGACAATGTGTCAGAACTCTGGAATATATAAACAGTGTGGCCAATGAAAAATTCCTGGTGGAGGGATGACTGGGGTACTTTTGCCAATGTCTAATCTTTGACTATAAGTTGTTTGCATTGCTATCATGGAATACTCCTTACCTCTAAAAGCCCTGAGGAAAGTCTTATATTTCTTATTTATTTATTTGATACACTTAAAAATTGTGAAATGATTACCATAGGTTAGTAAACACCTCAATACCTCACATAATTACCAATTCTTTTTCATGTTCAGAGCACTTAAGATCTACTCTGTTAGCAACTTTATTCACCTCCCACCCCCACTTTTATTGAGGTATAATTACATATAATATTGTATAACTTTAAGGTGTACAACATAATGATTTGACACACAGATATATTGTGAAGTTACCACAATAAATTTAGTTAACATCCATCACCTCAGATAGTTACATAATTTTTTTTCTTGTGATAAAAACTTCTAAGACTGGGACACCTGGGTGGCTCAGTCAGTTAAGTGCCCCACTCTTTTTTTTTTTTTTTTTTAATGTTTTATTTATTTTTGAGAGAGAGAGAGACAGAGTGTGAGTAGGACAGGGGCAGAGAGAGAGGGAGACACAGAATCCGAAGCAGGCTCCAGGCTCCGAGCTGTCAGCACAGAGCTGACACGGGGCTTGAACCCATGAATTGTGAGATCATGACCCCCGCGTCGAACTCACGAACCATGAGATCATGACCTGGGCATGAGATCATGACCTGAGCTGAAGTCTGATGCCCAACCGACGAGCCACCCAGGCGCCCCCCAATCATCCGACTCTTGATTTCGGCTCAGGTCATGATCTCATGGTTGGTGAGATTGAGCCCTGTGTTGGGCTCAGTGCTGACAGTAGAGTCTGGTTGGTATTCTCTCTCTTTCCCTCTCTCTGCTCCTTCCCCACTTGTACCCACTTTCTCTCTCCCTCTCTCTCTCTGTCACACACACACACACACACACACACACACACACACACACACACACACACACAAATAAACATTAAAAAAAAAAGAACTTCTAAGGCTACTCTCTTAGGAACTTTCACATATATACTATAGTATTGCTAACTATAGTCACCATGCTGTGTATTAGATCCCCATAACTTACTCATCTTCTAACTGCAAGTTTGACCAACATCTCTCCATTTCCTGCAGCCCTCAGCTCTTGATACTCCTTATTTCTATGAGTTGAGCTTTTTAAGATTCTGCATATAAGTGAGAATATACAATATTTGTCTTTCTCTGTCTGACTTATTTCACTTAGCATAATGCCCTCGATCCATTCACGTTGTTTCAAAAGGCAGGACTTCCTTCTTTCTCATGGCAGAATAATATTCCACTGTATATATGCCACATCTTTATCCATTCATCCATTAATGGACACTTAGGTTGTTTCCATGTAAGTCCTGGTTATTGTGAATAATACTCAATAGACATGGGGGGTACAGTTATCTTTTTGTAATAGTGATTTTTTTTACCTTTGAATATATATCCAGAGGTAGGATTGGTGGATCATCTAGCAATTTTATTTTCAGTTTTTTGAGGAACCTCCCTACTGTGTTCCATAATGGTTATACCAACTCACATTTCTACCAAATGTGCACAAGGGTTCCCTTTTCTCCAGCACCTTGCCAACATGCGTTGTTTCTTGTCTTTCTTTTTTTCTTCTAAGATTTTATTTAAATTCAAGTTAGTTAATATGTTATGTAGTATTGGTTTCAGAAATAGAATTTAGTGTTTCATTACTTACATATAACACCCAGTGCTCATCCCAGCAAGTGCCCTCTGTAATGCCCATCCCCCATTTAGCCCATCCCTTACCCACTCCCCCCAACAGCAGAAACCCTCAGTTTGTTCTCTATTAGTTAAGAGTTTCTCATAGTTTGTTTCCCTCTCTGTTTTAATCTAACTTTATTTTCCCTTCCCTTACCCTATGTTCATCTGTTTTTGTTTCTTACATTCCACATATGAGTGAAATCTTATGTTATTTGTCTTTCTCTGACTTATTTTGCTTAGCATAATACACTCTAGTTCCACCCACGTTGTTGTATATGGCAAGATTTCATTCTTTTTGATGGCTGAGTAATATTCCAGTGTGTGTGTGCGTGTGTGTGTGTGTGTGTGTGTGTGTGTGTGTGTATACACATATATGTATGCAGACATATCACATCATTTTTTTTTTTTTAAGTTTATTTATTTATTTTGGGAGAGAGAGAGGAAAGGAGAGAAGAAATCCTAAGCAGGCTTTTTGCTGTCAGTGCAGAGCCCCATGCAGATTGGGATCTCATGAACGATGAGATTATAACCTGAGCTGAAACCAAGAGTGGGGTGCTTAACCCACTGAACCACCCAGACTCCCCTATACCCCATCTTCTTTATCCATTCATCAGTCAGTGGACATTTGGGTTCTTTCCATAATTTAGCTGTTGTTGATAGTGCTACTATAAACATTGGGGTGCATGTGCCCCTTTGAATCAGTACTTTTGTATCATATGGATAAATACCCAGTAGTGCAATTGCTGGGTCATAGAGTAGTTTTATCAGTAACTTTCTTAGAAAACTCTGCACTGTTTTCCAGAGTGACTGCACCAGTTTACATTCTCACCAATAGTGTAAGATGGTTCCCTTTCTTCTCATCCTCGCCAGCATCTGTTGTTTCCTGAGTCATTCATTTTAGCCATTCTGATGGTTGTGAGGTAGTATCTCATTGTGGTTTTGATTTGTAGTTTTGATTTTTATTTCCCTGATGATGAGTGATGTTAAGCATTTTTTCTTGTGCCATTTGTATGTCTTTTTTAGAGAAGTGTCTATTCATGTTTTCTGCCTGTTTCTTCACTGGATTGTTTACATTTTGAGTGTTGAGTTTGATAAGTTCTTTATAGATTTTGGATACTAGCCCTTTATCCAATGGGTCATTTGCAAGTAAATATCTTCTCCCATTCCATCGGTGGCCTTTTAGTTTCGTTGATTGTTTCCCTCATGGTGCACAAGCTTTTTATCTTGATGAGGTCCTAATAGTTCATTTTCACTTTTGTTTCCCTTGCATCCAGAGACCTGTCTAGTAAGGAGTTGCTATAGCTAAGGTCAAAGAGGTTTCTGCCTGTGTTTTCCTCTAGGATTTTGATGGTTTCCTGTCTCACATTTAGGTCTTTCATCCATTTTGAATTTGATTTTGTGTATGGTGTAAGAAGGTGGTCCAGTTTTATTCTTCTGCATGTTGCTGTCCAGTTTTCCCAACACAATTTCCCAACACTCAGCCATTTATTAAAGATACTGTCGTTTTTCCAATGGATATTCCTTCTTGCTTTGTCAAAGATTACTTGGATATATAGTTGTGGGTCCATTTCTGGATCTTCTATTCTGTTCCATTGATCTATGTGTCTGTTTTTGTGCCAGTACCACACTGTCTTGATGATTATGGCTTTGTAATGCAGCTTGAAGTCCAGAATTGCGATGCCTCCTGCTTTGCTTTTCAACAATACTTTGGCTATTCAGGGTCTTTTCTGGTTCCATACAAATTTTAGAAGTGTTCTGGATCTGTGAAAAATGCTGGTGTTATTTTGAGAGGGATTTCACTGAATATGTACATTGGTTTGGGTAGTATAGGCATTTTCACAATATTTGTTCTTCCAATTCATGAGCATGGAATGTTTTTACATTCCTTTGTGTCTTATTCAGTTTCTTTCCAAGTGTTCCATAGTTTTGAGTAGTAGATCTTTTACATCTTTGGTTAGTTTTATTCTTAAGTATCTTACGGTTTTTGGTGCAATTGTAAATGGGATTGATTTCTTGATTTCTCTTTCTGTTGCTTCATTATTGGTGTATAGGAATACAACTGATTTCTGTATGTTGATTTTATATCCCACAGCTTTGCCGAATTCATAGATCAGTTCTGGCAATTTTTTGGTGTACTGTTTTGGGTTTTCCATGTAGAATATCATGTTGTCTGCAAAGAGTGAAAGTTTGACTTCTTCCTTGCTGACTTGGATGCTTTTTATTTCTTTTTGTTGTCTGATTGCTGAGGCTAGGATTTCTAGTACTATGTTGAACAACAACAGTGAGAGTGGATATCCCTGTGGTGTTCCTGGCCTTAGGGGAAAAGCTCTCAGTCTTACCCAATTGAGGATGATATTAGTTGTGGTCTTTTTTTATATGGCCTTTATGATGTTGAGGTATGTTCCTTCTAGCCCTACTTTATTGAGGGTTTTTGTTAAGAAACGATGCTATCTTTTATCAAATATTTTTTTCTGTATCAATTGAAAGGATAATATGGTTCTTATTCTTTCTTTTTCATGTGGTACATCATGTTAACTGATTTGTGGATATTGAACCACCCCTGCAGCCCTGGAATAAATCCCACTTGATCATGGTGAATAATTCTCTTAATATACTGTTGAATTCGATTTGCTAGTATCTGGTTGAGAATTTTTGCATCCATGTGCATCAGGGATATTGGTCTGTAATTCTACTTTTTATTTATTAAAAAAATTTTTTTTTTTAAAAAATTTTTTTTTTCAACGTTTTTAATTTATTTTTGGGACAGAGAGAGACAGAGCATGAACGGAGGAGGGGCAGAGAGAGAGGGAGGCACAGAATTGGAAACAGGCTCCAGGCTCCGAGCCATCAGCCCAGAGCCTGACGCGGGGCTCGAACTCACGGACTGTGAGATCGTGACCTGGCTGGAGTCGGACGCTTAACCGACTGCGCCACCCAGGCGCCCAAAAAAATTTTTTTAATGTTTACTTATTTTTGAGAGAGAGAGAGAGAGACAGAGTGTGAGTGGGAGAGGGGCAGAGAGACAGAGGGAGATATAGACTCCGAGGCAGGCTACAGGCTCCCAGCGGTCAGCACAGAGCCTGATGTGGGGCTTGAACTTTCTACTCCAATCTTTCTACTCTAATCTTTATTTATTTCCCTTCTTCTTCTGGTTTTGGGCTATAATTGCTGTTCTTTTTCCAGCTCCTTTAAGTGTAAGGTTAGGTTGTGTATTTGAGATTTTTCTTCCTTTTTTATGAAGGCCTGTGTTGCTATATATTTTCCCTCTTAGGACCATCTTTGCTGAACCCCAAAAGTTTTGGACTGTCACACTTTCATTTTCATTGGCTTCCATATATTTTTTATTTCTTCTTTAATTTCCTTGCTAACCCATTCATTCTTTATTAGAATGTTCTTTAACCACTATGCATTGGTGGTCTTTCCAAATTTTTTTCTTGTGGTTGACTTCAAGTTTCATAGTGTTGTGATCTGAAATTATGCATGGTAAAATCTTAATCTGTTCGTATTTGTTGAGAACTGATTTGTGACCCAGTAGGTGATCTATTCTGGAGAATGTTCCATGCACACTTGAAAAGAATGTGTATTCTGTTGCTTTAGGGTAAAATGCTCTGAATATATCTGTTAAGTCCTTCTGGTCCAGTGTGTCATTCAAAGCCATTGTTTCCTTGTTGATCTTCTGCTTAGATGATCTGTCCATTGCCGAAAGTGGGGTGTTAAAGTCCCCTACTGTTATTGTATTATTATCAATGAGCTTTTTAAAAGTTTATTATTAATTGATTTATATATTTGGCTGCTTTCAAATTCAGGGCATAAATATTTACAATTGTTAGATCTTCTAGTTGGATAGACCGTTAATTATGATATAGTGCCATTGTTCAACTCTTGTTAAAGTATTTTGTTTGAAATCTAGTTTGTCTGAGGGGAATCTGGGTGGCTCAGTGGGTCAGGCGTCTGAGTGTGGCTCAGGTCATGATCTCGTGGTTCATGAGTTCAGGCGCTGCATCAGGCTCTGTGCTGACAGCTCAGAGTCTGGAGCCTGCTTGGGATTCTGTGTCTCCCTCTCTGTCTTCCACTCCCCCATTTACGCTCTTTCTTTCTCTCCTAAAAAAAAATAAACATTAAAAAAATTTTTCTTAAAAGTTAAAAAAAAAAAAATCTAGTTTGTCTGATAGAAGTGTGGCTACCCCAGCTTTCTTTGGTGTCCATTAGCATGATAAAGGGTTCTCCACCCCCTCACTTTCAATCTAGAGATATCCTTGGGTCTAAAATGAGTCTCTTGTAAGCAGCATATCTATGGGTCTTGTTTTTTTTTTATCCATTCTGATACCCTGTGTCTCTTGATTGGAGTATTAGGTCCATTTACTTTCAGAGTGATTATTGATACATAAGAATTTAGTGCCATTCTATTACCTGTAAAGTCTCTGTTGCTGTAGCTTGCCTCTGTTCCTTTTTAGTCTTTGTTGCTTTTGGTCTCTCTCTCCCGCTCAACGGGTCCCCTTTAATGATTCTTGTAGAGCTAGTTTAGCGGTCATGAACTCCTTTAGTTTTTGCTTGTGGTAGAAACTATCTCTGTTATTCTGAATGACAGCCTTTCTGGATAAAGTATTCTTGCCTGTTTATTTTTCCCATTTAGCACATTGAATATATCATGCCACTCCCTCTGACCTGCCACATTTTTGTGGACAGGTCTGCTGCTAACCTTATGTGTCTACCCTCGTAGATTAAGGACCTTTTGTCCCTAGCTGCCTTCAGAATTCTGTCTTTATTCTTATATTTTGTAAGTTTCGCTATGATATGTCTTGGTGTTGGCCTGTTTTTGTTGATTTTGAGTGGAGTTCTCTGTGCCTCTTGGACTTGAATGCCTGTTTTCCTTCCCCAGCTTAGGGAAGTTCTCATCTATAATTTGTTCATATAAACCTTCTGCCATTTCCCTGTTCTTCGTCTTCTGGGACTCCTATGCTATGGATATTATTGTACTTTAAGGAATCACTGATTTTCCTAAGTCTGTATTCATGATGTAATGGTTTTCTTTCACTCTCCTTTCAGCCTCATTATTTTTCCATAATTTTATCTTCCTGTGTCACCTATTCAATTCTCTTCTTCCATCCTCGTTGTAATTATATATAGTTGGTTTTATCTCATTATAGCATTTTTTATTTTGGCTTGACTAGTTTTTAGGTCTTTTTATCTCCACAACAATGATGCCATCTATGCTTTTTAAAGCCCAGCTAGAATTCTTATTACTGTTGTTTTAAATTCTTGTTCAGATATATTACTTACATCTACTCCAGCAAAAGGCACAGACTTCCAAAAACTCAGGATTTCAGCTTTACTATTTGCAAAAATTTGTGATCGTCAGTTCCTCACAATTCCCCCATCAGTGGTTTTGGGGGAGTGCTTTTCTTTTTTCTTTTTTTCTTTTTTTAATTTTTTGTAATATTTATTTATTTTTGAGAGAGACAGAGACAGAGCTTGAGTGGGAGAGGGGCAGAGAGAGAGGGAGACACTGAATCTGAAGCAGGCTCCAGGCTCTAAGCTGTCAGCACAGGGCCCGACGTGGGGCTCAAACTTATGGACCGCAAGATCATGACCTGAGCCGAAGTCAGTCGCCCAACCCACTGAGCCATCCAGGTGCCCTTGGGGGAGTGCTTTTCTTATGTGAACCCAACATGCCACTTTCTTTCCCCCTCTCTCCTTTTCTTATCTGTGAAAAGGGCTCCAACCCTTCTGCAGCACCGAGGCTTTTCCCTCCCTCAATTCCCCTCTCTGCACCATGTACCTGCCATATTTTCTCCCTCAAATTTTGTAGAATGTTCTCTTAATCCTTAGGTTGATTTCCTAGGTGTTTCAAATGACTTGATGTTTATCTAGCTGTGTTCAAGGGATGAGACTAGCCCAGGGTCCCCTACTATACTGCCATTGTAACTCCTCCTACAAACACTTCTCTTTTGTCTTTTTGATAATAACCATTTTAGTGGGTGTGAGATGGTATCTCACTGTAGTTTTTGATTTGCATTTCCCTGATGATTAGTGATGCCAATTATCTTTTCAAGTACCTAGTGGTCATTTGTATGTCTTCTTTGAAAAAAAAAATGTCTGTTTAGGTTCTCTTCCCACTTTTAAAATGGAGGGTTTTTTTTGCTATTGAGTTTCTTACATATTTTGGGTATTAACCCCTTATCAGATAGATGGTTTGCAAATATTTTCTTCCATTCCATAGGTTGCCTTTTTATTTTGTTGATTGTTTCTTTTCTATGCAAAAGCTTTTTAGTGTGATGTAATTCTACTTAGTTTTGCTTTTGTTGTCTGTGCTTTTGGTGTCAAATCCTCTCCAGTACATCCAGACTCCTATTTTGTGGTGTACCAGTAGTGTGCTGGAACTTCTCCAGTGGACACTTGGACTTTCTCAAAGGCTGTCTTGTCCACGGATAATTGTCTAAGACAGTGTTTACCAGGGGTTCCTGATGGTGGTGGAGAGGGGCTGAAGCTCGTCATGGTCCACTGTGGGATTCACAGCCAGGACCAAGGTCTGTATACCTTCTGCCTGATGCATAGGTGGGAAATCTTTTGGCATATGGTGCTGGATCCAACAACTCCCACAAAGGCAGTTTTGTTCATGGATTGATGCTCAAATTGTTACTGTTCAGGGATGCCTTATGTTGCTATATTGCTATTGCTGATGTCACTCTAGGAAAGTTTGATATTTCTATAGAGCCCTGTTTGGTCCTCTTGTGGGAAGTGAAGGGCACTTGAAGATGTGTGGCAAGCCTCCTATTCACTCCTCTGCTGATGCCATGAAGAAGAGGAATGTTATATGAAGATGGAGAGGGGTCTAGGAGTTCCAGTGATAATCAGATGTGAAACAAATGTCAATCCTTGTGAAACTGATGGTTGACCCAGATAAGCAGTGAAGTGTGGCATGGAGCCCTTTTTATCAGATAAGCCAGAAGAAGGCAAATATATGATACCTGGTTCTTGATCTTTTTATGCATTCACAATGCCTGCTTAAAAATTTTTGAGAAGTCCTACAATAAAAACAATAATAATAGTGAAACCTGCTGAATATTGTTTAATCTAGAATTTTCCAAATTTATTTGGATCTGTATCCCTTTTCTGATACCCACTAACATCCTATAGGACTAATGTTCTAGGGAACAGACTTTGCCTTTAAAACATTTATCTAGTTGTGATCAAACCTTCAATTAAAAATAATCTTTAAAATACATTTTATTAGAGGTTTTTGAAAGCTACCGATTCCTTTGGAAATCACTTCTAAGAAGACCAGACTTTGAATTAGAAGGGAACATGTACATCATCTTGACAGGAGATTGACAGGGCTTGATAATGGACCAGGAGTGGAGAGTGGGGAAAGAACAGAATCAGCTAGTGCTCAGGCTGCGTTGAGCTGCTGGGCTGATGGTGAAGCATTTCCTGGGATAAGGAAGCTTGGAGAAGGGGCAGGTCAGGACTGGCATTGGGTTAGAGTCAAGCTAAAAAAATCCAGTTTTGAACATGTTGATTTGGGATGTCTGTGAGGCCTCCCAATTTGAGATATCAAATAGATAATAAGATATGTGAGCCTTTAATCAGGAGAGCAGGTTGGTTGGTCGGTTGATACTCAGAGGCCTGCGAGAGGATGAATTTGCCTAGTGAGAGAGTCTAGAGATAAAAACAGAAGAGGGCTGAATATTAAGCTCAACAGGAATCTGACATTTAAGGGTTTGGTGCAAGAGGTTTTCCTGCAAAGTCCAGAAAGGGAGCCTTGTAAGATAGCAGGAGACAGGAGAAAATGAGTGCATCCAAGAGAAAAGGATGTATCAAGAAGGAGGGAGAAGCCAGTTGGATTAAGAGCAGCTGAGAGGTCAAATTAAAAGCAGGGAACAAGAAATGCCATTTAACTTTGTTCTAAATGAGGGACCATGCTAAATGATTTAATATATGTACTTCTTACAAAAATTGTGGGAAGAAATTATTATTCTATAGATGAGGAAACAGAAATTATGTATCATATCCAAGGACAAATGCCCAGTTAGCAGTTACAGGAGTTAAGACCAATGTCTCTATTCTCTAGGCTACTCTTTCTTCAGAGATCTCCATTACAGTAATGTGTTTGCATTTTCCTATGGGTGATCAGCAAGTCTTGATAGCTCATATTATAGAGGATTATAATTAACTCTAATTTCTTAGCCTATTGCCTCTACATTTTGACCTTGTGGTTCCTTGATGGAAGGTGGGAAGAGACAAGATCTTTCCTGTAAAGATTTTTTGGGGAAGACTGACTAAATAGTAACTCATTAAAAGAAGGTTATAAAATTTAAATGTAGGTGACTCCATCCTCTATTAACACAGAAAAACTATGCTATGTCATAGTTCATTCTGAAGTTTATTGCCACAAATATTGAATAACACATGTTATGACATGATATTGACATCCCACTTCCACCAAAACTCAGGTACTAGAAATTTTATGCAATGCTGCCAGTCAAGCCACAGTTCTTCATATAATTCTCAGCAGATGTTGAAAAACTGATGGACTCAAGCGTAGTCCAAATATTCAATGGTAGCATTGAATATTTGAGCAAGAAGGAGCTCTTTCATGTAGCCACACTATTCTAGAGGTATTTAAAATTTGGTTTAAAAAATGAGTCTGACCTCTTTACATATTTTTCTTATGTGGTCTCAGATACCGCAATATAAATAGTTCTGGGGTGGCCAGATTGACTAGTGTTTGGTACGACTTCCCAGTTTTTTCATAGGTAGGCTGTGAAGTAAACAATTACCAGCTGGTTATTCCTGTGTGTGCAGCATCATTTGATTCGACTGTGAATTGTTCAGTTATTTCCCAGATGAATATATTTGGCTGCTAAGCTGTGGATTTTTATAGAATCAATTAACTTAAGATTCTACTACCCAGCAGGCTGAATACCAGGGTATCACTTTAGTTTTGTTTTTATAACAAAAACCTTTTGTTCAAATTTCAGGGAAGGAATATGGAAGAAATGAAATTTTGGCTCTACAACTGGTATGTTAGGATCAATTGTTTTAAAATAGCACAAACTGGCACATAGTGGAAGCTCAATAAATGCAGTGATCAATGCTGCTGATATTAGGGAGAGCATTTAGCATTTAGATGGCCATCTTCCACTCTCCCTAAGAAAAATACCTCCTGATTTGAGCCGTGCTACTTATGGCTCCCAGATGCAGCTGCTCTCATTCTAGGAGAAGCAATGTAGTATAATATTGGGAGCAAGGATTTTGCAGCCAGACTGGGCTTGAATCTCAGCCTTTTAGAATAGCTATGAGACTTTGGAAAGTTACTTAACCTTTCTGTGTCTCAGTTTCCTCAGCTGTAAAATGAGGATGATGATACTAATAGTTCCCACCTCATAAGGCTGTTATGAGGTTGTTATGTCTGGTACATAATAAATGAAGTCCTGGGGAACTTACAGTCAGTATCCTAGCCTGGAGTTCCTTTATCTCAATTTCATTGCCTGTACCTTCATCCTACATCTGGAGCTTACTCTCCTGGTCACACCTTGGATCTGGTCACCACTAGGAACTCCTCTGCTTTTGAGCCACTGCCTTTTGACCTTTTAGCTATCTCACTTTCTAAGTTTCATCATCTTCAATTCTTGAATTTGTGAAGACTTCCAGTTCCCTGACATCCCTTTGCCTTCTGAGTAACATACCACTACTGGATTAATTTTTTCCCTTCCTCCACGTACATCTTTTAAACTTCTCTGGCCAGCACCTTCGACTCTCTTGTCTATCTGCCATGCAGTGTCAAATGTTGGATCAATTCAACAGAGAGTCTTCTCTGGTTTTATTCTTGGGCTGATGAACCTCAATAGAAATCCAGAGCATTGTGGATGGATGTCATCATAAAAAATTAGGGTTTCCAATCCTAAGCAGACCAGAAAGCCACCAGGTGATTCTTCTAGGTTCTTGTATTCAGCTCCCTTTTCTACTTCCTATATCATGTTGTTACAACTTTTACAACTTTCATCATGCTTCCTAATCTAGACCTTTCTCCTCACCAGAGCTGAGAGCAGTGAAC
Source organism: Panthera pardus (assembly GCF_024362965.1). NCBI lineage: Eukaryota > Metazoa > Chordata > Mammalia > Carnivora > Felidae > Panthera > Panthera pardus. The sequence goes on along the minus strand of NW_026526810.1, from coordinate 80,155,360 downwards.
ACCCTTAAAACTTCTACCACTGATTTTTCAGAATGGTCTTTGTCTGCACCTGTATTTCTCTTCTCTCCCTTCTCTCAGGGTTCAAGATTAGTTCCTCTACTGACATTGTGGATCTCTCCTGCATGTTGAACCTCTTCTTCTCCTCTAATGCTATCTTAAAAATAAAACCTCAGGACCCTCAGTTCCCCTCTGGCCTTAGGTTTCTTTGTGAGGCCTGGCTGGATTATCTTCAGGTCCTCATCTCCCATTTATTCCTTAGCCTCCTGCAGTTTGAGTTCTCTCTTACTCTACCAGTGATCTTTTTTTTTTTTTTTTTAATCCTTTGGATTTATTCCTTATCTTACTTCACCTCTCTTCTGCATTGATAAAGACTTCTTTCTTAAAACCCTTTCTCATGTGTTCTTTCTCATTTCTGGTTTTCCTCATACCTTCTGGCTGCTGATTTAAAAAGTTCCCCATGGACTCTTATTTCTCTCCCTGCTTCTTAAATGATGGTGCTCAAAAGGGTTCGTTTCCCATCTTCCCTTCTGACTCACAAGCTCTATCTATATAATGTATTCTACTTTTAAATTCAATCCGTAAGTCAAAGATTCCCAATTTTATACCTCTAGTTCCATTCCCAAATTGATCATGTGATTCCCCAGACTAAAACCCAAGCTTATTCTTAGTCATGAATCCAAAGCTCTTCGTGGTCTGCTTACTTCTTTAGCTTTATCTCCTGATACAGTTTTATTCTACCCACATCTAATTCTCCAAGTGCAATGTGCCGTTCCACTGCTTTGAATGTCTTTTATGCCCTTGTTCACCTAGGATTCCCACCTGTCTGATACAGTTTGGCTCAGTTGTCACCTACTTTGTCACACTCTGACTCCTCTCCTGCTTCTAGATCAATCTGGTAATGCTTCTGTTTTGCAGTATCCTGTTCACATGTCTCGTATATATCCATCTATTGCATGGTAAGTATTAACATGTCTGCTTGTTCTAAGACAGCATGAGCAGCTTGAGGCAAGAATTTAACTTGTGATTGTTTTTAATCATGTCTGTCTATATAGCTCCAATATTATATAGAGCACAGAGCCAGGTACAGGGTAAGGAAATAAAGATGTTTATTGAACAAACAAATTAGTGGTGCTCCCTATCATTCCAAGTGTTATCACCTGCATCTACTCTGCCCACCATGGCTTGCCACTACCCTTAAGAATACTGGCTTCAGCATTTTCAATGAACTGTAGAGGGTCTAAGCACAAAGGGTTTTAAAATTAACTGGGTCTAGAGAATAATTTTGTATACATTTTAAGGAGATGTGTGTATGTTTGTGCAATTAGTCATAAAATACAAGGCCTGTCCATGCACCAAGATTCTGAAAGACATCAAAGGAAGGTTACTGTAGTGAAGGTTAAATTGCTAGCCTAAAGAGAATTAAGCAACAGGTCTAGCAAATTCAGCATATACACTGTTGGCTTTATCTTCTGATTCTAAATGGTTTCTGTGGGATTTTTTTTTTTTTTTTTTTTTTTTTTTTTTGGTTGACACCTTGAGAAATCTGTGCTTTTTTCTGAGGTAGATGGGCTTCTGAGCTTGTGCAGACTGCCGACTTATTGAAGGGGTCAAGGTGCAGGCATGGGCTGGCCATGCCTCTAGCATTAGGGAATTGTGTAGTGCCTTACACATACTTCATGCTCAAAATGTATGTGCTGAGTGAATAAATCAATGAATCCATGAACGTTTTGATGGCACTTGTAAAGAGCAAAGTGTGGTGACAGGTTGTGGCCCATGTTCATGAAAGTTTGGTCCACGTGTGGCCTTTGGCTCGCCTTGATGTATGTGAGGATTCTTCCCCATAGCAGAGAGCTCTTGAGAGAGCATGACTTTTAACCTCTGGGCTTGCCTTCTAGGAGGGTACAGGTTTTCTCTTGTGTAATCAGGTACAGGCTCATAAAGATAATTGACCACATGTTTTGCCATCTCATGTTCTACAATCTAGGGACAATTCGGTTCCCTTCTTACCTCCTCCTGGCCCATTTCTTTTAGAGAACAGGAATCTCAAGTAATTTAAATGGGGTATTATCTGAAACAGACATCAAATACACTGAGAAAAACACAAAGGAAAATATATTCAGTTTCTAAGATGGTGTCATTAACAATAAAGAAAATAAGCATTTGAAGTAATGCAGTTAGATGAGAGGCTTTGTTTTTATTTAAATAATCCATGTTTTGTCATATTTTAAAAAATAACCTCTATTCCAATATATCAGAAAAACTGAATATTAGATCACTACAAAGTTTTCCGTCCAGAAAAGCTTGTAAGATTTATTAAAAAAAAAAAACAAGCCAGAAATATTCAGTAATTAAATAAATTCTCGACTGTATTAAGTGACAAGCAAATTTACTAACAGAGGCAATTTACATGGAAATCAGAGAAACAATCAGCCTAACATTGCGTTTCACTATTTTTTTAGACAGAAATGATTAAACATGTAAATTCAAATTTAAATTATTCATAACTACAGTAGCGGCAGTATTAGCTTCAAGCATTATTAAAAGGAAATGTTTTAGTAATTTGATAGACCATATATTAAATTTATGATAAATCAAAATGTTTCAAATCTTAATATGAGTTTTAGACCCCAAATACTGTCACCTACCAAATATTGCCACCAAATATTCTGTTATACGGTCTCTATATAAAGTTTCTGAATTTTTAAAAAAAAAATTTTTTTTTAACGTTTTTTATTTTATTTTTGAGACAGAGAGACACAGAGTATGAACAGGGGAGGGGCAGAGAGAGAGGGAGACACAGAATCTGAAATGGGCTCCAGGCTCTGAGCTGTCAGCACAGAGCCTGATGCGGGGCTCGAACTCACAGACCGTGAGATCATGACCTGAGCCGAAGTCGGACGCCCAACCGACTGAGCCACCCAGGCGCCCCAAAAGTTTCTGAATTTTAATAACACAGTGAGAAAATTGGAATCTCCCCAGACAAATCTTTCTTTGTGAAGAAATTTTCCAAAAAGGAAAAAAGTCCAGAAGCAAAATTAGTGCTATCCTATCCATCAAGGTTAATATTTTCATACATCTGTTTTTTGTTTCAAAATTAAGAGCATAGGCTACTTCTGTTCCAGTTATAACCCCAAATAGCTTTGGAAACAAACCCAACTTTATGTAATAATCCTGAATTAGAACTGTAGTGTTTAGTTGGTTGCCACAGATGCACAGGTGGAGTGTATTCACTCATGTTTGCGGAGTAAAAACTAATCTATTATGAATCTAGCTTAGGAAATAAAAGACTTTTCATATTGAACATTTAAAAAAATTTTTTAACATCATTAATGCCTTTGTCTTGTATGTATCATATGGTCAATGGTCACACGTCCATTCAGATTGCTTTCTAATTAGCACACCAAAAGATTGATTTTGTGTACCACTTCATTGGGAGATCCTGGCACATCCAGAGGGTATTAACGTTAACTCTTAGCCTTGGGGATTATACTATGTACAAATATAGATGATCATTTTGCTATGCCTAACAAAACTGTTGATGTACAAACTGGCTGAGGGATGAAACTAGCTATAGATTTCAGAGATGTATCAGGTAAATAAATATTTAAGTTGAAAACAGAAGTGTTACTACAGGCAAAATACCCTGATTTGCCAATTAACGATGGTTGGTTGTTTTGTGTTACAAAGACATTAAACCTGACATTTCTACTTGTACTGTTCATGCTGACCTGTGTTCATCTGAAATATTCAAGTAATAGATGTCAAAAATTTATTTTTATTTTTCCTGAACTGAATTATGAGGACAGCAGCTCCTGCTTTGTATTTCCAAATAACAAACCTATGGCTTCACAGGTGAACAAATCAAGTGATGGAATAGTGACAGCTTGGACCTTCGCTGAATTACTAGAGTGGGAGCTTCCTTTGGTTTATTAGATGGTTCTGTGCTAGCTTGTAGATTGCATTTTGTGCTACTGTGTACTTGAAAGAATGACTGTATCTTTCTCAACTTGCTTGTTGGCTAACAGGAAGTAGACAAAATTTAACTTAACCAACAAAGTGATTAATTTTAAAGGTTACAGGAAGAACTTTATGTGTGGAATAGTTAGGAATAATAACAGGAAGGAGTTTAGGGGGAAGAGTACAATTCATGATTATGGAGGTATAAGTTTCTTGAGGAAGAGATATGATTAACAAAAATAAAAGGCTACACTGGGATCATAAAAATTTACAGGGTCTCTTACTTTTGAATCAAGCAATAATACTGAAATTTTCTTTACCTAGCCACCTATGGTACACAGAGCTGAAGAAAGCCATGTAGGAAATTCACACAAGTGTAGCAGGAAAAAAAATCTTGTTCTCTGGGGTGACAAAATGTGACACAGTTCTTGGCTGGCTGTTTTGGGTTAGCAGAATTTGGTGAAAGGAAGTTTGAGCTGCTAGGAAAATCTATGTTTTTTTCTTGAAAAGCTTATTTTTTTCCCATGAGAAACCATGAAGTGAAAATTGATACTTTCACACTACCCTCTACAAAAATATTAATAAATGCCATTCTGTTAAATATTAATTAAAATAGTACTCATTTGGGGGCGCCTGGGTGGCTCGGTCAGTTGAATATCTGACTCTTGATTTTAACTCATGTCATGATCCCAGGGTCATGGGATTGAGACCTGTGTGGAACCTGGTTGAGATTCTTTCTCTTTCTCTCTCTTTCTCCCTCTGCCCCTTCCCCCACTTGTGCACTTTCTCTAAATTAAAAAAAAAAGCACTTGTTTGATTCATAAAAAGAGTTGAGATAAAGCTCTCACCTTGTCTTTTGGGTCTGTTAAAGTAAATAGGCAAATTGGATTCTGTAGGGGTTGTTATATTCATTTATTCATTCATTCAGCATTATTTCTTGAACAGTAGGTACTGGGAATGTCATGATGAGAGACTGTCTGTTTCCTTGGGAACGCACAGTATAAAGGGAGAAGACAGATATATAAACAAAAAATTGAAATACAACGTTAGACCTCTGCTTGAAGTATGTACAAGGCAGTTGGGAATGATTGTCAGGGAATGATTGAAACTTACATTTTTAGAGGAGACTGAGGTATTGACAGTTAAGCTAGATCTTCAAAGTCAAAGTATTTTGCTGGATGAAAAAATGGGCTGGGGATTCTAGGCAGAGTAAAACCCTGGAAACATGGAAAGGCTGATGGGTTAAATGCTGTGACAGGGTCCCTCTCCCCCTTCTTATGGAATTGCTTCTTGAAAGATACATGATTGAAGCAAACCTTTAAATTATGGAATGGGCTTCCATTATGGAAGAGAACAGGAAGATTTGTCTGGTTATAGGGACCCATCTGGGAGGTTAAAGTTTCACTGGGAACAGCAAGGAGGTACCTAAATATTTGTTGCTTTGAGGTTGTTGAATTTTATTTGCCCAAGTAGAATGGAAGAAAACAGTGCAGGATGATGTCTAGGAAGTAAGGAACGAGGCATTTGGGGAGGGTTTGGGTCCTTAATGGTTTGTGAAAGAGATTATCAGGACCATATCTCTAAAAGAGAAGCAATTCAAATGCCAAACATCCTAGTGTTTACCAGCAGGAGATTTAGTTTGTACTGCAAGGGAGTGTGGACTTACCCCCAGAGCAAATACACAATTGTGTGTGTTTTACTCTGCTGAAGGCTCTTGAAATCAATTTCTAACCCATAAAATAGAAGTTTCCCAAACCAAATCCACTATAAAATTTATCTCTGTGGAAAGGCCATAGCTGTTACAGGAGGGCAGGATGGTAGATCAGGAGGCTTTTCTGTTTAAATATTTAAATAGATTTCTATTTGAACAGCTAAATGAAACCAAACTCACTTTCTTATCTCAATAATTAAAAAGAAAATTGCTGAGCTTTCTTTGCCAAGTGTCCATGCCATTTCCCCCCTGTCTTGAGCATTCTTAACGTGGTGCCTATGGTTTGGTTCCTTTTTGGACTAACTCAAGCAGTCTTTTAGCAAGCCATACACATTTCCAGAGCAACTGTGGGCCTGACTTCATTGGCTTCTTAATGAAGAACAGACTGGCTTAATGATTAATTGCCACATAAATGGGGCTGAACCATGCCTCACCCAGCCTGCCCCTCAAGAGGACGGCCTTCTGGGGCTCAGCACATTTCCCGTAATTGGCAGCTATAGATCTGTTTCTCTTAGTGATGCTTATATCAGAAGGTGCCTCTTTTACTTGCATGAACAGGGCAGTTTTAATCTTGGCTTCAGGTTTCGTTTATTAATATTTCCCCTGGTAACATTAGCTGAGTTTTTGTCTTCATTTTTTCGTTACCCCACTACTTCCTGATTATTTCAGAAAAATTAGAAAAATACAGGTAGAGAAATTAAGAACACCTAAAAATGTTGCCATCTACTTACCAATTATAGTCATTAGCATTCTGATATATTATTCCTGACCTTTCTGCGTACAGATCTGTGCATATAAAATATGTATTTACATAATAGAAACACACTGCAATATATATGAAACTATATCTATATCAGTATCTATACACCTACATGTACACATGAATACACATACTGTTTTAACTTAATATATTATTAATGCCTTTCAAGTCAATAAATAAATATGCGTTTATTTTATGATTTTGTGCAAAGATTGGCACCATCAGTTACTTGAATCTCTTCACTTTTCCCTGGGATCATGGAACTTTGGTGGCATTAATATGTTCTATTTCTTTGATATAGTTGTGTGGTCCTAGAAAGATTGGAATAAAGCCACTTAAAATTATGGGCATAATAAAAATAATACAAATATTTAAAGCAACTCAGGACCCCTATAAACACCTATAAAGAAATTTACCAGCCTTTATTTCCTATTTGGTATCTGGCCTATTCTTTACAAATTATAAAATGAAAGTGAACATTTTGCACTACTGGCCTTCTGTAAATAGTTTATGACCGCGTTGTTATCTCCTGTCCAGAGCACAGGGGTTTAGAACCACCATTTAAAGAAAGGCCAGCCTTGCACAGCAGGTACCATGTATGCGCTTGTTTAAATGGACACCAGCAGAGGGCAGCGCACGTCCAGAACATAACCCACCATAGAAAAGGGCTGCTGAATGAGTGGCAGAGAGCTTGTTAATATTGCTCTAAATGCAAACGGCACACTATTTTAGTGGAACGTTATTAGTCACTTTGTGAAATATTTTAAGAATTTAAAGTCATGACATTAGAGGATGGAGGTAATGCAGCAAACTTGAACATTTCATTCGTTTAATAAACTTTTATTGGTCACGTACAAATGACACACAGTAGAAATCTATATATGAGACCAAATCTCTGCTACAGATCAGTAGGAGATGAAGATGTTGTAATTGTGTCCAAGTGCTACAACAACACTCATGCTGGATGGATTAATTCTATTCTAGAGGAACTCAGAAAAGACCCAACAGAGGAGTTACATTTGAAGAGAGTCTTGAAGGATAGCAGGTGGGGTCAGGGAGGAAGGTATAGATGGGGTTAAAATGTTGGGAGCAATGGTAGGTGATTTTGTTTTCTATTACAACAGAATGTAAGCTGGAATTTCCAGAAAAGGATTCCAGATCACAAAAAAACAATAGTGAGAAAGCTGTTATTTGTTAGTGGATTTTATGATATTATTTAGAACAAGTGGCTGAAATGTAATAAATTCATGCAATGCAAAAAGCACAATGATATTTATCACCAGCCACCTTCAGGTAATCACCACATTGTCACTATTGCCTTGTCTTCTGGTGGCCTCAATTAGTGAGCCAGTATTTATACATACATATACTGTGATTACTTGTGGATGTGTGCAGGAAAAGGGAGGTGAAAAATGTGTTTAACCGGTATCTCTTCATTGTTCTTAGAGCTGGTGGGCACTTGTCACAACTGATGCTTTAATCAGTGATAAGTTCCTGTGGCCTATTTCATGGGTTGATTCACATTCCCTGAGAGCCCATAACACTTTTGGATCTGGATGGGGTCTCGTTTTCCTTTGCCTTTTATCCCAGGGGTTAACCAATACAACATGCATACAGACTACAGCCTTAAATGTTGACTGACTTTACCTGTAATGCCATGCTCTTTTCTTACAAAAAAGAAAATAATGCTACAGGAAAGGAGGACAATGGAGAATACATGGAGAGACTATAACTAGCTTTTCATGTGACAGGACAATCTTCAGGTTAGACCTGAGTTGTAGCCCAGAGGAATAATTTCTGGAGGAAGACAGTGTAGAACTTTCTACTGAACTACATCTTCTGTGTTTCTAGCCTTTGGAGCCTCTTGTGTAATTAACAAATGTTTATATAGAGTGGTGAAGACATTCAGCCAACTAGCAGAACTTGTGATTGTGATTATTTTATATTAAATCACTCTCTTTCTGCAGCTGCTTTAAGTCTGTATTTTGGAAGGTATTCAACAGAGATTTCTTAAAGGAACTAGAGTGGTTTGTGTTTATGGAACTTTACTTACATAACGTTCCTTTGTCTTTCTTTTCTTTTCTTTTTGCTTATTTGTATCAGAAAGTGGCTGGCAAGTAGCCAGGTGGCAATATTCTCTTTTGACTACTCTTTCCCTCATTGGATAGTCACCTGCTATATAGTTATAAATGAAATTTAGGGGATCTTCCCAAGCAAGGCAGAAACACCAGAAGCCATGCAGAAAAGATGAACATAACTGACCACTGAACTAATTAAGATCAAACCAAACTGCTATTGTAAAGAGCTTCCCCCTCCAAGTGACTCAAAAGATATAAAAGCTATTTCTCTCTCATGTAACATTTCTGAGGCAAGCATTCCAGGTGGGAGGTAGGCTGTGAGTGGACCGTGTGGTCATTCAGGAACTCGGGCTCTTTCCAAGTTGACAAGTCGCAGTGTGCCAGTTATCATTTTATTGCCTTTAAGCTCCACATTCACTTTTAATACATGCTTTCTGGTAGGGAACAGAATTCTTGAGGCATCTTTCCTTTATAGTATGCAAGATGTCAAGCTTTCTCAATAGAGGGTGCTGGAGGGATGTTGCTGGAAACCGGAGTTTTTCCTACTGCTTCTGGTGGCTGCATGGTGGATGAGCAGTGCGGATGTGAGGATGTCCAGTAGAGTTCTGCCCCAAATGTGCACCCAGAATGAGCAGTACTTTGGCAACCTTACAGCCTCAGCCATGTCCGGTGATGATTTTCCTGAGGCCCACTTAACACCAAAACTTGTTCCTAAAGTCCTTCTGCCCACAGAGGTGCCACAATTCCCTTTGTAGTCTTGTGCCCCAGGTCCCCCCCTCCCCCTTTGCATGCCTATGCCACCAGACCTGTGTTGACTGTCTGTACCTACCTGCACTCTGGAAGGGTGCTTCCTCCTTGTCCAGTGACTGCACACCAGCTCTGGCTTGGCCAAACAAACAAAAGTCTCTGCTGTCTAATGGGCTAAATTAAATGAGGCCTGAACTCCAGCCTTGGGAAAGGAGCCCCTTTCTAAGTTTGGCCTTCACTGGATGCTCTCTCTCAGTTCTTGGGTCCCATATAGTGTTTCCTCATATCATTTATCAGAGTTTAAGAGTTCTTTATGTTAAAATTTCCCCTGGACTCTATCTCCTGATTGGATCCTAACTGATACATGTGGCTTTGTCATCTCCTCGGATATTGTCCTCTCCATGCTCAAAACTGGGCTGTTTTGTCCATGTTCAAGTTCCACTTGGTAGAATGAGGAAGAGAGCATGGAGGGAGCATGGCTAATTTTTTTTAAAGTGTATTTATTTATTGAGAGAGAGAGAAAGAGAGAGGGAAAACGAACAAGTAGGGGAAGGGCAGAGAGAGGGAGAGGGAGAATCCCAAGCAGGCTTCATGCTGTCAGTGCAGAGCCCAATGCAGGTCTTGATACCACGAACTGTGAGATCAGGACCTGAACTGAGATCAAGAGTCAGATGCTCAACCAAGTGAGCCACCCAGGCTCACTGGGCATGGCTACTTTTTGAGGCCTAAATCTAGGAAGAGATATACACTACTCCTGCAGACATTACATTGGTGAAAGTTAGTCCCAGGTCACACCGAACTTCAAGGGAAGTACATTCTAGTCACGCATAAAAGAAGGAAGCAGAACAGATTTTGGTGGGCACCTGATAATTCCTATCACAATTATATAAAATTTAAAAATCTATATGGTAGGGGCACCTGGGTGGCTCAGTCAGTTAAGTGTCTGTCTCTCGATTTCAACTAACGTTATGATCTCATGGTCATGAGATAGAGCCCCCTAGCTGGGGATTGGGATTCATTCTCTCTCTCTCTCTCTCTCTCTCTCTCTCTCTCTCTCTCTCTCTCTCTCTCTCCTTTCCTGCTTTCTCTCTCTCTCTCTTTCAAAACAAATAAATAAACATTTAAAAAAAAACCCTATATGGCAAAAGACCTCACAAGCAAAGGTAAAAAAGAACCATAACCTGAGAAGAAAGTTTACATCACATACGGAGATTTGTGGGAGAGTTTTGAGAGATATTAACCAAATGCCCAAAAAAGGGTTAGTATCCTTCAAAGATCTCCCACAAATTGATTCCAAAAATAAAACTCAAATTAGGAAACTGAAAAGGCTAACCAAACCAATAAAAAAAAGTAGAGATAAATACCATACAGAAGATAGTTAACCTCAGGAGTAATTAGGAAAGTGCAACCATGAGTTAGAAAGCACAACTACTTTCCACCTATTAGACAAAATTTACACACTAAAAATAGCCAGTAAGAGATTATGCACTAATTTCTTCCTTGTAGAAGTATAAATTACAACATTTTAAAAAAGTAGGCTATATATCTAAAAATAAATAATACAGGTAATTTTTTTTACTCAGGAGTCCTATTTTTGGAACTCTGTTCCATTGAAATAAAAACTCCAGTAGATAAGAAGTTTATTGAGGTATTATTTGTAGAAGCAGAAATCTGAAAGTAACTTGCATGGGCTTCAGTAGAGAAATGATTAATTTTTACATCCATACTGTGATATTATTCAGCAGTTAATAAGAATGAATTCATCTTATGTTTATTGATCTAGAATTATATCCATGATGTATATAAAGCTAGTAAAAGTAATATTTATATTACAAAATTAAAAGTAATATGTGAAAGCAAAATACTATGCATAAAAAGATTCCATTTGTGTATAAATAAAAAACCAGGAAGTCCATGCACGTATACCTGTGCTTCAATACATTTCTATGAAAAAAAGGTATGGAAGGATGTATACAGGGCTTTCATGGGGGAAGTAACAGAAGGGTAATAGAGGAAGGATAATTAAAAAATAATTTCAAAAGTATTTGGCTGCTGATGTGAATCCTTTTCTCCCTCAACTATTTTTGCAAAAGAAAAAGAAAGAAAAAGAAAACTTGCCCCTCAACAGGTGAAAATTTCCACCCTCCCAGCCCCACAAACCACCAAGGCCTAGAGAGAAAGAGACAATCTGAGTTTCACATTTTAGTTGTAAACCTATGATGTGTTTAAGGAATGGTTAGCTTCCCAGAAGTCTGATTCACTGAAGCCCCTGGGTCTTAGGAAAGCAAATCAATACCTGTCTCTCTGCCTTGTTGGTTGGGTTTGTTGATTATGTTGTAGTATATTATTTTGCTGCTAAGGAGAAAAATTAAGCATTTTATAAAAGTAGTGGTGAGCTAATTGCAGATCCAGGAATGAAACTCTCAATCTTCAGTCTGCTTTTTGGCCTACCTAAGTTACCTTTTATTTCCGGAATTGTTGTCTTAAACACAATGTATGTTCTTATAGGTGAAATTGAGATCATCAGAGGAATCCTGAGTCATGAAAGGTACATTTGACATTTTTTCTCCTTTTTTTAAGTTAATGTTTATTTATTTTGAGAGAGAGAGAGAGAGACAGAGTACAAGTAGGGGAGGGGCAGAGAGAAGGACACAGAATCTGAAGCAGGCTCCAGGCTCCCAGAGGTCAGCACAGAGTCTGAAACGTGACTCGAACTCAAGAACTGCGAGATCATGACCTGAGCCGAAGTCAGATGCGTAACCGACTGAGCCACCCAGGTGCCCATTTGACATTCTTTTTCTTGTTATTGTGGTGGTTATAGACTTTCCTGTTTTCTAGAATGAGAAGATGAATTGTTTTGTCAAATTTTTGGCTGTACGTTGCACACATAATCATAATAAACTTTAGGTCTTACTTGGGTATTAGTTGTTAGGTAGAGAAAACCTCTTCATCTGGTGCCAAAGAAGGACAGTTCCAGTTTTGTTTCTTACTTTCATGAACTGATACATAGTGATGGTTAAAGGTAGAATAATGCATGGGACGTCTGGGTGGCTCAGTAGGTTAACATCCAACTCTTGGTTTTGGCTCAGGTCATGATCTTGTGGTTCATGGGATCCAGTCCCACATTGGGCTCTGCGCTGACGTATGGAGCCTGCTTGAGATTCTCTCTCTCTCCCCCTCTCTCTTCCCCTCCCCTGCCTGTGTTCTCTCTGTCTCTCGAAATAATAAATAAATAGTACCTTAATAAAGGTAGTATAATACTTAAGTCTGGGGTGCTGGGAGTGGACTTTCATAAAAAGGGGTATGTGGCTGCTGGGGTGCTGATAATGATGTTATTTCTTGACCTGGGTAGTGTGTTATTGTTCAAATACACATTTATGTTTTATTCATTTTTGCGTATGTGTATTATATGAAAGAAAGAGGAAGGGAGGGAGGGAGGGAGGAACAAATGACAGAAGAAGAAAGGGAATGGTTGGCTTTGACAGGCAAGTGTGACCATAGAGAGAAGTAATGGAGTTAAAAATGTTTGAGAGACAGTGGTTATCATTATGAACATATGAGTAAGCAGTATATGGCAAACATGGGAAAAGATATTTTTAACCTAAAATATATAGTAGTACTTGATTATCTGTCTTAGCCTGGGGTCTTTAGAAAATAGTCTGAGGCCCAGTCTTACATGTTAATAGTTAATTGTGGAGTGCAATGCCAGGATCAGGAGTGAGGGCAGAGAGGTAGTGGCAGGAAAGGAGGGATGGAAAATGCAGTGGGACATGTTAATGAGCTGGCCAGAGCTTTGTGATGTGTGCAAAGGATTACTTGGTTTTAGGAGACATCTGCACTGAGGCTGTAGACTAACTGTGCCTCAAATTAGTCTCAGATCAGGGAGAGAAGGAGAAAAAAATATGTGCCAGTTCTCACATTTCATTAGTCAAAGTTCATTCCATGGATGTCATCTGCCCTTCTCTTGTATTTTGTGCCTCTTAGTCCCTCCAGCTCTGGCTTGGGAATCTGGATTCAAAACAGCAGGGGCCGCAAAATCTGCATGAACAACAGCCCTAGGGGATGAGCAGATGAAGCAAACACCAGTCTGGGCCTTGCCCGTCTGCCCAGAGTCTACAGACTTCTGAGCCTTGACTGTGTGTGTGCGCGCATGTGTGTGTTGATTTATGAGTGTGTATGTGTACTAAGAAAATCCTCCAGTGTTTGATGCTTCAGGGGCAACAGGGAAACTGATGGTGGAAGGCAAGAAGTGAGATGCTCTCAGGTCATACCTTTAAGCAATAGTTAGGAACTGGGCAGCCGCTCTTGCAGCCCTGCCAGCCATGTAGGTGGAGTGCCGCAAGGAACACAGCCCCACAACAAATGCAGCAATGAACTTTCTTCTGTTGGAGAGCAAAACTTCCTATTCGTGGCTTTCAATAATGCCGTCAGTGCAAGATGATTTAACTGAGTCACTGGTAGCACTGAGCAGAAAACTTTGCCTGAGCAAACCCAGGGAGGCATATGAGAGGAGTCCAGTACGTTATCTGTGTTAAAAACTTAACCTTGCCTTTTTTGTCAGCTATCCAATGCTTTTTTTTGAGTAATCTGATATATATTCTAAAAATGCAAATTGATAGTAATTTAATAGTGATTTATCCCTACTCACTCTTCCCTCAATTTCCTCCTAAAAGGAAAAATATATGTGATGAGAGTTGTCTTCAATTAGACAGTACTTGACTACTTTTTTGTATTAATATCAATAAACGAGAATAATCCTGAATACTTCTGTAACCATTAAAGAAACTGAATCAGTAGTTAAATACATTCCAATTAAGAAAAGTTCAGGCCCATAAGGCTTTACCTATGATTTCTGCCAAACATTCTAAGCAGGAAATAATTCTAATCTTAAATCAACTATTCCAGAGAACACACAAAGAGCATTTACTTTCCAACTCATTGTGTGCAGGTAGACTAACCTTGATGCCAGAAACAGGCAAACTAAACATATCACTAGGTTTGAGTATTTAGGTGGTAAAACTATATAAAAAAGTAAGGAAGTGGTTATCGTAACAGTCAAGATAATGCTTGACTCTAGGAGGGTAGGAATGGACTTTAATCAGAAAAGGGCATGTTGTTGCATGTGTGCTGACAATGATAATGACTTTTGGCAGATTTCTCTTCCTTCACCTCACTTTTAAGTGTAGGGGTTTCCTTACACATTCTCTGGGTGGTCTCTTCTATTTCTAAATGCATATGCCCAGCCCAGATGTCTTTTCTGACCTCTAGACTCTTAAAAAAAATTCAACTGAGTAAATTTTGAAGATCCTATTGGCTTTATTCAGTGATTCATGAATCAGGCAGCATCCAATCTACTAGATAGAAAGAAAATCTGAAAAGCTATACAAGGCAAGAGATTATATAGGCAGAAGGGAGAAGGAACAAGGGAGTTATACTAGGCAAAAAAGTGGGTTGGTTATTGAAGGATTATTTTCCTCATAGGGGATGTCAGGGGTTTATCAGGCACATGACGTAACTAATGTTTATCAGGCAATTCCTGATCGACTGGTTTAATACTCTATTTCTTTTTATTTATTTGTTTGTTTGTTTGTTTATTTATTTATTTATTTTTAATATATGAAATTTTATACTCTTTCTTTAATTTTTTTTTTTTTTTTTTAATTTTTAGAGAGAGAGTGAGAGACAGCATGTGAGAGAGCATGAGCGGGGGGTGGGGGGGGGGTGGGAGAGAGAGAGAGAGAAAGAATCTTAAGCAAGCTCCACACTGAGTGTGGCTCAATCCCGTGATCCTAGGATCATGACCTGAGCTGAAATGAAGAGTTGAATGCTCAACTGACTGAGCCACTCATGCGCCCCTAATATTCCATTTCTAGGAGAGCTGAAACTTAAAATTAAGTCTTGATTCGGCGACTTGGTGCTTAGCATAAGTGACTCTATTTTTGGTCTCGTATCTTATTTTTAACAACTCACTATGTGAGCACCTTGATGACAGTTTCGCAGGCATTCCAAACTTGACATGTCTAAACCTCAACTCTCGATTTCCTCTCCCAAATCTGCTTCTCCTCTGTCTTAGTCAATGGCACTATCTAGCATCTAGCCAGTTGCCCAAGTCACCACATTAGGAATCATTTTTGGTTCCTCCCTCTTTATCACATCTCTATTCAAATCTGTTGTGAATTCCTGTCAGTTCTATCTCACATATCTCTTGAATATGTCCACTTCTCTCATATCTTACCTAGATTATTCAAAGATCCTCCTGTTGTGCCTCCTGTCTTCTATCTTCTCACTGAGAATCTGGGGCTTGTCAAGTTCTGTGTTATTTTTTATGCAGCAAGTATGAAAAAATTTTAAGCAAGAAAATTGGATTATAAAATTCTCCAGTTTCCCATTATGCTCAGAAACAGACCCAAGCTCTATACTCTGTGGTATCCTATCAGACACTGCTCAGTCTTGCTCCTGCTGTGTGTGTGTGTGTGTGTGTGTGTGTGTGTGTGTGTGTGTGTGTGGGTGGTTTGTTTTTGTTTTTGTTTGTTTGTTTGTTTTTGCAGCTTCATCTGGTGACTTTCTCATTTTCTCTCACTTTGCTCCATCTGGAATGATCTTTTCCTTCAGTACCTTGAACATACTGAGGACTTTCTTGACTTAGGGCCTTCTCATCATTTATTTTATCAGAAAAATATCTCCCCCAGTTCTTTGAAAGATTTGCTCTTATCTAAGTTCGGCTGTTTTCGATTCCACAAAAAAATGAGATCATATAGTATTTGTCTTTCTCTGATTTCTCTCTCTCATTTAGCACAATGCCCTCAAGGTTCCTCTATGTTATTGCAAAAGGCAGGATTTTCCTTCTTTCTCTTGGCTAAATAATATTCCTTTGTATATATGAACACAACTTCTTCATCCATTCCTCTGTTAACAGACGCTTAGGTCATTTCCGTATTTTAGCTATTGTGAATAATACTGAAATAAATATGAGTGTGTAGATGTCTTTTAAATATCCTGTTTTCATTTTCTTTGGATATATACCCAGAAGTGGCATTGCCGGATCATATGGTAGTTCTATTTTTGCTTTTTGAGGAACTTCCATACTGTTCTCTATAGTGGCATGCTGTCAGCACAGAGCCTGACACTGCACCGATTTACATTCTCAGCAACAGTGCACAAGGGTTCCTTTTCTCCACATCCTCGCCCTCACTGTTATTTCTTGTCTTTTGATATTATCCATCTGACATGCGTGGGGTGATATCTCAGTGTGGTTTTGCTTTGCATTTCCCTCATGATTAGTGATGCTGAGCATCTTTTCATGTACCTGTTGGTCAGAGGCTGTGAGGTTGGGGGAACTGGGGAGATGTTATGAGAGGCTAGAAATTTGCAACTAGAAGGTGAATATATTCTAAAGATCTAGTGGATAGCATACTGGCTATATAGTCAACAATACTGTATTATATACTTCAAAGTTATGTTTTATGTGACATAAGACAGGTGTGAGCTAATGCTTTGGTGGTAATCATATTGCAATAATAAATGTATCAATTCAACATTGTATACCTTTAACTTATATAATGCTATATGTCAATTATATCTTCATAAAAAGCAACAATATTGGCTCTCTCATCCTAAGATCTCAATTTAAATGTCAGCTCCTCAGAGAAAGTTTCCATGCCCACTCTATCTAAAGTAGATACCCCCTACACATTAGTTTCTATCACAGTTTTTTTTTTTTTTTGGTTGTTTAATCTACTTATTTGTTGTTTTCCTTTATTTTGTCTATAGCCTCCATGCAGGTATGGGCCATGTATTTTTATTTTTATGCTCATTCCGATGTTAAACAGTGTCTGGTCTATGGTAGGTGCTATTGAACGGTAGAAGCCGATCTGTAACACATTCTTCTTTTGATTAGTAACTTCTGCATCTCTATTAATTTAACAAATGGGAACTTCCAATTTTCTTTTCTTTCTTTTTTTTTCCAGTTTATAGAAATAAGAATTTTCAATGGGGGCTAGTATAGTTTTCTAGAGAGTATAATTTAACAAGTGTAACTTAGATACCTTAGTGCCTTTAAAAATATTAACTTTGGACTAGAAATTTGAACATTTTAATGTTCATTTATTTATTTTGAGGTGGGAGACGTAGAGAGAGAGGGAGAGAGAGAATCCCAAGCAGGCTCCCCACTGTCAGCATGGACATGTGGGGTTCGATCTCATGAACCATGAGATCGTGACCTGAGCTGAAATCAAGAGTTGACTGAGCCACCCAGGCGCCCCTGAACATTTCTTTTTTTTTTATTTATTGTATTTACAATGCTTCTTGTTATATATACTGGCTTAAAATATGTGTACTTGGGGATTTATGCGAGCTTTATTTTTCATTTTGAACCAGAAAGAGCAACAATCTATGGGCCCCCTGTAAGTCTTTAATCTATTTTTCATTGTCAGTAACTCCACCATCTCCAAGATTGCCCTGGACAGATGAGCTGTGCTCAGGGCTTTGGAAAAGGCTTGGCCTGTGGCATAATTGAGACTGTGGCTTGTGGCTTATTCAGCCTCCCATTATGGCTCCTTTCAGATCATCTCAGGGGATCCATACATGTGTGCAACTGAGATGTTATCAAACATATTTTGGGTCTGTTTTTCTTTTCCCATTTTCTCCTTTGCCTTCCCCCTGACCCTCAGTTTAGTGCTATAACAGCTCAGGCCTAGGTAAGAACTGGCTCTGTGCTTGCCTCAGCACACATATACTGAACTGGCTCTGAGACTTCTCAAGCAAGAATGCAGAATCTTTGTGTAGCTGGAAAAAGTTCAGTTTAACCTGGCGTCAACCCCTTCTCAAACTCATGTTTTCCCTCAATCCACCTTTCCAACCGTTTTCTTTTAATGATGCCTCGCTTATCTTAGTCAACCAGGCTCAGTTATTTTTCATTTATTCTTTTTATCCCTACACAAAATTAAGTGGAACTATCAATTCTATCTCTACTAAGCTTGCACTTCTGTCTCTTTTGTTCCTTTCCTGTTCCCCCCATAGAATTTTATATTTTACTATTATTGTCATTTCTTGGACTACTGCAGTAATTTCCTAACTGGTATTCACTTTTTTTTTTCAGTTTCTCTCCTTCCCCCCAAGCCACCATACAAACACTGACCAAAAAAAAAAAAAAAAAAAAAAAAGCTTTCTAAGCTTGTATCTGATCAAATCATGTTTTGCCTAAAAGAGGTCAATAGCTCTTTGTTAGTTATGGGTTAAGTGTGAGCTCCTTAGGCTGTCTCCTCATTATGGCATATGTCACATTGTAGTTCTACCTTCTCTATTCCATATATACCTGCAGCACACTAAAATGGGATTTCGTGCTGTTTCCCAAGCATGACCTGCCTTTCTCCCCTGCTCCCCCTTCCTTGTGCAGTTTCTGTCAATTGTCCTCCCCTCTTCTTCCATCATCTCAACTTATTAAAATCTCATCCAGTTGTTAAGGTACAGCTCAAATGTTGCTTGCTTCATGCTACTTTCTACAGTTCCCTCAATGCAGCACCATCTCTGTTTCCTGTTCGTAGGCGTATTAATTTCCTAGGGTTCCCATAAGAAATTATCCCAAACATGGTGGCTTAACACAGCAGAAGTTTATTGTCTCACTGTTTTGGAGACTTTAAGTCTGAAATCAGGGGGTTGTCAGGGCCACGCCCTCTCTCTCAGGGTCTAAGAGGGGATCCTTCCTTGCCATTTCCTAACTTCTGGTGGTTGCTGGCAATTTTGGTGTTCCTTGGCTTGTGGACACGTCCTCCAATCATCCATGAGTCATCCATAATCCGTCAATCACTATTTCTCTGTGTGTTTTTATATTGTCTTCCTTCTATGCATGTGTCTACATCTCTTTTCTTTGAGGACACCAGTCATATTGGTTTAGGGTCTACCCTATCCCAGTATAACCTTATCTTAACTTGTTTACATCTTCAAAGAGCTTATATCCAAATAAGGTCATATTCACAGGCATCAGAATTAATGCTTCAACATATCTTTTTGGGGACACAATGTAACCAACAACAGTAAGGGTATGTTAGTTCTCATTCTTGGGTTAGTCTTGACTTTGGAGATGCAATGAAGATGCATGCTTTAGACAGGAAACCAGAGTGAGCTCTGTGTAGCTCAGAGCTCTTTAAGCCCAAAGTGTTTTCTAGTTGCATTCTGATGCACAAGGTCGCAGAGTTTGACCTACTCCAAGTCACTGCATGGGAGAGCCAGTTGGCACCCTGTCTAGACTCCAGCAGTCTTCACCCACCTTCCTCATCAAGGAGTCTTCAGGTCTGTGGGTATCTAATTAGAACTTGATCTCTCTCTCTTAAGGCTAAATTGCAAAACCCTCATTTCTGCCTTGTCAGCCAATTTGTCTTCCTTTTCTCTTAGCAACAATATTTTTGTACCAAAATATTGCATGTTTGTGTTCTGTGTTCACTTTAGGTATTGTTCCAGAAACATTTCTCTGGCCATGATGGAAGTGGAAGTATGCAGAGCTCCAGAGAGCACTTGAGGGTATTCAGAGCAGGGGACCCAGGAGGAGGTGTGGCATGTCACAAATATACTCCTTGGATGTACAGTCCAGGAAGACTGCCTCCTTTAGTATCTTGGCTTTTATCCTGACTCAGATTAACATTCTGAAAGAAAAACAAACTAGATGCACAGTTAGGTGGGTCTTGGATATCAGAAAGAATTTATTGTTAGTATTCTTTGTTATCCATCTTCAAGAACTATTTGTATACCCCTTCTTACTTTTGAAAACTTGCTGAATAAGACCTAGAATTCTCTTCCTACTACAAAAATGCACAGTTTTATCCTTACATATTCTAGAAAAATTACACAGAAATTGAGGTATAATCATACACAAGTACATGGAAACATTCCAGTAGAAAATGAAAACGTATGCCTGATGAAAACAGCAGGGAACATGTCACTTCTTTATAATAGAAAATTGTTGCAAATAACTAAAAATTGGCTTTCACAAGTGTAAACAATGTACAAGTTCTGTTAAAATCAATGGCTTGCATTTTATGTTTTCCTGTTCAGTGACAGTTTAACATCAGTTTAAGTTAACTTCCTGCCTATGACAAAAAGAGGAGTCACTTTATTCTGAACTAAGTATTTCCAGTCTCCTCTTTTTGGTACGAATCATTAATATTAAAGTTGCTGTTGAGAAAATAAAAGCAGAACCAGGAATGGAATACATTAAAGAAAATGCTATGTTGCACGCATGATGTGGAATACTTAAATAGATGAAATAAAGCTGCTCTTTTGCAAAAAGCTATTCTTCTGTGAAGCTTAGTGCCAGGAAAAGATCAATGTCCTCTATTTTTAGTTGTCTCCATTTTGTGCCTCTAAGGAACAAAGATGCTACACAAGTCTTAATAAAGTGAGATAGTAGACCCAATGTAGCCGTTTCCGTTTTCTTTTGCACCTCTCCCAGGCAAAATGCCCAAATAAAGACGGCTGACTTTCATATATTTGGGAGGGTAGATGATCTTTTCATAACTATCAGTTGGCTATTCAGAGTTATAGAGACCCCAGATGTAGCTGATGACCTTTATAAAGAAGGACAGGGGAAGACAAAAAGAAAAAAAAAAGAGGTAGTGTGGCTGTTATACTTTTTCTCAGTAGAAGAAACATAACATAACTAGGTTTTGCAAGGATAATCAAATTCATTATGGGTTCACTAGCAATTCTGTTCTTTTGGAAAAATGGATGATGATGGAGTTAGTTAGGATTAAAGAAGTTCTTTTGAATTCTTAGTTTGAATTCAGCAGCCTGAATTCAGTGCTAGCTTCAGGACTGGAATTCTATGATCAATCATTTTCATTCGTCCTCTTCTGGGACTTAAATTTTACTCTCAGATTTAGTTAAAAGGTACCAGTATTAATACTATCAAAGGGACTTGAAAATTACTTTGGAGTTTTGGGATCTAATTTAACTGAGAGATAATGGGATCCAAGACTAAAATCTAAGTGAAACTGAACTTTTTATGAGGCATGAGTTCATTTGAAATCCTTTCCTTTTGATTTTCCTGAAAATTAAGGCACCAAAATTAAGTAGAAGAGATCACAGGTGATTCTCTTGTCAAGTTCTTTGATAGAACCTTTGGATTTAAAAAAAGTTGTTGTTTCCTAATACCCCTGTGTGGTAGATGCTGGCAATATGTTGCCCAAACCTCCTGTCTTTAGGACAAGAACACTCATTTCCCCAGTTGCTGTGAATGTGGGCAACTGATAATGCTCAGCTGAGTCTCTGGGACTTGTCCTTGGTTGAAGTGAGGTACCTTGGCCAAGGTTTCCCCCATCCTGGTAGGGAGGGCAACCCACATACAAAGGTTGGTCCATGTGGGATTATAAAGGCTCTGTTTCTTCCCAACACAGGATAACCGCAAAGGGACATTCTAGCTCCAGAAATTCTTGTGGAATTAGCTGAGGCTTTTGTTGAGATTGCTACAAAGTTCATCTTCTTCCTCTGCCCAGTCCTGCCCTTTTCACTCCCCTACAGGTACTGATCCTGAAAGCACATCTCAATAAATCCTTCCCCACCCATCCTCCCATCCCCCCATCCCCCTAACTCTGTACCTCAGAGTGTTCTTCCTGGAGACCTGATCTGTGGTATCTTCTAAGATTGAATAGCTTCATGCTGCATATGGGAAGGATCAATGTATACTTTCCCCAAATGAGTCTTGAGGTGAGTTTATATCAGCATCATCCTTTAAAATGGTGTGAAGTTCCTACTTGTTAATTTAATACATTATAGAAAGATACCACCTTTAGGGATTATCTTTTGCAGTTTGGTGCCTTAAGGTGTGATACCCTTATCACTTACATAGACTAGTGTTGAAAAGAGAGAAATTATAAAAAGGCCATTAACTAAAAGAGTAAACACACAAGCAAAGGAGAGAAAAAGAGCTCAACAGCTTGTCTTATATATAGGAATTCACTTTACTTTTCTACTAAAAATAAAAAAATATTCTAATCTCTATTGCCTTATCCAGACAAATTTTGCTGTTCATAGCTTAGTGACTGGGAACTTCAACACTTAAT
This sequence comes from Panthera pardus, assembly GCF_024362965.1. Lineage (NCBI taxonomy): Eukaryota > Metazoa > Chordata > Mammalia > Carnivora > Felidae > Panthera > Panthera pardus. The sequence continues at coordinate 80,133,055 of NW_026526810.1, read as the reverse complement.
AAACACTGATACATTTTTTAAATCTCCACAGAATCTTGATTTTATTCCTATAGACAGAGCTGGTTTGATGGGATCCAGACTCACATTTGCATAGCCAACATTGTGTGGTGGGGATGCTAGTTTTGATATTCAAGATAAAACATTATGTGGAACCAACACCACAAAAGTGGAAAAGAGAGATGTTTCAAAACAAAAATTCCTACTCCCTTTCTTCCGTGCATAATTATGCAAATAAAATGATAATCATGGACGGTCCCTTTTATTTTGACCCAGTCCACACTAGCAGTGTGCAATGAAGAATTGAGGCAATTATCTGCACGATCAAAGCAATAGATTATTTTTATCTTTAAAAGACAAATTATCATGATTATCAGTATACTTGTTTCAATTATACAGATTACTCTGTTGATGGAGATCAGGTCAAAAGAATTTTCTTCGTATATTTTGATTTTCCCACAATCAGAAAAATAGAGAAATGCTATTTCCATTACTGTGATTCACCACAGCACAAGATCAGGTCAGGGAGAAGAAAGAACAATTGTTGGAAAAATACCTAATGTGGACATAAATTCAACGTGTTTAATTAGATGAATTCAGCAACTCACCTTTCTCTCACAAGTACACTTAACATTGCTCTTTCAAGGGGATTTTCCTCATTGGTTTATATATCTGCTCCTGACTCTTGTCATTTGAAAGAAAAAGTTTTCCTAAACAAACCTCCCCAAATTGTGTTTCTCTGGCCACTCCTCTGTCTCTGTTAAAGTTAAATATATATTATGTGTATTGTTATTATTGTCATTCATAAGTATTTAAAAATATATTTGTTGCTATTACAAGAGAAAACTTTTCCTTCATTATCAATTGTTGCTATTTATCTCTGACATATAAGAATACGATTAGTATTTGTATGTGTATTTTTATCTGGCTACTTTATCTGGCTATTTATTAAACCCTTCCATTAGTTTCACAAAATTTACACTTCTCTTTTTCCCCCTTTTTAAAATACTATTTCTCATGGATCACCACTATTGACTTCAATGGTTTTTATGATAATGATTCTCAAAATGTATAAGCCTCTAACTCAGGATTAGCTCTTTTATCACTATAAACCTAAAGCAATTTAACAAACTAAATACATACTTCTCTTCAGAAAACCAGTAACTTAAAATTAATGTGATGTGGGATTTTTTTTTTTGGCTGAAATTAAATTGTTGACAAAATGAACATGTATTTCTAAGGTACAGATTTTATTGATATCAAAAACCTGTACTGCTGTTTGCCATGTGATGATAGTAGGCCATATTTTTAAAAAGTTTTATTATGGTGACCTATTCTTGGACATTGGGTTTTGTCTTTTCTTCTTTGTTTACAAAAAAAAGTAAAAGGAATAAAGTCAGTAATACTATTCAGAACTTAGATAGTAAATGTACTCTGGTTTAAAATAATAAATCAAATAATCCAATAAGATGTGCATATACAAATAATCTGACTTATCGAATGTATTTCCTTCAACTAGATAAAGTACTTGAGTCAGTAGAAAGTAGTAGATACCTGTTGTCTCTCTGAGTCTTAGGATCCTATAAATAAACCCTGAAGTAGAGGGATCAGTGAGAAGCTAGGTTTGTTCTAATGGACAGGTACGTGTGTGTGTGTGTGTGTGTGTGTGTGTGTGTGTGTCTTGCTCACAGTATAAGACTGTTGTTGCTGGCATTATATCTTCATTATGATGATGTTTTATGTCTCTACCTTTAATGGGAAAGATGGGGAACCAAGTCACCAAGCCACAACTCAGGAAGGGAAATATGATGTCTGGAGTCATTAAGGATCTCCTATTCTGAGACCCGGAGGGGACGTTTTAGGATAAGTCAGTTGGTGACATTACTATTTCTTTCTTTTGTTCACATACTCAATATATGCACCCCCCCCCCCCACTTTTTTTTAAGCACCTGGTGTGAGAGTACTTATAATTAAGTTAAAGCATGTGAGTAGGCTATGGATAACCAAAATAGTTGCAAAAATACTGCATTTAGCCCACAGAAGTCATTCAGCAGCATATGGTACCAGGAGTGGAGTGGGCTATTACAGAAATATAGCCTAGGGTGAAATGTCTTTAGGACTTCTCTTGTTAGTGTATTGTACTTGTAGCTGACTTCCAGGTAATTCAAGATCCTAGTTTGAGAAGCACTGGAACTGTTTCAAACTGCTTCAGTACAAATGTTTTTTTGGATTCCAGGATTAGGTATATTCATTTATTCAGTCAATATTTAGTCCCCACTATGGCTAGGCTAAGAATGGCTCCTAAATGTTGGGGAGATAGCAGGGAAGAAAACAAAGTGTCATACCTAATGGAGTTGATAGTGTAGGTAATAAACAAGGAGAATAATATATGTAATATAATTTCAGACAGTGGTAAGTGGTGTGAAGAAACTAACGTAACACTGTATATTAACCATACTAGAATTAAGGTAAGATAAAATAAAATAAAATAATAGAATAAAATAAAATAATATAAAATAAGAAAATAATATAGGATGAGAGTAGAGAATGACAAAAATAGTGGTTATTATAGTTAAGAGAGATCTTTTTGAGGGGATTGTCTGCCAGCCTTAGTTTTGAGGTAAAGTATGAAAGTTCAGCTTTCTCAAGGTTTTCAGTAGTCATATAGAAAGAATGGAGTGCTGTATCAGGACCTGGTAGACATTTAATAAGGGAAATACCTGAACTCTTTTTATGGCTTAAGTTTTATACTTTCTCTATGTGACTCCTTAATTAATGGATGAAAAATATAAACCCTGGGGTGGGTGGCTCTGTTGGTTAAGCATCTGACTTAGGTCATGACTCAGGTCCTGATCTCATGGTTCATGAGTTCAAGCCCCATGTCGGGCTCTATGCTGACAGTTCAGAGCCTGAAGCCTGCTCCCGATTCTGTTTCTCCCCCTCTCTCTGCTTCTCCCCTGCTCATGCTCAGGGAAATAAACATTAAAAAAATTAAAAAAAAAAAAGCATCTCTGGTGATTCTTATCAAAAAAAAAAAAGAAGAAAAATGTAAACCCTGATGATGACTTGATCATATGCTGTGATAGTAACAGAATTAATATTGGAACAGAGATTCTGAATTTCTTGTGTACTCTGTTGAATCACACTTTGTCCTCTTTATTCTTCTCTTTTGCATTAAGACCATTAAAGTAGTCAATGTCTTTTCTTCTTTCAAATTAAATGATTTTTTCTCCTATCTTCTTTCAACTTTTCTCTGGGCCATTGTAGAGTGGATGTGGTGCACTGAAATGTGCTGGGCCTTAGGAGTTCCCACCTTTCAGTGTGCTCTCTCATGAAGAACGCTGGGTCAGGAAGACCCTTGGGATAAGGATATGGCAGATGTTTTTGTCCTCAGTTAGGAGGATGTTTTACTTCTACACCTACCAAAAGGTAGATCAGAGTTATGAAGTTAGTTTCAATTTTCAAAGCAATGTCTGCCTGAAACTCACATATTATATGAGCGCGAGATATTGTCACATAAAATCAAAGTTTCTACAAAATTGCATTTTATGATGGTGCTATAACTTATGATATGGGATTTTTGAGATTCATGGTTTCGAATTCTGTACTGTGCAGCATGAACACTTGGATTCAAATGTACCAGGCGGTTCTCATTCCTTTCTAGATTTCCTTCCTCCCCTTAAATCTCAGCACTGCCTTTTCAATACTGATTAGCAGACATCAAATCTCTTGTATCACCTTTTAGTTTGGTCATCACCAATCCCTGTCATGGTTATGAATTTTTTATTTTCCAGGACTTCTAGAAAATATTTCCTATAAACAGACAGGATCTTCAGTGTGTTAATGTACTCTCATAATTGCTCCCTTTTCCTTTTAGAGAGAAGAGGGTGAAATTGGGCAGTAGAGGAGAATGATAAAATCTCCCTTTAATCTTATTCTCATCTGTTTTTTAAAATGTGTTAATTAAAGGGCAATATAATACTCATTTAAAGAGAAATGCAAAAGATGTAGTTATTAAAGTCCATTAATAGGAATGATGCATCTTGGTAATGGATCCTTTTGTGATGTGATTGGGGATGGGGTAGGTAAGGGGAATAATACAGTAAGAGTTGGAAATCTGAGTCAAGCTTTAGAATATAAATATTTTTCTCAACACTATCTTAGAATCTTAGGTTACTCTTTCTGGTAATGATGGCGTAGACTGTATTAGACTAATTCTTCTGCAGTTAGCAATTGAACACTGAATAAAATATGAAAAATAGCTATTTAAAGGCATGGGGGAGCAAAAATCATTGTTGGGGAATTTTAATAATTCTCTTTTGATAATTGTTAGACCAACTAGACAAAAATGAATAAGAATAGAAAAGATATAAAAAAATTATTAATCAGCATGATCTAATTGATACTTCATTGGATACTTTACCCAACAGTGGCAAGATATTTATTCTTTTCAAAAGGACATGAAATAGTCACCAAGAGAAACCATGTGCTGAACCATAAAATAAATCTCAATGAATCTCAAAAGATTGAAATTTTATAGAGTATATTTTCTGACCACAGTGGATTAATTTAGAAATCAATCGCATTAAGGTATCTGGGACACTCCCCCCTGCCCCTCCATTATTTCAAAATAAAATAGCTCCTTTTAGGTAACCCATGAATCAAAGAAGAAATCACAAGAGAAAATAGAAAATATTTAAAAATGAACAATTATGAAAATACAATATATCAAAATTTGTGTGATGTGGTTAAAAAATGTCCAGAGAGAGATTTATAGCTTTAAATGCTTGTATTAGAGAAGAAGAAATAAGTTTCTACCTTATGAAGCTATAAAAATAATAGAAAGTGAAACTTGAAGTAAATAGAAAGAAAAATAAGATTAAATAAAATTAACTAAATCAAAAGTTGGACCATTGAAAAGATTAAGAAAATAAACTTCTAGTAAAACCCATCTAGAAAAAAAGGGAGAAAGAAAACAAAATAATCAATATCACGAAAGAAAAAGGGGATGTCACTACAGACATTTCATTCCTCAAAAGAATACTATGATAATATGCAAATAGTTTATTTTAGTGGAGTACAATCTCCCGTAACTTTCTGAGAATGATGCGTAAAGGGTAATTTATTTTTTGAAAACTTACATATTTTAAATCATATTCATGATTATTGATACTTTGGATATGGAATTCCTTAATTGAACACAATTTCCCATCGTATTTAAAAGCATTGCTTCATTTTCTTCTAGTTTTTATTACTATTAAAAGTCAGTGCTATTCTGATCCTGTACTTTTCTATATGATTTCTTCTGATCTGGAAGCTATTGGAGAACTAAAGTTACAAAATAATACTCCTTCGCACCAAGTGTAGTCTTTCAGTTTGAAAATCAATTATTCCTTCCTTCCTTCCTTCCTTCCTTCCTTCCTTCCTTCCTTCCTTCCTTCCTTCTCTCTCTCTCCTGCCTCTTTCTTTCTTTCTTTCTTTCTTTCTTTCTTTCTTTTCTTTCTTTTCTTTCTTTTCTTTCTTTCCTTCCTTCCTTCCTTCCTTCCTTCCTTCCTTCCTTCCTTCCTTCCTTCCTTCTTTCTTGTTTATTTATTCATTTTGAGATACAGAGAGAGAGAGCAGGAAGGGGCAGGGAGAGAGAGAATCCCAAGCAGTCTCCACACCGTTAGCACAGAGCTCCACACGGAGCGCAATCTCACAAACTGTGAAGTCATGACCTGAGCGAAAATCAAAAGTTGAACTTAATTAACTGACTGAGCCACCCAGGTGCCCTAAAAAACAATATTGTAAATTCTGGGAAATTATCTAATTTTTTTGAAAGGTTTTTTTTCCTGTTTGCAGTGTGGATAACTCGTAGTGGTCTACTTCCTATTCATGTTTTCCTTTTCAAACTTTCTGAAAGAAATAAACTAAGAAGAATTATCTTTCAGCTTTTTTGTTAAAATTTAAATTTTAATGCTAAAAAATTTTAACAATGCTTTATTATTCTCCGAATTTTACTTTTGAAATACATAGAATGTCCTCACATTGTTTTATGACTGCTATTCTGTCTTTTCTGTGAGATTATTCATAATAAATGGCTTCTTACTCTCTTTGTATTGTTTCTCTTTCCCCAGTTCCATTTTAAAGAAAAAAATGCTTGTTTTGTAGGACTTTGTCTTTCAAATTGAGGGTTTCCTCAAAAAGCTAGCTTTGCTTGCTTTACTATTTGTATTTAACAGTGAGGCATCAAGAAATTGATGGTGACACCACAAAGCTGGCTGGGCTTGTTCATTGGGCAGGGATCTGGTAGTTGACTTGGGGAAAACACCTACATCTCATATTAGGTCTTGTGTCTCAAAAAATTCTCCAGAAACAAATTGTCTAATTTCTTGACTCCCAGTATTCTAGGAGTTGATAGCAAGAGGGGAATCGTTGGTTTAATTTTTCTAGAGTCAATCTCTAATTTTTTTTTTTTTTTTTTCCAATCTCTAATTTCTTGATGAAATAGGATAGGGAAAGTTGTCTGGCTGAATGGCACAGGGGAAGGGATCTGGGAAAATAACTGCTCTCTCAATAGATTTTCAGCCAGTGCTCCTATTTTCAGCCCACTCCTTATCCTCCACCCTCTGTACTAAGCTACTCAAATTCCTCATGCTTTCTGGGATTCTGGAATACCAATTGGCTTACTTCTTACTGGCTTCCCAACTTCAGGCACTTAGGTTTCATTTTCTCTGCTTTGCTAAGTCAGTTGCCATTGATCTACCTACTTTCCATCTTCCAAAATTATGATATCTCTTACCTATTGTTATTTTGGTGATATCTTAGGACAGAACAGAAGTAAGCATGTGTATTCAAGCCACTATGTTTGATGAGTGGCCCTCCAAACAAGTTACAAAGAAATTATTACTTCACAAGCTTCATGGACCCTTAATTTGCGAATAGATGGTTCAACATCTTGCAATGATATTGGTGTAGAAATCTTATTTCTCATTGCTCATTTCACCCTCCCTTAAGTACATACTTAAGTAACACTTCTCCCTTTCTACCAGATGTCTAGAGTTCCACCTTCCTTCTTTGGGGATAATTTGCTGTTAGGGTTTGGGGAAAACTGTCCTCACAGGGCAACCAATGGTTAAGGTGCTAGATGGTAATGCAGTGAAATTTTGACCAGATATCAATAAGATCACTTGGTGTCATGGCTGTGTCTTGGTAACAGGACATTAGTGTGGAGTAAGTGCTGAGTAGTGTGCCTGAGCAACTCACTTTCTAGTCAGCTTCTGGGCTTAATGGTCCTTTGTCCATCAGCCCACCTCCTGTGAGGCTTTGGTCCTTTATCTTTCTTGAACAACTTCCCTGGGATTATTTCCAGACTCTTCATGTTGTTTTCAACTTACCCACCCCCGCTTCTTCCTTTTATTCTAGAGGTATTCTTTGTTTCTCTAAAAGGTACTTCCTTATTTCTACTGTCTCCTCCAATTAAATTCTCTAGTTCTTTAGCATTTGAACTAACGGCCCCCTGATCTTTAAATTCTTCTAAGAGCTGACAGGATATATGTGCATGCTTTTGGCCTCCAAAAGTGAAGAAAACTCATCAGTTAAGCTTCTATCTTGAAACAGTCTGAATGTTTACAGGTTGCCATGAACTTTTGATGACTTAAAACCATGTTACCCACCAAGTCATTTGGAGGTCTTGCCATACACAGTCAGCAATTATTTTTTTTAAGTATTAATTTTGTGCTATGAATTTTGTGCTGTACAGAAGTGAACAGGAAAGAGAGTCCCTTTCCTAAGGGAGCTGGTGTTCTAGTTTGAGAGTTAAACAATAAACACCGATACCAAAAAAGTATAAAAGAAACATTTTGTTTTCTTATTTCACAATATGTAAGTATATCAGATCATCATATTGCACACTGTAAACTTATACAATGCTGTATGTCAGTTATATCTCAATGAAACCGGAAACAAGTGTATCAGAGCGGAGGAATTATGTTTTCGATGTGGTAGTTTTTAGAGCAGATTTATGGGCCAGAGATCTTAGAGGAGTGGAAACACAGCTCCGAAAGAGGAAGAATAGAAGATAAATACAGAAGGTGAATATTGGGGCCACATCTGAGATCCAGCTGAAACCACAGATGCTGACTTCCTATTCAATCACACAAAATAAGATGATGTATATATACATTTTTACCAAATCATGTTGCTGACATTTCTCGATGAGAGGAAGAGGAAAGATTGAATCTTTTCCCTATAATAAATCAATCACTAGTAAAATATAAAATGAAGAGCTGGAAAGTTCCTCCAGATAGCATACAAATGTCTTTGCAGGGAAGTGCTTTGCTATTAAATCAATCTGTGCAGTTGGGCCAGGTAATTCTCCTTTCTAAGTTGATTTTGTGGCCAAATTTTCATTATATCTTGAAGGTGGTATGTAAACAAGACAAATGAAAGACAGGTTTGGATAACGTTAGTATTCTGGCATTATGTTCATTTTATGCAGTTAGATTCTTTTTTCCATTTTAAAGACCTATTCTTAATTGTTCGAACATTCATTTTATGTCTTCAGAATTTTATTAGAAAACATTTTTGAGATAGTTTTTTTACCATGCCATCTTGTCCAAAGTACTTGTGTTGTGTCAGTTTTTCTAACTGTGGTCAGGTGTGATGTGAAATAATTCTTCACAATAATAATGATACTCAGTTCTCTAGTTTATCTTTTTGTATATTTATAATGGGTTTGGTTCATGTGCACTTATCCCTTATTTCTCTCATCCTATGCTATTTTTTAATCACTTACTTCCCAGGGGAGCATCAAAAGAATTATCTTCTGAATCAGTTGTGTGATTCAGCAAGGTCAGTTTTGATTTGGTCATCTGGGGACTGTTTATAGAGCCAGCCCAATACTTTAGGCCAATAACTACTTTGTTCTAACAGTAACAAAGGAATTCTATCTGATTGCAGTGTGGAGGAACTCTTTGAGCCAGAAGAAATGCAATGGCTGATAGATGACAATGCTGATAGATGGCATGGTAAAGGGTCTAATGCATGCCCTCTGTAGAGCAGGGGGGCATGTACTTTTTGAGCACAAGATTTGGAGTCCTAACAGTTTACACCTGTGCCCAGTCTTTGCCATTCACCAGTTGTGTGACTTTGGGCCAATCCTGTCCGAATCTCAATTTCTTTACTTACAAAACAGAGACTTTAATATGGCTGCTATACCATGCTGCTGTATTTTTTTTTAAAATATGTAAGACACTAGGTGTGTAGAGTAGTATAAAGTAAGTTCTCCAGAGGACAAAAATGGAAAGAGATAGATCCTGTCCTAATATTTCCTAGTTTCCACACTTTCACTCAATAATAATGAAGACACTTCAAGGTTATTGGCTAAATGAAATGGGGTTCAAGATAGGTTGGGCAATATAGCCTAATCAAAAGAAATACAGGAAGACAGTGGGCAGGGCAGTATTGTATAAGCAGTCAGGTAGCAACTTTTTCTTATAGTCTAAATTGGATTTACTAACCTAAATATCTGGATATTTTCAGTACTCTCTTATAAATCAGGTACTTTAATCTATTATTAGTACTTAAAATTTGGGTTAATAAAGGAAAAATCAAACTGGAAAGTTCCAGAGAAAAAACCATTACTTATGGTTGAAATCAAAGACATAAAATCTTATAATGCATCAGACTCAATAGTCCCTCCCCCCCCCCCCCTTTTTTTTTAAACAAATCTCTGAAAGGGCTTCTCTTCTGATTTCATGGACCATTTTTTCCTTTTCCTTCTCCATCTCAGTCTGGCACAGCACTCTGTGGTGTTCAGTGAATATTCATGAAGACCAATTTTTTCCTAGTGGCAGCACTGCCTGTAGACAGAGAGGTTCACACTGATCACTTGTGATCTATAGGCCAGAATTTTCAAAATCAGCCTGGTTAATTCACAAACTGAAAAATAATATGTTTACACAAAATATTATACTTGTAATAGTCATATCTACAGATCCTTTTCTTTTTCTTTCAAATATTGCAATCACATTTAAAGAATGAATTTCCTGAATAATTAAAGTAGCTCACCTTTTTTACCCTGGATGTTTATTAGGAAGTCAGCCTCGTATGCAAAAGGGCTATGTATTTATTCTTTCCTAATTTATGGGCCAGTAGAATTCTTAGATTAAGTTTCTTTCAGAACTGTTCACATTTTAGAAATGGACTTTATAGTGGGGTTGGTGGAATCATTGCTGAAGGATCTGGAAGAACTTCATGATGCCAATGCAACAACTAACAAGATAGTTAAAGCAACAGCTGATTATATAATCCAACAACTTATTTGACATAGTATAGATTTTACGATGCAGAGAATAAAAACTTTCATAATCCAACCATTTATACCTGAAATTCTAAGCACTGCCTTGGATTCAGAATGTTCCGACTAGGAAGAGATGGTTCTCTATATCCAGGCTCAGGCACATGAATTTGAAGTAGGCACAAAGAGGGGAAGGTTGAGGGAGAGAAATGGGGAGACTGAGAAAAACTGAGTAGGAAATGTGACTGCCAGCAAAACCAGTGTGTCTGGTGAGGTGAGATGTTAATGTCCAACGGATTTCAGATTTCGTAGTGAAACATACTGTTGCAATACAAAGCAAAGAGGTGTGAAACCTGTTGGAATTGACATGCATGAACATTTATAGTTCTTTTAAAAGCTTTCAGTGGTGCCTGGGTGGCTCAGTGGGTTAAGCCTCCGACTTCAGCTCAGGTCATGATCTCGCGGTCAGTGAGTTCGAGCCCCGCGTCGGGCTCTGAGCTGATGGCTCAGATCCTGGAGCCTGCTTCGGATTCTGTGTCTCCCTCTCTCTCTGCCCCTCCCCCGCTCATGCTCTGTCTCTCTCTGTCAAAAATAAATGAACATTAAAAAAAAAAAAACTGACTTCCTGGAGCGGAAGATGGCGGTGTAGGAGGACACTGGGCTCACTGCGTCCTGTGGAATACTTAGATTCCACCCACACCTGCCTAAATAACCCAGAAAACCACCAGAAGACTAGCAGAACAGATTCTCCAGAGCCAAGCATAGACGAGAGGCCCACGGAAGAGGGTAGGAAGGGCGGAGAGGCGTGCGTGCTCCACGGTCTGGCAGGAGGGAGCTGGGGCGGAGGGGCAGCCCGCGGGCAAAGCAGAGCCCCCGAGTCTGGCTTGCAAAAATGGGTGGGCCGGACGGAGTGTGTTCTGACAGCGAGCTCTGCTGTCAGGGTTATAAGTTAACAGGTCTGCTCAGAGAGCCAGAGGGAGAGTTGTTGAGCCCCGGACAATAGAGCGCAGCTTGGTGGGGAACAAAGACGCTCGCCAGGGCCATCCTCCTCACCCATCCCCTAGCCAAAATACCAAAGGGAACCCGTTCCTGTCAGGGAACTTATTGTACCGCGCAAATACCCAACGCTGTGCTTCTGTGGATCCATCCCTCCGGTGGCAGGTCTGACTCCCTCCCCATGCTGCAGGGCCCCTCCGGAAGCAGATCACTGAAGAAAAAGCTAGCTGAGCCTACCCCTCCCACCGCTGTGCACATTGCCGATCCACCCTAGCTAATACACCAGATCCCCAGCACCACAAGCCTGGCAATGTGCAAGTAGCCCAGATGAGCCATGCCACCCCACAGTGAATCCTGCCCCTAGGAGAGGGGAAGAGAAGGTACACACCAGTCTGACTGCGGCTCTGCCCACCAACACAAGTTATTCAAGACAGCACAGGGGAAGTGCCCTGCAGTTCCACACCACTCCAGGGATTATCCAAAATGACGAAATGGAAGAATTCCCCTCAAAAAAAACCTCCAGGAAATAACGACAGCTAACGAACTGATCAAAAACGATTTAAACAATATAACAAAGTGAATTTAGAATAATAGTTATAAAATTAATCGCTGGGCTTGAAAACAGCATAAAGGACAGCAGAGAATCTCTTGCTACAGAGATCAAGGGACTAAGGTACAGCCAGGAGGAGCTAAAAAATACTATTAATGAGCTGCAACATAAAATGGAGATGACCACAGCTCGGATTGAAGAGGCAGAGGAGAGAATAGGTGAACTAGAAGATAAAATTATGGAAAAAGAAGCTGAGAAAAAGAGAGATAAAAAAATCCAGGAGTATTAGGGGAAAGCTGGAGAACTAAGTGATGCATTGAAGAGAAATAATCTATGTATAATTGGTATTCCAGAGGAGGAAGAGAGAGGGAAAGGTGCTGAAGGTGTACTTGAAGAAATCATAGCTGAGAACTTCCCTGATCTGGAGAAGGAAAAAGGCATTGGAATCCAAGAGGCACAGAGAACTCCCTTCAGACGTAACTTGAATCGATCTTCTGCATGACATATCATAGTGAAACTGGCAAAATACAAGGATAAAGAGAAAATTCTGAAAGCAGCTAGGGATAAACATGCTCTAACATATAAAGGGAGACCGATAAGACTAGTGACGGATCTCTCTACTGAAACTTGGCAGGCCAGAAAGGAATGGCAGGCAATCTTCAATGTGATGAACAGAAAAAATATGCAGCCGAGAATCCTCTATCCAGCAAATCTGTCATTTAGAATAGAAGGAGAGATAAAGTTCTTCCCAAACAAACAAAAACTGAAGGAAGTCATCACCACTAAACCAGCCCTACAAGAGATCCTAGGGGGATCCTGTGAGACAAAGTACCAGATACATCACTGTAAGCATGAAACCTACAGACATCACAAGGACTCTAAACCCATGTCTTTCTATAATAACACTGAGTATAAATGGACTAAATGCACCAACCAAAAGACATAGGGTATCAGAATGGATAAAAAAACAAGACCCATCTATTTGCTGTCTACAAGAAACTCATTTTGGACCTGAGGACACTTTCAGATTGAAAGTGAGGGAATGGAGAACTATTTATCATGCTACTGGAAGTCAAAAGAAAGCTGGAGTAGCCATACTTATATAAGACAAACTAGACTTTAAAGGTTGTAACAAGAGATGAAGAAGGGCATTATATAATAATTACAGGGTCTATCCATCAAGAAGAACTAACAATTATAAATGTCTATGCGCCGAATATGGGAGCCCCCAAATATATAAAACAATTGCTCACAAACATAAGCAACCTTATTGACAAGAATGTGCTAATTGCAGGGGACTTTAATACTCCACTTACAACAATGGATAGATCATCTAGACAAATGGTCAATAAAGAAACAAGGGCCCTGAATGGTACATTGGATCAGATGGACTTGACAGATATATTTAGAACTCTGCATCCCAAAGCAACAGAATATACTTTCTTCTCGAGTGCACATGGAACATTCTTCAAGATAGATCATATACTGGGTCACAAAACAGCCCTTCATAAGTATACAAGAATTGAGATCATACCATGCATACTTTCAGACCACAATGCTATGAAGCTTGAAATCAACCACAGGAAAAAGTCTGGAAAACCTCCAAAAGCATGGAGGTTAAAGAACACCCTACTAAAGAATGAATGGGTCAACCAGGCAATTAGAGAAGAAATTTAAAAGTATATGGAAACAAATGAAAATGAAAATACAACAATCCAAAAGCTTTGGGGTGCAACGAAGGCAATCCTGAGAGGAAAATACATTGCAATCCAGGCCTATCTCAAGAAACAAGACAAATCCCAAATACAAAATCTAACAGCACACCTAAAGGAAATAGAAGCAGAACAGCAAAGACACCCCAAACCCAGCAGAAGAAGAGAAATACTAAAGATCAGAGCAGAAATAAACAATATAGAATCTACAAAAACTGTAGAGCAGATCAATGAAACCAAGAGTTGGTTTTTTGAAAAAATGAACAAAATGGATAAACCTCTAGCCAGGCTTCTCAAAAAGAAAAGGGAGATGACCCAAATAGATAAATCATGAATGAAAATGGAATTATTACAACCAATCCCTCAGAAATACAAGCAATTATCAGGGAATACCATAAGATATTATATACCAAGAAACTGGACAACCTGGAAGAAATGGAGAAATTCCTAAACACCGACACACTTCCAAAAGTCAACCTGGAGGAAATAGAAAGCTTGAACAGACTCATAACCAGCAAAGAAATTGAATCAGTTATCAAAAATCTCCCAACAAATAAGAGTCCAGGACCAGATGGCTTCCCTGGGGAATGCCCCCAGACATTTAAAGCAGAGATAATACCTATCCTTCTCAGCTATTCCAAAAAATAGAAAGGGAAGAAAAACTTCCAGACTCATTCTATGAAGCTAGCATTACTTTGATTCCTAAACCAGACAGAGACCCAGCAAAAAAAGAGAACTTCAGGCCAATATCCCTGATGAATATGGATGTAAAAATTCTCAACAAGATACTAGCAAATCGAATTCAACAGCTTATAAAAATAATTATTCACCATGATCAAGTGGGATTCATTCCTGGGATGCAGGGCTGGTTCAACGTTTGCAAATCAATCAACATGATACATCACATTAATAAAAGAAAAGATAAGAACCATATGATCCTGTCAATCGATGCAGAAAAAGCATTTGACAAAATTCAGCATCCTTTCTTAATAAAAACCCTCGAGAAAGTTGGGATAGAAGGAACATACTTAAACATCATAAAAGCCATTTATGAAAAGCCCACAGCTAATATCATCCTCAATGGGGAAAAACTGAGAGCTTTCTCCCTGAGATCAGGAACACGACAGGGATGTCACTCTCACCACTATTGTTTAACATAGTGTTGGAAGTGCTAGCATCAGCAATCAGACAACAAAAGGAAATCAAAGGCATCAAAATTGGCAAAGATGAAGTCAAGCTTTCACTTTTTGCAGATGACATGATATTATACATGGAAAATCCGATAGACTCCACCAAAAGTCTGCTAGAACTGATACATGAATTCAGCTAAGTCGCAGGATACAAAATCAATGTACAAAAATCAGTTGCATTCTTATACATTAATAATGAAGCAACAGAAAGACAAAGAAACTGATCCCATTCACAATTGCATCAAGAAGCATAAAATACCTAGGAATAAATCTAACCAAAGATGTAAAAGATCTGTATGCTGAGAACTATAGAAAGCTTATGTAGGAAATTGAAGAAGATATAAAGAAATGGAAAAACATTCCATGTTCATGTGTTGGGAGAATAAATATTGTCAAAATGTCAATCCTACCCAAAGCTATCTACACATTCAATGCAATCCCAATCAAAATTGCACCAGCATTCTTCTCAAAGCTAGAACAAGCAATCCTAAAATTCATATGGAACCACAAAAGGCCCCGAATAGCGAAAGTAATTTTGAAGAAGACCAAAGCAGGAGGCATCACAATCCCAGACTTTAGCCTCTACTACAAAGCTGTAATCATCAAGACAGCATGGTATTGGCACAAAAAAGACACATAGGCCAATGGAATAGAATAGAAACCCCAGAACTAGACCCACAAAAGTATGGCCAACTAATCTTTGACAAAGCAGGAAAGAATATCCAATGGAAAAAAGATAGTCTCTTTAACAAATGGTGCTGGGAGAACTGGACAGCAACATGCAGAAGGATGAAACTAGACCACTTTCTTACACCATTCACAAAAATTAACTCAAAATGGATAAAGGACTTGAATGTGAGACAGGAAACCATCAAAACCCTAGAGGAGAAAGCAGGAAAAGACCTCTCTGACCTCAGCTGCAGCAATTTCTTACTTGACACATCCCCAAAGGCAAGGGCATTAAAAGCAAAAGTGAACTATTGGGAACTCATGAAGATAAAAAGCTTCTGCACAGCAAAGGAAACAATCAACAAAACTAAAAGGCAACCAACAGAATGGGAAAAGATATTTGCAAATGACATATTGGACAAAGGGCTATTATCCAAAATCTATAAAGAGCTCACCAAACTCCACACCCGAAAAACAAATAATCCAGTGAAGAAATGGGCAGAAAACATGAATAGACACTTCTCTAAAGAAGACTTCCGGATGGCCAACAGGCACATGAAAAGATGCTCAACGTCGCTCCTCATCAGGGAAATACAAATCAAAACCACACTCAGATATCACCTCACACCAGTCAGAGTGGCCAAAATGAACAAATCAGGAGACTATAGATGCTGGAGAGGATGTGGAGAAACGGGAACCCTCTTGCACTGTTGGTGGGAATGCAAACTGGTGCAACCACTCTGGCAAACAGTGTGGAGTTTCCTCAAAAAATTAAAAATAGACCTACCCTATGACCCAGCAGTAGCACTGCTAGGAATTAACCCAAGGGATACAGGAGTACTGATGCATAGGGGCACTTGTACCCCAACATTTATAGCAGCACTCTCAATAATAGCCAAATTGTGGAAAGAGCCTAAATGTCCATCAACTGATGAATGTATAAAGAAATTGTGGTTTATATACACAGTGGAGTACTACGTGGCAATGAGAAAGAATGAAATATGGCCCTTTGTAGCAATGTGGATGGAACTGGAGAGTGTGATGGTAAGTGAAATAAGCCATACAGAGAAAGACATATACCATATGTTTTCATTCTTATGTGGATCCTGAGAAACTTAACAGAAACCCATGGGGGAGGGGAAGGAAAAAAAAAAAGAGGTTAGAGTGGGAGAGACCCAAAGCATAAGAGACTCTTAAAAACTGAGAACAAATTGAGGGTTGATGGGGGGTGGGAGGGAGGGGAAGGTAGGTGATGGGTATTGAAGAGGGCATCCTTGGGATGAGCACTGGGAATCCAATTTGGGAAACCAAATTGGGAAACCAATTTGACAATAAATTTCATATATTAAAAAATAGAAAAAAATTTTAAAAAAAGCTTTCAAAATATCCTACATTCCTTGGCTTTTGAATTTTAAGTGTGTGTGTTTGCGTGTGTGTGTGTATGTGCGTTGACAGGGGCCAGGTGGTTCAGGAGGCTTTGTCGATAAGTTTCTAATTCTTTAATTATAAACAATACCACACCAGAGTAATATGTTTTAATTAGAAATCTAGAACCAGAGAGGGTTATCTCAGGAAAGTATTTATTTTCATGTCTGCAGAGCTCATAGAAAGGTCTTATCATTGGAGAAAACAGTGAAATAAAGAATGTGACAGAAGTATCTAAGAGACAGTAGATACCCTGAGTAAGAAGAAGTTTGGAGAAAGTTCTCCAAATCAAAGTTGATGGTTGTTTGCAAAATATATCTTGAAAACAAATTCTGTTAATATCGGGTTGGGAGATTTTATGGCATTTCTCAGATAATAGGGTGAAAGAAATGTATTACCAGTCTCTGATTAAAATAGTGTAGCTTGTAGTTATTTTTAAAGTAACTTGCTTTTACAAGTTGCAAGGGGAGAGTGAGCTCACTGATTTAAGTCTCATTTTGTAATAATAAAAAACATATATTGTAAGCAATGCAGAGAATAATATAACACCCATGTTTTGCAGAGCATGCTGCAATATTGTTGCGAACATCTCTTCTACTGTCTAGAGGTCTTTAGGGTAATTCCTAGAAGTTTAATTGTGTCCTAGGGTATAAGCATCTCCAACTTTAGTAGAGATTGTCCACTGCATTTGAAAGAAGTAATGCCAATTTATACTCCCACCACCAGCAGTGTTTGGAAGACTGAGAGATCCTCTTTCCTCACATCTTTGTCAACACCTGGCTGGCATTTATTCTTTTAGCAACTGTTTATTGAGTAGCTAATGTGGTGGTATAGCAATAAAATAGTCCTTCTCCTCATGGAGCCTTCATCCCATGGGAAAGAGACAGACACTCTACAAATGTTTGCAGGTGGTTATAAGTAAATAAGGTAAGAGATAGCAAATATAAGGATGGGATGGGAGGGGTATGGTGAACTTTATTAGATCAGGCAAATCTTGCTAGACGAAATGACATTTAAGCAGGAACGTGATTGAAATGGGGAAGCAAGTCATGTGGATATATGGGGGAATATGGGTAGGGGAAATAGTAAGTGCAAAGGCCCTGAGGTGGGAGGATCCTTGTCTTTAAAATTTTTGGCAGTCTTAGGGCACCTGGGTGGCTCAGTAGGCTACGCTTCCAACTTCAGGTCAGGTCATGATCTGATGGTTCATGAGTTTGAGCCCTGGGTTAGGTTCTGTGCTGACAGCTTAGAGTCTGGAGCCTGGAGCCTGCTTTAGATTCTGTGTCTCCCTCTCTTCTGTCTCTCTCTCTCTCAAAAATAAATAAACATTAAAAAAGTTAACATTTTTGTCAGTCTCATAAGGTATGAGATAGTATCCTGTTATTTTGATGAACGTTTCCCTTATTATAAGGTTATTGATCATTCAGTTTCTTCTTCTCTGTGTAGCCAGTTTCATTTTTCATTTTTTCTTATTGGTCAGTAGAATTTCTTTAGATAGTTTAGATAGTATTTATCAGTTTCCTGTGTTTTGCACATCTTTTAAAAATAATTAAAATTATTATTTCTTTGCATAGGCCATACACTCAAAAGAGTTTCTAATAATTTATTTCTGGAAACACACAAATCCCTATAAAGCAAACTTAAACATAGGAGACAGTGTTTATAGTAGAAAACCTCTTGGGTATAGAAAAAGTTAATCACCTTAATAATTTTTGGACAAACCAGTAATGAAAAGAATTTGTTTTTGAAAAAAAATCTGAATTCTTTGGAAAATTTTCTTAATTCTCTACTTATAAATTACTTGTATATCCACATCCTTAGAAAGAGTTTAGTCACAATTATTTAGATCAGCACAAACAGAAATATAATGTGAGCCATAAATGGAAGCCACAGATGCAATTAAAAATTCTCCTAGAGTCCCATTAAAAAAGGTAAAGGGGTGCTTCGGTGGCTCAGTCAGTTAAGCATCGGACTTCAGCTCAGGTCATAATCTTGCGGTTCGTGAGTTGAAGCCTGCGTTGGGCTCTGTACTGACAGCTCAGAGCCTAGAGCCTGCTTCGGATTCAGTGTCCGCCTCTTTGCCCCTACCCTACTTGCACTCCACTCTCTCTGTCTCTGTCTCTCTCTCTCAAAAATAAACATTAAAAAAAAAAAAAAAAGGTAAAAAGAAACAGGTAAACTTCAATTTAGTTATTTATATCTTTTATTGAACTCAGCATATTAAAAATGTTTGATTTCAGCTTATAATCACTTTAAAAATTGTTGAAATATTTTATATTACTTAAAAAATACTAATTCTTTGAAATCTGATATGAATTTAGTTACAGCATATTTCATTTGGGATTAACTACATTTGAAAAGCTCAATAGCCACATGAGGTCGATGCCTACTGTATTGGACAGTGTTACTCTGTATCACTTGACATGATACAGTGCCCTCTACCCCCAGTTGTCTATGAAGTTGTATAGATCTAAAAGCCCAGAGCCTAACAGGATTCCAAAGTAGCTAGGTTAATATTTTCTCCTTGTAAGGAGTGATACATACTGCTACTCCAAAAAAAGGATTTGAAATTTGAACTGTTTTAACACTGCTGGATAAAAGTGCTTGCCAAGAAAACCAAAAAAAATACAGTCTGTTTTGAAAAACGTTTCTATGATATCATTTGTAAAAATAGCAAAGAATCAAGTGAAAGATTGCTTTAAGGACTAGAATATACAGATGGCCAATAAGCACATGAATAGATGCTTAACATCACTAATCATTAGGGAAATGCAAATCAAACCACAATGAGATACCACTTCACACCCATTAGGATGGCTGTTATTTAAAAAAACAAAACAAAACAACCAAACCCAGAAAACAAGTGTTAACAAGGATGTTGAGAAATTGGATCTCTTGTGCACTGTTGTTGGAGTGTAAAATGTTGCAGCTGCTGTGGAGAACAGTATGGCAGTTCCTCAAAAATTAAAAATAGAATTACTATAAGATGTAGCAATTCTACTTCTGGGTATATGCCCAAAAGAATTGAAAGTGGGATCTCAAAGGGATATGTGTGCACCGTGGTCAGAGTGGCTTTGTTCATAGCGATCAGAAGCTGGAAGCAGCCTAAGTGTCCACCAGCAGCTGAATGGGTAAACGAAATGTGATACATACACCTGATGGAATATTATTCAGCCTTAAAAAGGATGGAGATTCTGACACATGCTATAACATTGATGAACCGTGAGGTCATTATGCTAAGTGATGTAAGCTGATCACAAAAGGACAAATACTCTATGATTTTACACATATGAGATACTTAGAGTAGTCAAATTCATAGAGACAGAAAGTAAAATGGTAGTTACCGGGGCTGAGGAGAGGGGGAAATGGGAAGATACTGTCGAATGGGTACATAATTCCAGTTTTGCAAGATGAAAACCATTCTGTGGATAAATGGTTTGAGATGGTTGCATAACAATATGAATGTACTTAATGCCAGTGAACTGTACACTTAAAAAAATGGTTAAATGGTAAATTTTAGGTTATGTATATTCTACCACAATTAAAATAAGTAAATTTTTAAAAAGTACAAGGTTTCTTTGAAAGCAGTCTGCATTACTATCTTTTGTCTGTTCTTTATTTTCTTTTTCCTCCATTAAAACTTATTATCCTCATTTTCTTCTTTTTAAAAGTTTTTTTATTTTTTTTGTTTTATTTTTTTATTTTGAGAGAGAGAGAGAGAATTCCAAGCAGGCTCTGCTGTGTCAGTGCAGAGCCCAATGTGGGGTCCAAACCCAGGAACCCTGAGACCATGACCTGAGCAGAAACCAAGAGATAGACACTTTACCGACTGAGCCACCCAGGTGCCCCTTAATTATCTTCATTTTATTTATTTCTTTCTTTTTTAATATTTTTATTTATTTTTGAGACAGAGAGAGACAGAGCATGAGCAGGGGAGGGGCAGAGATAGAGGGAGACACAGAATCTGAAGCAGGCTCCAGGCTCTGAGCTGTCAGCACAGAGGCCGACGTGGGGCTCAAACTCATGAGCTGTGAGATCACGACCTGAAGTCGTATGCTTAACCGACTGAGCCACCCATGCGCCCCATCCTCATTTTCTTAATCCATTGGTCAGTCAATGCTATTTCATATGGGGAGGGGTTACTCCTAGAAAATTCTAGGGTTCTTTCCAATAATTCATATAACATAAAGTCTAAATAGAAAGTCTTGTTGAAAACATGCACATAAAGACTTACATTCTTTTAGCATCTTTACTGGAATTACTGTTTGCCTCACATGAGCAACTTACAGGATTTCAAAAGAGATAAATTATGTAGATTTAAAAAACATAGAAGTAACAACGTACTAATAACTGATTTTTTTTCTCTTCTCACTATTTTTAGACCATAATTTTGGTAACTTGAACTAATTATCTGATATTTAATAAGAGCTATGGTTTTGTTTTCTAGCTTATATGTTCTTTGGTAACATACATTCACATTTTCTTTTTTAGGTCCTGAATTTCCCTGAAAGTTCCCCTTATTTCATGAAGAACTTGATTTAAATCTTGGTTCTTACTCTACTTGGTCAATTACATACTCAGGTAACACTGGGATTTAGAGCCCTCTTATAAAACATTCTGAGAAGTCCAGATTTTTACTGTGTGGCTCAGAGAAGATTCATAAAATTTAAAGCAAACATGTAAAGGTTAAACGTTTATAGGTGCTCTCTGTTTTAAACAAATTTCACTATAACTTCTAACATGAGTAAGTACAAAACAAGTTAATTTTTTATCCCTCATGCTTCTTTAAAATGTACTCTCTGAGGTGCCTGGGTGGCTCATTCGTTAAGCATCTGACTTTGGCTCAGGTCATTATCTCAAGGTTCATGAGTTTGAGTCCCACATTGGGTGAGCAAGAGCCCTGCCTTGGGTGAGCCTGCTTCTCTCTCTCTCTCTCTCTCTCCTTCCCTCCCTCTAAGGATTCTCTTTATGCCCCTTGCTCACTTGCACTCACCCCCCTCAAAAAATAAAAATAAAATGAAATATACTCTCTGGAAGTGGATTTCCTCCCCAAGGATGAAATCTGAGCAGGCCCTAAAACTTTTCTTGTGACTTTAAATAATAAAAAGTCCTAGAGTTACATTAAGCTCCAGATAGTCTCAATTCAGAAAATGGAATGCCCAATGTCCCAATAATTTTCAGGATTCTTAATGTGATTTAATATAAATTCTTTTCCCTCCCTCTGGAAGGACCTAAGGCAGCTGCTGAGGATAGAGGACAGGAAGCTTTTTACTTTCTTACATGACATCCTTTCCATTTGCTAGTTTTGGAGTGGGGAGGGTGGAGGGGTGGAAGGATCTAGATGTTCCTTCTTGTACAGACAGTGGAACAGGATGGTGGTGTGTTGTAGTGTAAGAGTCTGATGGTGATTTTGACTGTAATATAAGTGCCCGACACTAAGCTTTTGGTTGCCTAGGCATCCACTTCAAAGACCTTCAGCTCAGATAAACACAATACCAAGCACACAACCAGATGCAGAGCCAGGCCGTCTCACCCATGAAGTCCCTCTTTCTGGAAAGTGCTGGTTGATCTGGATAACTGACCGTTTGACTGCTTGTCTTCCCCTTTCTGCTTTTTATTTTATTTTAATCTTTTTAAATCTTTATTTATTTTTGCTAGAGACAGAGAGAGGTAGGGGCAGAGAGAGAGGGAGACCCAGAATCTGAAGCAGGCTCCAGGCTCTCAGCTGTCAGCACAGAGACCAATGTGGGGCTCACTCACGAACCACGAGATCATGCCCTGAACCGAAGTTGGCCACTTAACTGACTGAGCCACCGAGGTGCCCCTCCCTTTCTGCTTTTTAATTCCACTCTTTATATATATATATATGTATATATATATAGTATATATATATATATATATATATAAAGAGTGGATATATATATATATATATATAGTATATAGTATATATAGTATATATAGTATATATAGTATATAGTATATATATATATATATATAGTATATATATATATATAGTATATATATATATAGTATATAGTATATAGTATATAGTATATATACTATATATATATATATAGTATATATAGTATATATAGTATATAGTATATAGTATATATATATATATAGTATATATATACACATATATATATATATTTTAAATATGAAATCTATTGTCAAATTGATTTCCATACAACACCCAGTGCTCATCCCAACAGGTGCTCTCCTCAATGCCCATCACCCTCTTTCCCCTCCCTCCCACCCCCCATCAACCCTCACTTTATTCTCAGTTTTTAAGAGTCTCTTATGGTTTGCCTCCTTCCCTCTCTGTAACTTTTTTTTCCCCTTCACCTCCCCATGGTCTTCTGTGCAAACATATGGTATATGTCTTCCTCTGTATGACTTAGTTCACTTAGCATAACACTCTCCAGTTCCATCCTCGTTGCTACAAAAGACCGTATTTCATTCTTTCTCATTGCTAAGTAGTACTCCGTTGTGTATATAAACCACAACTTCTTTATCCATTCATCAGTTGATGGACATTTAGGCTTGTTCTATAATTTGGCTATTGTTGAAAGTGCTACTATAAACGTTGGGGTACAAGTGCCCCTATGCATCAGCACTCCTGTATCCCTTGGGTAAATTCCTAGCAGTGCTATTGCTGGGTCGTAGGGTAGATCTGTTTTTAATATTTTGAGGAACCTCCACACTGTTTTCCAGAGTGGCTGCACCACTTTGCATTCCACCAACAGTGCAAGAGGGTTCCCATTTCTCCACATCCTCTCCAGCATCTATAGTCTCCTGATGTGTTCATTTTAGTCACTCTGACTGGAGTGAGATGATATCTCAAGTGTGGTTTTGATTTGTATTTTCTGGATGAGGAGTGACATTGAGCATCTTTTCATGTTGGCCATACAGATGTCTTCTTTAGAGAGGTATTTATTCATGTCTTCTGCCCATTTCTTCACTGGATTATTTGTTTTTTGGGTGTGGAGTTTGGTGAGCTCTTTATAGATTTTGGATACTAGTCCTTTGTCTGATATGTCATTTGCAAATATCTGTTCCCATTCCGTTGGTTGCCTTTTAGTTTTGTTGATTGTTTCCTTTGCTGTGCAGAAGCTTTTTATCTTCATGAGGTCCAAATAGTTCTTTTTTGCTTTTAATGCCCTTGCCTCTGGGGATGTGTCAAGTAAGAAATTGCTGCGGCTGAGGTCAGAGAGGTTTTTTTCCTGCTTTCTCTAGTGTTTTGATGGTTTCCTGCCTCACATTCAGGTTCTTCTTCCATTTTGAGTTTATTTTTGTGAATGGTGTAAGAAAGTGGTCTAGTTTCATTCTTGTGCATGTTGCTGTCCTGTTGTCCCAGCACCATTTGTTAAAAAGACTGTCTTTTTTCCATTGGACATTCTTTCCTGTTTTGTCAAAGATTAGTTGGCCATACCTTTGTGGGTCCAATTCTGGAGTCTCTATTCTATTCCATTGGTCTATGTCTCTGGTTTTTTGTGCCAATACCATGCTGTCTTGATGATTACAGGTTTGTAGTAGAGGCTAAAGTCTGGGATTGTGATACCTCCTGCTTTGGTCTTCTTCAAAATTATTTTGGCTATTTGGGGCCTTTTGTGGTTCCATACAAATCTCAGGATTGCTTGTTCTAACTTCGAGAAGAATGCTGGTGCAATTTTGATTGGGATTGCATTGAATGCGTAGGTAGCTTTGGGTAGTATTGACATTTTAACAATATTTATTCTTCCAATCCATGAGCACAGAATGTTTTTCCATTTCTTTGTATCTTCTTCAATTTCCTTCATAAGCTTTCTATAGTTCTCAGCATACAGATCTTGTACATCTTTGGTTAGATTTATTCCTAGGTATTTTATGCTTCTTGGTGCAATTGTGAATGGGATCAGTTTCTTGGTGCAATTGTGAATGGGATCAGTTTATTTGTCTTTCTGTTGCTTCATTATTAGTGTATAAGAATGCAACTGATTTCTGTACATTGATTTTGTATCCTGCGACTTAGCTGAATTCATGTATCAGTTCCAGCAGACTTTTGGTGGAGTCTATCGGATTTTCCACGTATAGTATCATGTCATCTGCAAAAAGTGAAATCTTGACTTCATCTTTGCCAATTTTGATGCCTTTGATTTCCTTTTGTTCTCTGATTGCTGATGCTAGAACCTCCAACACTGTGTTAAACAATAGCAATGAGAGTGGACATCCCTGTCATGTTCCTGATCTCAGGGGGAAAGCTCTCAGTTTTTCCCCATTGAGGATGATATTAGCTGTGGGCTTTTCTTTTTTTTTTTTTAAATTTTTTTTTTCAATGTTTATTTATTTTTGAGACAGAGAGAGACAGAGCATGAATGGGGGAGGGGCAGAGAGAGAGGGAGACACAGAATCGGAAGCAGGCTTCAGGCTCTGAGCCATCAGCCCAGAGCCCGACGCGGGGCTCGAACTCACGGACCGTGAGATCGTGACCTGAGCTGAAGTCGGACGCTTAACCGACTGCGCCACCCAGGTGCCCCGAGGTGTGGGCTTTTCATAAATGGCTTTTATGATGTTTAAGTATGTTCTTTCTATCCCAACTTTCTCGAGGGTTTTTATTAAGAAAGGATGCTGAATTTTGTCAAATGCTTTTTCTGCATCGATTGACAGGATCATATGGTTCTTATCTTTTCTTTTATTAATGTGATTTATCACATTGATTGATTTGCAAATATTGAATGAGCCCTGCAGCCCAGGAATGAATCCTACTTGATCATGGTGAATAATTCTTTTTATATGCTGTTGAATTCGATTTGCTAGTATCTTGTTGAGAATTTTTACATCCATATTCATCAGGGATATTGGCCTGAAGTTCTCTTTTTTTGCTGGGTCTCTGTCTGGTTTAGGAATCAAAGTAATACTGGCTTCATAGAATGAGTCTGGAAGTTTTCCTTCCCTTTCTATTTTTTGGAACAACTTGAGAAGGATAGGTATTATCTCTGCTTTAAATGTCTGGTAGAATTCCCCAGTGCAGCCATATGGTCCTGGACTCTTATTTTGGGGAGATTTTTGATAACTGATTCAATTTCTTCGCTGGTTATGGCTCTGTTCAAATTTTCTATTTCTTCCTGTTTGAGATTTGGAAGTGTGTGGGTGCTTCAGAGTTTGTCCATTTCTTCCAGGTTGTCCAGTTTGCTGGCATATAATTTTTCATAGTATTCCCTGATAATTGCTTGTATTTCTGAGGGATTGGTTGTAATAATTCCATTTTCATTCTTGATTTTATCAATTTGGGTCATCTCCCTTTTCTTTTTGAGAAGTCTGGCTAGAGGTTTATCCATTTTGTTCATTTTTTTCAAACAACCAACTCTTGGTTTCATTGATCTGCTCTACAGTTTTTGTAGATTCTATGTTGTTTCTGCTCTGATCTTTATTACTTCTCTTCTTCTGCTGGGTTTAGGGTGTCTTTGCTGTTCTGCTTCTATTTCCTTTAGGTGTGCTGTTAGATTTTGTATTTGGGATTTGTCTTGTTTCTTGAGATAGGCCTGGATTGCAATGTATTTTCCTCTCAGCGATTGCCTTCGCTGCACCCCAAAGCATTTGGATTGTTGTGTTTTCATTTTCATTTGTTTCCATATTTTTAAAAATTTCTTCTCTTAGTTTCTTAGGACAAATTCATAATATCTAATTGCCTGGTTGACCCATTCATTCTTTAGTAGGGTTCTTTAACCTCCATGCTTTTGGAGGTTTTCCAGACTTTTTCCTGTGGGTGATTTCAAGTTTCATAGCATTGTGGTCTGAAAGTGTGCATGGTATGATCTCAGTTATTTTATACTTATGAAGGGCTGTTTTGTGACCCAGTATGTGATCTCTTGGAGAATGTTCCTTGTGCACTCGAGAAGAAAGTATATTCTGTTGCTTTGGGATGTAGAGTTCTAAGTATATCTATCAAGTCCATCTGATCCAATATATCATTCAGGGCCCTTGTTTCTTCATTGATTCTCTGTCTAGATGATCTATCCATTGTTGTAAGTGGAGTATTAAAGTCCCCTGCAATCACCACATTCTTATCAATAAGGTTGCTTATATTGTGATTAATTATTTTATATATTTGGGGGCTCCTGTATTCAGTGCATAGACATTTATAATTGTTAGCTCTTCCTGAAGGATAGACCCTGTAATTATTATATAATTATCTTTATCTCTTGTCACAGCCTTTAATTTAAAGTTTAGTTTGTCTGATATAAGTATGATTACTCCATCTTTCTCTTGACTTCCAGTAGCATGATAGGTAATTCTCCATCCCCTCACTTTCAATCTGAAGGTGTCCTTAGGAGTAAAATGAGTCTCTTACAGACAGCAAATAGATGGGTCTTGTTTTTTATCCATTCTGATACCCTGTGTCTTTTGGTTCGAGCATTTAGTCCATTTACATTCAGTGTTTTTATAGAAAGATAATGGGTTTAGAGTCACTGTGATGTCTGTAGGTTTCATGCTTGTAGTGATGTCTCTGGTATTTTGTGGTCCTTGCAACATTTCACTCACAGAATTCTCCTTAGGATCTCTTGTAGGGCTCGTTTAGTGGTGATGAATTCCTTCAATTTTTGTTTGTTTGGGAAAATCTTTACCTCTCCTTCTATTCTGACTTGCTGGAAAAAGGATTCTTGGCTGCATATTTTTTCTGTTCATCCTATTGAAGGTTTCCTGCCATTCCTTTCTGGCCTGCCAACTTTCAGTAGATAGGTTTGCTACTACCCTTATGTGTCTACCTTTGTATGTTAGGGCCTGTTTATCGCTAGCTGCTTTCAGAATTCTCTCTTTATCCTTGTATTTTGCCAGTTTTACTATGATATGTTGTGCAGAAGATCAATTCAAGTTACGTCTGAAGGGAGTTCTCTGTGCCTCTTGGATTTCAATGCCTGTTTCCTCCCCCAGATCAGGGAAGTTCTCAGCTATGATTTGTTCAAGTACACCTTCAGCCTCTTTCTCTCTCTCTTCTTCTTCTGGAATTCCTATGATACGGATATTGTTCTGTTTGATTGCCTCACTTAGTTCTCTAATTCTCTCTTCATACTCCTGGATTTTTTTTATCTCTCTTTCTCAGTTTCCTCTTTTTCCATAATTTTATGTTCTAATTCACCTTTTGTCTCCTCTGCCTCTTCAATCTGTCCTATGGCCGCCTCCATTTTATTTTGCACCTCATTTATAGTATTTTTTAATTCATCATGACTATTTTTTAGTCCCTTGATCTCTGTAACAATAGATCTTCTGCTGTCCTCTATGCTTTTTTCAAGCTCAACGATTAATTTTATGACTCTTATTCTAAATTCTTGTTCCGTTATATTGCTTAAATCACTTTTGATCAATTTGTTAGTTGTCACTACTTCCTAGAGTTTCTTTTGAGGAGAATTCTTCTGTTTCATCATTTTGTGTAGTCCCTGCGGTAGCTCCAAACTGCAGGGCACTTCTCCTGTGCTGTCCGGAAATCTTGTGTTGGTGGGCGGGGCCACAGTCAGACCTGATGTCTGTTCCCAGCCCACTGCTCGGGCCATAGTGAGAGTGGTGTGTACCTTATCATCCCCTCTCCGAGGGGCAGGATTCACTGTGGAGTGGTGTGGCCACTGTCTGGGCTGCTTGTATACTGCCAGGCTTGTGGTGCTGCTTCGATGGGATCCGGCCAAGGGTGTATTAGACACGGTGGTCTAGCTAGCTTTGCCCTCGGTGGTCCCCTTGGAGGGGCCCTGTAGCACTGGGAGGGAGGCAGGCCCGTTGGAGGGATGGATCCACAGAAGCACAGCGTTGGGCGTTTGTGCGGTGCAGGCAAGTTTGGTGATGGGAACTGGTTCCCTTTAGAATTTTGGCTCGGTGATGGGAGAGGGAAATGGCTCTTGCCAGTGCCTTTGTTCCCCCGCCGAGCTCTGTCCTTCTGGGACTCAACAACTCTGCCTTCTGTAGGCCCCAGGGAGTTTTTCAAACTGTGGTTCCAGCTGGTATCCCCGTGGGCTCTTTGTCCCGCAGTCTTTTTAGAGGGAGGACATGGCATCCTCTTGCCCTGCCCTCCCTGTTCTCTGAGAGCAGAGGTGTTGACTTTTAACATTCTAGTTGTTAAATCCCGCTGGCTATCAGAACTCACGCAGTCTGGCTCCTCGGCTTTTGCAGGCCAGACCCCGGGGCTCTGCCTTGCCCGGCAGGCTGCCCCTCCACCACCCCGGCTCCCTCCCGCCAG
Organism: Panthera pardus; assembly: GCF_024362965.1. Taxonomy (NCBI): domain Eukaryota; kingdom Metazoa; phylum Chordata; class Mammalia; order Carnivora; family Felidae; genus Panthera; species Panthera pardus. The sequence goes on along the minus strand of NW_026526810.1, from coordinate 80,104,032 downwards.
TCCATGTAGCATGCACCACCTCTCCGCCCTGCCTACCCTCTTCCATGGGCCCCTTGTCTACCCTTGGCTCTTGAGAGTCTCTTCTGCTAGTCTTCCGGTGGTTTTCTGGGTTATTTAGGCAGATGTGGGTAGAATCTAAGCAATCAGCAGAAGGAGATGAGCCCAGCATCCTCCTATGCCACCATCTTCCCAGCAGTCTCTCTTCCACTCTTATATTTTAAATTTACCAGTAAAGAATGAACCCGTGAAACTCCAGGCACTCTACCCTTGAACCTAGTGAAGGCAGAACTTCAGGTCTGTGCTTTCTCTTTCTCTTTCCCATGATGACCTCCCAGTGTGACCCTGGCCCTGGCATACTGTGTTCCTTCCAAGACCTGTTTTTTTTTTTTAAGTTCTCTGGTGGATGTTGCTGAAGTAGGTCTTGCAATCATAATAAGAGCCACAAAGTAGTGTGGGCCCTGGTGAGTGCTCCAGACTTTTCTAGCTGATAGCATTTCTTTTCTTTCTTTTCTTTTTTTAATGTGTTATTTATTTTTGAGAGAGACAGAGCAGGGGTGAGGAGGAGCAGAGAGAGAGAGGGAGACACAGAATCTGAAGCAGACTTCAGGCTCTGAGCTGTCAGCACAGGGCCCAATGCGGGGATCAAACTCAGGAGACTTGAGATCATGACCTGAGCCCAAGTCACAGCTTAACCGACTGATCCCCCCAGGTGCCCCCTAGCTGAAAGAGTTTCTATTGATAGGCTGAGACCAACCCAAAACTTGTGCTCTCTATGCCCAGCAAGCATTTAAAGCTGCTCCTGTAGACAGGTTTGCAAGCCCTTGGAGCCTCCCTTGTGAGGCCCTCTGGCTCTGGATGCCAGGATGACCATCCCTCTGGCCCGGCCTGTAGTTCTTAGGCAGGAGGGACTACCCCTCAGGCAGCCCCTCCCTTTAAGACCCCAACAGCTGTCTCATTGCCCCTCCTTTCAGGGTAGGGTTTTCTTGGGTGAGATTCAAAGAAGTGCAGACTGTTTCATCAGAATGGTCCACATCTAGTCCATAGGAGCTGGTCCCACGTTCTTAGATCTACTGTGGGAAGGCAGAGCTGTTTTTTTCTAGATCTGCTAAGTAGCAGATCTTCACTTTCCAGTAACCAACATTGGGCCAGCTTGTCACTCCTAGTCTACACATTTTCTGTTAGCAGCGCCACTGTGTTTCCCAACAAAACAACAAAATGACAGTATTTTGTCATAGCAAAGACTGGTAAGGCCACAAATCACTTTTTGTATGTGATTAATTGTAATTAACACAATAAAGACAAAGACTTTAAGGTAATTTCATAGTGAGATTTACCTTAATTACAAATATCTAGGACTCTCTTTAGTATGAGTTGGCAGATAAATAAATTATTTAGATGAATATTTAGATGAATTATTTAGATGAATCCATTTAGAGAATAGGTGATTTCTATAAAACTGTCCGTATTAAGCTGGTGTTCCACTTTTTTTGTTTTTGTTTTTGTTTTTACATTTTATTTATTTTTGAGAAAGAGAGAGAGCGCGCAAGTGGGGGAGAGGCAGAGAGAGAGGGAGACACAGAATCTGAAGCAGGCTCCAGGATCTGAGCTGTCAGCACATAGCCTGACACGGGGCTCGAACCCATGAATCCTGAAATCATGACCTGAGCTGAAGTTGGACGCCCAACCAACTGAGTCACCCAGGGGCCCCCCACTTTGGTTTTAAATGTGCCAAGATGTTCATCTCCTAATTCCTCAGGAGGCCAGGGCAGATCTTGTACACATTTTATCATCTGTGTGTGTTCTAAAAAATGTAGAAAGACCCTGTGTTATACTTCATATTAATGAAAGAGACATTAACATGAGGGTTGAAAATAAATTAAAAAAAAATCAAACTTAGAGGAATTTTATTATGGGCTTTGGATATGCAAATTGCTATTAGTAATTTCTATGATAAGTGATATCTACTGTCAACTCCTTATAAATGTCAGCAATTAACAGTGCATATCATATGCTTTTGTCATTTCCAAAGCTGACTGGTCTATACTTGTTTTGAAAATATGTCACTCTTTGAAGACTTTTTAGGAAGGACGTATAATTTGTCAGCATCAATCATTTCGAGATTTCTTGGATTTTATGTGACGGGTCTTGCAGTGCTGGCCAAAGTTTAAAGTCTCATATTTGATGCCACATAAACTCACTCACATAGATGATTAGTAATGATCAAGTACTTTTGCTAAATCTTTGGGTTTATAAGCATTTGCATGCGTATTATCTCATCTGGTCATGTTTCTATATTAAGTATTGGGCTAACTTTCAGCAACAATGTACAGTTAAATTAAAATTTATATTTTATGGAAATGAAATCTATCTTCATCTTGCTCATGATGGTGTACATAAAATATATTTCTTCCCTTGACATTTGTTTGTGCAAAGAGATGGAAAAGGTAATGACTAAGTGTAATCAAAGTGTCTGTGTCTTCCAGTAGATCAAGCATAGGAAAAATTTTTATTTTTTAATTTACTGTTCTATTAAAAACAACTCTACATTTCTTTTACCATGGAGACCATTGAATTACCCTGCTGGAACCCAGACCTGATTCTGATAACAATATTTAATCAGGGCTGTGAAGTCGAAAATATTCTTTCCTACCTGATTCTTCTAAGGAGATTGAAGGATTATCGGACCTCCTCTAAAATTTTAGAGAGGGGTTAGAGCTCCAGAGTCAGTTATTTGGTTCTCATTAAGATTTCCTAAAAATCACGAAAGGTGGAGAATCCACTAAGCTTGGTTTGTTCATTTTCCCTTCTGATTCATTACTTCCTGAGAGAAACTTGGCTAAACAGATGGACAGAAATCGCAAACCTCTGTTAGATAGAATGCTTTGAAAGTAAAAGCAAACATAGATTTCCATTTCCTTTATATTCTCAAGAGTGGCACAGAGTTTTGATGCACAAAGTAGGCTAAAATGTTGTTTGTTGATTGAATGAACTAAATTTTGTGAATCCTAAATATGCTGTTGTTAAATGATAGACACATAATGAGGTACCCTTGGTAGCATCATCGTGACATCAAATATTTCCTAAATCGTGCCATTTAACTTAAAGAAATGTTTTGATGCTTTTTGAAAATGCAATTAAAGAAGTATAATTTGTGTACATGCTGATATAGATTAAGATCAGTAAAACCTTTTAAATTACATTCAGTAAACCATTGCTCTATATTGTTTTCCTCAGAATGCAGTAAAGATTACCTTCTTTCTTCAATTTTAACACTTATTCATTGTGTAAAGTTATGAAGTCGAAATAATTCAGCTTGGAATGTACTGGAGGCTTCACAGTTACTCTCCGGTGGTCCAAAGAGATAGTGTGAAAAAGATACCAGAAACCTAGTTCTTATTAATCAGCAATTGCATTTTCTCACGTTCCTGATAGAGGGCAGCAAGAAAATTCAGAACTTGGATGACTTCTTAACATGTGTATATGAGTCATGAAGTGAAAAATATTGAAGGTTTAATGAAAGCTACGTTTACTCAGAAAGGTGTAACAATAGTTACCATCTTTCTCATATAGTCATTAGGTTCTTAATGGCACAGAAGGCAGGTCTGGTTTTCTAGTATGGTTTCATACTTGGGAGCACTTATCAAAATGATTGTGTCTCACTGAAGTGTTAACTTTATTTACAGGGGAAATAGGTGACACAGATGAGTTTCCCCCAGAAACTGACCCTGAAACATTTACAGGCATTCCAACATTTGTTGGAAAGTGATCTGAGCATCAACAGCCATGGGGTAGTGAGGAGGCTGGGTGGAGTAGAAGGAAAAGGATCACTCCAATGTGGTTGTGTGATGGTTATTGATTTATTTTTTTAATTTGCATCCAAGTTAGTTAGCATATAGTACAATATGATTTCAGGAATAGATTCCAGAGATTCATCCCCTATGTATAACACTCAGTGCTCATCCCAACAAGTGTCTTCCTTAATACCCCTTACCCATTTAGCCAATCCATCCTCCCACAACCCCTCCACCAACCCTCAGTTTGTTCTCTATATTTAAGAATCTCTTATGTTTTGTTCCCTTCCCTGTTTTTATATTACTTTTGCTTCCCTTCCCCTATGTTCATCTGTTTGGTATCTTAAATTCTACATGTGAGTGAAGTCATATGATATTTGTCTTTCTCTGACTAATTTCACTTAACATAATACCCACTAGTTCCATCCATGTTGCAAATGATAAGATTTCATTCCTTTTGATTGCCAAGTAATACTCCACTGTGTATATATGCCACATCTTCTTTATCCATTCATCTGTCAATGGACATTTGGGCTCTTTCCATACTTTGGCCATTGTTGATAGTGCTGCTGTAAACATTGGGGTGCATGTGTCCCTTCGAAACAGCACACCTGTATCCCTTGGATAAATACCTGGTAGTGCCATTGCTGGGTCATAGGCTCATTCTATTTTTAACTTTTTGAGGAACCTCCATACTGTTTTCCAGAGTGGCCGCACCAGTTTGCATTCCCACCAGTGGTGCAAAAGAGATCTTCTCCGCATCTTCGCCAACATCTGTTGTTGCCTGAATTGTTACTTTTAGCCATTCTGACTGGTGTGAGGTGGTATCTCATTGTGGTTTTGATTTGTATTTCCCTGATGATGAGTGATATTGAGCATATTTTCATGTGTGTTAGCCATCTGGATGTCTTCTTTGGAGAAGTGTCTATTCATGTCTTTTGCCCATTTCTTCACTGGGTTATTTGGGTTTTTTGGGTGTTGAGTTTGATAAGTTCTTTATAGATTTTGGATACTAACCCTTTGGGTAAAGGGTTAGTATCCAAAATATCTTCTTCCATTCTGTTGGTTGCCTTTTAGTTTTGCTGATTGTTTACTTCGCTGTGCAGAAGCTTTGTGATGGTTAATTTTATGCATCAACTTGACTGGACCATGGGGTGTCCAGATACTTGGCTAAATATTATTTCTGATTGTGTCTGTGAAGGTGTTTCTGGGTGAGATAACACTTGAATGATAGACTCAGTAAGGCAGGCAGATTTCCCTTCCCAATGTGGGTGGATATCATCCAATCCAATGGAGACATGAGTAGAAGAAAAGATGGAGGGAGAATTTATTTCTTTTCTGCCTGTTTGAGCTGTCATAGTGGACTTATGCCATCAGTCTGCAATTACCATCAGCTCCCTTGGTTCTTAGGCCTTTGGCCTGGGGACTGAATTACACCACAGCTTATCTGTGTCTGCAGCTTGACAATGGCAGATCCAGGAACTTCTTGGCCTCTGAAATCATGTGAGCCAATTCCTCATAATATATTGCCATCTCTTTCTCTCATCTATTGGGTCTGTTTCTCTGCAGAACAGTGACTGAAACAAGTTGCAACGGGAGCCTCAGTTGACCCCACAGACAGTCCTGGAGCAAGGATGGTCCTCTAGAATTGGCCCAAATTCAGACACAGAAACTGGGCTATTATACCTCTGGGGAGGAGACATGATTTTGGGTGGGGTGGCTTTCTTTAGTGAGAGCAAGGCCAGAAAAGGGACTTTGTTGTAAGTACTTCAGTCCTAGAGTGGGGACCCAGGTGTCACACTGCAAGTCTACTACTGTAGGTAACCCTTCACAGTCAGTAATTCAAAAAACCTCAGCATATCATCTTTTGCAATCCTGTTGGAATTCAAATTTGGATTTCTAGAGATACAGACCCCCTTTCAATGGCTATTAGGTATATCTTGATCATATGCTCTTTGTTTGGCATTATGCCATATATAATAATAGGACCTACGACTTTCCCTGGGGTGTTGACAATGTATTAGAGGAAGGGGAGTCTTCAGTGGTGGAATACTGAGCATTTCGGTAGACTAAGGGTAAGGATGGACTCATTTCCATTATGGAAGACTTGGTTGTCAGTGCTTCCCATATCCCACTACATAGATGGTTAACCCACTCTTCTTATTCTTAATGTTACCTCTGATGCTTTCATAGAAATGAAATATGTCTCTTTTGAACCCTATGAACTAGCAGACAGTTTTAACAACTAATGCTTCTCTAGAATTTTTCAGTTTATAAAGTACAACATCCCTTTGTCATTATTTGAAAATACGAAAACAGAGGCCCACAGAGGTTATATGATTTGCTCAGGTTCTACCACTAGAAAATGATGGACCTAGCATTCGCTCTTTTATTTCCCTGTATGACTCTGGTCACCTTGTGGAATTGCCAAGGAACCAAAAAAGGCCACTTACTGAGCCCATAACCACCAACCAGGTGAATCCTTCTTTTCAAGACAGCTGGCTAGTTTTCCTGGGCTATTGCAGTATTTAGTCCTATTATGAGAAAGATTGTTAGAATTTCTTTCCTTATCTTCTTAATTGAAGTATATTTTCTTTGGATGTATTTTTTAGATTAAAAGATTTATTCATACCTACTCTATTCCCCATGTTTTATTTACCTTTTTTTACAAAGTCTTATTTTCCAGTATTGTAGCTTTTACCATACCCTGTTTTTTCTCTTAAAGCATGAAGATCAAACTCGAGGCCACAAGTTTTATTTTTTTACTTATAACCTTATAAAGGAAAAACCATTATCAAATATGGTTGAAAAAAATTATGGTCTTAAGAACTTTTTATTTTGAGGTATTACAGATTCATATGCATTTGCAAGAAATAGTACAGAGTGCACTTACCCAGTCTTCCTCAGTGGTAATACCTTGTGTACCTAATAGTACAATATCACAGCCAAGTTTACTTTCTATAACTTACGTATTATGTTCTTGCTAAAAAATCCTTTTTTTGTATTATGTGGCTAATTTATTCGGTAGTTAGAGGCAATAGAATGATCATGGGCTTTGGAGTCAGAAATAAGTTTGAGTCTGAAATCACCATTTGCAAGTTAGAAAAGTTGGTTCACTTTAGTTTCCTGTTTTGTACAGTTGGTGTCAAAGAAGGATCAGTGAAGTATTGTATGTAAAATCCCTTTGTCAATCCTAAGGACCTATGCCAGTGATTGCTTTTATTGGTATATTATTGCATGCTGTGTTTGTGGGCCACACAGACAACAATTTCTTGCCCATTATTTTAACAAGAAAACATTAAGTAAAATTCTTTTTTTTTAATTTTTTTTTTTTTTTCAACGTTTTTTTTTTTTTTATTTATTTTTGGGACAGAGAGAGACAGAGCATGAACGGGGGAGGGTCAGAGAGAGAGGGAGACACAGAATCGGAAACAGGCTCCAGGCTCCGAGCCATCGGCCCAGAGCCCGACGCGGGGCTCGAACTCACGGACCGCGAGATCGTGACCTGGCTGAAGTCGGACGCTTAACCGACTGCGCCACCCAGGCGCCCCAGTAAAATTCTTTACATGATTTCTTTCAAAGCCATGCTGGTTATTACCTATTACCTTGTGCTTTTTTTTTTCTTTAAATTTTTTTTTTAATGTTTGTTTATGTATTTTTGAGAGACAGCGAGAGACAGAGAGAGATAGAGTGCAAGCAGGGGAAGGACAGGGAGACAGGATGACACAGAATCAGAAGCAGGCTCCAGGCTCTGAGCTGTCAGTACAGAGCCTGATGGGGGGCTTAAACCCACAAACCATGAGATCATGACCTGAACTGAAGTTGGACGCTTAACCGACTGAGCCACCCAGGTGCCCCACCTTGTGCTTTTTTCTGTTTTATCAATCAATTATAAAAAAAAGTATTTGGAGGAAGTAACAAAGAGTCAAAGTTAAGATCACTATTTTGGAATTTTCAGAGTTGTTTCTCTCTCTCTCTTTTTTTAAAAGATGAATAAGACATTTTTCCTTTTAAATAATCAAGGAAACCTCTTCATCTATACAAGTGGTCTTAGGTGACATAATTGGCCATTGATTTAGACATTTATCCTTAAATAGTATCTCTTATGTGAAGACCATATGATAAATATGTATCATCTCCCTATTAGCTAAGTTTATGCTGTTTGTGTGTTACAGGTTTGTTTTTACCAAAAGGACATTAAATTTTATAATAGAGGATGATGTTTCTTTTTGAATTACCTGTTATGTGGGTGCAAAGCAGATGTGTAACACATCTTCAGAATTTTGCAAGGATATGGAACTTCTTGGCTTGTCCTTTTTTTTTTTTTTTTTTTTTGTACTAACCTTACTATTCATGGCACCAATTTACTTTTCTACCCACATTTTCTTTTTATCTCCATTTCTTGCTTGCTTGCTTGCTTGCTTTATCTTGTATTTTTAAAGCCTCCTTAAATCTTTTATGGGGCAAGGTAGGGTCTACATAAATGAATAATATCAGAGTCTTAACTTCATCCCATGAAGATGTACAGACTACCACTGTAACTGTGGATACGTTAGGTGTTGCCTGTGCATAGGAATTTAGTATTGTTCAAACTTGTCCACAGAGAGTTTAAAATTCATGTGCCTTAAATTGATTTTATTAAATTGATGCCCTAAAAATTCTCTCAAAGGAAATACATGTTTTTAACAGCTGTTACAAATAAGATAGCTAATTGTTGATAATGATATTATGGAAAGTAAGTAATTATGTTAAAGTATTATAATGCAATTTCACAATGCAAGGGGCTCAGCTCTATGGTAGCAAATAATAAAACTTAAAAGTATGAAGCAATCACTGAAAGATTTGTTGATTTTATGTGTTTGAACAATCAAGTTTGCCACGCACTGTTGCCATAGCGACCAAGCTGTCTATATGAAGTAAGCAACTAAATTTCATTGCTCCTTGGTGTAAAAATAGCCGTTGTTAATGGTTCTTGTCTGTGTTGGAGTGCATAATAAAAAAATAAAACATACCCCCCCCCCCCCCCGCCCCCACATACACCTTTATGCAAATCCCAAGCAGAAGTCAATGGTCAGTGAGAGTGACCAACCTTTCTGGTATTCCTGGGGCTGAAGGCTTTTCCAGCACATGAGATTTTCATTGCAAAAACCAGGGCAGTCCTGGGCAAGCTGGGATGACTGATCATCCTACCAGCCCTTGTCCGTAGTTAGAATCACAGTTTGCCCACAGGTGTACTTCATTTTGTGAAATAGAGTTAAGTTTTGAGCAGGAAAATAACACGATGAAATGCTTTGGAGGATGATATCATGTAGCCTACAGGAAGGAAAGTCTGGAGGCAGGGAGACCAGCTGGAAGGCTATTGCAGCAGCCCAAATATGAGGTAATTGGATCTAAAGTGAACTCTTACCTAAATAAATGTGCTACGTCACACACTAGTGTGTGATTATAAAATAAAGCTACACTTCCATTTTCTAACTAACATTTGGATGGGAGAAGGCCCTATTAACTTGATCGGATGTCCCCAAAATTTGCTTCACGTAGGCCTACAAGTCAGCCTATTGGATGCCACGTGACACCTATTCACACTGTTCTGGTGCTCACTGTCCAAGCCTACTACCTACCTGCAGAAGTGCTTTGCCACTGCCAATCATAAGATGCCAGTGCGCGTGCTGAGTACTACCTTTGGGTTCTTCCAGAGCCATTGCTTCTTGGAGTCTCGAGCACTGGTTTGTAGAGTAGCCTGCTGTTCAGTTCTGGGCCACGCTTGGTCACTGACCAGTACAACTCTGCTGTGCCAGAGTTTCATAAAATCCCCAACTTCCTTCTCCAAAGGGGTCCCAAAGCCAATTCAAGAGAATAGGTAAGGATCAGATGCCATTCTATCCCCTCTGGGCTCTTGCCTTTCTTCCAACCCTTCTCCAATAAGACTCTTCCCTCCTCTCTGTTTATAAAGCCAAAGCTCTCAAAAACATCAGGAAGGGCAAACCAGTTAGAGTGGGAGGAAGGAAAGGGCAGACATGAGACATTGTTTACAATTTTGGAACAATAGCTCAGTCTGCCAGGATTGCTCTGCTTCCCAGACATCATTAAAGGTAGAGTGGCATTTTGGTTGGTGCTCCTCATGACCAGCAACATAGATACTGTGGGGTGGCATTGGGATATATTTTTGTAGCAACTCTTTTTAAGAAATACACATCACCCCCTAATTCACCACCACCAAATATGAGCTCTGGTGTGGGTTAAGAATCCAAGGACTGAATAAAACATACAGCATAGGGAATATACTAAATGGTATTGTAAAAAGTGTTGTATAGTGACAGATGGTAGTTACGCAGTGGCAAGCCTAGCAAATGTATACATTAGTATGTTGCATACCTGGAACTAACGTAACATTGTTCCTCAACTATACTTCAAATAAAAAAAAAGGAGAATCCAGGGACTCTAAGAAAGAAAGTGTTGCCTTTTATAGATTAGAAATAGAAGTAGTCTGGGACAGATTTACTCTGTTCTCTTCACCCACTGTAGATCTTTGCTTTTCCTTTTGCATCATGCCTTGCCCTTGGAATTTGTCTGTTATGTTGCTGATATTTTTAATGGCATCTCCTTCTCCTCTCTATCAGTGCTCCCTTTTCTACTCTAGCAGGATGGGGCCAGCTCCTTATGTCTTTAGGTCCCAGTCTGTAAGGAAGTGAAAAATAGTGGTTAAGGCCCTGGGTGCAGACTGCCTGGTCATACACCCTGATATTTAACTTTCAGTGCCTTGATTTCCTAATCTTTAAAACAAGAATTAAAACTAGCAACTTCTTGGGCACCTGGGTGGCTCAGTCGGTTAAGCGTCTGACTCTTGGTTTTGGCTCAGGTCATGATCTCACAGTTCCTGAGATCCAGCCCCGTGTTGGGCTCTGTGCTGACAGCATGGAGCCTGCTTGGTATTCTCTCTTTCTCCCTCTCTCTCTGCCCCTTGTGGATGCCCATGCTTTCTCTCAAAATAAATACATAAACTTAAAAAAAATAGCAACTTCTTAATTGGGCCATAAATAAATTACAATGTGTAGAGCAATTAGAGCAGTGTCTAGGCATAGTTAGCACTATGTGTTTGTTATTGCTTTTGAGCCAGTGAGGAGCTATGCAGTTCACATGCAGCAGAGACCAGTTACTGTGCCATAGATTTTGTGAGCCATAGATTTTGCAAGAACACAAGTTAGCAAACAAATGTCTTCTTTTGAGTGGAAGCATTGGTGTCTTTAGCAGGGATGGCTACAGCTGACGGTATGCAGGAGTGATTTTTGTGTTATCATTTTGTCATTGCCTTTTGATTAGAAACACAAATGATGAACAAGTAAGAAACCCCTCTATTCTTCATTTAACAGCACCATGCTCTAATACTGAATAAATGAGACAAAAATTTCAGATTCTATAAATCAAATAAATTAAAATTTTCCGTTCTCCAAAAATCACAATTTTGGCATAAAACCCAGATATCCCAAAGCCTTACTTTTTGTGTGGGTACAAAAGAAATTCACATTATATAATCAGTAATTATATAATATAATTCACAAAAAATAGTATTATAACATATTTCAATATAAGATAGTCATTAAATTAAATTAAAATGATATACTACAAATAAGAGTTCACATCAATGTTTTAAGTGCTGCTGGCAACATAGCCTCCTTTCAGTGCAGGATGTCTAGCTCCATGCAAAGTGTCTTTTCTCAAAGTGCCTCTCATGGATTTATGAACAAGTTTCCTCATGTTTTTCTTTTTTTATTAATTTTTTAAAATGTTTATTTATTTTGAGAGAGAGGGGGCGGGGGCAGGGGCACAGAGAGAGAGAGAGAGGGAGATACAGAATCAGAAGCAGGCTCCAGGCTCTGAGCTTTCAGCACACAGCCCAACATGGGGCTGGAACTCATAAATCCCGAGATCGTGACCTGAGCCGAAGTCAGACGCTCAACAGACTAAGCCAACCAGGCGCCCCTCTCATGTTTTTCAACTCATTAATATTTGCTATTCTGAAGGCATTTGAAACAATGTTTTATCCTTTTCCTTGCCCCACTGTCTTTCCTAAGAGAAATAACACCCATGCCAGGAGTGCTGGCTTTTTGGCATTCCCAAACATTCAAATTCTTAGGTTGGAGAACAGCAGTAATGTCCCTTATGCTGGGGACACTGGATGTCAGTGTTGTCACTGGGTGGAAGCCATGCAGTGGCCAAAACAGAACAGGCGAGAAGTATACCCATGCACAGAGGAAAGGCTGCTTTAATGGGGGAGACTCTGTGTTCACTGGAGGCTCTCCTAAGGGGCTTTGAACCTTTGAATTGCATGCTGTATTCTGCTGGCTATCCTCTTCTTTCCCCAGTTATTTCCATGCAACATGAGTATTTAGCATACTCAAATGAAGGGTGAAGAGAAAGCTCTAAATTTACTCAAGAATGGCCACCTAGGCTGTTCCTTCCTTATGTCTAATTTAAAACTATCACATATCTCCACCATTAGAGTCGTTATTAGTTCTTCAGTGAGTGCATTTATGTCCTAGTTAATCCCAGGGGGGAGATGTTCATGATATGGAGACAGTTTTTCCTTTTCCTGATAACCAATTTGCACTTAATTCTTCTTAACTTCTTCTCATTCTTTCTATTTAAAATCTTTGTGGTGTTTACAGTTCACAGAAAGAGTCCTAGTAAGCTGTTCTTTCCTCAGGCAAACCAAATGTGTTAAATGACGTTATTTTTCACACAAACATCAATTCTCTTTTCCAAATTACTTTTGATGTTCTCATTGGGGCTTTGGGCAAACTGTGTATATTGAGGTATACCTCCACTTTACAAAATAGATGTATTTCTGAAGAGTGTGTTCAGAATTTTCAAATTGAATTCTACTGTTCCATTGACTGAGTTATGAAATTAGAATTGTGTTTCCCTGGGGGTGGAGGGAAATTCCATAATAGTCTTAATTAAAACTCTTGTTAGAGAAAAGGTGTACATCAAGGTTAGTTTCGTGTTATTGTACTGTGATGTTTCCTGGGAGTGTTAGTCTCAGTGGTGGTATATTTTGAGATTTCACAATAAAACCGGGGTGTCTCTAAACATTATGGCCCTTTGGCATAGAAGAAAGGCTTGGTTGCTGTAGCTATTTTCAGGACAGAGGCTGAGCAAGGGACTAGTTGCCATAACCTTTGGCCTCTGGCCCAGGGAAGATGGTATCAATGACCGTGGCCGCCTTTATGAATGCCAGTCAGGCACGGCGACTGCACATTTTGGGTTTTTGAGAACAGCCGAATCTTAAATATTGCCTCTGTGGGAATACTTAGGCTTTCTACTATTGTTTTACTATTGTGTTCTGAGAGATGTTAACAGTATAAATGTGAGAAAATGACACCACTGAGAAGTGAATAATATTTATTCATCAGTCTAGAGAATGTAGATATGATTTTCCCATAACTTTATTAATGTAGTTTTAGTAAATTTTATATCTAGTTGATTGATTTTTGTTACCAAGAGACTGACTGTTTATTTCTCTTGTGTGTATATGAAAAGAGAAGAAGTAACTATATACTCAGGCACAGAAGAGAAGCAGACAGGAGGTAAACATCACAACCACTGATAGAAGTGAGAGGAAAACTGAGTTTAGGGAACATTCTTTCTGGAAGTGCTAGATGGGAATAAGAAAAAAAAAAGTGGCTGTTACTTTTCTATAAATAACTTTCTAGTTACATTTCTCCTCATCTAACTTTTAGTATTCCACATCGGTATTATTTTCCTTTTATTCATCATTTTTGTTTTCAATTTCCCTGTTCTCTGCCACATATGTAACCTCCTCAACTAATAGCCTTTCTGAGGGCTTGTTCAGGTTGAGTTGGAGATATTTCACCTTTCTGTATTTTATGTTTTATACTTATGAGGGGTCTTAAGCACATATTCCTGAGTATGGTCTGTGAAATTTCTGAGAAACCTTCTAGGGATAAAATAGCGATCACTGAAGGAAAATGAAAAAGGAAAGTCTAGATGGTAAAGGGATGACTTGGTTTGGAAAGCAGAAACCTGATGATAAGCGAAAGGGAAATAAACAAGAAATTCTAGTAGTTTGAGCCAGTCATAATGGCAGTGAGTCTGACTCTGAATGGACATAGAGAAGGCTCAGAATAATCTCCCTCACTCAACTGCTGTGGGACTTGACATACCATCAAGACAGACTGGTCCTATGGATTCACTCCATGGGCATCGTAATTTAAAATGCAGAGTTCATGGGGTGCCTGAGTGGCTCAGTTGGTTGAGCATCAAGTCATGATCTCACTGTTTGTGGGTTCAAGCCCCACGTTGGGCTCTGTGCTGACAACGCAGAGCCTGGAGCCTGCTTTGGATACTGTGTCTCCCTTTCCTTCTCTCTGCCTCTCCCCCACTTGTGCCCTTTCACTCTCTCTCATAGATAAATAAACAAACATTAAAAAAAAATAAAATGCAGAGTTCTTACATGGCTGGCTCTTACCAAGAAGACAGCCATCATAAAACACCATTTAGCAAGAAGTAGTATGTTAGGGTTATTCCTTTTAGGTACATAGGACCTGAGCACTGAAGGAAATGAAGGTTGTTGTTTTTTTTTTTAAGTTTATTTTTTATTTTGAATGAGAGAGAAAGCACATAAGCAGAGGAGGGGGAGAGAGAAAGAGAGAGAAGAATCCCAAGCAGGCTCTGAACTGTCAGTGCAGAGTGACTGTCAGTGCCCTATGGGGGCAAAACCTTTATCTATTTTGTTTATAGCTGTTTCCTCAGGGTCTGTCATGTAATAGGTTTTCAATAAATATTTGTTGAGTGAATGAATAAATGCAATTTTAAAATCTACAAAACTTGGACTGTACTGAACATGTATTCTGTTTTATAGCATTATATTTTATAAGCTACTTTTGCATAATATAGCATGAACATTTTTTAATACATTAAGCATTCTTCTACAGCATAGTATTTTATTTTAAGGCTGCAATTTATTGCATTTAGTGGATGTGTCATAGTGTATTTAACCCCTATTATTTCTAATATTTTGATTACTATCTGAATAATATTATAATGAGCATCATCACCCTTAAACTCAATGGAGACGTTGGCCGAGTATATCTTGCTCAATATTCTATCCCAGGTGCCTAGAAAATACTTATCAATTGAGTGAATGTATAAATAAGTACATAGAAAATATTTGACTCATTTTTATTATTTCCTAAAGTAAAAACTTAGAAGTTGAATTGCTGGTTTTATATTTTCATTTTGTCAAACCAATTACTATTGTAAATATTAATAATAATTATTAATATATAATATTAGTGATACAAATGATTAATAATGAGTGTCCTCTTGAAAGTGGTCACTTCGTGTTTACACCGGCGGTTATGAGGGCCTACTACTTTGTCAAAAAATGTTCAACAGGTAAAACTTCCAATTTAATTGATGACATATTTTAATTTGCATTATTTCATACCCAGAGAAGTTACATTTTTAACATTTATTGGCCATTTGCACTGCTTCTTTAATGAATCTCCTGTTCTTGTCCCTTGATGTTTCAGACATGGTTAAAAGTCTAGTAATGAGGTCTGGTCCTGCCATTCACTAGCTGTTTTGTTTTCATAAGTCACTTAGCTTCTCTGAACTTCTATTTTCCTCACTGTAATGTGGGAAGAATAATGGTGCCTGCCTTATTGGGGCTCCACTGTGTAAGCTGGCAAGGTATCTGGGCTCGAGTCAGCTTCGTGCTTATGGTACTATCCTACCCTTTTTGTACAGCCCAGGAGAGTTGAGTTGTGAAGGAAAAAAATTTTTTTTCCTGGGGTTGTGGTAAGGGGTAAATGAGAAAAGGCATGTAAAATACATAGCACAGTGTCTGGTATAGAGTAAGTGCTAATAAATGGAGCTCCTGTTGCTGTTACTTTATCTTTGTGTTACACTGTGCTGTTCTGGGGGAGATAATCATGTTTCCCGTATCTCTGGAATCCCGGGGCCTAACAGAGTGCCTGGGATACTTGTAACTATTAGTAGTGCCTTAGCTGCTCAATGTTTGTTATAAGATGAAAGACTGTGTAAAACCTTTGGTAACAATGAGACTCTTGTCTTAGCTAATGTTTCTGTCTCTTATTTAGCTACCTATTCATCTGGTTTAGAGTATCTGCCTTGTCTTCAAGCCTGCTTGCTCTTCCATATCTTGACCTCGGGTTAGCCAGGTTATGGTGTAACAGTTTCATACTGCCAAACAGAATTTTCAGACCCGAGTTTTCCTAGAGAGTTATGAGCTATTGCTGCCGATGAGCTGTCTAAACGGAGAGTCAATAGAGCTGTCGTTTCATCTATTTTTTTCTGTCTCAAAGGTATTTCATTACACATAGCTTCTCTAAAAATATCTTTACTATATTTTATTTAATCACCTGGGGAACACCCAGGAGAAAATAGAATTGTATTTATCCATAAATAACCAGGAGAGGGTCTTCTTTAGAAGTAAAGTGCTCTAAGGGGACTGATAACTGATGGCATTTTCTTTGCCTCTCCAGATATCCTTTAGAGAGATGCCCTAGAGAGATGTATGATGAAGTATGAATAACATGGAAAAAAAAAAAAGCCCCCAAAGGTGCTTTGAAAAATAAGTAGAGAGAGGACCTAAATTCATGAAATCGAATGTTCCATTAAAATATTTTCCTCTCCCTATTGCCATTACCCATTTAATTTCACTGTGGGCTGGTCTTTTGGGGTTTCTGAAGGTCTCAGTTTAATTTGAGACTTTGCTATGGAACCAACTAGCAAAAAAAGAAAGCCCAGTACAATGAATGCTCTGACTGCACTAATTATATTTATTGATTCCGTGTTGAAATGGTGGTCAAGCTTCCTTTTGGGAAATACTTACTTGATGAGAGAGTTCACATTTAGAGTTGACATTCCTGAATTAACATAACTACGGCTAAAATAATTTTTCTTTTTTATCATTCTTTGCCATGCCTTACTTAATCACTAAATGCTGTCTGCTCTGAGCAACCTTGATAGATGAGGGAACACGCTAGTAAATAACAGATATATTTGTAGTGCTTGCCAAATAAAAAAGAAATGCATCTTTGCCATTGCAATGTAACTGGAACAGATGTGTGAATATTTTAAAACATGGTTGATGTTGTAAATTAAGATTTTGGTCATTAGAATAAATTAAAATTTCTACCTAATCAGTTTATGATGTGGTAGAAAACAGTGTTGTTCACATGGTAGCCCTCTTGACAAGTCACCAGCCATCTGGAGAAAAAACAAACACCCCTCTCCAATTAATTATTAAGATGTTTAAAAAAATATGTATTATAGAAATATTTTGTATTCAAAAGAATAATACATAAATTCTGTAATGAAGCAACGTTTACTCTAACATAGGAAATTCCTAACATAGGAAATAAACTTATTGTAAAATGGTACAGAAAATAATAGCACAAAAGAACCCGAGTTGTTTGTCTTATTAATTAGCTGATTTATATGAAACATGCCTGGTTTCAAAAAAAGTTTTAAGAGTATAAAATGACACATTTAAACACCGAGATCAGATAGCTTTTTAAAAGTGATGAAATAGGGGTAAAAGAAGAAAGAGAATGTCTGAAAGTAGCATGAAAACTTCTGGTAAGAGGCACACATTAAAAGTGTGTTGTCCAGTTTTTTGTGAGAGGTGGGTCACAAACTGAGCGCTAAACTTTCTAGTAGCCAAGCTGAGGGAAACATGGTTAGTTACAAGATTCACAGTGTTTACAAGATGAAAATCAAACATGTTGCCCTGGAAAAGTGTAGCTATTCCTGAAATGGAGCCCAGAGAGAATTTTCCCCAATTGATCCTCATGAGAGGATCATGCATAATTAGGGAACAAGATTTCACCTTCAAAAATATCCTTGCATTAGATACAGGGACACATTTCTTAAGTTATCCCTAATATAGGCCAAAGGCATCAGGCTGATGTACAAGTACCAGGCTTGCACAAGGCATGTCCAATGTGATGAGACTGTAGCAGTGGGGTGCAGGGTCCTGAGGCCACCAGAGGTGGGGCTATGTGTGTGGGGAAAAGCTTCAGTTCTCCTTGTGAGGTGTGATTGTGCAGTGCTTCCTATATTAAGACAGGCTTAAACTGAGCACTGAAATCAGAGTAGGAACACCATATGTAGACAGCCTGGTATGCTATTTTATAACACATTCAAATGATGAAATATTCATTTTGCTTTAGCTTTCTCATATTATTTTAGGTAAATATTCCTTTCAAAATAGCATTTATTCTTTTTTTGAAATTAAAAAAAATACACTGCTAAACATTTAAAAAGATAAAAGTATAAAATAAAAAATAAAAGTCACCCAGAAATAAAAATGGTTAGTGTATTCATATATTTTCTTCCAGGTTTTTGTTTGTACATTATGTATGTACGTGTGTCTTTCAAAATTGAGATCATACTGTATGTATAATTTTGCATCCCTTTAAACATAACATTATATTTTTTCTCCTGAGTAATTAACATTAAAAAAAGCTTTAAATAGCTGCATATTATGTACATTTTAGTTCATTATAATCATTTAGGTTGTTTCTACTTTTTCCTAATTAAAAGTATGCTTCAGTAAACATTCTTATACAAAATTGTTTGGATAACTTCTGATTACTTAAAAGTTTTTCTAGATACATAATTATTGAGTTAAATAATATAAATATTTTCCAATCATTTGGTAACTAAATATCAAATTGAAGTGTTTTTACTTTAGTTTACATAAAACTTGTGTACATATATATTTATATATACACATACACACATACATACATACATTTACTAAGTTATATTTGCATATTTGGGAATTTATTATATTCTTATAATAAATGTATTTATTCGTAAAGCCAGATTTTTTTTAAAATTTTTTTTTTTTTTACAGAATAGAAAACCTATCAGTAGTCCCCCACCTTATCTGTGGGGGATACATTCCAAGACATCCAAGAGATGCCTGGAACTGTGGTTAGTACAAAACCATATAATATACTATGTTTTTTCTTATCCAGGCATGCGTATGATAAAATTCAGTTTATGCATTAGACACAGTAAGGGATTAACAATAATAAAATAGAACAATGATAATAATATACTGTAATAGAAATTATGTGAGTGTGCTTTCTCAAAATACCTTATTGTACTGTACTCATTCTTTTTGCGATGATGTGAGATGATAAAATGCATATGTGATCAGATGAAGTGAGATATATAATGTAGGTAGTGTGACATACAGTGAGTCTACTCAGGACACATCAGAAGGAGGATCACGGAGCACAGCATCTGAAGCAAGCTTCAGGCTTTGAGCTGTCAGCACAGAGCCTGATGCGGGGCATGAAACTGCGAGATCATGACCTGAGCCTAAGTGGACACTCAACCGAGTAAGCCACCCAGGTGCCCCTGGTGTTAACTTTTTATTATTAATATTTTGTCTTCTAAATAGTAGAGCTATGGATGAATTATAAAGTACCCCTTGGGGGAATGGAATTGCATAACAGATAGGAGTTGGTCTGCATAATAGATTTTCAAGGTGATCTAACAGCAAGAGAAAAACAATCTCTTCCAAGACGGCCCTGAAAGGATCCTAGCACCTTTCAGGCAAACTGTTGACGGGCAGTAATGATGGAAGCTTCATTTGGCAAGTCCAGGTGGTGATAATCCTTATGAAGAGAAATGATGAAATAAGGCAAATGAATGGTTCAGCTAAGTACACATTTTCACTTCACATACTGCATTAGCACAGCAAAACCAATTTAATTCCTTGCACTAATGTATCTCATATACTTCCACAAATTTTATTTCAGTTTTTACATGAAGGCATGTATTGAAAGAGAAATTTTGCTCCTTGGACATAATCAAAACTTATGAAATAGCAATGTCCTGAAGTTTGCCTATATATAATGCTTTCTTTGGTTCTTTGCCAGAGGTGACTTCATAGGGGAGGTCACTTCACATGAGGTCCTCCTCCTGGTTCTCCAGGATAAGAAAGTGCTACATCTAAGAATTCTGCTCAAGAGTCAAGAGAGGTAAATAGTAAAGTTCACTTCTTGGGGTGCCGGAGTGGCAGGTCAGTTAAGTGTCTTGACTTTGGCTCAGATCATGATCTCGTGGTTCATGGGTTCAAGCCCCGCATCAGGTTCTGTGATGACAGCTCGGGGTCTGGAGCCTGTTTCAGATTCTGTTTATCCCTCCCCTGCTCATGCTCTGTCTCTCTCTGTCTCAAAAATAAATAAACATTAAAAAAAATTTAAAATAATAAAGTTCATTTCTGCACCGTTGATCCCAAAAGGCTTTGAAAGTGGGAGTATTAAATATTTTGAAGGGAAAGTGAAGCTGTGGATGAGGACTCAGATTCTTTTTAAAAAATTTTTTAAACATTTATTTATTTTTTGATAGAGATGGAGTGTGAGTAGGGAAGGGGCAGAGAGAGAGGGAGACACAGAATCTGAAGCAGGCTCCAGGCTCTGAGCTGTCAGCATAGAGCTCCATGTGGGGCTCAACTCATGAACTGCGAGATCATGACCAGAGCCAAAGTCGGACGCCCAACTGACTGAGTCATCCAGGTGCCCTGAGGACTCAGATCTTAAAGAATCTTGATCCATCAGATATTTATCACCTTGGAATAAAACTTGTTTCTATCCTCAGAATTTGGAACATAATTGCTTTCAGCTTGAGAAGTCCTTCAGGATACGGTTTTTTTCTTAGTCTTCTATGCAAATATTTTCCAGTCAGACAAGGGGAAGAGTCTATTATCTGTACAAATTTAATTATAACAATACATTTTCAATAGTGTGTTAACACTTAATAAAAATATTAGCATATGAGGAAATAAAAATCCATCCAGAATATCTCTCTGATCATGTATAAATGATATTAACATACAGTATTTCTCTAAATGCAAACTTATTGGACAGCTTCCCAGAGGGAATTTATAGCCCAATGATTTCAGTGCGTGAACTCATTAGAGCATGGCCCATTACCTACTGTGCAGTGGAAAAGCCAGCTACAAATATCCCCACCCTAAGTCCATTAGGAGCAGAGTTTTAGTCTGAATTGCCTTTACAGCAAAGGCTGTTACTGAATCTAGTGATCTCAACTCAATGAACTGCTAGTGTGTTCCTGTCCCTCCAGGGAGCTGTGCATTAGAATTGTGTGAGGCCCGCCTGTTCATGCTTCAGGTCTGCTTGGCAATTAATGCCAATGCATGTGAGTTGATGCTTTACCTAGTTCTTAAGAAGGATGATTTTTCCTCTCTCAGTGAGTTCCACTTTCTCCAGTAAAGCCTGGGATTTCACATCTGGGTAAATCCATACATATACTTTAATTTTGTTTGTAATGCATTGATCCTTTCTTGTGGGAGTCAAGCCATTGTTTTATTTGCAAGAAGAAACGTTTGTTTGAAAAAAAATCCTCTGTTTTAAGGGGGCATACACAAGATGTTGTTTTTTTTTAATAATTTAGTATCTTTTAATGTCATTTTCTACCTTTTGCTTTGGTGCATCCTTGTGATACTGTATTTATTGCTATGGTCAAAAGTCATATCAAATTAACATAAATTTTCCAAGTATGTACAATGTGTTCAGAGTTTGCTGGGCATTGGAAGTCAGGTTGCTTCCTTTGGAGAGCTGGTAATTGAATTAACGAGGGTAGAAAAGAGTAACATATATCTACAACACTAGAAACTCATCTGTAATCAAATACTGGGTTATGTATACACTTAAGTATTGTAAGAGAATAGAGATTGTCAGCTGGTGGAGCAGATCAGAAAGAACACAGTGTGCTGGGTGAAGGAAACAGTTGATCAGGGTGGGGTGAGAATGGAAGGGGGTGTGCCTTGGGTGAGAAATGCATGTAGAGTTGGTAAGGCTTTCAGCACCAGGGTCGAAGAGTTTGGTTTTGATTCTAAAATAGTAGGAATATATTATAGGAATTAGGAGGAATATAGTAGGAATTAGGGAGATATTTTGTTTTAGGAAGATATATATGGCAGTGTTGTGTAGATACAATTTACAGAGGGAGAACATAAAGGCAGCGTGAAATTTAAAAATTCATTATTCATCTATCTAATGATCTTTTTAAGGTGTCCTAATTTGCCATTTGGTTTATTGTGTAATCAATTTTATGTAGGGTAAAAATATTCATTAGGCTTAGATATTTCAGAGTTTGATGATTGGACTTATTGCTTTGATTATTGCTTGAGGTTGTCTCTAATAATTGTCAAAGTTGATCTGTCATACTCTATATTCATCACTTTAACATCATTACTTATGATTTTACCAGCACTTATTATTTTAAAGAATCTTCGATGGTTTACACTTGCTTGTGAGTGAATTTTGAGAGATTTCTGGAATCGTTAAGAAACTGTGTAAGTCAGCATAGGCTAAGTTTGCTGAAGTAACAAACAACCGCCAAATCTCATTGGCTTAACACCATAAAATTTTATTTCTGGTAAATGTTTATTTATGCTAAATGTCTATTGTGAGTCATTGCAATGGCTGCAGTCACTTGCAGCCCTTATCTCAATATGTTCTTCCATACTTGCCAAGGCAGGAAAAAAGGAACTTGGCAAATTATGTACAGTTTCTTAAGGCTAAAGGGATACATGTAATTTTTAGTCACATTTTGTTGGCCAAGGTAAATGACCTAACTCTGCATAACTTCAAAGAAGTAGGGAAGTGCTATGCTATCATATGCTCAAAATAGGGGAAAATAGGGTATGTGTGAACATCTCTAATGACCACCATAGGGATATAACCCCTTTTCAAAGCACTCATGAGCATAGGTCTAGAAAGAATAATATCTTTCAAATGAAATTATTCTACTGAGAATTATTTCATCCACTGCTTAGGTCTATAAGCTCATAGGCCCAGAGCAAATTAGAATTTTAATGTAAATGGACAAGGTGACCCACAACAGGAGTAGAATATGATTCTCTATTATGAATTGGTAAGTGTGAGGAAAGATTGTAAAAACTTCTTGTCATGGAGGTTCAGTATTAGATGTATACTTGTATTCTGTACATTTTTAATGTGAACTTTAGATGGTGAAACAATTTGTATAATATATAAAAGTCAAAAATATTTATTACATAGATACATGCTATTTATGCCTATATACAGACACATATATTATGTAGCTAACAACTGAGGGATGAATGATCAATGGTGGTGGCTCATGGTGACTATGGATTTGTATACAGTTAACTTATATCCTGGATGACCTCTGAGAGCACAGCATGTGTATTTTTAAAGTTTTAAGTTAGAGCATTAGAATATTAGAATAGGAACCATATTTAAATTTATTCCATAATCTTTCAGTTATATGCAACATATGATTTACCATTCCTGCATAACACTTAAACTATCTGTTGTATCTTGAAGTTTCAAATTCCATGAAAAATCATTTTATTTGATGAAATTAGCGTGGTCCATAAGGGCTGGCTCAGAAAACAATCCAAGTGGTAGACATCCCTGACTGGTAATGTCAGTCCCTTCATCTCCAATCAGTGTTGTGTATTTCAATTCTCTGCATCCTTAGGAGTAGCTACTTCTCAGGAAGCTCCTTGAAACCTTCTATGAGCGCATGCAGTGTTTGAGTGGGAGCATCTGCTAATGGGTTTGAAGTAGAAACTTGTGATTTTTAGCAATTGTTTGCATATGCCAAGATAGTGTAAAATATGACCTGTTTCTTTGATATGCTTTGGGTAGCCTTAAGATGTATGCTTAAATTTTTAGGAGTTAGGATTACAGTTGCTAAAGTACTATTGCTGGGGGTGGAAGAGAAAACATGGCCCTTCAAGATGGTATATAGAGGTAGCAATTGTTATTGTTCTTTTTTTTTTTTTAACTTTTATTTATTTTTGAAAGAGAGAGAGAGAGCAAATAGGGAGGAGGCAGAGAGAGAGGGAGACACAGAATCCGAAGCAGGCTCCAGGCTCTGAGCTGTCAGCACAGAGCCCGACATCGGGCTTGAACCCACAAACCGTGAGATCATGACCTGAGCCGAAGTCGGACACTTAACCGACCAAGCCACCCAGGCGCCCAGCAATTGTTATTGTTCTAATGTCAATACATTGATATTAATAATACTAATCTCAGCGTGAGTCATTCTGTTTTGTTAACAGTAATTATGTTGGTAATGTTTATAATAGTTATGAGTTAATAAATGGTAATTGCATTGTCTATTGTATAATAAGTATTAAAGGATAATTTTATGTCAAGTTTCAGAAGGAAACTGAAATATAAAATTGTGAGTTAATAACTATTAAGGATGTAAAATAAAGGGTGTTTGGATGGGTAACGTATCTTATTTCGGCTTCCCTATTTTAATCTGACTAAAAATGATTTTCAGATATTGAGTAATCAGTAGACACAAAGGTATCCTAGAGTTACTGAAAACTGCAAAACATCAGTAACACCAAAAAGGACCCAATGTTATGTTATTGGTACCTTCAGTGTTTTATTTGAGCTGAAGAACTGAGATTTCAGACATTTAAGTATAACACTGTTACCTAGACTTTTCAGACTCCTCATAAGGGACTTAGGAAAATGGTTATTTTTCAGAATTGTTTAATCAACTTGAAATCTGGTGTGTTCTGTATACTTTCACAAGATCTATTAGTAATGACGACCAAATAATACATATATCTGCATAAGTATGCACACATAAGGGTGACATGTTTTCAATCAATTTATGTTAATATAGCAAAATTGATTTTCTCCTGGAGATTTTAAACTGCAAGAGGTACCAGTTTGTTTTGATGGCTTTCAGATATGCAAAGGAGATTTTAAACTGCAAGAGGTACCAGTTTGTTTTGATGGCTTTTCAGATAGTCTTCTGCTGTACTTTTTTTCCTCCTAGGTTATCATCATGAGGACTCATCTCAAGGGGTCTTCTACTGATGATCTCTTGCCCTCTGCTTATTCCCCTTTCCAGATTTCTTTCATCCTCCTAGGATGTAAGGCTTTTCTGGTAAGTTGCTTTATTTTCATTCTCTCTCAATTCACTGATATTCCTTATAAGAAGGCAATTCAGTGTATGCTGATGTTTTCAAGAGGGAGTGGGTGGGGCACAGAAGCCCAGGCATGTCGTAGTGCTCACAATAGGTTTGCTATCCTATCCTCTATCATATACATCCATAAAAATGGGATAGGTAAGGGGGCACCTGGGTGGGTCAGTCAGTTAAGTGTCCAACTTCGGCTCAGGTCATGATCTCATGGTTCGTGGGTTCAAGCCCCACACGTCGGGCTCTGTGCTGACAGCTCAGAGCCTGGAACCTGCTTCAGATTGTGTGTCTCCCTCTCTCTCTGCTCCTCCCTCACTCATGGGCTGTCTCTCTCTCAAAAATAAATAAACATCAAAAAAAATTTAAAAAATTGGGATAGGTAAGGAAGAGAGGTGTTAAAGTAACTAGATTAGGCCCAAGACAAACTTCCTTATGCTAAACCCCATGTCAATAAACCAAAACATTTTTCTTAGCTCTCCCAGAAAAGGAAGACCTAAGTCAAATGATCAGCACTTGCCTCTTCAACCCATTACCTGACCTGGCTCCAAAACTTTCCTTTGCTCTTTATAAAGAAAGTTACCCTTTTTTAACCAAACAGCAAAGCCTTGTATAATTTCCTTGTTCCTGCTCACGTTGGTTTATAAAAATTTCTCGCCTGTATAGCTCTTAAGTGCTTCTTTCTCTCAGCTACATTGGATGCTGCCTGATTCATGAGTCATTGAATAAAAGCCCATAAAATCAGTATATTGTGGAAAAACTTTCTTTTAACAGAAGCAAGGACTTGGAAGTGTTGTAGGTGGAGTAGGGACAACCAAGGACATGGAAGTGAAATCAAGATGGTCCACAATGAGGGAATACTAGGTCACACTCCTTTTCTGTATTTTTCCAGTTAAGGAAAAATACATCATCTTACTGTATCACATATATTAAGGCTGAGTCTACTTACATTCAAGCAGAATATTGAGGCACTTATGCAGATGATTTAAACCAAAAAGAAAAAATTCTCCCTGTTTACTTGGATTTTCTAGATAGTGCAGGCAAACAGGTATTTTAGGTCATGAATTATGCAGAAAATATCTTCAATTCATCATTATATTTTTTCCCTGAGCTTTTCACAAATACCACTTGTGAGTGAAATGTAAAAGGAATAGAAATATGTGTCAGAGATTTAGATTTCTTTTAGATTTATGTCTTACTATTTGAGCTCTCACCTAATTTCCTCTGGAGATATCATGGTTTTTTATGGTTTTATACCCTGAACACATAGTCATTTGTTTATTTTTTTTGGTGTCTGATGTTTGTTGTACACTTTGGGAAACCCCTTTCACATTCAGGAAGATCACTGGTCACTTGTCAATCTAAAAAGAGACAATATTTACATTCTTTAATGTTTGTATTCTATACTTAAAGCTTTTTCTTTTACAGAAGTGTGCCTTAGTGATTAGATACAATGTCAGGGAAGTCTAGACCATTCTAGGTGTTATTCAGGTAATGGGTTTGGACAAATGTATAATGACATATATGCATCATTAAAATATCATAATTCATAATATCAAATGTATAATGACATATATGCATCATTAAAATATCATACAAAGATAAATTTTCACTGCCCTACAAATTCTCGATGCTCTGCCTATGTGTATATCCACCCCCTCCTCAGCTCCTGTCAATCACCAATCTTACTGTTAACTGTGTCTTCATGGTTTTGCTTTAATATGTATGAATCTTAGTTACATAATATGAAGTGAGAAAAAGTCCTAAAAATTACACACAAAATGATACTCATTTTAATAAAGTTGAAAACAATTAAAATAAGGAAAAATGGAATTTTAGGAGTACATATAAATGCAATACCCTTATATAAAAGGGAAGCTTGGGAATGAGGAATATGTGATTCAGGATGATAGCTACCTTTGGTAGGAATCTGGGGATTGGGCTATGTTGGTACCATAGAGTTGATATAGGTTAATGTCAAGGTCCTAGCTTTGGTTATGGGTGGTAGATTTATAGGTACTTATTGCCTTATTAAAACTAATCAACTAACTAGAAGTGGGGATAAAAGAACAACTTCTGGCATAACTTAAAAAGTTCTCTTAATAAAGACCTGAGAAGATTTTTCTCTCAGATTGTAAAATCTGAGCTTCTAAAATATTTGTGTTTTTGTTTTTTAAAAACAATATTAACTCAGGGCACCTGGGTGGCTCAGTCAGTTGAGCATCCGACTTCAGCTCCTGTCATTATCTCACATCTCATGGGTTCAAGCCCCAGGTAGGATTCTGTGCTGACAGCTTAGAGCCTGGAGCCTGCTTCAGATTCTATGTCTTCCTCTCTCTCTGCCTCTCCCCCACTCGTGCTCTGTCTCTCTTTCTCTCAAAAATAAATAAACATTAAAAATTTTTTAAAAATTCTGTCAACTCCAAGAATTGTCTGATTGCATGTTCTTTGTTTTGGCTCCTAGAAAGCTCAGAGTCAAATTTACAGGACACCCTTGGCAGTTGTACAGGAACTTATGGTATACGTTTTGGTGTCCAAGTTGTATCCTGATTTCATATTATTATTTTACATAGTTTCTCTTAGTTGTGATTTTTTTGTCTATTTAGAAAATACCATCTTGGGGGGTATATTTTTTATATGAGCTGCCATAAATCCCCCTTAGCTAGGCAGAGGATATAAATAAATGAAAGCGTGTTTCCCTGTTTTTGGACAGTATCCAGCATCTATTGCTTAAGAATGAGAGTGATATCTGATAATGAGTTGAGACATTATTCCAAGGTATTAGTGTTTATTGTGTTTTAGTTTGTTGGAAAGGAAGTGGTTATATTTGTTAGTATCCATCTGGGGGGAAATCTATTAAATACAGGTGTGTTTTTTTTTTTTAATTTTTTTTAACGTTTATTTATTTATTTATTTATTTATTTATTTATTTTTTTTTTTTAATTTTTTTTTTCAACGTTTTTTATTTATTTTTGGGACAGAGAGAGACAGAGCATGAACGGGGGAGGGGCAGAGAGAGAGGGAGACACAGAATCGGAAACAGGCTCCAGGCTCCGAGCCATCAGCCCAGAGCCTGACGCGGGGCTCGAACTCACAGACCGCGAGATCGTGACCTGGCTGAAGTCGGACGCTTAACCGACTGCGCCACCCAGGCGCCCCCGTTTATTTATTTTTGAGACAGAGAGAGAGACAGAACATGAACGGGGGAGGGGCGGAGAGAGAGGGAGACAGAGAATCGGAAGCAGGCTCCAGGCTCTGAGCGGTCAGCCCAGAGCCCGACGCAGGGCTTGAACTCACGGACCGCGAGATCGTGACCTGAGCTGAAGTCGGACACTTAAATGACTGAGCCACCCAGGCACCCCAATACAGGTTTTTTATAATAATTTTAAGTAGCTCTCTGGAATATCCATCATTCTGTGAAAGTCATCTCTTAGTTGTACTTAGTTATATAGGTTTTAAGTTAAGCAGAACAAATTAAACACTAACCTCAGAAAATGGTGTGAGACATTCAAGACTTGAGAAGTAGAATTGTCTCTTTCCAGGACTGGCATATGGTCATGGACAAAGCCAAGATTTAAGTTATAGGAATAAAGTTTCATTGAGTCTGGACTGCTGGTCCATTGAGAATAGACTCGACTACGTGTAGGAGAACATTTTCTACCCAGTCTCATCAGAGAACTGAATTGTCCAGGGTTGCTTTGTTTTAATGGTTCCCACCAAAAAGTTTTTTTTTTTTTTTTAATATATGAAATTTATTGTCAAATTGGTTTCCATACAACACCCAGTGCTCATCCCAAAAGGTGCCCTCCTCAATACCCATCACCCACCCTCCCCTCCCTCCCACTCCCCATCAACCCTCAGTTTGTGCTCATTTTTAACAGTCTCTTATGCTTTGGGTCTCTCCCACTCTAACCTCTTTTTTTTTTTTTTTCCTTCCCCTCCCCCATGGGTTTCTGTTAAGTTTCTCAGGATCCACATAAGAGTGAAAACATATGGTATCTGTCTTTCTCTGTATGGCATATTTCACTTAGCATCACACCCTCCAGTTCCATCCACGTTGCTACAAAAGGCCATATTTCATTCTTTCTCATTGCCACGTAGTATTCCATTGTGTATATAAACCACAATTTCTTTATCCATTCATCAGTTGATGGACATTTAGGCTCTTTCCATAATTTGGCTATTGTTGAGAGTGCTGCTATAAACATTGGGGTACAAGTGCCCCTATGCATCAGTACTCCTGTATCCCTTGGATAAATTCCTAGCAGTGCTATTGCTGGGTCATAGGGTAGGTCTATTTTTAATTTTCTGAGGAACCTCCCACCAAAAAGTTTTTTAACTGTCTTGACTCAGAGCCACTTTGTACAAAATTAAGAAAACTAACACCTCCTATTACACTATATTTAAAAAAGTGTTTTGGAGTAAGGTTGCTAATAGGCAATATTGTATTCACATTCTTTGAGAAATTTATAAGTTTTAGAAAAAATGATTTGTAAAAATTTGCTAATGATCAGTTATAATTTGTCCACTGAATATGGTATCTTCAAAATCATCAGTGAATAAAATTTTTCTCTTTGATATATCCTTATAACCTTATTTTCATTTGTAATAAAAGATTTTAGCTATTTCTTGAGTTTCTAAATCGTTTGGCATTAAACAACATTAATTGGAACGATAATTCTCAAAACAAGTAGAAGCATAGTTTTAGCTTTAAATAAACCATAGAGTTTTAGGAGATAATTTCCTTTAAGGTGTTTATATTAAGGAAAAAGTAAAAGCTTAGATGTCAATTTCTACTTCATTAGCATAATATATCAGAAACCCAGTGTAGAAAGAAGAAAACATTTCTCTAGATTCTAACATGTAAATTCCTGGCATTTCAAGACACAAGTGATAAAGATCGGTTGAGAACATGTTGCTAACTAGACTAAAATCTACAAGTAGTATCATGTATCTTTTTTATTTTATTTTTTTTAATTTTTTTAACGTTTATTTATTTTTGAGACAGAGAGAGACAGAGCATGAACGGGGGAAGGGCAGAGAGAGAGGGAGACACAGAATCCGAAGCAGGCTCCAGGCTCTGAGCCGTCAGCCCAGAGCCCGACGCGGGGCTCGAACTCACGGACCGCGAGATCGTGACCTGAGCTGAAGTCGGACGCTTAACCGACTGAGCCACCCAGGCGCCCCTCATGTATCTTTTTTAAAAAATGTTTTATTTATTAAAAAAATTTTTAAAATTTATTTTTGAGAGAGTGCAAGCTGGGGAGGGGCAGAGTGAGAGGGACAGAGGATCCGATGTGGGGTCTGTGCTGACAGCAGAGAGCCCAATTTGGGGTTGAACTCACAAACCCTGAGATCATGACCTGAGCCAAAGTTGAACGCTCAACTGACTGAGCCACCCAGGGACCCTTATAAGTAGTATCATTTGAAATATATTTAGTTTTGTTTCCACACATTGCCATAGATAGTACCACAAGTATTTTATTTTAAAATTTTCTCTTTTTAAAGTATTTTAAAATACTTTTTATGGGTGAGGCAATATGGCAGGTGTAGTAATGAATATAAAGATGAGTAAAATATAATTCTTGTTCTTAAAGAGAGCACAATTTAGTAATAGGGGTAAGACAAACATACACGGGTATATCACAAGGATATAGTGGCATAAAAGAAGTATAAGGTAGAAGGGTTTATCTCCAGTTTTGCTAATTATGAATAAGGTGGGCTGGATAAGGTGGGCTTATTCCTGGTTTGCTTGGGATAGTCCTAGTTTCTATCTATAACTGTATATAAGACACCACTCTAATCTCAAAGACATTCCAGCTTGTAAGAAAAATCCTATGGTTATTCTATTTATGGATACAGCCACATTAAAGACTGGCTTTGAAGATTGGATAGGATTTCAACAGATGGAGATATATACTATGGGGACCCTGGAGATGAACTGATTCATTCATATCTGGAAGGGTATAGACTTCAGGGAGAATGCCAAAGAAAGTGTTGCTTGGGCTGAGCGTTGAAAATGATTAGGCATTCATTTGTGGGCAATGTGAAGGAGGCAACATCAGGAAAAGCACAGAGATAGGAAATGCATGTCATATCTAGAGAAGTGCAAGTAATGGATATTAATAGGTAAGTAGTGAGAAATGAACCCGAGGAAGTGGTCAGAGGCCAGGCCTTGAAGGGTTTGCATACTTGCAGGGAACTGGGACTTCATCATGGAAGCAAGGAAGGTAGTGATGGTGAGTGTCATTAAAAACTTCAGTCCAGAGGGTCATACTGAAGTTCGCATCCAAAAATGTGGTGGCAACATAGAAGAGAGATTGGAAATGTATGAGTTTGGAGACATTAGGACCAATTAAAAGACCTTAACAACAGTCACAGTAAGAAAGGATTAAGGCTGAACCAAGATAATGACAATAGAAATCAAGCCATACATCAAAAGATAATATAGAAAATATATTTCCTAAGAGATTTCTCTTAGCTCTTGACCTGCATATAATTTTGCTTTTAAAATTAATTATATTTAAACAAACTTCAAACCTCAAAACATCAAGAACTGTATAAATTTAGTTTGAATTCATGAATTTAGAAAAATAAACCTCATTTTTGTTGACGATAATGGAATTCATTTTGCCATGCCAATAAATTTAAGAAACTGTATCATTCAATGTCTTGTTCTTCATTACCAGCATGGGAAAACATAATAAATTATGTTCCTAAATGCATCCCTCATTTAACAAACACCTGTTTATCTATACATGGAAAGTGAAGTTTAGAATTATAATAATATTTGTGTAATTTAGGATGGAAAACACCTAGATATTTTGGATGAAAACAGAAGTTTTGGGTTTGAACTGGTTAGATAGCATCAATTATCCCATTTATTTTGTGTACAGTCACAGCCTAAGAGTACAGGCTAATAAAATGGACCTTTAAATGAAACATGCTTTGATGGGAAAGGCCTTGGGATCTTGTCTATTTCTTATGTCTTCTACCTGATAAATAGCTTCATATAGCACATGGGTAGAAGAAAGAATAAAACTGCATTTTCTTAACTACTCAGAGGCCATAAAAGTTTTGATATGTTCTTTTGGTTGATCCTAAAGCTGTAATACCCTTCGAGCTCTGGATGACTCATAAAAGTTCACTATAACCTTAGATTTGTACTTTCTTGATCTGCCTTTAACCAAATGGCTTGATTGCCTTTTAAATTGCTTCTTCATGACTACACTACAACTAAGCAGCCATTTGCTCTTTGTAGGATCTCAAAGAAAAAAGCTATATTGATATACGCAACACATGAATTGCGGAATCAAAGCAATTACTGAATAATTGAAGATAATAAAGATTCTTACTGAAATATCTGGATATTTAAAGAAAGAGAAGCCCTTTTCTGCTGACATGAATTATCTGAATGATTCTTGTTAGTCTTTAAATTTTGTTGGTGTGCCTAGACACAACATAATGCTCACTCAATGGTTTACTTTAATCTTGTTTCCAAATCTCATTCATTGCTTTCTGACCATCTTAACTTCCTCATGGGACATAGGTTGTTATAAGCCTAAGATGCTGTGACTTTCCTCACCAATCTTAGGTTTTGACAATGTTTATTGAATTCTTTTTAACCTAAACCTGATTTTAATCTTATTCAACTGCCCCAGGACTTAATTTTTCATGCAGTCACTTCATTTAAGCAATATAAATTTAATTGAAAAAAGCCTCACCTAAAGGGGGGAAAAAAGCACAGAAAGTATAATAATATATACTCTTTACTGAGTATGTTTTATATGCAGGGCTTTTTACATGAGTTATCCAAAGTTATCTTTATAGCAAGATAGGTACCACTATTACCATTTTATGTTGAGAGAGCAAAGACTCTTTCAACAGAGACTGAACCTATGACCTAGCTTGTTTTGACACTCTGCACTCCCATACACTAGACTGTACCCCAGGCAGACTTTGGAATCTATGAGAGGTGATGAAGGCTGGTTTAAAAATGTAGCTCGTGCAGTTTGTCTTATACAATCATTTTCTTGAGAAGCTTCCGTTCTGTTAATCATTCACTTATTCCAATGTATCATCAAAAGATACATAATAAACGTTCAGTTCTGCAATGGCAAATATGGAAGGATTGTCATTTGACCCTCTCATATACCACACATAGAATTTTGTGGGATGGCTCTTGAAGTGTTTGTCTAGCAGGTTGGCCATGCAAAAGAACACTGGCTCTTATTATTTCAAAAATGGAAATAAATAGGAAGAACCACAGGTTTCTCTAACCATTCTTTTCTCCCTTCTTATAATGGGGTCTCTTAAGTGTTTTTTGGGCTCTTAGTAGGAGTCTAATACCTTGCCCCAAATTGCCCTATCAATAACCAACACACTGTGGAAATCTTGGAGATAATTTAAAAAATCAAATTCAGTCAGAAGCTCATTATATAACATTTTTCCTCTCTTGTGTCTCAGAGTAGATTAATTATCAATTCAGCACTGAAAAAGATACCAGAAACTTGCCTTAATAAATATTCTGGTCCTGTTTACTTGACAGTAGATACATGAGCATTTTGGAAAAGACTTAACTGATGTACAGGACCATGAGGTATTAGTTTTTTAATGGGAGAGTTAGCACCAATACTGAAAAACATGACCAGAATCTTGACTTTAAAAAATATTGATTTTGGTCAGATTGAAGAGAGTTGATTAGACCATGACTACTTGTCAGTATCATAACTCAGGTTTGCACTAACCCTTATTTTTTAACGATTGCTGAGTGGATTAACATTACAGAAGTGGAAAAAATTGAGGTGTAAATAACACAGTGGAGTTTGGAAGGAATTTGTCTTGATACATACAAATATGTGGACTTAATATTTCTTTAACCTTATCCTACATATAGTTCCAAGATCCATTTCAAATATTAGTTGTTGCCTGGGTGTTTGCTCTATAAAATGATAAATGTGAGTCAAATTAGCTCATTATTGCTTTCATTTTCTCCAGGCAGAGCAGCTCTTGACTGTTTATAGTTTTGAAAGTTAAATATAGTTTTTATATCCCACCACAAAACCTACTCATTTTTTAGCATGATCCTACAGGATTGTTTTTATCTAATTGGAAAATTTTAGACTAGGAAGACTTCTTTGTAACTTATATAAACTTGTAACTTATGTAAGTTAGAAGTCTTTGTAACCCGTGTAAGAATAAAGGACGCAAAGAGCTGAAGATATTTGAAGATGGTCATGGAAGGTAAAGAGACTGGAGTTAGCATTATTAAAAAGGAAACTGTCATTACTGTGGCCAGGAACACAGGCTTAACTATGGAGAGCCAAAATAATCACTTACAGTTTTCATCGTGTATGTTTTATGTTGAATTGCTCCTTAGTTTAAGAGTAGATATCAAATAATAATAATAATGATAATAATAATAATAATAATAATAATAATAATAATAATAAAAATATTCACAGTGGGTTCTGTTTCAGACACCAAAGAATGATGATTATGATAATAATAATAATGATAATGATAATAATAATAAAATGGTAAATACTGTGTGTTCTTTGCCAGGCATATTTCTTTTTATTTTACATTAAAAATTTTTAATTCCAGTATACTTAACATACAGTTTTGTATTAGTTTCAGGTGGACAATATAGTGATTCAACAATTCTATACATTACTCAGTGCTCATTGACATAAATGTACTCTTTAATCCCTTTCATCTATTTCATCCACCCCCTACCCACCTCCCCTTTGGTAACCATCCGATTGTTCTCTATAGTCAAGAGTCTGTTTTTTGTTTTTCTCTCTCTTTTTTCCCCTTTGTTCATTTTATTTCTTAAATTCCACATATGAGTGAAATAATATTGTTTTTGTCTTTCTCTAACTTATTTTGCTTAGCGTTATGCTTTCTAGATCCATCCATGTTGTTGCAAGTGACAACATATATATATATATACACACACACACACACACATATACATATATATAGATAGATACACACACACACACATATATATATATATATATATATATATATATATATATATATGGCACCTCTTCTTTATCCATTCATCTTTTTATGGATACTTGGGTTGCTTCCATAGTTTGGCTGTTGTAAATAATGCTGCAATAAACATAGGGGTACATATATATCCTCGAATTAGTGTTTTCATTCTATGGGTAAATACCCAGTAGTGCAATTACTGGATCATAGGGTGGTTCTATTTTTTAATTTTTTGAGGAACATACATACTGTTTTCTGCAGTGGCTGTATCAGTTTGCATTCCTACCAACATTGCAAAGTGTTCTTTTTCCTCCACATCCTCACCGACACTTGTTTCTTGTGTTTTTTATTTTAGCCATTCTGACAGATAAGAGATAATATCTCATTATCCTTTTGATTTGCACTTTCCTGATGATGAGTGATGTTGAGCATCTTTTCATGTGTCTGTTGGCTATCTGTATGTCTTCTTTGGAGAAATGTCTTTTCATGTCTTCTGCTCATTTTGAATTGGATTCTTTGTTTTTGTTGTTGTTGTTGAGTTGTATAAGTTCTTTATATATATTTTGGATACTAACCCTTTATCAGCTGTGTCATTTGCAAATACCTTTTTCCATTCATTAAATTGTCTTTTAGTTTTCTTTGTTGTTTTCTTCACTGTGCAAAGGATTTTTATTTTGATACAGTCCCAATAGTTTATTTTTGCTTTTGTTTCTTTTGCCTCAGGAGATCTATCTAGAAAGATGTTGCTGCAGCCAATGTCAGAGATATTTTTGCCTGCGTTCTCTTTTAGGATTTTTATGGTTTCGGGTCTTACATTTAGGTCCTTAATCCACTGTGAGTTTATTTTTGTGTATAGTATATGAAAGTGGTCCAGTTTCATTCATTTGTGTGTAGCTGTCCAGTTTTCCCAACACCATTTGCTGAAAAGACTGTCTTTTTTCCGTAGGATATTCTTTCCTGCTTTGTCAAAGATAAACTAACCATATAATTGTGGGTTTATTTATGGGCTTTCTATTCTGTTCTATTGGTCTATGTGTCTAATTTTGTGCCAGTACCATACTATTTTGATTACTACCACTTTGTAATATAACTTGACGTCTAGAATTGTGATGCTTCCAGTTTTATTTTTCTTTTTTAATATTGCTTTTTTTTGGCTATTCAGGATCTTTTGTGGGTCCATACAAGTTTTAGGATTGTTTGTTCTAGCTATGTGAAAAATACTGTTGGTATTTTGATAGGAATTGCATTAAATCTGTAGATTACTTTGCGTAGAATAGACATTTTGACAGTATTCTTTCAACCCATGAACATGGTATGTCTTTCTGTAATTTTGTGTCATCTTCAATTTCTTTCATCAGTGTTTTATAGTTTTGAGTACAGGTCCTTCACCTCTTTGGTTAAGTTTATTCTTAGGTATTTTATTATTTTTGGTTCATTTGGAGTTGTTTTCTTAATTTCTCTTTCTCCTGCATCACTGCTAGTGATGAGAAATGCAGTGGATTTCTATACATTAATTTTGTATCTTGAAAATTTACTTAATTCATTTGTCAGTTCTAGTAGTTTTTTGGTGGAATCCTTAAAGTTTTCTCTCCATAGTATCATGTCATGTGCAAATAGTAAAAGTTTTACTTCTTCGTTATCAATCTGGATGCCCTTTATTTCTTTTTGTTGTCTGATAGCTATGGCTAGGACTTCCACTACTATATTGACTAAAAGTGGTGAGAGTAGATATCCCCACCTTGTTCCTGACAATAGAGGAAAAGTTCTCAATTTTTCCCCATTTAGGATGATATTAGCTGTGTATATGGCCTTTTGTATATGGCTTCTATTGTGTTGAGGTGTGTTCTTTCTAATCCTATTTTTTTGAAGGTTTTTGTTATGAATGGGTGTTGTACTTTGTCAAATGCTATTTCTGTATTGAAATGTTCCATTGAAATGATCATGTGTTTTTTATCCTTTCTCTTTGATGTGATATATCATGTTGATTGATTTGGGAATATTGAGCCACTCTTTCATTTTAGGAATAAATCCCACTTGATTAGGATTAATAACTTTGAAAATATATTGTAGAATTTGGTTTGCCGATATTTTGTTGAGGATTTTGCATCTATGTTCATCAGGGATATTAGCCTTTTCTTGTGGTGTCTTTATCTGGTTTTGTTATCAGGGCAATACTGGCCTCATAGAATGAATTTGGAAGTTTTACTTCCTTTTTTATTTTTTAAAATAGTTTGAGCAGAATAGGTATTAACTCTTTAAATGTTTGGTAGAATTCACCTGTGAATCCATCTGGTGCTGGACTTTTGTTTGTTGGGAGTTTTTTGATTACTGGTTCGATTCATTGCTGGTAATTAATCTGTTCAAAATTTCTATTTCTTTAGTTTTGGTAGGTTTCATTTTCTAGGAATTTATCCATTTCTTATAGGTTGGAATTGTTGGAAAATAATTTTTCATAGTATTTTCTTATAATCCTTTGTATTTCTGTGGTGTCAGTTGTTACTTCTCCTCTTTCACTTATGATTTTGTTTGAGTCCTCTTGCTCACTGTCTCTTTTTTATGAGTCTGGCTAAAGATATATCAATTTTATGGATTTTTTCAAAGAACTAGCTCCTGGTTTCATTGATTTGTTCTATTGGTTTTTTAAAAAACCAAAGTCACTGTTTCCTTATTGATTTTCTGTTTATTTGCTTACTTATTATTTTATTTTTATTTTCACTTTCATTTTTGAGAGAGAGAGAGAGAGAGAGAGAGAGAGAGAATGAATGGCAGGGTGTGCGGTGGGCAGAGGGAGAAAGAGAGAATCTTTTTTTTTTTTTAAGATTTTATTTTATTTTATTTTTTAGTTTTTTTCTTTTTATTTTCAATATATGAAATTTATTGTCAAATTGGTTTCCATACAACACCCAGTGCTCATCCCAAAAGGTGCCCTCCTCAATACCCATCACCCACCCTTCCCTCCCTCCCACCCCCCATCAGCCCTCAGTTTGTTCTCAGTTTTTAAGAGTCTCTTATGCTTTGGCTCTCTCCCACTCTAACCTTTTTTTTTTTTTTTTCCTTCCCCTCCCCCATGGGTTTCTGTTAAGTTTCTCAGGATCCACATAAGAGTGAAAACATATGGTATCTTTCTTTCTCTGTATGGCTTATTTCGCTTAGCATCACACTCTCTAGTTCCATCCACATTGCTACAAAGGGCCATATTTCGTTCGAGAAAGACAGAATCTTAAGCAGGCTCCATGTTGAGTGTGGAGCCCGATGTGGGGCTTGATCCCACAAACTGGGATCATGACTTGAGATGAAATCAAGAGTCGGATGCTCAGTTGACTGAGCCACCCAGGAACCCATGATTTTCTGTTTAGATGATCTGTCCATTGATGTTACTGGGGCATTAAAGTCCCCTACTATTATTGTATTAGTATAAGTCACTTCTTTGATGTTTGTTATCAGCCCTTTTATGTATTTGGATGCTCCCATATTGGATGCACAAATATTTACAAGTGTTATATACTCTTGTTGGATTGTGTCCTTTATTATTATGTAGTGTCCTTCTTTGTCTCTTTTATAGTTTTTATTTTAAAGCCTATTTTGTTTGACATAAGTATTGCTTCTCTGGCTTTCTTTTGACATCCATTTGCATGATAAATATGTCTCCATTCCCGTACTTTCAATCTGTATGTTTCTTTAGATGTGAGGTGAGTCTTTTGTAGGCAGCATATAGAGGGTCTTGTTTTTTATCCATTCCATCACCCTATGTCTTTTGATTGGAGCATTTAGTACACTTACATTCAAGGTAATTATTGATAAGTATCTATTTGTTGCCATTTTGTTGCTTGTTTTGTGGTGTGTTTTGTTGTTCTTCTCTGATCCTTTCTTCTCTATCTCTCTCTCATGGTTTGAGGACTTTCTTTAGTGATATATTAGGATTCCTTTCTCTATTTTTTGCATATGTATTACTGGCTTTTGATTTATAGTTACTATTAGGTTTGTATTTAACATCTGCATATAGCAGTCTATATTGACTTCTCGAGTTTAAGATAGTTAACTTAAGATACTTGTTTAAGTTTGAACCCATTCTTTACTCCTCTCCACCCCACATTTTAGGGATATGCTGTTATGCTTTACATCCTTTTATTTTGTGAGTCTCTTGACTGATATTTACAGTTATACTTAATTTTATTTCTTTTGTGCTTCCTATTTTTCTTACTTTTACTTATGATCTCTCCTTCCACCCACAGTCCCTTTTAACATTTTATGGCTGGTTTAGTGGTCATGGACTCCTTTAGCTTTTGTTTGTCTGGGAAACTCTTTATCTCTCCTATTCTGAATGATAGCCTTGCTGGATAGAGTATTCTTGGCTGCTAGTTTTTCCCTTTTAGCACTTTGAATATATAATGCCACTCCCTTCTGGCCTGCAAAGTTTCTTCTGAGAAGTCTGCTAATAGCCTTATGGAGATTTCCCCTGTATGTAACTGTCTTCTTTTTTACTGCTGCTTTTAAAATTCTCTCTTTATCACAATTTTTTTGCCATTTTAATTACTAAGTGTCTCAGTGTGGACCTACTTGGGTTGATTTTGTTGGATGCTCTCTGTACCTCCTGGATCTGGATATCTGTTTCCTCCTTTAGATTAGGAAAGTTTTCAGTTATTATTTCTACATATAAATTTTCTACTCCCTTTTCTCTCTCTTCTCCTTCTGGGATCCCTATAATGTGAATGTTATTATGCTTGTTGGACTTGCTGAGTTCCCTATTTTCATTTGGTATATATATTTTTTTCTTTCACCTGTTCAGAACAGCTCGATTACTTTCCATTACTCTGTCCTTCAGGTTGCTAATTCATTCCTCTGCTTCCTCTGGCAGAGATTTATTCCATCTGGTATATTTTTAATTTCATTTATTGTGTTCTTCATCTCTAATTGGTTCTTTTTTTATGTTTTTTAATCTCTGATAAGAGTCTTGCTGATTTCTTCCACTCTTTTCTCAAGTTCATTGAGTATCTTTATGAGCATTACTTTAAATTCTCTATCAGGTATACTACTTATCTCCATTTCACTTAGGTCTCT
Organism: Panthera pardus; assembly: GCF_024362965.1. NCBI lineage: Eukaryota > Metazoa > Chordata > Mammalia > Carnivora > Felidae > Panthera > Panthera pardus. The sequence goes on along the minus strand of NW_026526810.1, from coordinate 80,064,156 downwards.
TGCTGTGGTTTTGTCCTGTACTTTCATTTGGGACATATTATTTTGTCTACTCATTTTGTCTAACTTTTTGTGTCTGTTTCTCTGTTTTAGGAAAGTTTGCTATGTCTCCTGCTCTCGAAACTAACGGCCTTATGAAGAAGAGGTCCTATAGTGCCCTGAAGTACAATGTCCCCTGTTCCACCAGAACTTGGCCTTTAGGAATGCTCTCTATGTGTGTTGTGTGCACCCTTCTTTTGTATCTTGGCCACTTTTTCCTTCAGTCCAGTCATCTGCGCTGCCTCTCTGCCTGTTGTGGGCAGTAGCAGTGTTTTGTCTGTGTGGTGTTAGTGGACCCGTCTGGGGTTGCCTTGGTCTGGAGTTGAGTCAGACTGGGCATTTGCCAGAGACGTAGTAGCATGAAGCTGCCAGGCATGTTGCTTGTGTTGTCCACTGAGAAGTTTTCATTGATGGGCAAGGCTTGTATTCAGATAAACTGTTTGTGCCCATTTCACTGCTAGGGCTGCCATTTGATTGTTGTGTGTGGTTATCTTCCCCATACCCCAGGGAATGGGTCATTTGGAGTGGTTCTGGTGCCTGTTGGAGCTGGTTGCACACTGCCAGGCTTGTGGCACCACTTTGAATGGGGTCTGGCCAAGGGCATATTGGAAGGAACATGCTGCTGCTGGGACCAGCTGATTTTAGCACAGTGCATGCCACAACACTGGGGTCAGCCTGAACAAATCTGCAAAGCCTACATGAGTGTGATGCACAATTTTAACAAGGTATTTTGTTAAATATCTTGTGAATGATGGTACTGAACTGGTTCCTGCAGATGAACTAGTGTTTATTCTGGTGGTGGGGGTTGGGGGTGGGAGGGAGATCATACTTGCCAACTCCTTTGTTCCTGGATGGGTCTTCCTGTGATTCTTGCCTCTCTGGGACATGTTCTGAAAAGAATAAACTACTCTCCCTTTCATGTGTTTTCCAAGTGCTGCTTCTACACTGTATCTGTGAAGCTGTTTTTTTGTGCTATCTCTTTAAGGATGGGGACTCAGTTTCCTCTTGCCCTCCAGGCGTTCCCAGAGCTGAGCCCTCTTGATTTTCAAAATTACAGGTTTTAAGCACTGCTGGTTATAAGAACTCATGAAATTTAGCTCCTTTTGCTTTTAAAGCCAAATGTTATGAGTATTCATGTTCCTTGTGTGGGCTCCCCAGTGTGATAGCTCTTTGACCCCTTCTCTTTGTCTGTGGCTTCTTCCCACCTGCCCCCCCTCCCCCATGGCCTTGATCTGTTTAGCTTTCCACCACATCTCAGCCCTTCTTACCCTCTTCAATGTGGCCTCTTCTCTACATTTAATCGTGTGTGGGAACTAAGTTTAAGAATTCTGTACACTTGCACCGGTGGGTTAACAAGGCTTAGGGTGGAAAGCTACCACAGGGTAAAAGCGCCTAATCTTAGTCATAAGGTAAAACAAGGTTTAGGGCGGAAAGCTGTCTCCACAGGATGAAAGTGTCCAAGACAGTTAGAGGTGAAATGCCACTACGGGGCGAAAGCACCCAAGGTTAGCTAGTGAAAAGGGTGCTTTGTTTAGCCTTTGAGGCAGCATGCTCCAACAATCTTACACTTTGGAGATAACAGCTACTTGGCTGTAATTGCCCACAGAGAAACACTGTCCATCTGGCGTCTGGGGCCAATATATCATTGTGGTTTAATCTCAGCTTCTAATGCCACTTGCCCCCTAAACCCTTTGCTTCATACACACACACAAATTAATGGTCACTGTCTCATTGTTTTCTTCTGCATGTTTGCCATGTATGGAAAACCTTGAGAGCTCAATAAAAACAGAGACAAAACCCCTGTTTGGGGCTCTTGTCTCCTCCCGGACATTAGCTTCTCTTGTATTTAATTCTGTATCTGTTCTCTAGCTGGACAAGAGAGAAGTCCAGACTCAAAGTCTGTGATAGTTGTGGAGTTTGTTCTGCCAGTCTTTGGACAATTTTTTGGGTTATTTATGCTGATGTGAGTGTTATCTATTTGTATCTATGAGACAAGGTGAGCTAAGGGTCCTCTTACTCCACCATCTTCTCAGCCTCCTGCCAAATATATTTCTAAGCCCTTTGCTAATATTACCTATTAGGTAGGAACCATTATCATCCCAACTTCACAGGTGAATATATATAAGGCATAGAAAAGCTAAGTAAATTATCAAAGAGCACAAAAATTAGTTGATTCACCATCAAAATTCAGGCTTTTGAGTCTACAATTTGTATTTGTAACCTGTAAGTGTTAACTGTGAAGAAGACCAGTTTTCATGTTAGTTTCTCTCCTCAGTGCACCTTATGTAGAGGTGACCCCGTTAATAGCTTCCTACGGTTTCTGTTTCAAGTTTTGACTTTTATGTTTACTACCATGTCCTTTTCTGCTTGCTTACCAGCTTGCCTCCTTTTTCTGTTTGCCAAGCATCAGGGAGAACGTGTGGGTTTTTCTGGTCCCAGGAGGGAGTGTGATCCGACTCCAGCAGACTTCATAGTACATTGCAGCATACTAGCATCTTTATGGGCAAGTTCATGGGCTCCTCCCCTCATGAATAGCAATGTGACCTTCCTGTCTGAATCAAGGATGTATGTATGATCCTAGATAATCCTGTTTATTTTTTTAAATTGAAGTATAAGTGACATATAACATTATATTAGTTTCAGTGTGCAACATAATGATTTGATATTTGCATACACCATAAAATGATCACCACATTAAGTTTAGTTACCATCTGTCACCATGCAAAGTTACAATTTTTTTCCTTGTGATGAGAACTTTTAATATTTATTCTCTTGGCAACTTTCAAGTATGCACTACAGTACTATTGACTATAGTCACTGTGTTGTATATTACATATCCATGGCTTATTTATATTATAACTGGAAGTTTGTGACTTTTGACTCCCTTCACCCATTTTGCTCACCTCCCTTAACCCCACTCACCTCTAGTAACCACCATTCTGTTCTCTGTATCTGTGAATTTTTTGGCTTTATTTTGTTTGCTCATTTGTTTTATTTTTGATTCCACATATAAATGAAATGATATAGAATTGTCTTTCTCTGACTTATTTCACCTTGCTTAATGTCCTCAAGGTTCATCCATGTTGTAGCAAATGGCAGGAATCCCTTCTTTTTTTTATGGGTGAATACTATTCTATTGTGTATACACAGAACATTTCCTTTATCCATTCATCCATTGATGGATGTTTAGCTTTCATAACTTGGCAATTGTAAATTATGCAATGAACATAGCAGTGTACATATCATTTTAAATTAGTGTCTTCATTTTCTTTGGATAAATACTTAGTACTGGCATTGCTGTATCACATAGTAGTTCCATTTTTAAATTTTTGAGGGAACTCCATACTCTTTTCCATAATGGCTGCACTAATTTACATGCCACCAATAGTGCATAAGGGTCTTCCTTTCTCCACAGCTTTGCCAAGACTTGTTATTTCTTATCTTTTTGGTATTAGCCATGATAACAGGTGTGAGGTGGTACATCATTGTGATTTTGATTTGCATTTCTTTGATGTTTAGCGATTTTGATCATCTTCTCATGTACCTGTTAGTCATCTTTATGTGTTCTTTGGAAAAATGTCTATTCAAATCCTTTACCTAATTTTTAATTGTGTTCTTTGTGTTTTTTTGCTATTGAGTAATATGAGTTCTTTGTGTATTTTGAATATTAACCCCTTGTTGGGTATATGACTTATAAATATTTCTCCCATTTAGTAGGTTCTTTTAATTTTGTTGATGGCTTCCTTTGCTGTGTAGTTTGATATAGTCCTATTTGCTTATTTTTACATTTGCTGCCTTTGCTTATTGGAGTCAGATCCAAAAAAAAAAATCATTGCCAAGACTGATGTCAGGGGAGCTTATTGTCTGTTTTCTGCAAGAGGTTTTATGGTTTCAGGTCTTATATTCAAGTCTTCAATCCATTTTGAGTTAATTTTGTGTATGGTGTAAAACAGTAGTCTAACTTCTTTTCTCTTTTCTTTTCTTTCTTTCCCTTTTTTTTTTTTTTTTTTTTTTGCATGTGACTGTCCAATCTTCCCAGCACCAGTTATTGAAGAGTCTCTTTTTTCCCCATTTTCCTCCTTTATTGTAAATTAGTTGAGCAGAGAATCATGGATTTATTTTGGAAACTCTATTTTGTTCCATTGATCTATGTATTTATGTTTATACCAATACCAAACTATTTTGATTACTGTGCATTTTTAGTATAGTTTGCAATCAGGGAGCATATGTCTCCAGCTTTGTTTTTATTTCTTAAAATTGCTTTGGCTCTTTGGAGTCTTTTGTGGTTCCATACAAATTTTAGGATTGTTTCTTCCAGTTCTGTGAAAAATGTCATTGGAATTTTGATGGGGATTGTATTGACTCTATAGATTGCTTTGAGTAGTATGAACATTTTAACAGTATTAATACTTCCAATCTATGAGAATGGGATATCTTTCCATTTATTTGTTTCATCTTCAATTTCATCAATATCTTATAGTTTTCAGTGTATAGATCTTTCATCTTCCTGATTAAATTTATTCCTAAGTGTTTTATTATTTTTCATATAATTGTAATGGGATCATTAAAATTTTTTTTCTTTCTAATACTTTGTAGTTAGTGTATAGAAACTTAACAAATTTTGGCTGGTTGGCTCAGTTGGTTAAGCATCTGATTTTAGCTCAGGTCATGATCTCGTGCTTTGTGCGTTCAAGCCCCACATAGGGCTCTGTGCTGACAGCTCAGAGCCTGGAGCCTGCTCCAGATTCTGTGTCTCCCTGTCTTTCTACCCCTCCCCTGCTCGCATTCTGTCTCCCTCTCTCTCAAAACTAAGAAAGAAAGAAAGAAACTCAACAAAATTTTATATATTGATTTCAAACCCTACAACTTTGTGGAATTTATTTATTCTAACAGACTTTCGGTGGAATCTGTGTGGTTTTCTATATATAAAATCATGTTGTCTCCAAATAGTGACAGTTTTACTTTTTCCTGTCCAAATGGTATGCCTTTTATTTCTTTTTCTTGACTAATTTCTTTGGCTAGGACTTAATACCATGTTAAATTTCTCTGGCTAGGATTTCTAATACTATACTGAATACTATGGGGAGAGTGGGTGTCCTTGTCTGCTTCCTGTTCTTAGAAAGAAAGATTTCAGCTTTTCACTATTGGGTATGATGAAAACTGTGGACTTGTCATATTTGGTCTTCATTACATTGAGGTACAGTCCGTCTATATTCACTTTGTTTAGAGTTTTTATAACTGGCCATTGAATTTTGTCAAATGCTGTTCCTGAATCTATGGATGTAATTATATGATTTTTTTAAAAAAAATTTTTAACGTTTATTTTATTTTTGAGACAGAGAGAGACAGAGCATAAACAGGGGAGGGGCAGAGAGAGAGGGAGACACAGAATCTGAAACAGGCTCCAGGCTCTGAGCTGTCAGCACAGAGCCCGACATTGGGCTCGAACTCAGGGACCATGAGATCATGACCTGAGCCGAAGTCCGACGCTTAACCGACCAAGCCACCCAGGCACCCCTGATTTTTATCTTTCATTTTGTTAATGTGGTGTATCATGTCGATTGATCTGTGAGTGTTGACCCATCCTTGGATCTCTAGAATAAATTTCACTGGATTGTGAAATCTAATCCTTTCAGTGCAACATTGAATTCAGTTTGCAAATATTTTATTGAAGAGTTTGCTTCTATGTTCATCAGAGTTATTGGCCTGTAATTTTCTGCTTCTTCCTCTTTTTTTCTCCTTCCTTCCTCCTTTCCTTCCCATTCTCCTCCCCCTCCCCTCTCTTCCCCCTCCCCTCTCCCCTCCCCTCCCCTCCCCTCTCCTCTCCTCTCGTCTCCTCCTCTACTCTCCTCTGTTCTGTAGTGCCCTTCTCTGGTTTTGGTATCAGGGTGATGCTGCACTTGTAATGAGTCTGGAAGCATTCCATTGTCTTCTATTTCTTGGAAGAATTTGAGAAGGATAGGCATTAAATCTTTGAATCCTTGGTAGAATTCACCACTGAATTCATCTAGTCCTGAGCTTTTATTTGTTGAGAATTTTTTGATTATTGATTTGATTGCCTTAGCAGTAGTCAGTCTATTCAGATTAAAAAATTTTTTTTTCCTGATTCAGTGTTGGGAGATCATATGTTTCTAGAAATTTATGCATGTCTTCTAGATTATCTGATTTATTGGTATATAATTGTTCATAGTAATCTCCTATAATAATTTGTATTTTTGTGGTATCAGTTGTAACTTCTCTTTTAAATCTGATTTTATTTATTTGAGGCTTCTCTCTTTTTTCTTGGTTGTGTTTACCTTTTTGAAGAACCAGGTTTTAATTTTATTGATCTTTTCTATTGTCTTTTAGTCTCTATTTCATTTATTCCCACTCTGATCTTTATTACTTTCTTTTTTCTACTAGCTTTGGGCTTTGTTCTTTTTTTCTAGATTTTTAGGTATAAAGTTAGATTGTTTATTTGAGATTTTTCTTGTTTCTTGAGGTAGGCCTCTGTTGCTTTGAACTTCTCTATTAGAACTGCTTTTGGTGTGTCCCATGGATTTTAATATGTTAGATTTCAATTTTTGTTTGTTTCCAGGTATTTAAAATTTTTTCCTTTGATTTTTTTGAGAACCATTGGTTGTAGCATATTGTTTAACCTACACATTTTTTTTCTAGTTTTCTTATAGTTGAGTTTTGGTGTCATACCACTATGGTTAGAAAAGATGATTGGTCTGACTTCAATCTTTAATTTATTGAAACATGTTCCATGGAGAATGTTCCATGTACACTTGGAATACAAATGTGTATTCTGTAGCATTAGATGGAATGTTCTGAATATATCTATTAAGTTTATCTGGTGTAATGTGTCATTTAAGACTAATGTTTTCTTATTGACTTTCTGTCTGGATGACCTTTCTATTGATGCAAGTAGAGTGTTAAAGTCCCCTATTCTTATTATACTGCTTTCAGTTTCTCCTTTTAGGTCTGTTAATACTCGTTTTATATATTTTGATGCTATGTTGGGTGCATATATATTTATAAATGTTACATCTTCTTGTAGCATTGGTTTATCTTTATGTAATACTGTTCTTTCTCTTTTATTGCAGTCTTTGTTTTAAAGCCTATTTTGTCTTATATAAGTATAGCTACCCTAATTTTCTTTTCATTTCCATTTGCATGGAAAGCTTTTTCCATCCCTTCACTTTCACTCTGGGTGTGTTCTTACATTTGAAGTGAGTTTCTTGTAGGCAGCATGTAGACAAGTCTTGTTGTTTTTTTGTTTGTTGTTGTTTTGTTTTAAGTCCATTTAACTATCCTATGTCTTTTGATTGGAGAATTTAGTCCATTTACAGTTAAAGTAATTATTGATAGTTATATAGTTACTAGCATTTTGTTATATATTTTCTGGCTGTTTTTTGCAGTTCCTCCTGTTTCTTTCTTCTTTTTTTTGCTCTCTTCCCTTGTGGTTTGATGACTTTGTTTACTTTTTCAAATTCCTTTCTCATTTTCTTTTCTGAATCTACTGTAGGTTTTTGCTTTGTGCTTACCATGAGGCTCACATTTAGCATCCTACATATACAATACATATACCAGTGATATTTTTACTTTTTATGTTTATCACTTTTACCAGTGATATTTTTACTTTTTATGTTTTCTTGTTATCAATTAGTGTTATTTCTTTTCAGCTTAAGGAAGTTTAACATTTCCTGTAAGGTTGGTTTAGTGGTGATGAACTTCTTTAGCTTTTGCTTGTCTGGGAAACTCTTTATCTCCCCTTCAATTCTGAATTATAACCTTACTAGGAAGAATATTCGTGTTTGGAATGTTTTTCCTTTCATTGTTATAAATATATCATGTAACACCCTTGTTACTTGCAAAATATTGCTGAAAAATTAGCTGCCAGTTTTATGGGGTTTCTTTATATATAACACATTGTTTTTTACTTGCTGCTTTTAATAGTCTTTCTTTTTGTTCAATTTTGACATTTTAAATTATAATGTGTCTTGGTGTGGATCTCTTTGAGTTCATCTTATTTGGAATTCTCTGGAATTGGACTTGGGTGTCTGTGTTCTTCTCCAGGTTAGGTACGTTTTCATCCATTATTTCTTCAAATAAGTTTTTGACCCCTTTTCTCTTCCTTCTCCTTCTGGGAGCCCTATGATGTGAATGTTAGTATGCTTGATATTTCCCACTGGTCCTTTAAGCTATCTTCATTTTTTAAAATTCTTTTCTTTTTGTTGCTCTGTTTGGGTGAGTTCCGTGGGCCCTGTCTTCCAGATTACCAATCTATTCTGCTTCATCCAATCTGCTCTTGAAGCCCTCTACTGTATTTTTTAGTTCAGTTATTTTATTCTTCAGTTTTGTGACTTCTGTTTGGTACTTTCTTATATATTGCATCTCTTTGTTGATATTTTTAATGTATTAATCTAGTTTATTTTTTTAACTTTATTTTTTATTTTATTTTAAGAGAGAGATAGTAAGCAAGTAGGGGAAGGGCAGAGAGAGAGGGAGACAGAATCTCAAGCAGGGTCTGCACTATCAGTGCAGAGCCTCGTGTGGGTCACAAACCCATGAACTGTGAAATTATGACCTGAGCTGAAATTAAAAGTCAGATGCTCAACCAACTGAGCCACCCAAGTGCCCCCTCATCTATTCTTTTTCCAAATTCAGTGAGCATCTCTATGACTATTACTTTGAACTCTATGAGGTATATTACTTATCTCTTTTTCATTAAGATTTTTCCTGAGATTTTATCTTGCTTATTTATTTGAAACATATTCCTCTATTTCCTCACAATGATTAACTTCTTTTTCCTGGACCTTAGCTTAGAAATTTTGGGGGCTCCTCCCTATAGTGCAGGTCCCAAGGGTTAGAATGCCTGCTATGGGACATGAACCTCTTGTCCTCAGGGAGAAGCTCCTGCTTTCTGAGATCCCTCTTGATTGTGGGTTTGCTGCACTGAGTGGGGTTTTGGCAAGATTGTGGCTGTTCTTCTCTTACCTATCTTGATGTGGCCCTTTTATTCTTTGTTGTATAGTAACTAGGCCCTGTTCACTAGTTTATAGGGTTTTTGTTTTTTTTTAATTTGTTTTAATGTTTATTATTTATTTTTGAGAGAGAGAGTGCAAGTGGAGGAAGGGCAGAGAGAGAGGGAGGCAGAGAATCTGAAGCAGGCTTCAGTCTCTGAGCTGTGAGCACAGAGTCTGATGCAGGGCTTGAACCCATGAACCACGAGATCATGACTGAGCTGAAGTCAGACAATTAACTCACTGAGCCACCCAGGCACCCTTATAGGTATTTTTGAGAGGGAATTTTCCCATATGTAGCCATAGATTTGTTATGTCTGTAGGAGGAAGTGAATTCAGGATATTCCTATGTTATCATTTGGACCTCACATTTCTTTATCTTTATTCCCTTTTGAGATTATTAAGGTTTAATTTTATTATAAGAGTGCAGTAAATACAACTTGCAAAATTTTGGGGATTGTACAGCTTTTGGCAGTAAAAGTAAAATATGCCTTAAGAGTGACTTCCTTAGCACAAATGATAATCATGACAGATGCTGATTCTTTCCAAGGACAGAAGCTGAAACCTAAATACAGTTTTCATTAAAACCTAAAGCATTTCACCCAGCCCACCCATGCCCTGAAAAATGCAGACCAACTATTGAACATTTATAAGCTAGGAAAAGGGAAATAACATTCAGAAGACTCTAATGAGAGTGTGTATGGTGATCCATCTGTAAATATGGCTTGTGTACAGTATAATCGCTTGGATTTGGAAGGAAAAGAAGGATTATTTACAGGCCTTTCTTTGCAGATGGTGCATGGCCGGCAAATGGATGTATTTGCATGCTATTCAGGCTATGACTTCATTAGGTCCATGTTTTCATGACAATAGGTTTGGAGCCATCTGAAGGCTATGATGAAAACAATAGCAAATTCATTTTGAAAAAAGTATGTTACCATATCCAATTGATGATTCCTTAATTTTGAGAATTATCACTTGTAAATGTCAATAAGAGACATGCTCCTGTTATTGCCTAATACCCCGCCCCCGCCCCCCCCCCCCCCCCCCCCGCTCCAACCCTTTTCAGAACTTCTTTAGTGAAGGTTATGTTCTGTAGCCCCAGCATTTCAGAAACTTGAAATCAGTGATGCGTCATGTCACTGCAGGGTTGAACAGAGTTGTAGCTCTCCAAAGTCAGTAATAACTCTGAAGCCAAAGGATGCCTTTTGAAAGGCACAAATTCTGGCCCAGAGGTGTTGGTGGGGAGATCAGATAGAGGGGATCATTTAAATAAAAGTGGGAAGACTGTAGGGAAATTGCATTCCAGATGGAAGTTGAAGGGAAGGAGAAACACCATGAAGGAAAGATCTCTGGATTGATGGTTCAGGTTTAACTGTAATTAGTGGAAGAAAATGTCAGTTACCCTCTGTGAACTCTCTTAAAAAAAAAGTGATAATAATCTGCTTATTTCAGAGGTTTGTTATGGGGACAAAATGGGTTGGTACTTTATGAAGGGGGTATTGAAATACTTTCTCATTAAATTCAGTGTGCATGAGATTGTGCTAAGCACTTCAGGGGATGAAACTGAATAATACTTGGACTCTCACTTGAAGCTTATCAGGTAGATAAAATAAGCATCTAAATAAAAACAACTAGTAGGCTGCAAAATCAGTAAATTGTTTTATGTAAGTTAAAGATTGATTTTCACCCTTTAAGACAGGATGCCTCTAGAGCAATGACTCTTAAATCTGGTTGTGCATTATAATTACCTGGGAGTTTTTAAAACATACCAATGCCCAGGCCCCAGTGCCAGAAATTTTGATTTAATTAGTCTGATATACCCTGCCTCCCTGTCCTGCACATTTTCATTGTTAAAAAAAGTGCCCCGGGTGTTTTTAGTACTCCATGCTTCTCAAACTTCAACTTCGTCAGAATTGCCTAGAGGGCCTGTTAAAATCTCAGATTGCTGAGCCCCTCCCCAGATATTCTGATTCACTAGATCTGAGGACAGGGGTGAGAATTAACATTTCTTGCTATATGGATTGTCTGCAGATCGTACTTCAGAGCCAATATGTGCTTTTGATTTTACTATGTATGCAGTCCATACATTTATTTCTTCAGGCTGAAGAACATATGTGGACACAAAAGTTCATCTTTTGGTCAAACAATAAGAATAGTTTTATTAGTGGGAAAATTAACACTGTGTGGTTAAATGAATGCAATTATCACTTGATCAGAGAGATAAACTCACTGACAAAAAAAATGTTTTTGTACAAAGGATGCTTGCTTTCAAATGTGCTAGTATGAGATTATCCTTTATGAAGAGAAGACATTATTGAGTGGACACCTGGTAAGTAATGGCATGTTCAACAAAACAGATTTTGAAAAAAAATTTAGATTTGGAAGGCAATTCAGAATTTTTTTTTTCTGGAAATGTCTTCCTAAGCAACAGAACAAATGATTCACCTTTCTAAATCCTTGTGTATCAGAATAGCTAAAGCAACACAGCATAATTTTCAGAAATAGAACCCTATTAAACTTTCACAGCCCATGTGAGATGCCAGTGAGAAAATGTGCAAAATTGATCATCGTGTCCTTATTACTTGAAGAAGGATAGAAGGGCACTCAAGGTTGATTTGAGTGTTAAAATGTATGAATTGTCTATTTCCCAAAGAGTGTAAATCCTAAATGTCCATGAACAGCAGTTATAAGAGACTCTAGGGCTCCAGTCACCTTGAAATTAGGAAAATGAGAAATTTGCCTTGCTGATTTCTTCCTGAGGATGGATAGTTGAGAGCTGAGGCTGTGCAGATGTGTGGATGGAATGACATCAGTGACTGGGGAGAGCTCATACTATCCTATTTTATCATCTTTTTTCATCTTAAATATGTTTTATGAATAAAAGACATGAGGCTTTTTGACAGTCATTCTTTTTTCTTGTCATGCTCCACCAATCACAGATTGGGAAAAAGGGGGGGGGGGGTTAAATACCTATTAAAGTCAAAATAAAGAGGAATTTCAGTAGAAAATATTTATATCTGATTAACTTCGTTTTATATACAAAAAATAAAGGCAACGATGTATGTACTTGCCCTTATGGAATAGATAAACTCTAAGTAAGATTTTGTAGACTTTTGTTTCTCCATTTAGAGCTGGGTGGGTGGAACATCTGTAGTCTTTCCAGACCTGCATCATATTAGTTCAAGATGACACTGTTTAGGGCAAGTGTATTATTAAGGATGACTGGAGATAGCTTAATAGGATATAAATGAAGATTGTGTTATATTATAAAGCAAGCGTTGTAATACAGATTATGTGGTCTATAATGTTCAAAAAGCCTTTAAAAATACACTTAAGACAAAAAAGAAGACTACAGAAATTATCAAACAAATACTAAAGTGGCATCACAGGTACAGTCATGTTTTATCTCTCTAGCAAGTTTATAATGAAAAGGAACTAGCAGCAACAAAGTCCTATTTTTAAATAGGGGCTTTAAAAATACTTGAAAATCTCCTTTTCTGGGTTTGGTGGATACTGAATCAGACAAGTGGAGATAACAGTAATACATGTGAAGTTTGGCAGACCCTAGTAGGTCTTTATTCCTCAGACCTGGATCACTTTCTTAAGCTCGTATGTATGATTGCTGCCTTGCCAGTGTCTGGTTAATTCTGTTTGTGGGCAATTGAATTAAATGTTCTAACACCCAAAGTTTATTACAGCTCTCCATTCCGTGTTTTGATTAATGGTGGCATGATTCTTGCTGCTTAAGCCCCAAACTTGATAATCTTAAAGGACTATCCCTCCTTTATCTCCTTCAAATGGCCAGTAGATTCTGTTAGATTCTACTCAAATGTCTCTTGAAGCTATTACCATTATTCTTTCTTTAAAAATATTAATTTTGTTAAATTTAAACATACAGGAAAGTAGAAGGAAGGCAAATAATAATGATTCATCCTATCTTGTTCTCATTCATCTCCACCACTTTACCTTGTTTCCATCATCCTTCTCCTGGATTATTCCAATAGCCTCCTCATTCTCTCTGTTTCTACCCTTGCTTCTTATAGTCTGTTTTAGATTATTTTAAGATATGTCACTTCAAATAATTTCTTGTTCAAAATCCTCTAAACTTACCACACTCAGAGTAAAAACCAAACTGCTTGTAGATCCCACAAGTTTCTTTACGACAGTCCTACTCTCCCTTCCATCCTTTCTCAACCCCTCTGACCTCAACTCCTCTATCCATTCCTTTGGGCCTTGTTTGTGGTCTTGGAAGATGCCAATCATGCCCTGCCTTAACGTCTTTGTTCTGGCTGCTCTTTTTGTCTGGTGTACTTCTTCCTTTAGATATCTCCATGGCTTTCTCCCTCCCTTTCTTATCATGAGGACTTCTCTGGCCATCCTCTCTGACCCTCCCCGTAGAGCATTTCATACCACCCTTGCCTGGAATGAACATATAATTTGTCATCCCAAATAGGATACTTAAAAAATATATTTTAGAATACTAGATGTTTTAATGGGTTAAAAATCAAGTTTGTAGGAAGATTCTTAATGCTAATGATTTTGGTTGTTCTTCCCCCTGCTGCCACCCCTTTCCCTTATTCCTTTCTCTCCCCCATTCCCTTTTTCCTTTTCAGATTTTTATTTAAATTCCAGTTAATTAACCTACAGTGCAATATTGGTTTCAGGAGTAGAATTTAGTGATTCATCACTTACATACAATACCCAGTGCTCATCACAACAAGTGCCCTCCTTAATGCTCATCATCCATCTAGCCCATCTCCCACTCTCCTCCCTCCATCAACCCTCAGTTTGTTCTCAGTCTTTAAGAGTCTCTTATGATTTCTTTCCCTCTCTGTCTTTTTCTTCCCCCCTCCATAAGTTCATCTGTTTTGTTTCTTAAATTCCACTATGAGTGAAATCATATGGTATTTGTCTTTCTCTGACTTACTTCACTTAACATAATATACTCTAGCTCCATCCATGTTATTGCAAATGGCACGATTTCCTTCTTTAAGATGGCTGACTAAGATGGTCTATATATATATACACCACCTCTTCTTTTTCTATTTATCAGTTGATGGACACTTGGGCTATTTCCATAATTTGGCTATTGTAGATAATATTGCTATAAACGTAGGGGTGTATGTATTTCTTTGAAGTAATATTTTTGTATTCTTTGACAAATGCCCAGTGGTGCAGTTGTTGGATCATAAGATAACTTTCTGGGTATCTTCCATACTGTTTTCCAGAGTGGCTGTACCAGTTTGCATTCTCACCACCAACAAGAGTGTTCTCCTTTCTCCACATCCTCACCAACACCTGTTGTTTCTTGTGTTGTTGATTTTAGCCATTCTGACAGTTTATGGTTTTGATTTTCATTTCCCTGATGATGAGTGATGTTGGGCATCTTTTCATGTGTCTCTTGGCCATCTGTATATCTTCTCTGGAAAAGTATCTATTCATGTCTTCTGCCCATTTTTAATTGGATTATTCATTTTACAAAGAAATAAATAAGTTTTTTATATATTTTGGATATTAACCCTTTACCAGATATGTCATTTGCATATATCTTCTACAATTCTGTAGGTTGCCCTTTAGTTTTGTTGATTGTTTCCTTCACTTTGGGAAGCTTTTTATTTTGATGAAGTCCCAATAGCTTGTTTGTTTATTTATTTACAGTTTATTTATTTTGAGAGAGAGCACACACATATGGCAGGGAGGGGCAGAGAGAGGGAGAGAGAGAATCCCAAGTAGGCTCCACACTGTCAGCATAGAGCCTGATGTGTGGCTCAGTCTCACAAACCATGAGATCATGACCTGAGCCGAAATCAAGTTGGACGCTTAACTGAATGAGCTACCCAGGCACCCCTCTGATATTAATTTTTGCTTTTGTTTCCTTTGCCTCAGGAGACATATCTAGAAAAATGTTGCCACGGCTTATGTCAGAGACATTTCTGCCTGTGTTCTCTAGGATTTTGATGGTTTCATATCTTACATTTAGTTCTTTAATCCATTTTGAGTTTATTTTTGTGTATGGTGTAAGAAAGTGTTCCAATTTCATTCTTTTGCCGGTAGCTGTCCAGTTTTCCCAACACCATTTATTGAAGAGATTGTCTTTTTTCCATTGGGTATTCTTTCCTGCTTCATCAAAGTTTGATCAACCATATAGCTATGGATTTATTTCTGGGTTTTCTATTCTGTTCCATTGACCTATGTGTCTATTTTTGTGCCAGTATCATACCGTCTCAATGATTACACCTTTGTAATATAGCTTGAGGTTAGAATTGTGATGCCTCCAGCTTTGCTTTTCTTTTTCAAGATTGCTTTGGCTATTTGGTGTCTTTTGTGGGTCCTGTAAAAAATTTAGAATTGTTTATTCTACTAATGTGAAAAATACTGTTGTTGTTGTTTTTTTTATAGGGATTGCATTAAATTTTTAAAAATTAAAATTTTTTTTACAGGGATTGCTTTGAGTAATATACACATTTTAACAATATTTGTTCTTCTAATCCATGAGCATGGAATATCTTTCCACTTGTTTTTGTAGTCTACAATACCTTTCATCAATGCTTTATAGTTTTCAGAGTACAGGTCTTTTATCTCTGGTTAGGTTTATTCTTAGGTATCTTATTTTTGGTGCAATTATAAATGGGATTGATTTTTAAATTTCTCTTTCTGCTGCTTCATTATTGTTGTATAGAAATGCAACAGATATCTGTATGTTGATTTGTATCCTTTGAATACTGAATTCATTCATCAATTCTAGTGGGTTTTTCATGGAGTCTTTTGGGTTTTCTATATATATCGTATTGTATCATGTGCGTACAGTGAAAGTTTTATTTCTTTTTTGTTGATTTGAATGACTTATTTCTTATTGTTGTCTGATTGCTGTGGCTGAGACTTCCAGTGCTATGTTAAATAACGGTGGTGGAAATGGAAATCCCTGTCTTATTCCTGACCATAGAGGGAAAGCTCTTAATTTTTTTTCCCATTTAGGATGATATTGGCTGTAGGTTTTTCATATATGGCCTTTATTATGTTGAGGTATGTTCCCTCTGAACTTACTTTTTTGACAGTTTTTATCATAAGTTGATGTTTATTTGTAAAATGCTTTTCCTGCGTTTATTGAAATTATCATACAGTTCTTATCCCTTCTTTTACTAATGTAGTGTATCACATTGACTGATTTGTGAATATTGAGCCACCCTGGCAATCCAAGAATAAATCCCACTTGTTTGTGGTGAATGCTTTTTAAAATATATTGTTGGATTTAGTTTGTTAGTATTTTTTGATGATTTTTTTGCATCCATGTTCATAAAGGATATTTACCTGTAGTTCTCTTTTTCAATGGAGTCTTTATCTGGTTTGGTTTCAGGATAATGCTGGCCTCATAGAATGAATTTGGAAGTTTTCCTTCCTTTTCTATTTTTTTGGAATAGTTTGACAATAATAAATATTATCTCTTTAAATATTTGGTAAAATTGACCCGTGAATCCATTTGGTGCTGGACTTTTGTTTGTTGGGAGATTTTTGATTACTGATTCAATTTATTTGCTGGTTATCAGTCTGTTCAAGTTTTCTATTTCTTCCTGTTCTACTTTTGGTAGTTTATGTTTCTAGGAATTTATCATTTTTTTCCAGGTTCAATTTGATGGCATATCATTTTTCATAATATTCTTTTATAATTGTTGGTATTTATGTGGCATTAGTTGCTATTTCTCCTCTTTCATTTACCATTTTATTTATTTGGATGCTTTTTCTTTCCTTTTTGATAAGTCTGGCTGGAGGTTTACCAGTTGTTTTTAATGTTTAAAGAACCAGCTCTTGGTTTCATTGATCTGTTCTACATGGTTTTGTTTTTTGTTTTTTTGGTTTTTTTTAGTTTCTATATCATTTAGTTCTGTCCATCTTTGTTGGTTGTTCTTTTTCTAGTTCCTTTAGATGTAGGGTTAGGTTGTTTATTTGAGATTTTCTTTGCTTCTTGAGGTAGTTCTGTATTACTATATACTTGTCTCTTAAAGATCAGTTTTGCTGTATCCCAGAGGTTTTAGATGATTGTGTTTTCATTTACATTTTTTCCATGCATTTTTAAATTTCTTCTTTGAGTTCTTGGTTGATCAGTTCACTGTGTAGTAGCATGTTGTTTAACTTCCATGTACTTGTGATCTTTCCAAATTTTTCTTTTGGTTGACTTCTAGTTTCATAGTACTGTAGTCAGAAGCGGTGCATGGTATGATTTCAGTCTTTTAGTATTTGTTGAGGCCTATTTTGTGAGCAAATATGTGATCTACTCTGGAGAATGTTCTGTGTACACTTGAAAAGAATGTGTATTCTGCTATTGGGGGATGGAATGGTCTGAAAATATCTGTTAAGTCCATCTGTCCTAGAGTGTCATAAAGCCATTGTTTCCTAGTTGATTTTCTGTTTAGATGATCTGCCCACTGATATAAGTGTGGTGTTACATCCCCTACTATTATTGTGTTATTATAAATTACTTCTTTATGTTTATTATTAAGTACTTTATGTATTTGGGTACTCCCATGCTTGGTGCATAAGTATTTGAAATTATATAATCTTTTTTGGATTGTTCCCTTTATGATTATATTTTGTCCTTCTTTGTCTCTTTTTACAATCTTTGTTTTAAAGTCTAGTTTGTCTGATATAAATATTGCTACTCTGGCTTTCTTTTGACATCCATTTGCTTGACAAATATATCTTTACCCCCTCACTTTCAATCTGCATGTATCTTTAGGTCTAAAATGAGTCTCTTGTAGGCAGCATATAGATGGATCTCTTCTTGATCCACTCCATCACCCCATGTCTTTTGATTGGAGAATTTAGCCCATTTACGTTTAAAGTACTTATTGATAGATATGTTTTTATTGCCATTCTATTGCCTGTTTTGTCATTGTTTCTGGAGGTTTTCCCTGATCCTTTCTTGCCTTTGTCAATTTTAATCTCTCCTTTCCATTCAAAGAGTTTTCTTTAATATTTCTTGCAGGACTGGTTTAGTGGTCATGAACTCCTTTAGCTTTTGTTTGTCTGAGAAACTTTTTATCTCTCCTTCTATTCTGAATGAGAGCCTTGTTGGATTGAGTATTCTTGGCTGAATTTTTCCTATTCATCACTTTGAATATATCTGGTCACTCCCTTCTGGCTTGCCATGTTTCTATTGAGAAATCCCCAGGTACCTTTATGTAAGTTAAGGATTTCTTTTGTATTGATTCTTTTAAGATCTTTTTCTTTATCACTAGATTTTGCAAGTTTCATTACAATATGTCTTGGTGTCGGCCTACTTTTGTTGTTTTGATGAGAGTTTTCTGTGCCTCATGAATCTGGATGTCTGTTTCCTTCCTCAGATTAGGGAATTTTTCTGCTAATATTTCTTGAAATAAAATTTCTGCCCTCCTTTATTTCTCTTCTTTTTCTGGGACTCCTATAATATGAATATTATTACGTGTGATGGAGTTACTGAGTTCTCTAAGTCTATTCTTGTGTTGCATAATTTTCCTTTCTCTCTTTTGTTCAGCTTCATTATTTTCCAGTATTTTATCTTCCAGGTCACTAATTTGTTCCTCTGCTTCTTCCAGCCTATTATTCACTGCATCAAGCCTGTTTCCAGTTTCATTTATTGCATTCTTCATCTTTGATTCTTAACTTTTTTGTTTCTGTAGTAAGGGTCTCACTGATCTTTTCTATTCTTTTCTCAAGTCTTGTGAGTGTCCTCATGATTGTTGTTTTAAATTCTTCATCAGACATGTTACTTATATCTGTTTTATTTAGATCTCTGGCCTTGGCCTTATCTTGTTATTTTATTTGGTGTATGTTCCTCCATCTTGGTATTTTGTTTAAGTCTGTGCCTTCTTCTTTGTGTTAGAGAAGCCAGTTATATTTCCTGCTCCTGAATGCAATGGCCTTATAAAGAGAAGGTCATGTGGTGCCCAGGGCTTGGAACTTCAGGGAGCGTCTCTGGTTTGTGCTATGTTGTTGTGTTCTGGCCACTTTACCCTAAGGGTAGTCCTCTGCAGAGGCTCTTCTTGCCTGCTATGGGCAGTGTTTGGTCCCTGGCTGGAATGTAGTGAATTTTAACTAGGTGTGCTCTGGTCTGTTTGTGAAATGATACCTGACACCAACGCCACCAGAACTGAGGCCCTGCAGAACACTCTGGTCAAGAGATGTGGTGTTGGCAGAGGTTTGTGCTGGTCTTTCGGGGGAAGGGTCTGCCTTGCTGTAACTGAGGCAAGCTTGTGAAGACTGAGAAAGAAAAATGAGAAGAGCAGTTCTTCCAGAGTACAGGGAGGTGGGGTTTGGTGTAAGCAAGTTAGGCAGCCAGTGTCTGTCCTGCAGTTTACTTCAGGTGGCTCTGTATTTATTCTGAGGGGCAGGGGAGGGAAATGGCTCCAGCCAGCTCCTTTGTTTCCATAGAGGCATCTTAATGAACACTGCCTCTCAGGGATGCGCTCTGAGAAAGCAGATAATCTCCCCTCTGTGTGCCCGAGACATTCTTCAAATTGCTGTTTCCATGCCATCTGCCTCCTGCATTTTTTGCCAGCCTTCTTTCCAGGAGTGGCGCAGTTTCCTTAAGGTTCCATCCCAGAAAGCTGAATGACCTTTAAAACTCCAGGTTTTAACCCCCACTGGTTGCAAGAACTCATGAAATACCTAACTCCCAAGTTCCAAGCAAATGACTTAGGGGAGCATTCTCCTTGTGCATTTCCCTGTGTGTTTCTCTCTCTCTTGCCCTTCTCTACAACTATGGCTCTCTCCCCTCTGCAGCACCTGCAATCTATTTCTTCACCAAACTACATCTCTGTACTTCCTACCTTCCTTTATGTGGCCTCTTCTCTCTTTTTAATTGTGGAGTTTGTTTTGTCATTCTTCAGGTCTATTTCTGGGGCATATAGGGTGACTTGATAGTTATCTAGTTGTTTTCATGGGACGAGGTGAGCCTAGGGTCCTCCTCCTCCCCTGCCATTTCCCAAATGCCCCCAATAAAATTTTTAAAATAAATGGCTGAATAAATCTTTATTCTCAAGATTCAGAACTAGTCATTGCTAACATCTTGGCATATTAGTTTTAACTTTTGTGAAAATGATAAATATGCATTATCGAATCAATGCTGGAAAGTACCCAAAACAAAACCCTAAATCACATCTAGAAATTCCTATTTAGTAAACATTCTTGATATCTTACATGAAGATAGATAGAAGGATAGAAGATAGAAAAGCAGAACTTTAATAAAAATGAAATCATATTATTTGATATCTTCCAAATAATATTTTGTTAATTTTGTTTGAATTTAAAGGTAGAAAATAAATGAGTAAAAATAATTGTTGAAAGTCAAATACATATTTCTTTAACATAGGGAGATTGTATTTCTTAAATTATCTCTTTAAGACTGAAAGAAAAAAAAGAATTTTTAGAACATTAGAGGTTGGAGTCATTTTTTAAAAACTTTATGCTTTATTTTTTTAATTTTTATTAAAAAAAAATTTTTTTAATGTTTGTTTATTTTTGAGAGAGAGAGAATGCGAGCAGAAGAGGGGTAGAGAGAGGGAGACACAGAATCCGAATCAGGCTTCAGGCCCTGAGCTGTCAGCACAGAGCCCAATGTGGGGCTGGAACTCACAAACTGTGATATCATGACCTGAGCTGAAGTCCGACGCTCAACCGACTGAGCCACCCAGGCGCCCCAGAAACTTTGTACTTTAATTTCCTGCTTTGAAAGATGAAACAATTAGTACTCTAATAGCCTTTATTGCTCCTTCCCCTCCCTTCTGAGTTTTTTTTTTATATTGCAGTTTTTGCATAGAACAGAGATAATGATTATAATTCCCACAGTTGTTTAGTATTGGTTTTATATTTAATTGATTCAGTCACACTACCAGTCTCTTTATTACAGCTTCTTTATTCCAAAGATCTTTATATCTATCCATCTCCTAATTGGCTAGATTTCACTGTGTGGCAAAATTTTTTTTTTTTAATGTCTATTTATTTTGAAAGGAAGAGAGATAGCACGAGTGGGGGGAGGGGCAGAGAGCAAGGGAGAGAGAGAATCCCAAGCTGGCTTCATGCTGTCAGCACAGAGCCTGACATGGGACTCAATCCCATGAACCATGCGATCGTGACATGAGCTGAAATCAAGGACGGATGCTTAACCGACTGAGCCACCCAGGTGTCCCTGTGTGGCAAACTTTTAAAGACATGCTCATGGCTATTGCATTATTTGAGTTATATTTTTAAAATTTATAAAATATTATTTTATAATGTATATTTTTATGTTACACTTTCTTACTGAACTTATACACAGTACTTCCTTGTCTTCTGGCATTTAATATTCCAGCAGCAACCTGACATCTTTTCCCCTGTGAAGATGATCCACCCCACCCCACCTTTTGTTTGCCTGATGGTGAAGGGGTTCTTCTCTTCAAGTTCAAACCTTAACTGAATTTGTTTTAGAGTGGCATGTTTTGTTTTAAATTTTCCTGGAATACAGTGTGTTCTTTTTGATCTGCGGACTCAGTTGTTTCCCCATTTCTAGGAAATGTTCTAATCTTATACCTTTGGATGCATCTTCTGCTGTGCTGAGTTCAATTTTGACACATTATCCTTGTGTTGGTTCATTTTTCTACTCCATTTCTATTAGATTTTGCCTAATAGTTTTATAGTTTTTTTCTCTTAGACTTCACTGTGATTATCTTATGCCTTTTTCTATGTTAACTAATACGATTTTCAGCAGTGTGTACCCTGTTACTTGTTTCAAATTTAATTATCTCTTTTCATCTGTTTTATCAACTAGTGTTTGGGTACTTTTTTATTGATATTTTTGCTTTATGTGTGAAACAACTGTCCTATTTTTCTTCTATTCTTTGAATTATGCTTTTCTTATATCTTGGTTTCTTTCTTTGGATTTTGCATGCCTGTTCCTTGCTGTAAGAAGTTTGCATAGTATCCGTGCCATTTCTTTTTACCTTTCTCAAGCTTGGTGCTCTGACTAGACAGTCTATTTACTCTGATAAGGTACAAGTGACTTGATCCTTTTCCCAGAATATCTTGAAAGCAATTATTTGTTTTTTCCTCTCCAGACATAGTGAAAGGTATGATATATCATCCCTTTCTGTCATCTGAGGGAATGGCAAGGAAGGGAGAGAACTCAGCATTCTTAGAATGCTCAGGCTCTCTTCTTTCTCCTAATAGAGTGTTAAATGCCATGAAACAGGGTTTATCTCCTTTCCTGGCAGGGGATGTCTCATACTCGAGGTTTTGGGTCACTTTTACATTTAGTGAATAGCTCTGGAGCCTTCACTTCCAAAAGAACATTAGCACCATTTCTAATTTTCCTAGTTTCATTCATTTCTTCCCAGCAGTGGTTTCCATAATATCTTAGAAAAAGAAACTGGATAAGTATACCCTGAATTTGTGGGCACGATGAAGACATGCTACCTTATATGTGCCTTTTGCTCCAGTCAACACCAAACTTCTTGCCGGAAGCGATTGTATTTTCTTCTTATCTGTATGCTTCCACAAATTATTTTTTTCTCTCTCTTCCTCTGCCCCTCCTTTGCCATTTCCTTCTGTCAGGGACTTTTACTTAGTTTTAAATACAGAGCTCAAATGCAATAATTTCTTTGAAATTTATATACTTCTTTTTCTGCATTCCTATAGAGGTAACATACGGATTTTATCACATTAAATTATCACATATGTTTTCATTTTCTTTTCCATACTAAATTCTGATCTTCCACTCCCTACAGAAATGTACTTAATAATTGCTTATGAAGTAGGTAGAATAATTGCGTGTGAAATAGATGCGGAACATCTAGCAGAATGGAGTATTTTCTAATGTCTTAAGTGTTGAAATATATATTTAAAAAATCAATTGCAATAGCAAAGTACCTTAGTTTATTGGGCATTATTCTCAGCCTCCATCTTAATGCCACAACCACCTTGAATAAGTATTTATTGTACATGCCTTGGTGTGGCAGATCAGAACCTCTAAAAATAAAGAGGTTCCCAGATAGAGAACATATTTTCCATTATCCTTGCCATGTCTTTTAGGTCGATTGTCACTTTCTCAAGAGGCATTTATAGGGCAAATGAAATAATACCACCTTGTACCAGGACCTTCAAGGCAAGTTTCTGTGATTCACTTGGTTTGGCCGCAGTGCTTGCTTACTAATGACTGTGAGAAAACATTTCTAGAGAATGGAGGAGCTCTGTGTCTCCTTGACACAAGCTATAATACAATATTTGAAATTTTATTCTTCCGTTTCTTCTCCTATGAACAACATAATTAAATACTTATTTCCATTTTTAAAATTCCAGTACAATTAACATATAGTGTTCTACCAATTTCAGGTGTACAATATATGGATTCAACAATTCTGTACATTACTCAGTGCTCATCACAATAGGTACACTCTTAATCGCCTTCATCTATTCCACCTATACCCCTATCTACCTGCCCTATGGTAACCATAAGTTTGTTGTCTATAGTTGAGTCTGTTTTTTTTGTTTGCCTTTGTTTTTCTTTGTTCATTTGTTTAGTTTCTAAAATTCCACATATAAGTGAAATCATATGGTATTTGTCTTTCTCTGATTGACTTGTTTCACTTAGCCTTATACCCTCTAGATCCATCCATGTTTTTGCAAATGGCAAGACTTCATTCTTTTTCATGGCTGAGTGATATTCCATTGTCTGTGTATCACATCTTCTTTATCCATTCATTTTTTCACGGACACTTGTACTGCTTCCATAATTTGACTATTGTAAATAATGCTGCAGTAAACAAAGGGATGCATATCTTTTTGAATTAGGGTTTTCATATTCCTTGTGTAAATACCTAGTAGTGGAATTACTGGGTCATATGATAATTGTATTTTTTATTTTTTGAGGAGCCTCCATAGTGTTGTCCACAGTGGTATTGCTAGTTTGCATTCCCACCAACGGTGCATGAGGTTTCCTTTTTTCCTACTTCCTCAACACTTGTTGCTTCATGAGGTTTTAATTTTAGCCATTCTGACAGGTGTGAGATGATATCTCATTGTAGTTTTGATTTGCAGTTCCCTCCTGATTGGTGGTGTTGAGCATTTTTTTCATTTGTCTGTTGGCTATCTATTTGTCTTCTTTAGAGAAATGCCTATGTCTTCTGCCAAAGTTTTTAATATTTATTTCTGTGTGTGTGTGTGGGGTGAGTTGAGTTGTTTAAGTTCTTTATATATTTTGGATACTAACCCTTTTTGGGATATGTCATTTGCAAATATCTTCTCCCATTCAGTAGGTTGTCTTTTAGTGTGCTAAAATAAAGTCCCAATAGTTTATTTTTGCTTTTGTTTCCCTTGCTTCAGGAGACATATTTAGAAAAATATTGCTATGGCCGATGTCAGAGACATTTCTGCCTGTGTTCTTTAGGATTTTGATGGTTTCCTGTGTCACATTTAAGTCTTTTAAAAAAAAATTTTTTTTTTTAACGTTTATTTATTTTTGAGACAGGGAGAGACAGCATGAATGGGGGAGGGTCAGAGAGAGAGGGAGACACAGAATCTGAAACAGGCTCCAGGCTCCGAGCTGTCAGCACAGAGCCCAACGCAGGGCTCGAACTCACGGACCGCGAGATCATGACCTGAGCCGAAGTCGGATGCCCAACCGACTGAGCCACCCAGGCGCCCCACATTTAAGTCTTTAATCCATTTTGAGTTTATTTTTGTGTATGGTGTAAGAAAGTGGTCCAGTTTCATTGTTTTGTCTGTAGCTGTCCAGTTTTCCCAACATCATTTATTGTAGAGACTGTCTTTTCCATTGCATATTCCTACCAATTTTCTCATAGATTAATTGACTATATAATTGTGAGTTTATTTCTGGGTTTTCTGTTCTGTTCTGTTGATCTATGTGTCTATTTTTGTGCCAGTATCATACTGTTTTGGTTACTGCAGCTTTGTAGTATGTCTTGAAGTCTGGGATTGTGATACCTCCAGTTTTGTTCTTCTTTTTGAGATTCCCCTGGCTATTTTGGATCTTTCGTTGTTCCATACAAATCTTAGAATTGTTTTTTTCCAGTTGTTGAAAAAATGCTGTTGGTATCTTAAAAGGGATTGCATTAAATCTGTAGATCACTTTGGGTGTTTGCACATTTTAACAATATTTGTTCTCCCAATCCACGTGCATGAAACATCTGTCCATTTGTGTTGTCTTCAGTTTGTTTCATCAATATTTTATAGTTTTCAGAGTACAGGCCTTGCACCTCCTTGGTTATCTTTCCATTTTTTTAAAAATGAAATTACTCATTGGAATCTTTCTGAAACAACTACAATGAAAAAAGAAGATAAATGAAACAATTACTGCATTACTGAAATATGCAATTATTTACTGCAAGGCCTTTTGGTTATCAGAGAAGAATGTAAATTAAAAAAATACAGTTAAATAGAGATCCTTTGTACATGGAATGAAGTGACACTCAACTTAGAGGAAAGGATATTTTTACAAATAAATAAACTAAAAAAAAAAACAATTGAAAGATTTTTGCAACAACGTGGATGGAACTAGAGTGTATTATGCTATGCGAAATAACTCAAAGAAAGACAAATATATGATTTCAATCATGTGGAATTTAAGAAACAAAACAGATGAACGTAGGGGAAAGGAAGCAAAAATAAGATAAAAACAGAGAGAGACACACACAAAACATAAGAGACTCTTAAATACAGAGAACAAACTGATGGTTGCTGGCAGGGTATTGGGTGGGTGAGGGGATGGGGATGGGCTAAACAGGTGATGGGCACTAAGGAGGACACTTATTGGGATGAGCACTGGGTGTTATAGGTGTTATGTATCACTAAAGTCTATTCCAGAAATCATCATTACACTATATGTTGACCAACTTGGATTTAAATTTTGAAACAGGATATTTTAATTTTTTATTATTTATTTATTTATTTATTTAAAATGTTTATTTTTGATATATATATAGAGAGTGGTGGAAGGACAGAGAGAGAGGGAGACAGAGGATCTGAAGTGGGCTCTGCACTGACAGCAGAGAGCCCGATGTGGGGCTCAAACTCATGAACTTTACATCGTGACCTTAGCCGAAGTTGGATGCTTAACCAACTGAACCACCCAGGTGCCTGAGTAAGGGATATTTTAGGACAAAATAGTCATTTCCATCATTCTGTGATGTGCAGGACCACAATGTTAGACCACAGAAGACACTGGACTTAAATTTGATCACTAATGGGTAATTAGTATAATGTTTCTTTATTTTAATTGGAAAGTTCTTGTACTCTGATGACATTATTTAACGATTGTCTATAAAAGGTAAAGGTGAGCTTCACTTAAAAAATCTGACCTAAAAAAATCAAAGCAACAACAAAAGTCTGACTTAGATCAACCAGCAGACACTACTGTGACATGCAATTGTATATAAGCTAATTTTTTTTTCTAGAAAATGCTTACAGAACATAAAAATTTGATGTATTTGAATTGCATACATAAAAGAGCTAGATCAAGAACACACAATAAAACTGTGTTTCCCACAGTAAAGTGAGTAGAACTGTATTTGTTATCTTTATATAGTTAATGTAGTAAAAATTAGCTTAAGGGTTTGAGTTATAAATTTTGACTGCTGTGTGGAGTAGACTAGTAATTACCAAACTTGATTCAAATCCTCATATCTTTTGGGCTATGGAGATAGCCTAAGATCAAAGTGCATAAATATTTTGATTAAGCCAGTTTCCCTAATGATATCTGGAGCAATTTTTTTCCTAACAGTGTAAAAAAAAAAAAAAAACACTTAAAACTTAACTTTTCTGATAACATAAAATATCTTAAGTGAGCCAACATTGTTACTCAGTAACACTTGTTTTTAGGCATCAATTTGGGCTACCTTTCAGATAAAACTAAGCAAGACTGATGTAAGTTTACTTCTTTGTTGTAAATTTGTTTGTCATAAATGTGCTACTTGATATTCAACCCAGTATTTACACTGCAATCTTTTTTTTTTTTTTTTTAAATTTTTTTTTTTTTCAACGTTTTTTATTTAGTTTTGGGACAGAGAGAGACAGAGCATGAACGGGGGAGGGGCAGAGAGAGAGGGAGACACAGAATCGGAAACAGGCTCCAGGCTCCGAGCCATCAGCCCAGAGCCTGACGCGGGGCTCGAACTCACGGACCGCGAGATCGTGACCCAGCTGAAGTCGGACGCTTAACCGACTGCGCCACCCAGGCGCCCCTACACTGCAATCTTTAGGAGCCAGTTAGATTCATCAATAGCTTTCATTTCTCTAGAACATCCTCACATGAAGACTAGAATGCTATTTACAGAGTAGTTTCTGCTGACTAATAACTTTGCTGTAACAGATGTCATGAAGATAAACTTAACGAGTCTTAAGTAGCCTACATTGGTTGTGTAGTAAAATGCCGTTTGGTGTCATGCAAGTGAATTTCCATTTGGAGATCTGATTTCTAAACTTTTTATTAATTCACCTTACTAGTTTAAGACTTTCTATCTTTTATTAAAAGGGTCCCATGCTTTTTTATGTCGTGTTTAATGGACTGCATAGTTTTTGGCTTTTAGTTTAACCATTTTGGGAATAAAAAAAAGAATGGTTTCTTATTGTAGAAACAAGGAACTAAAGAAACCTGCTAGGCCTTAAAACATATAGTTTCTTCAGTCTCTGACACTGTGCTTCCATATGGATGTCATATTACTCACCCTGAATGTGTTATTTGCTGCTCACATCTGATTTATATATCTATGGAAGTTGGGCATGTTCCCACCACAGCCATGAATAATGAAAGTTGTGAAAATTTAGCCAATAGCATCAAGCTGTTTGGTTATACAAGCAAGGGTAAAAGAGACTTTGAAACAAATAAGCTTTTTTATTATCACATTAAATATGTATGTTGTAACATAAAATATCTCAAGGTTTTACAATGTACATACACAAGGCCCTGAAGATGTCTTTTTATATAGTACAAAACCTCATAAACTGTTCATCTGACCAAAGGATATCCATCTTCCCTTTGTGGTCCAGGGAGAGAACTGAGTGTAAGGTCGTGTATAATGCAAATGGTTCTTTCCTCAAGGCATTGTTCTCTGAAATAGTTCACCTAAATGGCTGCTTCATTTATGTAGTCACTGTATTTTCTTTGATGGATCATGATGACACTGAGATGCTCTGGGAAGGATGAGGACATTATGGCAGAACAGTTTAACAAATGTAGAAACTTCTCTATCACATAATGGATGCTGGATTCAGGCTGTGTCTACATGCTTAGAACAATCTGTATATTTTGATTAACTCGTTCAGGGAAATTGGAAATTCACCTTCATCCCAACACATTAAGATGAAAAAGACCTCTTTTCAGAAAGTCAAGAAATACTGGTTTCTTTGTGCATTTAGACAGAGCCTTGGCCTACCAAAGATATCAAACACTTTTCTCATTTCTTTATAGCAATCTATGAAATAATGTTTTATAGGTATTTTATTCTGAAGATCAGTTGAAATTTGATTTAACAACTTTCAATACTACTTTTAATTAGGTTTAAATTAGAATTTTAGTTATAGATAATAGGGAAAAAGTGTCAAAATTAGTCTATGTCCCAATGGTAGCTGCTACCACTCACTGCAAAATTAAAATCAGCTAAAACAGGACAATGTCCATTTGTCTGATTTAGCCAAACTATAAGAAAGGGGTTAAAAAAAATAAAGGCCATTACTTTTACCTGGAAGCTGGTCTGATTTTTCCCTAATCCTGTGATAGTTTTAATTCTGTGATTATTCATAGATGGGGGTAAAGGTAGATGATAAAGCTGGAAAAAGAATAAGATAGTAACGGACTTGGGGTGCCTGGGTGGCTCAGCCAACTAAGTGGCCAACTCTGCTTTTGGCTCACTCAGGTTATGATCTCATGTTTCGTGAGATTGAGCCCTGTGTCAGGCTCTGTGCTGACAGTGCAGAGCTTGCTTGGAATTTTCTCTCTCTCTCTCTCTTTCTCTCTCTCTCCCCCTTTGCCCTTCTCCTTGCTCACACACACACTCTCTCTCAAAATAGATAAATAAACTTAAAAAGATAATAATGGTCTAATTCTATAAGAAGACATACAAAAGAAAAGTGTTTATTGTTTCTTTATCTAAGTAATGTCTGATGACCAACTTGACTGATTACTTACCTCTTTCCCTGGCTCTAGTCCCAGCACTTAGTTGGGTAAATTTGAGTAATTGTTTTGTTACATAAACATTGTCTATAAGAAAGTTAATGTTTGAGGATAAAAAAAGATGTATTTCCAGTGTATTTTAGCATGTTTACATCCACAAATGTGTCTTTATAAACAGCATATAAAATTCCTTTACCTGTGTTTTGATTGTTCAAAAAGGGCCTACATACTTACTTGTGTCATCAACATTATGTTTTTAAGATTTATCCTTGTTGATATATGTTACTTTTACTCTTTCTTAAGGAAAGGGTAAAAAAAAAAGAAGAAAAATCAGTGCTTCTTTTCTGGAAACTTACATGCCAAAATTCCTATCTCATTCTGATGGCCACTTTCTCATTGTCTGTGTAATGAAACAGTGGCTAAGGTCGGTTAATTCATTGGGGAAAACAGTCAAATTGTTTGGAAGAACCAGAGAAAAAGCTGCAGCAGGCCTTGGCATTCTGTACTCAGGGCAAGTTTGTCCACTCCTGCCTGTTGCCACTTCTCTACATCTTCATTTTGCTTGTTCTTCTAATCTCCCATTTGGGTTCCATAACTCACCACCTGTTACTGATGGGCAAGTTTGTTTTAGGCTAGTTGTAGCCTTATTAGCATAGGAAGAGTTCTCCTCCTTATTCTGTGCCCTAATTTGGGACTCAGGGGAGGCTCAGGGACTCCTGGGCATCCTCTAACCCTGTGATTCCCATCCATTCTGCTTTTGAATTCGTACCCCAATGTGAAGTACCAGTCACTTGCAGTCATACAATAATTCTTGGCAAAGTAGTTTTGATATGGGTAGCCTGATATTTCTTTCTTATCAATTCCTCAATGTAAGCCAACTTTAACTGAACATTTTTTGCATCTGAAAATCAAATCAAGAGAAAGAATGAAGCAGATGACCTAAATGAGATGGGTGTAAAGCACCTAGCAGTGCGTAGGATGTAAAAAGCTTAAGAAATGACAGCTATTAGGAAGATCTAAGTAAAGTCAAACGGTAGAGTTTATTTCCAAGTTTCATTTTTTTTATACTTCCAGCTTGGCTTTAGGGTAATAAAGAGAGCCAGGACATTTTATTTTGTTTAGGTTAATAAAAAAAGGGGCACTGTTTTCTGACTCATTGCTCTCTCTTCCCTTTTTATTGGAGGCAAACAGGAGACCTGAGAACACTGAACCACTAAGTTCAAAGGACAGAGTGGGCAAGACGCAGAGTCAGAAGCGGGGAAGGAAACTGATTTCCTCTCTACAAAATCATGGTGAGTCCCATGACACAGAGAGTCACCAATGGCAACTACTGTTTTGAGAAGAAAAAATATTGCTGGGGAATAAATTATGTAAGGAAAATTTGTCCTTGATTTTCTTTTCAAAAATGTGTGAGGGATAGAAACACACTGTAAATACAATAAGTTTAACTCATATTCTATGGTTTATTCTTTAAAGAACAAATATCATCTGGGACCAGGTATAGGAAAAGAATTCATTTTCATAACTATCACAAAATTTTGTTATAATTGCATACTTTCCAAGTGACCTTTAAGTTATGATAATGTTTGAAGTTGGCTTTCCCAATGGATGCGTTGCAATTATAAGGCGATAGTTATAATAGCTTAGGTCACAGGTGGAATAATTGAATATCATTAACAATGACATTTGATTATGTTACTTCATTTTTTTCCCAATGATATGTCAGGTTCCTCGTGAAACCAGAGACCATAGGGATTCATTATTGCTAGGGTTGATGGTATTGCAATTTTATAACCATGTAATAAATTAGCATTTAATACTGAGAGATTTCATCATAAACTCAGAAGATTGCTTTTGTTTTAAAGAAGACTTTAGCAAGGAGAGGCAAAAAAAAAAAAAAAGCATTTAGAAAATTCAGGAGATAAAGATGCTATCCAAGCAAATGGATCTTGGATCTTTGCAATCATTTGGTTTGTCAGAATATCACTCTCTGGGAAAAGAAACAGGGGGCGGGGGGAAGGGAGGGATTAAATGTCAAAAATTACTGAGTCAAAATTCTTATGACTTCACCCATTTTGTACTTCTCTGTTTCTAGTTTTTTCACATATTTCTCTCTCCATTGTGGTTATTCTTGTTCTTTTCTAGCTCATTTCCTATGCTAAAAGATGTCATAAATATAAAGTTCTATATAGAGCCAGAATTTTCTCAGAAATGCAGATTTGCATGAATATGAAAGAAAAAACATATTTATCACATCTTTCTTATTTGATTCAAAGATTATTTTATTAGGTCAGGTGTGGTTTGGGTTAGGACCTTCATAGACTGGGGTGTGTGTGTGTGTGTGTGTGTGTGTGTGTGTGTTTTCTTTCTTTTTTTTTTTTTCACAAAAATATTTACTAAGATCGCATGTTGACATACCATTGTTGGAATTCCAGATTTTGACTTGCCTATCAACCAGAGTCTATTTTGGGGGGAGAGGTGTTGTTTCTATTTAAAGTGAAGGGAACATGTGAATCAGGTTAAAATGGCTAGTGTGTGTGTGTATGTGTGTGTGTATACAGGCCTACCTCAGAGATATTGTGGGTTCAATTCCAGACAACTCCAATAAAGCAAATATTGCAATTGAGTCAAATGAAGTTTTTAGTTTCCTAGTGCCTATAAAGCTATGTTTGTACCATATTGTAGTCTATTAAGTGTATAACAGCATTATGTCTAAAAGAACAATGTACATACCTTAGTTAAGAAATACTTTATTGATAAAACATGCTGAATCTGAGCTGTTGGTTAGTGGCAGTCTTTTTGCTGGTGCAGGATTTTGCCTCAGTGTTGGTGGCTGCTGACTGATCAGGGTGGTTGTTGCTGAAGGTTGGGATGGCTGTGACAATTTCTTAAAATAAGACAGTACTAAAATCTGCTGCGTTGACTGACTCTTCCTTTCACAAGTGATTTTTGTTGATGTTTATTTATTTTTGAGAGAGAGAATGAAACAGAGTGTAAGGGGGGGAAGGGCAGACAGAGAGGGAGACTCAGAATCTGAAGCAGGCTCCAGGCTCTGAGCTGTCGGCACAGAGCCCGACATGGGGCTCCAACCCACGAAATGTGAGATCATGACCTGAGCCGAAGTCACACACTTAACCAACTGAGCCACCCAGGACCCCCACACCAATTTCTATGTAGCTTGTGAGGTTGTTAGATAGCATTTTACCCAAAGTGAAACTTCTTTCAAAACTAGGGTTAATTCTCTCAAACCCTACCACTGCTTTGTCAACTAAGTTTATGTCATATTCTAAATCCTCTGTTGTCATTTCCACAATCGTCACAGAATCTTCACCAGGAGTAGATTCCATTTCAAAAAATTTAGTGGCCATTGTAGGGTTATTAATTGGCCTAGTTTCAGAATTGTTGTGTTTTAGGGAATAGAGAGTCCTGAGGAGAGGGAACGAGATGGGGGAATAGATGGTTGGTGGAGCAGTTAAAACACACACAACATTTATTGATTAATTTTCCATCTTATATGGGCACAGTTCATGGTGCCCCCAAATAATTATAATAGTGATGTCAAAGATCACTGATCACAGATCACCATAATAAACATAACAATAATGAAAAAGCTTGAAATATTGTGAGAATTACTCAAACATGACACAGAGACATGAAATGAGCAAATGGTGTTGTGAAAATGGCACCGATGGGGGCTCATGGGTGGCTCAGTCGCTTAAGCGTCTGACTTCAGCCCAGGTCATGATCTCACAGTTCATGGGTTCTAGCACTGCATCAGGCTCTGTGCTGACTGCTCAGAGCCTGGAGCCTGCCTCCAATTCTGTGTCTCCCTCTCTCTCTGCACCATCCCCCCCCACCCCCGCTCATGATCTCTCTCTCTCTCTCTCTCTCAAAAATAAACATTAAATAAATATGGCACCAATTGACTTGCTCCATACATGTTGTTACAAACTAGTTTGTAAAAATCTTCACTTTAAAGAAAAATGCAGTATAACAAGGCTATGTCTGTATTACTGTTTTCAGCATTACATGAACCAACATCTTGCTGTAGTGAAGGTTTTGGAGTTTATCCTTGATGAAACGTGAAATTTCTGACTTTATGGAGGCGATTACAGAATGCTTTGCATTATTGTTAAATCTAATACTTTAATATAGAACAATTTCTCAATCTTTTACTACATACTTGTAATTCGTTTTCCTTAACAAAAAAAAAAGGGGAAAAAAGTCAGTGTCATCAAATATGTGAGTGAATATATAATGTGACATTTTACATTTTATTTATTGGCATTTAGTCCTCTGAAAAGCCTGCTTAATTTGCTATTAAATGAAGATGGGCTGTTTCCAGAACAGCCACAACATTGTATTGCTCTAATAAGGCTTCACAGTTGTCTTATCAAGAGCAAGTTGTTAGGGGGATTTATATACATATGGAAATGTCAGTTATAGTGTTCTGATGTTTCCATGAATGTTTACTACTCTAATCATTATTCAATGGTTGCTTTTGGTTAGGATTAAGTCTTTAATAACACCAAAAAAATTTAGATGAAATCTTGATGAATTTGATAGTAATTGCTTATGATTCTTTCTTTTGGAATTGTGGGGTTTGACTTTTTTTGCATACTTGTCTAATGGTCCACAGTTTTAATTTTTATGGCAGATATATTCACTTCTATTATTAGTTTGAGCACCATATTAAAACCAGTTAATTATGTTGATTTTAAAATGAGTTTTAAAAGAGTGTGAAGTTAGCTATGTTTATATCTATATGAAGCCACATTTTTAAGCATGTTGTTATCTGACCTTGACTAACTGACACCAAATAAAGGTGAGGGTGATTCTGAAGTAAAATCTTAAGAGGTCATAGAAGTGACTAAGTTGGCTACCTGTAGATGTAGGCTCAAAGCCATTTTTATCTACACCAATGGGCATTTTTAAGGTAGCCGAAGACTGGGACTGCATTTCCAGAATGTGTGCGCCTTGATTGTGGGAACACAGTTCTCATAGTAACTTTAAATATCTCTATTTCCAGGGGACCCCTGGGTGGCTCAGTCAGTTAAGTGCCAGCTTCAGCTCAGGTCATGATCTCATGGCTCGTTGAGTTTGATCCTCGAGTTGGGCTCTGTGCTGACAGCTCAGAGCCTGGAGCCTGCTTTGGATTCTGTGTCTCCCTCTTTCTCTGCCCCTCTCCTACTTGTGCTCTCTTTCTCTCAAAAATAAATAAACATTAACAAAATTTAAATATCTCTATTTCTAACAGATATTTGTACCAAGATAGAGAAGGCATTAAAATATTTTTACAATGTTTTTTCACTTGTTCATTTTAAACTGCAATTCTTAAGAATTTAGGGAGAAAGAGAGAAAAAGACAGCTAGGAGTGGTACAATTCAAATACTAGTAAATATGGTGTTTTGAGCATGTAGGTAGTTTTCTGGAAATACACATTTGTATTTTTTAAAACATTTTGCCAAAATTGCTGTTATCTATCAGTGTGTCTATCTGTCATCCATCTCTGTTGCTCAACTGTGTGGATACACATTGCAGACATTATGACACTTCACCCCTAAATAACTTCAGCATCTGTCTTATATACCATAATGCCATTGTCACACCTAAGATGATTAATAGTAATTCAGTAATATCATTTAATATACATTTTAATTCAAATTTCTGCAATGATTTCCATAATGTATTTTAGAACTGAAACAAATATTTTGATATAACATTTTGTCAAGTGAATTAAGTTCTCATATCCATATGTCATAATTATATTTTCTCAAAATAGTCATTGACCATTGAATAGGCTTGAATTTCCATGGCCCCAAGCCACCAACTGAACCCACTTGAATAATTTGCTAGAATGAGAAATGCTAACTGCCAGAATGAAGAATGTTAATCAGCAACCAGCCTGACTATGATTTCCAAGGTACTAATCACTTGGAAAAGTTGCCTCTCATTGGCTCACTCTACAGATAATTACTAATTGAAAAGCAGCTAGAATAGTAAGAAGGTGTATTAGCATGTTAATAGGTCTTTGTGTCCAAAGGCTTTGGATTATAAATTATAAAGACTACATTAGCCAGATGGACAGGATTAATTAGCATGCTATTATTACCTGGCATCCTATGGTGGTTGAGGGTAAACAAAGTGACCATAACCATTTTGGCATAGTTTATTTTTTATTAAATTGCTTGCTTTGGTAGTTAGGAATAGAGTTTTATTCTGTAGTTGGAACAATGACTGAGTCAGTAATTCTGTATATTAATAACTGGCAAAGCATTTTATCCTTTTGTACCTTGGCTAAAATCAATCTTCATGTGCTTCAATTTCCTCCATTTCTAATAAGTGTAATGGCCACCATTGATTTAATGGCTTAGCCATTAATTTAACCATTTAATCTCTTCATGCAATAGTTTCATCATCTATAATATAAATAGGCCAAACCAGAAATTCTCTAAGTTTCTTTCCAGATTTGAAATTTTATGAGACCATGTAGATTCATGACCAGTAACAGATCTGGAATAGGAGAAAAGTTTGCTAAAAGCAAATGTATTTCACTATGGCAACTGAAACCGGTAATTCCGAACGAAAACAACCTATAAAAAATTTACTAGGGATGATTTTCTATTTCCCAAGTCGTGCATCTACCTTATTGGCCTCCTTAGTGGATATTCTGCCCAGGTAGGTAGATGAGTATTCTTTTTTTGCTTTCCTAGAACTGTTATTTCTACACAGATACTGTGGGAGTCCTGGACAGGACAGAAGGAGAGATTCCTGTCTCCGCTCATCAGGGAGCATGGAACACTCCTGAGCTCAATAGGAGGAAGTGATATTATTTGCAGATTTCTTTTTTTTAATGTTTATTTTTTTAATATATGAAATTTATTGTCAAATTGGTTTCCATACAACACCCAGTGCTCATCCCAAAAGATGCCCTCTTCAATGCCCATCACCTACCCTTCCCTCCCTCCCACCCCCCCATTAACTCTCAGTTTGTTCTCAGTTTTTAAGACTCTCTTATGCTTTGGCTCTCTCCCACTCTAACCTCATTTTTTTTTCCTTCCCCTCCCCCATGGGTTTCTGTTAAGTTTCTCAGGATCCACATAAGAGTGAAAACATATGGTATCTGTGTTTCTCTGTATGGCTTATTTCACTTAGCATCACACTCTCCAGTTCTATCCACTTTGCTACAAAGGGCCATATTTCATTCTTTCTCATTGCCACGTAGTACTCCACTGTGTATATAAACCACAATTTCTTTATCCATTCATCAGTTGATGGACATTTAGGCTTTTTCCACAATTTGGCTATTGTTGAGAGTTATTTGCAGATTTCTTTATCCCAGTGGTTTCAGTTGTACTAAGGTAAAACTGTTTGACAGAGTAAAATCTTTCTGCAATTGTGACATGAAGAGTCTAATTTGTGTTACGAGAATCCTTTCCTCAAATGTGTATGTAGCTTTGATCAGAATTATTTCTACTATTGAACATAACGACAATAACATTTAATGAACACTGTTTGACATAGGGCTAAGTGCTTTACAAAGATTATTAGTATATTATAATTAATCCTCACAAAAACATCATGACATTGCACTCTTAATAGCCTCATCTAATAGGTGAAGAAACTACAGTGTCGACAGTTTAGGCCAGTCAATAAAGTTAAGGGGCAGAGCTGGAATTTAAACCTAGGGCATGTTTTCAAAGTGCTTATTGCTGTTACTGATTCCATGCCTCAGGTTACAGAAGCTTTGAAGTCTTTGCTCAGAAGCAAATACAGCTCCATGTCTCCTAGAAGAGACCTAAAAGGATCTGAAAATCCTGACAGTTTTCCTTTGTCTTCCTTGCTTTTTATTATTCCTGTTGCATGCAACATACGCCTTAGCAGCTTCTTAACTTCCCTAGTGGGATAGTTGGCAGTTTGGTCGTAGAACGGCTTAAGAAGTGGGGGGAATGCCTGCCAAGGTCCTTTTAGTTCTGAATGTCTTTAACTCACCCACCCCACATAGCACACATTTGGGTTGCATACTTTAGTGTCAGCATTTAGCCTAATCTTGGTGTGATGCTCCTGACTTGTCACTTTGATATTCAGTGGTTAATAGGTGGCATTGATAAGACATGTTTAAAAATCAAGTGTGTTGATGTGTTAACTTCTGTGGACAGTCCATGTTTCTCTTTTACAATGAGGTAAGGAACACCACTGATTATGACCTGATTGGTTAGTAATTCAATATTATACTCCTGCCATGTTTTGCTGGTTCCCCAAAGCACTTTACTCTCTGCTTTGGCTAACAGTGACTTAATAGGTAGCACAACAATTAAATAGCAGAATTCAATTGCAGCTTTCAGTTTTATTTAAAAGACTTTTTTTATTCTCAATAAAAATTTACCTAATCATGTGAAAAAATGGAGGGAGTTTGAGAATTATATTTAAATAATTATTCTGATATTTTATTAGTGGTATATCCATAAAATAGATGGGACTTCACTGTTTATCTCAGTCAAAAAACTCTAGGATCAGTCCCCAACATGGCTCTGATTCCATTGCCATATAACACTGATAACCTTGTGCATTAGTTGGTTCTAGCTACTATAAAAGAAGACTGGGTGGCTAAAAGAACAGAAATTTATTTCTCACAGTTTTGGAGGCTGGGAAGTCCAAGATCAAAGTGCTGGCAGGTCTGGTGTCTGGTGAGGCTCTGCTTTGTGGTTTGTACTTGGGCTTATTCTTTTTTTTTTTTTTTTTAAATTTTTAAAAAATGTTTATTTATTTTTAAAAACTTTTTTTTAAATGTTTATTTATTTTTGAGACAGAGACAGAGCATGAACGGGGGAGGGTCAGAGAGAGAGGGCGACCCAGAATCTGAAGCAGGCTCCAGGCTCTGAGCTGTCAGTACAGAGCCCGATGTGGGGCTCGAGTTCGTGGACCGTGAGATCATGACCTGAGCCGAAGTTGGATGCTTAACCTACTGAGCCACCCAGGCACCCCTAATGTTTATTTATTTTTGAAGGATGGAGAGAGACAGAGTGTGAACAGGGGAGGGGCAGAGAGAGAGGAAGACAAAGAATTGGAGGCAGGCTCCAGTTGTCAGGCTCTGGGCTGTCAGCACAGAGCCCATTATGGGGCTCTAACTCACAAGCTGTGAGGTCATGACCTGAGCCGAAGTCAGACGCCCAACCGACTGAGCCACCCAGGCACTCCTGTAGTGGGCCATATTCTTATACGTATCCTCACATGGTGGAGAACAGGGAGGAAGCAAGCTCCCTCATGTTTCTTCTTGTAAGGGCACTTATCCCATCATGAAGGTTCCATCCTCATGACGTAATCACCTCCCAACGGCCCCACCTCCTGAGACTTTCCCATTGGGGGTTAGGACTTCAACATATGAATTTAGAAGGGAACACAAACATACAACCCTGGTTAATTCATCTGGTTAATAATTATTAGTAATAATGATGGCTAACATGTATCAAATGCCTGTGTCCCAGGCGGTGGGCCAAAGATTTAACAAGTACTATCTTACTTAATCTTTAAATAAGATTAAACGATGAGATAAATACTAAATCCTTGTTAGGGGTCCCTAGTTCGTTGAGCATATGACTTTGGCTCGGGTCATGACCTCTTAGTTCGTGAGTTCAAGTCCTGCATCGGGCTTGCTGCTGTCACCATGGAGCCCGCTTTGGACCTCTGTCCACTTCTGCCCCCCTGCCCCTCTCCCACTCACACTCTCGCTTTCTCAAAAATAAATAAATATTAAAAAAATATAAAAATAAAAATTCCTTGTTAGAAGGAAAAATTATAATTAATACATAGAGTGTATTAATACATATTAATGAATAGTATTGAATGAGTGAATAGTAAAGAACTTAAAATGAAAATCAGCCTCACCTGCTATTTCTTTCTACTCTACGTTCCACTCTCTCTCTCCAGGGGCAACCTCTTTTAATTGTTTCTAATTCTTTGGTTATTTATCTTAAAACTTTAGGCATATGATAATTATTATGTGTAACAAATTTAATGGGCTCTAAATTGTATTATTACATTTATATGAAATGTCCAGAATAAGCAAATCCATAGGGACAGAGAGCAGATTAGTGGTTACCAGGGGCTGGAGGAGGGGGAGATTGGAGCGTGACTGCCTGACTACCTAATGGATATGGGGTTTCTTTTCCGGGTGATGAAAATTAGATAGTGTGATGGTTGCACAACATTGTGAATGTACTCAAAGCTATGAACTGTATAACTAAAACGGCTAAAATAGTGAAATTTAGGTAATGTGAATGTTGCCTCAAAATATTAGGTGGCACTTGGGGTGCCTGGGTGGCTCAACATTTGTCTTCAGCTCAGGTCATGATCTTGTGGTTAGTGGGTTCAAGCTCTGCATCAGGCCCTCTGCTGACAGCTCAGAGCCTGGAGTCTGCTTTGGATTCTGTGTCTCACTCTCTCTCTGACCCTCGCCCACTCTCTCTCTGTCTCTGAAAAATGAATAAATGTTAAAAAATTTTTTTAAAAAATAGGTGGCTCTCTGATTAGAAAGTCACCTACATTATCCTTTAAATTATCAATGTTTAATATTTATATTATTTTTAATTTTTATCATCTTCCTTTTACAGTTGAAAAAATTGAGGCAAAAAGAGGTTAACTTTCCCAACATTACACAAATAGTAAACCTGAATTTGACCCCAAGTAGTGTAACTGCAACAGCCTGTACAAATAGCCACTATTCAATACTTCTTTCCAAGATGGCAGTTTGGGTGGCTGAAAGTATATAAGTGGAAAGGAAATCAGATTGAGATTGACTGTTGATTGCTCTTGCAGTTGTGTAGAGATGGAAAACTTTCTCATACATGGAACTTTTACCTACAAAATGTTATTCTTTCATACCAGCAGGATCACCCTAATATCATTAGACTGAAAACAGGAGCACTGTAAACAGAAGCCCACCAGTAGATTGAAGAAATGCTATTAAATCGAGTTAGGGATTTATTAAAGTAGAATCAATAACGTTTGGTGCATGAAGGGTTACAGTAGCTTCCTTCTAACATCTGTTTAAAGAAGTCATTTGAGAATTAAGCAGTTACAGGTTACTATTACATTTATACATGTCCTTAACTGCAAATAGTATGGGTTAACTGCATTCTGTTGGTTATCTTAGCAACCAATCAAAGATGTACAATTGATTGGTGGTATTGACTAAATGTGTCTAATAAGTAGCTGGAAGTAAGGTGTCTCTGTTCTGTTTTCAGAAGTGATAGAAATAGCCTCACCTTTTATAATTGCCAAGGAAGGGTGTGGGAAAAGAGAACCATCCTTTCCTTCTAAGACCAGAGAAACAGAACTAGGAAATGGGTCCAATATCACCAAAGTCCCAGAGTACTTAAGGAGTGGAAGCAGTCTCAGAAAGGGAGTGTGTTTTTCAAAAATGTTCCTGTACCTTAGCCCTGTTTTTCTCTCGGTTTCAATGTTTTGTTAAACAGTCAGTAATTTGACAAGCAAATATTTATTAAGTATTAAATAGACTCCTACAGTGAAATCACTGAGCTCAGTTTTTTGGGAACAACACAGGTGTAGAACATGTATCTACCCTTGAGAAGTTTATAGTCAATCAGATTGGCAGATGCAATGTACATACAACATGAAACTTCTAGGGTCTTTTATTCAATGTAGAATTTAACTGAGATCTATAATCTGTAATGCAGGTGACAAATGCTAAGAGAATCTAGAAACACTTTTTTTTCTTTTGCTATTAGCAGAGAAGATAGTTTCTTGTTTTTCCTTCCAAGTTAAAATACGTCCCCTTACTAGATTCCTTCTCCTGTATCAGTACACCATTTGAGAGGAAATTGTGTCATAGTTTTTAGGACTATGAGTATGCATGGGGTTTGGGCCCAATTTCTGTCTTACACTAGATCTTGACCATTAAATTACTTAGTTTCATTAATAATTACTAAATTACTTAACTTCATTAATCATTAAATGTGGGATTTCTTATTTGTGAAACAAAATAATGAGAGTTACCTCATGGAGTTTTTGTGAGGATTAGAGGAGATAATGTAAAGCACTTAGCACATTGCCTAATACATGATAAACATTCAGTGATAGCTTTTACTGTGGTTAATAATGAGTACATCGAAGAAATTTGTAAAAATGGAGTACTCCTAAATCTAACTTCAAAACTCAGCAATTGATATCATTTTGTTGTATTCTAGTCTCTGACTATATATTTGTATATAGTCATGTATATAAATTGTTTCTTAAAAACATGATTGTAATTTCTCCATTAGCTCAAAATGTTGATCTTGCCAATGGCAAAATTTCATCTAATGTACTTCCTCAGCCCTTTGTGTACAATGGGAATTGAATAATTATTTGTTGACAAAATAAGTCCTCTCTTTAAATTTTATTTTAATGTTTATTTATTTCTTGAGAGAGATAG
Source organism: Panthera pardus (assembly GCF_024362965.1). NCBI lineage: Eukaryota > Metazoa > Chordata > Mammalia > Carnivora > Felidae > Panthera > Panthera pardus. Next base: position 80,022,545 of record NW_026526810.1, on the reverse strand, counting down.
ACAGAGAGACAGATAGAACATGAGCAGGGGAGGGGCAGAGAGAGAGGGAGACACAGAATCCAAAGCAGTCTCTAGGCTCTGAGCTGTCAGCACCGAACCCAATGTAGGGCTTGAACTCGGGAACCACAAGATCATGACCTGAGCCGAAGTCAGATGCTTAACTGACTGAGCAACCCAGGAGCACCAATAATCCTCTCTTGACTCTGTCATGTTTAGTTTCCTTTAGCTCTCCCCTGCTTTCACAGATAAACATCCTGAGGTGCACCTGTGATTGATTTCTGGTCTTACTAAGTTTGTCATGAATTCCTTATCCCTAATTCTTTTTCAAAAAGATTGTTTTAAGTTTAGTTATTTATTTTCAGAGAGACAGAGGCAATGTGAGCAGGGGAAGGGCAGAGAGAGAGAGAGAGAGAGAGAGAGAGAGAGAGAGAGAGAGAATCCCAAGCAGGCTCTGCATATCAGAGAAACTGTGAGATCATGACCTAAGCTGAAACTAAGAGTCAGATGCTTAACCGACTGAGCCATCCAGGTGCCCCTCCTTGCCCCTAATTCTGAAGGACAAGTTCAGTCCTTACCTTCTTATTTCCTTGGAGCAATGTGGGTGCTGTTAACTCCTCCCTCCTGGAAATATACACTCTGGGTTTTATTGTCACGTCTCCTTCCTCCAATCTTAACCTTCTCCAGGGCCTTCTCTACTTTTACAGTCAAGTGACTGTAATGGGATAAATTGCGTGCCCCTCTAAATTGTTGTGTTGAAATCCTAACCCATAGTACCTCGGAATGTGACTGTATTTGGAGATAGTCTTTAATGAAGTAATTAAGTTAAAATGAGGTCATTAGGATGGGCCCTAATCCTACTTGACTGGTGTTCTTATAAGAAGAACAGGCAAGGGGGTGCCTGGGTGGCTGAGTCGGTTAAATGTCCAACTTCACCTCAGGTCATGGTCTCATGGTTTGTGGGTTTGAGTACTGCGTCGGGCTCTGTGGTGACAGCTCAGGGCCTGGAGCCTACTTCAGATTCTGTGTCTCCCCGCTCTCTGCCCATCCCATGCACATGCTCTGTCTCTCTCTGTCTCTCAATAATAAATAAACATTAAAAAAAAAAAAAAAGAACAGGCAAGCACAGAAGGAAGTCCACGTGAAGACAGAGGGAGAAGACAGCCATCTGTAAGTCAGGCAGAGAGAACTTGGAAGAAATCAGTCTTGCTGCCACCTTGTTCTTGGACTTCTAACTTCTAGAACTGTAAGAAAATAGATTTCTGTTATATAAGTCACCTAGTCTGTTGTACTTGGTTGGTTATGGCAGCTTTAGCAGACTAATGCAGTGACCTTCCACACAGTGAATCTGATTGTGTCACTCCCCAGCTTAAAGCTTTAACTATTCTCTATTAAGCTATAGCTCAGTACCAGTGTTCTTTCAATAAATTACTTGGCATTGCTGACCTGGGGCTTCCCAGTCTCACTACACACATACATCTTAGTGCTCCAACCATCCTGCAGTGTTCTAGATACTCAGCGTTCCTTTTATCTGACACACTCCTGCTCCTCATGCTCCCACGTGTTCTCTTGGTTAGCTCTGTGGATCCTTCAGTCTTAGCTTGGAGAAGGCTTCTTCCCAAGCCCTGCTGTGTTCTCCCAGCCCTTCATTTACTTCCATCTAGCACTTACCATACCGCTACAGTTGCCTGGCTACCTGTTAATATCACCGCCAGGATGTAAACTTCAGGAAGGCAGGGAAAAACATGCTCTTCACTTGTATCTCCAGAGACTGTTTGAGTTCCTGGCATACAGTAGGGTCTCAAGATTTGCTGAATGAATAGACGAGAACTTATTGCTTAGCAGAAAGTTATTTTCCTAATTCTGATGGCTAGCTTAATAACATGGGGTATGAATACAAATATTAAAGTTAGCTTAATTCCGGGGTGCCTGGGTGGCTCAGTTGTGTTGAGCGTCTGACTTTGGCTCAGGTCATGATCTTGCGGTCCTGTCCATGGGTTTAGGCCCTGCATCAGGCTCTGTGCTGACAGCTAAGAGCCTGAAGCCTGCTTCGGATTCTGTGTCTCCCCCTCTCTCACTCTCTGCCTCTCCCCTGCTCATGCTCTGTGTCTCTCTGAAAATAAATAAACATTAAAAACATTTTTTTTTAAAAAAGTTACCTTAATTCTGCAGATCTGTCTTGAAAATTGTCTATTACAGAAGATACTTATTCTTTCAGCAAGTGACTCTTTCAGCAACTTGGCATTAGAAGTTTGGCACCACATGCCTTTCAGAGGTGAAGTATAAATTTGCCACTTTGCCTATTTCTGGTGGAGTATAAATTTGCCACTTTGCCTATTTCTGTTGGTAAATTTCTTAGCCTCAGACCTCTTCGTTCTGTGAGGGTACCAGCAACTGCAAGAAAAATTAAAAATAGATACCATATATGTCTAAAATATTGTTTTATTATATTTCCTTCCTCCTCCCACCATTTCTTTCTTCCTTCCTGTTTTCCTTCCTTCCTTTTTTTTCTTCCTTCCTTCCCTCTCCATTCCTCTCCCTTTATCTGTTTTATGTAGAATCCAGTCAAAAAAGAATCTGATATAAATGTGTTATTTTGGATGTAACCAGCTCACCTTCTAAAACTACATAAATGGGGGCACATTAAGGAAATGAGTCCAAAAATGTTTGGTTTTCATATGGCAAATTTAACTGGTATTTTGAGCACCTGGGAATCAACAACCAGTGTTTTTATTGGTGAAAGAGTGGGTTGATTTGCATTTAAGAAAACCCTGGAAGGGTGCTTTTGTGAACACCAATTTTGTAAAAGTCCTTGAAGCCCAGGTAACGTGACTCTTTCAGCAACTTGGCATTAGAAGTTTGGCACCGCATGCCTTTCAGAGGTGAAGAGGGCTCCGCATTAGGAATAACTGCCTGGGTTTAAAGAAATCGTTTTGGTTCTGGCAGTGGGCCCAAATGAGACGTAATTTCATCCACTATTGATTAACATGTTTATAGTTAAAACTGATTTTCTGTAACAAGCAGCAGAAATTCAGCTCAGGGTTTTTGGATGGAATATATGTGCATATATTTAAACCTCCAGGCACAGTCAACATTTAAATTTTTTTAAGCATCCCACACATTGAGGATATTCATAAGCATCTAATAAAAGGGAATCAAAATTAGAATTAGCAAAAATATACAGACCACTGACATATTTTACATTAAAAACAAAAATAGAGACCCCAAGTAAACTCCACAGTATCACAGGTTACTTTGCACTTTTTTGAATTAGCAATAAAAAAAGGGAAAGAAAATAAAGAGTATCAGGAAAAATCAAACTGTTCTCTTTAATTGGAAATTAAAAGACAAAAGCCAAAACACCAACCTCTAAAATCTCTTTAAAAATACTCTTCTATTTATGAAAAAAATCTGGCTAGCTGAATTTTCTTTGATTTATTTTCTTGACCATGCTTGACTTATGATACCTATAAAACCTGACACGTGCTTTGGTGTTGGTTGTGTTCCCAAAGCAGAATTGTATCAGGGCGCGATGTTATGGCGCTCTGTAGTTACTGTTATCAAATGCTGAATCTCATTTTAGCTATGATAAAAGGCCTCTAGTATTAAAACACTGGGTTTATAGATGATAGATGAAAAATGTATTTTTCAAACCATGGCCTTTGTGGTAGAACATGACTTGCTTACTATGGAAATATCTCCAGCTGCCTAGAAACGTTGCCTAGCAACCCCTGGAAACACAGAAAATCTAATATCATCCCTGAGTTGCTTGTGGGTAAAGGGATTATTAAAAATATCAGTTAGAAAAAAAGGACTACCAAGTTTGTTCTTGGGTACCACAACAACTAATACTTCTGCGTTTAATAGTGCCTCTGTGCCCCTCTCCCACAGAATTTCAAGCACTTTGTGTGTGTTCCCCCATGAATGCTCTTGTTTCTAAGTCTCAACAGTGCAGAAAGGAGGGTCATTTGAAAGGTCACGCCCTTGCCATCAGAGGATTCAGTTCTCCTTCCCCTAGCTCTCGGACCCCTTCCTGCTCTCTGCTTCAGTGAACAGCAAGCTTTAGTCGCTGCCTATTCCCACAGCCTCCAGCTTCCTTCAGACCAGGTGATTTCTGGGTGGACTACAAGTGATTTGTAGTTGGCTGCTGCCTTGACTCTGTTCTGCTGCTCAGCCAAGGCTGGAGGCAATTTGTTCCTGGAGGAGCACCCTACGATCCTGCCCTCTGGTCCACTGCCCTTGCTTCTGCCCACACGTTCCACTTAAGTGATGGCACGAAGCTTGGGGAGGCTCTTGCCTTTATAGCAGGAAGATATGTGTTCTGTGTTGTAAGCAGAGTAAAATGCCTGACTGGGCTCTGGCTTTACTCTGTTCAAAGTCCCCATTCTGTTCATAGGATTAGAAGATTTAGTTTGATAAATGTATTGATGGATTTTTGTGTGTGACACTAAATGAATCTTCTGAAATTCATTTGAACAAATGAGTTGTATACAAACTGAAACTGAGTATGGCTTTGAGTATGAATATTTTCTCCTGGGCAACTTTCAAAAGCCCTTCTCCATGAGAATTTAAGGTGTCTTTTTTTTTTTTTTTTTTGGACAGAGAGAGTGTGTGAGCAGGGGAGAGGGGCAGAGAGAGAGAGGGGGGGGGAGGGAATCTTAAGCAGGCTTCATGTTCTCTGTGCTATCATTTGATTTTTTATAACTGTCTCTGAGAGGGATAGTGTTATGTCCATTTTATATCCATAGAAACTGATGCTCAGGAAGTAAGATGATTTGTTCAAGGTAGTAAGGGAAAGAGGTGTTCTTGAACCCAGTTTTATGGTTTTCAGTTCAGTGTGCTTGTCAATAGGCACTTAGGACAAGGCTTGTCTATAGGAGAAAGTGCATAAGTGAACAGTGTGAATGAAGGTCCTTGCATTGAGAGGGCTGTACTGAAATCACGTGTATGATTTGGGGGGGAAATCACAAGTTCTGTGGACATGAATTTCTTCATTTGTTGTATCAGGAATTAAGCCAAATCATGTTTAAATTTTAAAATTCTTTAAAAAATGTTTTTTAATGTTTATTTTTTGAGAGAAAGAACAAGAGCAGGGGAGGGGCAAAGAGAGAGAGAGAGAGAGAGAGAGAGGGAGGGAAACAGAGAGTATGAAGTAGGCTCCAGGCTCTGAGCTGTCAGCACAGAGCCCGATGTGGAGTTTGAACTCATGAACTGTGAGATGATGACTCAAACCAAAGCTGGATGCTTAACCGACTGAGCCACCTAGATGCCCCTAAATTTAAAAATTCTTAATAAAGAATGAAAATAGCTTGGATAAAGCCACAAACTAGTTTCCATTGCTGTGAAAAACTTCCAAAGAATTAGTGATGGTGCATGGATGATTAATTGAGGAGGCAATTCCTGGTTTCAGGATCAGTCTTCATTTAATTTCTCTTCTGCTGGAGAACTAATTTTACTTTTTTGGCAAAAGCCTGAAAGAGTGGGAATATCAGTCCCAATGTTCTATTAATTTAATGTTGAGTGCTTACCATTGTCTTACCCCGAGCTAAGCACCTCACATACATTACTGGGTTAACCATTTCACCAACCCTGAGGAGGGGTTGGTATTCATTTTACAGATGGCAAAGTTGTTCAGTTTGCCCAGAGTTACACAGAAGAAAGCTTCAGAACCAAGCTGAAGCCAGGCCGACCTGCTGCCATTCTGGGCTTTTTAATCACAGTACTTCACTGTCTCCAGCACATGGCTGTGAGGGGGACACTGTAACTGACCCATTAACAAAGAGGCCTTCATTTTAAGAATTCATTTGGGCTCAGTTTCTTTGCAGTTAGGATGGATTATGCATGAATTTACATGTATTTGACTGTATATCATCAGGACCTAAACAATATTATATTCCTTCCTTTCTCTTCCCAAACTTCCCCTAACTGAAGTGGACTTTCTCCCTGGACATACACACCCTTACATATATGCTATTAATAAGTAATACCTTGACATGGGCCCATGCATAAGACGACAAGATTATATTTTATTCCTCTACTGGTCACCTGAACTAGGGGCCTGCTTATATCAGTTTTGGCTCATTCAAAGATGATTCATTTTAGTTTCAGGAAATCCTTAAGCCAAATGACTTTTACTAGATCACCAGAGCCCAGGGGTTCTAACAATATGGCCCATGGACCTCTACATCACAGTCACTTGAAGATGTTTTTATTAGTTGGATTTCTGAGTACTACACCTAAACCTAACGAGTCATAACCTTTGAGAAGGTGGAACCCTGGAAAATGCATTTTTTCGTTAAAATTTATATTTATTTTTTGTTTTTTTTTTTTAAACAAGTTTTTAATTACAGTTAGTTAACCTAGTTTGGTATTAGTTTCAGGTGTACAATATAGTGATTCAGCAATTCCATACATCACCAGGTGCTCATCATAGCAGGTGCACTCCTTAGTCCCCATCACCTATTTCACCCATCCCCGTACCCACCTCCTTTCTGATAACCATTGGTTTGTTCACTGTAATTAAGAGTATGTTTCTTGGTTTCTCTCTCTCTTTCTCTCTCTTTGCTTATTTGTTTCTTAAATTCCACATATGAGTGAAATCATAGGCTATTTATCTTTCTCCGACTGACTTATTTCACTTAGCAGTATACTCTCTGGCTCCATCCATGTTGCTGCAAATGGCAAGATTTCATTCTTTTTATGGCTGAATAATATTATGGCTGAATACACACACACACACACACACACACTACACACTACACACTACACACTACACACTACATCTTCTTTATCCATTCATCAATCGGTGGACACTTGGGCTGCTTTCATAATTTGGCTATTGTAAATAATGCTGCAGTAAACATAGGAGTGATTTTGTCTTTTGAATTAGTGTTTTTGCATTCTTTGGGTAAATACCCAGCGTGTGATTATTGGATTGTAGGGTAGTTCTATTTTTAACTTTTTGAGGAAACTTCATACTGTTTTCCAGAGGGGCTGTACCAGTTTGCATTTCCACCAACCGTGCAATAGGGTTCTTCTTTCTCCACATCCTTGCCAACATCTGTTGTTCCCTGTGTTGTTGATTTTAGATATCCTGACAGGTGCTATCTCATTGTAGTTTTGATTTGCATGGAAACTGTATTCTTAACAAACTGCTGCCCAGGGGACTCCTGAGCACACTGAAGCTTGAGAATTCCTGAGGGGCAGGCATCTTAGGCCTTTCAAAAAATTTATTGCATACATGATGCCTGCTCATGCCTGCTCCCTTACTTCTCCATTTCACATCTTCCCTCCTTTCTACCTAGAGGGAAAATCTTAAGGGCCTCCTGACTCTTTCCTTCATTTATCTCTTGCTTTCTGCTGCTACCACTTCTTGCAGCCTCCTTCCTTCCTCTCATGTTAGGAAGAACCACAGTTATTCAGAGAAGAGTTATTGCTTCCTTGAATATTTGCAAAGTTTACACAGTACTTATGTATCTTTCAACTTGGTAATTGTCCAATACAGTCATTGAAGAGGTGCTGTGCATACTTCACACGCCGCTGAATTTCAATTTCACGGAAATCATCAGTCATTCTCCCTTCTGGGCTGGTTGTTTGCATCTCTGTCACCGAAAGTCACCAGACCTTGAATGTGAACACTCAAGGAAGAAGGTGTTCCGTCAATGTTGCTAGATGGAGTACAGGTCTGTCAAATTGGCCTCTCAATCTTTTTCTACTCATTTCTTTTCTTCCCCTTTTACTCTCCAACTCCCATAGGTACTATCCTTACTCATCCATGAATAACTCCTTTCTTGCATGCTTTCTCCAACCCTTCTGATATCCATGGTAACCAGGCCAGATCTAGAACATATGCCACAAAGAGGTCTGCTTATGAGAGCCCTTGGAAGGACTAGAATTTCTATAGTCTTATAATCTCTGTGTGTGACTGTTTACAGAGAAAGAAGTAGGCAACTTATGATGTACAGGGCCCTGCTCTTCTGCCATCATTTTGGTTTAATCATTTCATCTCTGGTTTCACTCAAAATGCTCATGCCTTGTAGGGTTGAGCTGGCTATTCAAAAACACTGGGGTATTAGTCTCTTTCTATCTGTTCAACAACGTAAATAGCATGTCGTAGAGTGTGTTCTTACAGTTCCTTTAGACTCTTCTGGTAGGTGGGGGTGGTATAGGGAAGGGTACTGAGAGCAACTTGGACACGTTGATTTTTTTTCTTCCTCTGGAGCATCCCAGTGAGGAGTCACTTAGGAGAGAAATTTGATTAATTTAACTTAATTTTACAGTTATTCCATCTCGAAACACTTATTAATATAGGGTTCTGTGGAACATAATCCTGTGGAATTCTCTGGGAGATGTAGCTGAAGAACCAAGGGATTTTGTTATTTAACTGGTAGGTTAACCATCATTGTTGTTTCTTTGGATCTACTACTGGGCATTTGCATGTCTGTCAGAAGACAGATAGAAGAAGAAAGGTTAAACCAACATGGCTTACAAATGGCTAACAAGCTTTTACAATTCCCTTCTTAATCCAGGATCCATTTTTTACCTCATCCTGACAATGTAGGTCATCTATCGTGTTGTATTACCTTTCCAACCATCACCCTTCCTGTGTTTCTGAACATTTTTTCTGCTCTAGCCACCTGCTGCTTCATGTTTTCTCTCCTTTATGACCTTACTTATGCTATTACCATGTTTAGAATGGCCTTTGTTTTCATCTGTCTCTTTATAAACCTTTTCCTGACTGACACCTCCCCTTCTTCTGCTTGCTTAGCCAGTGAATTCATTGAATGCATGCCAATTGAATGCTTATTGTGTGAAAGACTAGGTTGGGCCCTCATGATACAGTAATAATGAAGATAGACCTGGTCTCTGTTATTACAGAGATGTGATTCTCTATCTTCTGAATCCCACCTCACTTTGCTTATACTGCCCTTGCAGCAAGTGCTTTGCTTCTTTTCATAATTTTTATTTTGAAACAATTTCAAATTTATAGAAAAAGTTAAATAGTATAATTGGCTCAAGTATATCCTTCACCCAGAAACTTCATTTTAATTTCCCTTATGACAATGGGATACGATCAAAGACTGTATTTTACATCTACTTGTCATGTTTCTCAAATCTTCAACCATTTGAGAACAGTTCTTCAGTCTTTCTATGACTTTCTATGATCTTGAAGAGTTTAGAAGATTATAAGCCAATTTGGGTGTATTTGATATTTCTTTATGATAAAACCCAAAATTTTGGGCCAGAATTTCACAGAAGTGATGTTGTGTTCTCATTTTATCTTATCTGGTGACAGTTGCTGTCTACTTGTCTTATAGCTCTTGTTAACTTTTGATCCTTTAGTAAAGATGATGTCTTCCAGGTTTTTCCACTGTAAAGTTGCCTTTCCCTTTGTAATAAGATATTCTGTGGAGAGACACCCATCCCACATTTAAATATCTACCAGTTTTAACATCTATTGATGTGTCTTGCCAGAAATAATTATTACTCTAATGGTGGGCAAATGGTGCACAAATAATCAATTAATTTTCTAATTTCACTGTTTACTAGTTGGCATTCTATAGTATGTAAGTTTGTGTGTCTGTGCATATGCATGTATTTATATTAGTGTATACTCAGAGGATTACATTTTATTCAATGAGTTATAACTCATTATAATCATTATTTATTTTGGATCTCAAATTGTTTGTTTGTTTTAATGGAGGAGTGACATTTAAAAGTCAAATCTATGCTTGTGTACTTTATTGTGGCTCAGATGTTGTTGATCCTAGGCCCTCTTAGTGGACAGAGGGAGGAAACCTATACAAGTGTATATATATATACACACACATGTGCCCATATGTATTATATATATGCATACATATATATACCCCCTACACACATATACACACATTTACAACTCTATAGATTTCTCTTTATTTCTAGATATAAATTAAAAACTGTGTGTCCCTGATTCCTTCAATTCCAATCTAATACTGTAGGGATTATTCCTGCTTCCCCCTTTTCATATTGTACCTTCTCTGACAATGAAAGGCTTGGCCCCCATTATCCTCCATATATTTACTTATTTACTAAATTTCCCAATCTTCTGACCTTAGTGGGCTCCCATCCTGCTCTGAGTGTCTGCTTGTGTGGACCTTGGCTGTCACTGGACTGCCTTCTAGCCTTCCTGCCAGGCTCACAGCTTGGGCTCATCACATGGGACAAGGAGAGGGGGTAAAAAAAAAGAAGTGCTTTTTAAAAAAAGTGACATCTTGAAAAATTGTAAATTTTATCTCTACCTATCTCTTTTTCATACATAGATAGAGATATAGATACAGATATAGATATATGTAAACTTGTTACTTTCCTCTAAAGTCAATAAGAAAAATGATGACTGTATTTGAGCAAACATGTTTGATAGACTTTTTTTTTTGATAAAAAAGGGTTAGTTTGCCTTTTTGGCTTAAAACCAAAGAACACTACTTAGAGTCATTTGCACACATGTTTTATTCCTACCCCAGGACTCTAAGGTCCTTGAGGTCAGAGGCTGGCTTCTGTCTGTTATTAAGCCAATGGAACACCTTGCACAGTGTCTAGAGTGGGACATGTGTTTGATTTGTTTTAAAAAAAAATTTTTTTTTAATGTTTATTTTTGAGAGAGACAGCGACAGAATGCAAGTGGGTTAGGGGCAGAGAGAGGGAGACACAGAATCCAAAGCAGGCTCCAGGCTCTGAGCCATCAGCACAGAGCCTGATGTGGGGCTCGAACCCACAGAACTGTGAGCTCATGACCTGAGCCAAAGTCAGGCGCTCAACCGACTGAGCCACCCAGGTGCCCCATGACTTGTTAAATTAATTACTTTCCTTCTCTCGGAACTGATCAGCTATTTTGCAGCATTGAATGAACTTATCATCCCAACATTGCATACAGGTTGCTTCAGTCTACACAAATATCTCACCTGCAATGTCTTAGGAACTGTGTGGGGAATGCAGAGGTCAGAAGTTTATGCACTAGAAAATCTTTTATAAACTGAAGAATGCCTGGAAAGGAAAGGAAAACAGGAAAAATTGGTGTGGATGTAACAAAGGAGGCATGGTAGAGACGCTTTGTTACATAAAATTATTGGGGATATTTACTTTTTCTAGCATATGAAATTCTATGCAGTGAATAGATTCTGTTTAAAATAAAAATAATCAATTAAGGGAGATAGGTGCAAAATTTTTATATTTGAAATTGTAACATGGAATAATAGTACATTGTAAAAGGTAAGTTTTAAGCTTAAGAATAGATTTGTTTGAGGTATAATTTCACACTGTTGGCATCATGACTGGTGTGTGGTAGTCCTTACCAGACTTTGAGTACCCGCTTATACTATGTTCAAGTTAACAACAACTTTAAGCTCCCACTTGATTGTGGGACTGTGGCTGCAAATCAGTTGTAATTCTTATTGCCACTGCCATCTTAAGATGAATTCAGGAAGGGTCTATTTTCACCCCTCTCCTGGCCTAATACATTAGACTTTGGATCCACTTAATTTAGTCTAGTTGGGATAGATTAAAGAAATGATGACTGATATCTGGTAACATATCAGCCAAGGTTGAAATGCAATTTTCAGTTCATTAAACTCCACAGAAAAGGTCAACCTTAATAACAGTATAATCTACTAAGATAGGTTCTCAAGTCTTCTGGTAGGCTAGCTTGTGACAGAGATGTGCACATTTGAGAAAAGATGACCTCATTATGCTTAAAAATCATGTGTGTGTGTGTGTGTGTGTGTATGTGTGTAGCGAGAGAGAGTCAACTTGAGATTTACTTGCAAAGACTCACTTAGAAACAAGTTTAGCCTAAACAAAATATAAATTGATTTTCTTCTTTTTACTGGCATTAGTGGGACTCTCTGGAATTGAAGATGGAGGCTGATCTGGTCTGTAGGATTGTCAAAGATGCATTTAACTCATGGTGTTCATGGCATTATGGGAGTAGGCAACACATTTCAAGTCCTGCTTACAAGCATAAGCTTTCTCAGAAAGTTATATATGTGAAATGTCTCTCTACAATATAATAGCACTTCCCAATCTCTCCCAATTCAGCCTTTTCAGTTACCATGGGAACTCACATCTTATAATAAACAGTGGTGATCACTGTCCACTAAAGGGGAGAAGTAAGCTGTAGGTTTGTCCTCAGTTGTCTTTTGTAGTGGTCCTAAATTTTCTCCTGGATTCTTTTTTTTTTCTTTTTGCCTTTTGAAGTCTTTTATTTTTTGTTTTTTTTTCAAGTTTTTATTTAAATTCCAGATAGATAACATATAGTGTAATATTAGTTTCAGGTATAGAATTTAGTAATTCATCACTTATGTATATCACCCAGTGCTCATCACAAGTGCCCTCCTTAATACCCATCACCCATTTAGCCCACTCTCCCCCATCTACCTCCCCTCCAACAGCCTTTTCCTGGGTTCTTAACATGCTGGGATACAAAACCTGGACTGTTGAGCATTTAAAATTCTCTATCTGGATTAGTGCCCAAGAAAAAGTATTCACTTCAATGTATAGTATTCATACATTAAAGATATGATTAAAAACTAGGTTAATTTAGTTGTGAAAAAAATGTTCTTTTAGTGTGAAACAGATGTAGATTGTAATCTTGGCTCTGCTACTTTCTAAGCAAGTTTCTTTACCTGTCTAAGTCTCAGTTTTCTTGTCAATCAATTCAGGATATTAATACCACAAAGAGTGGATGTAAAGATCATATGTGATAATATCTACAAAATGTTTTACACAATGCGTGATATAGAATAAGCATTTAGAAGTAATAGCAATTATTATAATTATATACATGTTTGTGGAAGAAAAGGAATGTCAGTTTTTATTTTCGGCTCATATCCCATTCTCCAAATGAGACTGTGAGTGTTTAACTCAAAGTATTATACAAGTTATTACAGGGCAAATAATAAGCTGATATACAAAGATACAGGAAGTGAGTGGTATCAACTAATCAGTTTAAAAGGGGCCAGGAGAGGAGAGGGATGCAGGGAAAGAGCGAAGTGGGTTTAGAATATGTACTGCTTTCCTTTTTCCTTGATTTTAGATGAACAGTAGAGCTGTCCCCTTTCAATTGAAGTGACCTCTTATGGGCCTCCTTTGAATCCTTCACAGGATTCACAGGGATTCTTCAGGATTACCATTTTAAAGCTAAAGTAATCCTAATTACTAAAGAATAAAACACAACTAAACAATCCTGAACAGAAGTCTTCCGTGTACTGTGAAGAATATCATGTTTTCATACTCAGATCACTCATTTCATTTAAAGTTCCTCTGAGTTTGGGTCCTGGGATATCTGGCTCAAAGGATCAAGCAAAATCAAACTGATGCTTTCAACATGCTTTCTCTTACTGCTTTTAAAAAAGTACCTTCCTCTGGTTATAAATAAGAGATCATTTATAATTGTAATAATATTAAGAACATGGTTGGAGTATGCAATTTTGGTCAAACTGATGCCTGATAACTGAAAAAACTATCAGAGCATTTCCTTATGGTGTCACAGTTTAAAATTTACACACTAAAAAGTCTATTGAGTAGAAATCTTAGACACAGTAGATGATAATGTTAAAAACAAATAATTTAAGTTATTGAAAGAGGCTATGAATCAATGTACTCTAACCAAGGCCATACTTGTTAGTAGGTCTGCTGGTGGCTCGAGGGATTTTGAATATGCCCATATATTCTCACAAGGCCAGACATTTCGTATGTCCTCCACATCTCCATGTTTCCATTTAAACCACACATCCAGCTCCTCAGAATAGGGTGTGTCTTACAGAGATCACACAAGGAAAGGTGTAATTGACCAAAAAGTATGTTGTATCTCTTCCTGGGCATCCTGTAGCTCTTGTAACATCTCATGTCCTTTTACTAAAGAAAGAAATATTTCATTGTGATCAATACTAGTGTACTCATTCACATAATAGAAGTAGATAGCATTCAGATATAAAATGTGTATCTCTGGAATTGTAAAGGGAGAAGGAAAATCAGAGAAATACAGTGTCTTGAAATTCAAGAGGAGAAACTATTTTGAGAAGGAGGTGGTAGTCAATAATACTACGTACAGTCTTGGAAAGTGAAAGTCAAGAAAGGAAAGTGAAGGTCAAGAAAAAGCTACTAGATTTGGTGAAGTCGTTGGTGACCTTGAGGAATTTCAGAAGAAAAATGGTTTGGAAAGTCTGAAATTATTTTCTTAATGTTTATTTATTTTTTTTTTGTTTTTTTTTTTTGAGAGAGAGTGAGAGAGCGAGAGAGCGAGGGAGAGGTAGAGAAAGAGAGGAAGACACAGAATCTGAAGCAGGCTCCATCCTTTGTAGCTGTAAACACAGAACCTGATGTGGGGTTCAAACTCATGAACTGTGATATCATTATCTGAGTTGAAGTCAGATGCTCAACTGACTGAGCCACCCAGGTGCCCCTAGAAAGTCTGAGTTTTAAAAAATGAATGTGGAGTGTTAGTGGTGGGTTATGACAGAAATTTGAAGGTGTATGAGTCAGAACAGAAGCACTGTAAGTAGAATATCCTTTAAATAACTTTGTGAAAGGAAGGCTACATTAAATATGTTGCTGGAAAGATCCGTAGTAGCATCAAGAAAAGGCAATTACACCTGTGTATCTTTGAATACATGGGGGCTCATACCTGTGAAAGAAGAGGTTGCAGATTTTGAGAAGGGAATGTTTGGATATAAGAACTGGATCCTCTGGGTGTAAGGAATGAATTTCATTTTATACTTCCTAAACATTGAAAATAGTATCAGCATTTATTGGAATGGTGATATGATATAGGCTTTGTAAAATGATATCAGTTATGCAGAAGTCTTTTTCCCACAATTTATGACTAGAAATCAATGCTGACAGTCTTGAGTATGACCTATTCTACAAAGTTTTCTGGTTAGAAACACTTTTTTAAGCAGAATGTAGGCTAATAGAAAGGACTTGTCAAAGTTTTAGGTTATATTAGTTCACTGAGGTTGGGGTGGTTATGGATAGTTTACATCAACTTGTCACACGCTGGTACCCAAATATAGTAAACACTCCCATCAGAGCACAGAACTTAAAAATGGTGCCATAAATGGCAATTCTAGGTTGTCAGTGAGGAGTGATTGCTGCTCCCAACATCCCGGTTCTACTCTTTCATTCTAAAGGGCAAATGAGTTCTGAGAGTATTTATGTTCTATTCAGATTAACTAATTGAGATTTTGGCCTTTTTCTCTAGTTGCCTATTCCTTTACTTAAAATTAATTTGTTACAAGGCACGGTGAGTTAATTAGTATGATTAGCTCCCTCATCTCTATGCTTGCATTTTTAAGAACCTTAAAGGCAAGGTACTGCTTACACAGATGATTATTTGCAGGTAGTTAATTCTTGAGTTATTGTCTTGGGATGGGCATTATCATATTATTACCATGTCTTTCATATTTCCTGATTCTTTTGGAAGAAGTGTCTCATTTTTACATCTCATTTTAGAACTTTCATTGTCAGTAAACATTAACAGTAAGCTTCTGATCTGTCAACAACATTTTTGTGAAACCCTGCAGAGATGGTTGGCATAGGAAGAACCTGAAGCCACCTCTTCCCATGGCCACAACAGATTTACAGCTACATATGGAATAATTTCCTCTGAAGAAAATCTTGAAAAATAGATGGAAAGCACTTCCACAACAAAGGATAAAAGGGCTGCATTGAGATGGGTAGGAGAGGCAGAAACCCCCATGGCCCACATGGTGACCCACAACTGGGAGGGATCTTAAAAATATGGAATTTTTCTCTGAGGAGCAAGGGGTTTCTGCACACATAAGGCACCCCGACCCTTGGGTCCTGCACTGGAGAGATAAGCCACCAAAAGGTAAAACCAATGGAGGTGATGTCCAGGAGACCATAGAACTTGAGGGAGTAGAGAACCTACTCTAACAGAGCTCCCATGCAGACTCAGTCACCCTAGGTCCAGTGCAAAATCATCAGTCTAAAAATGCCAGACCATGTGTGAAGTTGACTCACTTACTAATCTTAAAGTGGGTGCTAAAGAGAGGCAGGAATCTGTTGGGACTCTCTCCAGGCATGGAAGCACTGTTAGGTGCCATTTTTGCCATCTCATGCTACCTTGCTAATGCCAATGCTGGCAGGTGCCATTTGGCAATCTTCCTTTAACCTGCTAGCACAGGCAGGAGCTCTCTACCCCTTGTGCTGCAGCCATGTCACAGCTGGCGAGGCACCCTACCCCTTCCAGGCTGTGATTGTGACACCCCAGGAGCTGGAAGGCACATGCAACCCACACAGGGGAGGCCCTGGAGCACTTGGCTCCAGTGGGCAGTGAAGATTGCACTTCTCAACCCCACAGGTCATCTCCTACATAAGGCCACTTTTTCAAGACTCGGAGAGTAAAGTATTTTGCCTAACACATAGAAATGAATACAGAGAATCAGGCAAAAGGAAGAGTAGAGGAATATGTTACAAATGAAGAATAAGATAAAATGTCAGAGAAAGACCTTATGAAACAGAAGTAAGTAGTCTACCTGATAGTTCAAAGTAAATGTCATATAGATGCTTTCCAAACCAGGGAGAAGAATGGATGCATATAGTGAGAACTTCAACAAAGAAATAGAAAATATAAGAAAGTACCAAATAGAAGTCATAGAGCTGAAGAATATAATAACTAAACTGGCAAATATGCTGGAAGAGTTCAATAGATGACTAGATGTAGATGAAGCAGAAGAATGAATCATCAAGCTGGAAAACAAAATAATAGAACTTACCCAGACAGAACGGCAAAAAGAAAAGAATTAAAGAAATTGGAGTACCTTAAGGACATGGGACAACATCAAGCAGGAATACATCCGCATTATAGGGATCCCAGAGGGAGAAGAGAGAGACAAAGGGACAGAAAACTTATTTGAAGAAATAATGGCTGAAAACTTCCCTAATCTGGGGATGAAAACAGGCATCCAGGTTCTGGAAGCCCAGAGAGTTCCAAATAATATGAACCCAAAGAGTTCCAAAGAAAGACACATATAATAAAATGTCAGAAGTTAAAGATAATCTTCAAAGCTGCAAACAAACATAAAACTTGTTACATACAAGGGAAGCCCTATAAGGCTTGAAAGTCAGCAGATTTTCAACAGAAACTTTCAAGGCCAGAAAGTAGTGGCATGATATATTCAAAGTACTGAAAGGAAAAAGCTTTCGACCAAGAATACTTACACCAGCAAGTTTATAGAGAATGGAAGGAAGAATTTTGTAGATAAACAAGAGATAAAGAAGTTCATCACCATTAAACCTCTTTAAGGTGAAAAGAAATGATACTAAATAATGACAAGAAAACATACCAAAATAAAATTATCACTGGAAAAGGTAAATATGGAATAAAAGTAGTAGATTAATCACTTATAAAGTTACTATGAAGGTTAAAAGACAAAAATAGTAAAATTACTAAAACTACAATAATTAGTTAAAAGGTACTTAAAAAGATGTAAAATATGACATCAAATGTATAAAACATGGTGGAGGAATAAAAAGTTAGAGTTTTGGAATGTATTCGAATTTAAATTGCTATCAGTTAAAATTGACCATTATATATATGATATTATATGTGAACCTCACAGTAACCACAGCAAAAATTTACAGTAAATACACAAAAGAAAATGGGAAAGTAATCTAAACACAGCACTAAAGAAAGTTATCAAACCACAAAGGTAGACATCAGGAGAGGAAAGGAACAGAGAGGAACTACATAAACAGCCAGAAAAAAAATTAATAAAATGGCAATAAGCACGTATCAGTAATTACTTTAAATGTAAATAGACTAAAATCTCCAATCAAAATTGGAGAATGGACTGAATGGACTAAAAAAAAACCCAACAAAACTCATCTATATGTTGGCCACAAAAGACTCACTTCAGAAGTAAGGACATACCCAGACGGAAATTGAAGAGATTGGAAAAGATATCCCATATAAATGGAAACAAAAAGAGAATTGGAGTAACTCTACTCATATCACCCAAAATAAAGACTGTAATAAAAGGCAAAGAGGGATAGTCTAATCAATAAATGGTGTTGGGAAAACTGGACAGCAACATGCAAAAGAATGACGCTGGGCTACTATCTTACACCATATATAAAAATCAACTCAAAATGGATTAAAAACTTGAATGTGAGATCTCGAACAATAAAACTCATAATAGAAAAAAAGGTGGCAAGTTCCTTGATGTCCATCGTAGTCCTGGTTTTTGAATCTTACTCCAAAGGCAAGGGCAACAAAAGCAAAAATAAGTGAATAGGACTACATTGAACTAAAAAACTTCTGCACAGTGAAGGAAAATATCAAGATAAAAAGGAAACCTACTGAATGGAAAATGATATTTGCAAATGATATCTCTGGTAAGGGGTTAATATTTAGCATATCTAAAGAGTTCATATAACTCAATAACAAAAAAACCAATCTGATTAAAATACAAGCAGATGATCTGAATAGACATTTTTCCAAAGATGACCAACAGATGACCAACAGGCATGTGAAATGATGCTCCATTTCACTAATCATTAGGGACCTGCAAATCAAAACCATAGTGAGGTACCGCCTCTCAGCTGTTACTATTATCAAAAAGACAAGAATTGGAGAGATTGAGTAGAAAAGGGAGCCTGTGTGCACTGTTAAATGAGTGTAAGTTGGTACAACCACAACGGAAAACAGTACAGAGGTTCCTCAAAAAATTAAAAATAGAGCTACGATATGATTCAGCAATTCCACTTGTGGGTATCCATCAGAAGAAAACAAAAACACTAATTCAAAAAGATATGCACATTCATGTTTTTTTGCAGCATTATTTACAATAGCCAAAATACAAAAATAATCATAGTGTTCATCAATAGGTGAATGGATAAAGAAGATATGGTACCCACCCCCCCCCCCCCACACAACCAATGGGATAGTACTCAGCCATGAAAAAAGAATGAAATCTTGCCATTTGCAACAACATGAATGGGCCTTGAAGGTATTATGCTAAGTGAAATAAGTCAGACAGAGGAAGACAAATACTGCATAATTTCACTTATAAGTGGAATCTAGAAAACAAAGCAAGCAAACAAACAAAAAACCAAAACCAAATGCAGACTTACAGATACAGAGAACAGAGTGATGGTTGCCACAAGGGAGGAGGCTGGGGGCAAAATTGGTGAAAGGGATCAAGAAGTACAAACTTCCAGTTATAAAATAAATAAGTCATGGAGATATAATGTATACCGTAGAGAATACAGTCAATAATAATGTGTTAACTCTGTATGGTGACAAGTGGTAACTAGACTTATGGTGGTGATTATTTCACAATGTATGTAAGTGTTGAATCACTATGTTGTACACATGAAACTAATATATGGTTGTATGTTAGTTACACTTGAATAAAAAAAAGCCCCCAACATTTGTGTTATATACTATCAAAATATGAGATTACAAATTCCAAAGGATTTGATTTCCTATACGTAGGCTTAGGGAAGTAGTGGCAGTCAGCGTTTTCATTCATGATGTTGCAATCATAATGAATAATCGATGAATGTACTTGTGCCTGTTGAAATTTGATGCCAAGCAGAAAAGTGCACCACTAGGTGACACTCTGATCTTAAAACATGAACCAACTAATGACAGTTACAAAAATGACAATGAAAGTGACATCAATAGATTATTTATGGTACAATGGAAGAAGTTAGTGTGAATTTAATGTTGTAAATCTGGGACATCAATTTTTAGGCTCAGTGAGGATTTTTGTTCACAAATAATTTTTTTTAGATGCTATACAGATGCTTTGTATTAGTTGACAATACTAAATCATTCTCCATATCAGCAAATTTGCAAATACTACTAACTTTCATGAAGGAGAAAGGTACAGTTTGATTAGTCTAGGACAGGGAGCCATCAATTTAGCATTGATATCAACTTTTACTACCACACTGGGAAGGGTATTTAAATGTTCTTTTCTGGCTTGATTACCCATAAAGAGATAATAAGCTTCTCTGCCTCTCAGGAATGTTATAAGGAAGAGTTGGTTAAAATGTGCAGTGTCCTGATGACTATAACTATTAAATATTGTGTAAAGCAATGCAATAATAGTAAAATCAATAAAATGCTTGAATGGAGTTGTTTGGTGATCAAGCCTACAAATTAAAATATCAGTAATGTGTGGTAGATAAAAGTTGTCTCTGTAGAGTGTTTCCATACAAAGAAGGCAAAGAAAATTTCCCTGAATTGTTGATATTTGGCTTTAAATATAGTTACTGTTTCATAAAAACCTACTTGAGGATCAGACTAATCTAATTGACCTAGGATTTGTGGTGGGAGAGCTGTGAGGGGCTCTCTTCACCCAGAAGACTTCTGTGGAGGAAATCCTTGATATTAATCATCAACAAAGCCTAAGCTAATTAATGTATGTGCTTGGAAGTCTGTACCTTTCATAAGCATCTCAGAGAAATCCGTGACACAAAGAAAGGTTATACCCACTGATTACGGATGATAGTGGCAATAGCTAGCATCTTATCCAAGGGCCTAATTTTAGGCAAAATGCAGTAAAATGTACATCAAAAACACTGTAAAGTGTAGGAAAGTGACAAAAGTTCCACCTCAGATCTGAATAGGAATTTTGGTCATCATATGAATTGCATATGTGGTTCTATATAAAAAAAGGTGCCAAGGATTCTTCTTTTTAAAAACTATTTTTAGAATCATATCTTCCTTCAAGTGCTGCCTTTTTTGTTTCTGCCTATTCACTCTCAGAATTGTAGTCCATTTTCCTCTAGCTTTTCAGGAAGCAAGAGCTTGTGTATGACCTTTGAACCAAGTCTCCCTGCCTATCATAGTCATAATGTATTCTTCTATTATATATGGGCCAGTGGGAGAACTGCAGTTAGAATAATTCTTCTTGGCCTGGAAAGATTTCCAGGGAGAATGAATGAAGAGAGAAGATATGAATATTGAGGAATAGGCAGAACTCGCGAACTCAGTTAAAATGAAGAGACATTGTCTCCTGGAGGCCTGTGTTGGGACAGTCACAATGCAGTATGGGTAAATGAATTAGCTACATTCCCAGCCTACAGGGGATCAGAACTTTCTCCAGTTATGGCTGGATCATATATTGAGACACATCTAAGGGAAAATTCATACTTTCTGATTCACTGACACTGAAAAAATGAATGCTTCCATATTATGGTAACTAAGAAATTTTGGTTGTCATCTCTATTCACATTTGAGTAAGATACTGCTCTATGACTGCCTTTAGGTTGTGCAGCAAGTTAGTTTGAGGGCCCAAACTGCTGCTTCTGACTCTCTCCTGCTCAGGTGGAACAACTTTCTTGTGCTTCTTATTAGGTGACTCAGCTTTCCCTCTCCTGGGCTTTTCTTCTATTATGAGCTCCAACACAGAAGAGAATTACTGGATCTGTGTGGTCCTTGGCACCTAATTATTTTCCTGTCTCTCATGCTGCTCTGATATATCTGGGTTTCCTAACATGTTTAATCACAGTTTTACTGTGAATTTAATTTACTTACATCTTACTGTTTTTTAATCAACCAAAGATTTAAAATGTAGATAATAATTGCATGTACGTACTGTACTTCAGATTATAATTTAAGAGAGTATATTCACCTATATGATTAAATTATCATTACTCTTAATGAAAATGACAATAACAGAAACACATACTTAACTTGAATTGACTACATGCCAGGTACTATACTAAGCACTTTACATGTATTTACTAATGTGATCACTACAAGAAACATATGAAGAAGATACTATTAGGGATAGAATTTAGATATAATCCAGTATTACTTTAAAAAAGAGAAGCAAACACCTAGATATATATTTAGGAATAGCACCTTTAGTTTGAGCTGCTGTATTTCCTTATTTAGACTCTCAAGTTAAGGTCCTCTGGGTTTGCAACTGTCAGTTTATAGCTGACGATTATCTCACCTGGTTTGTCACAACCAGAAAGTGACATAAATTGCAAACAGTTTATTAAAAAATCAGGCTTTAGGAAGCAAACTTCAACACCTGGAATGGCATTTGTCTAATGAGTAAGGAAAAGAGGACTTGAGAGTCTTGATGAGAAAAAAATAAGTGCAAAAGTAAATACAGTTAGCTCTGAAATAGGAAAAATCTACCTTGTAGTTAGTAGCCTTGGAAATGTCTAATAAGTATCACAGGATAACCTGTGAAAAAAGTGTGACACATTCTCTGACCCCCTGAAAAGTGTATATGTGTGTGTGTGTGTGTGTATATATATATATATATATATATATATATATGTGTGTGTGTGTGTGTGTGTGTGTGTATACATACTTTTTTGTATATACATGTATATATGTATGTATGCATACATGTATATATGTATATATACACACATACATATACACATATGTACATACACACACATACATATATATACACATATATACACACATACATATATATACATATATATACATATGTATATACATATGTATATATACTAGATATGTATACATACATATATACATACACACATATATACATACATACATATATATACACATATATATACATATGTATATACATATGTATATATACTAGAAGTTCTCTGGCATTTATACATATATAAAGAAGGGAATGGGCGTATAGAATGAAAAGTGAGGGGATACAGGTAAAAAAGGCTTAAGCTTAGTTATAAGGCTACCAGAATGCCAGAGAACTTCTAGTATAGCATTAATCTCTACTGTAGACTAATTGTAGGGGAAGGAAAGGAGGGAACTCAACATAATATTTGAATATAGTAATAGTTCCTGGATGTTCAAGAGCTATGGTAGTGCTCAAGAGCCACAGTATTCAATTAATCAGAACTCTTTTTTTTTTGAGTGATGTTTTCACTTTATTTCACCTATTTTATTTTATTTTATTTTATTTTTTTTGAGAGAGAGAGAGAGAGAGCGAGCTTATGTGTACTGGGGAGATGGGAAGATGGGGAGAGAGAGAGAGAGAGAGAGAAAATGAATCCCAAGCAGGTTCCATGCTCATTGTAGAGCCTGACGTGGGGCTTGATGTCACTACCCTGGGATCATGACCTGAGCTGAAATCAAGAGTCAGATGCTCAACAAACTGAGCCACCCAGGCGTCCCTATTTCACTACTTTTAAAAGAAGGTAAAGAAATCAGAGAGAGCTGAGATAAAAAACATAAGATTTATTCATGAATTCATTTGTTCAACCTACTTTTTCTGCCACACATTGTGTTTGGTATTGGTGATATAGCAACAAACCCTTAGGGAACTTACATAGTATGTGGAGTTCATGGAGTTGCCATGAACTGAAATGGAAAAACTACAAGAGGGGAATGTTTGATTTGAAGTGGGGAGAAAATTAGGAGCCCAGTTTTGAGGATGCTTAGTTTGAAATTTCACTTAGATGTCTAAGTGGAGATGTTGACCAGAAAGTCAGATATATGAATCTTGGGTTTAGGGGAAAGCCTATGCAGAAGATATAAACCTGGGAGTTTTTGTATTCATTACTGCTGTTTACCAAATATTTCCATTTCCCCTTCTAATATGGCTTTATGTTAGACTAGTATTTTTCTGCTTATGGTGATCATATGACTTTCTCTGACCAATTGAAATAGAGTTCAAGTATGGGTGATATGTGTTACTTCTGGATTGAAGCTATAACAGTCAATGTACAATTTGCCACAGCAACTGGAAATGCTCCAATGGTAGCTGCTTTATCAACTAGTGTCCCAAAGAGAGGACAATGTGGAGCAGACTCCCAGGCAAACCGCAATCAATGGATAATATGAATAAGAAAGTTTATTAAGCTACTGACATTTGTGAGGCTGTGGTTGTTACCACAGCATAACCTACCTTATTCTGACTTGAATGGGAATCATGATAGGTAGGTGTAGATAGATATAGAGAGATAACAGGAAAGGGAATTTCCAGGCAAGTAAGCCTGGGAGCACTCCAGCCTTAAAAGGAGGAAGCAGCCAAAAGACTGAGAAGAAGCATTTGGAAAGTGTGGTGTCCTGGAAGTCAAAGTGATTCCCATTGTAAATATCATTGGAGAGTTTGGCAAGAAAAATTTTGAGGGAACAATCTGCAAAAACATAATCTGGGTTTACATGAAAGCAGGAAGAAGGAAATTGAATAGAGCAAGTATATTCCTCTGTTGCAAGTTGTTGGGTGGGGTGACAGGTGGAGAGGGAAAGTAGGATCATGAGTGCTTTTTAAAAAAGATAGAAATACTGCATGACGAGTACAGATGGGAAAAATTAATGATGTAGGAGGGAGGAAAGATTATGGGAGTGCTATACTTGGAACAGAAAAAATGGCATGAGATCTAGTGCTCAAATAGAAGGGTCAGCTTTGTTGGGAAACTGGTGGTTATGAATTTAAAGTGAGATCAGTCAGCACAATTACGTGTTTTTCTTCATACTCATTCAGCTGTGTGGTTGCATGTGTAGACTAGATGAATAATTGGATTCAACCAGGCTTGGAAATGACTGACTTGATTACCATTTTAAAGTATATTAGTTGTTCTCAGTGTTTGTGGGAAATCAAATAAGAGGAATGGGTTTTAATAAAAGCAAACCCAGCCAACTAACCAACTGCTGCTGTCTCCACCCCCATCCTGAGATATTTGAGAGAAGACATTCATGGCCATTTAGAACCAAAGAAACAACAACAGCAGCCATGAAATTTCATTCCTGAAGAAGGTTGGATGATATCTCTTTCAGCTGATCTTCAGTAAGAGAGCAAATATTCTCTGTTACAGATCCTTAAGAAAAGTGAGAAATTAGAGTCGACAATCCAAATACCAGCTGATGCTAATTGTTTTCCAATAGGAAATAGGTCTTTGTGTTTTAGTTACTTTTATTCCTTGCATATTAATCATTTTGTGTCAGTAGGCCTCTAAGAGGGCATTAAATAATGAGATAGTAATACAAGCAAGGGGTTTTGAGCTCAACTCCAGCTAAGTTATTTGCACATGTTTTATATGGCATCTGTATGGGAACTCCATAATGAGTGAGATTAAGGCAATGAAGTGAGAAAATGAAAAATTCATCCAGGAGGCAAATGTCCATGGCCAAATTTCCAGTGTTCATATACATATATAACAACTTAGCATCAATGAGTTGGTTGCAGTAGTTATAACAGGCCTTTGCAGGGAATTTTAGGTTAGAAGAGGATTTGAGTTTATTATAAAGTGGAGTGTTACGATGTTTTCTTCAACTTGTTGGGGTTTCTGAGCCAGTCCCTCTGATGAGGGGAGGAGACATGACTGAAATTAGGATATCTGGGAATAGTTGGCTATTCCAGCACAGAGGCCAGCTGTGCCACACCTGTTCAGAGCAATGGGCTATTTATATGAGACGATACCAGGCAGAGAATGCTGGGAGAACATTGTTGAAACCATGCAAAGCCAAATGTTTCAAATGTGTCTTTGAGAATGGCTCACTTAATAATGATGATAAAACATGCTTACGATAGGATGTTAAGTGAAATAAACTAGGTAGCAATTTTATGTATAATATGCTTTCAACTGTTTTTTAAAAGGCATGTAAAAAAAGCCTGGAAGGAGATGTATGTTAACAGGGTTTGTCTTTGCGTGATTGAAGCCTGGAGCATTAACTATATTGGGACAAATCTTGGTCAGACACTTAGGAGTATTAAAAGTAAAAATTATTTCTGTGTTTATTTCCTTTTTGATTGCATATTTTGTTTGTATTATAATCTGTACACATGCAGTCTGCTAATAGTGATTTAATATATGGTTATTGCCTCCAGTACTGTATTAATGACGGCAGGATATAAGTATTTAGATATAAATACCGTGAGTTCTGTTCAGAAACCTGAAGATATATGTTTGTATAACATGTAACATATTTATTGAACAAGTGTTATGTGTCACATACTCAACTAGGCATTGGATATATCAGACAATAACTAACCTCATGAACTTTGCAGTCTAATGGAAGGTATATTAGTTTCTATGGCTGCATAAGAAATTACAATACACTTAGAGGCTTAAAACACTTTTATTATCTAACAGTTTCTGTAGTCAGGATAGTGGCACAGATGAGCAGGATCTATCAGCCAGGCTGTGTTCTCATATAGATGCTGACCTGGGAAAGAATCTTCTTTCAAGCTCACCTGATTTGTTGACAGAATGATTTCCTTGCAGCTGTATGATTGAGGGTGCTAGTATCTAACTTTCTGTTAGCTGGAGGCCAGCTCAATTCTTAGAGACTGCCCTCAACTCTTTGCCATGTGGGCCTCCCAACATAGACAGTTCTTCTGAGCCAGCTAAGGAGAGAGAATCTCTAGAGTGAGTCTGCTAGCAAGATGGAGTTGTATATAATGTAACATAATTATAGGAGTGCCATCTCATCCTCTTTGCATGTCCTGGTGGTTAGAAGAAAGCCACAGTTCCTATAAATAGTTAGCCACTGCTGTTTGCTATTGGGAGCTTACTCTGCTGGGAACACCTTGTAGAATCCATTCAGAATTGACTGTAGCTGATGTTCAAGGTCAGGCATGGTTTGCCATATGGGGGGAGAACTCTCACTTCAAAGGGTGTAGATGACTCATTTCAGAATGACCTAGTAGGTTCTCAAAGGCATGTCTCCTGGGGGCAGCAGAGAAGCCCAGGGTGGAAAGACATAGCTACCTAGAGCAGCTGAAGTCAGGTGTTGTCAGGTTACAGATGTGCAATGCTGGTTACCACAGTGATGGCTG
Source organism: Panthera pardus (assembly GCF_024362965.1). Taxonomy (NCBI): domain Eukaryota; kingdom Metazoa; phylum Chordata; class Mammalia; order Carnivora; family Felidae; genus Panthera; species Panthera pardus. The sequence goes on along the minus strand of NW_026526810.1, from coordinate 79,995,789 downwards.
GAGTTAAAAATGTGGGTCCGCAGGGTGTGAGTTGGGGACAAGTGTTTGATACACACAGCCAGTGAGAGGCAGAGCTGGTGGTTCAGCCTTCCAGACTTCACTGTCCCCAGCTGCCGTATCACCATCTCCTGCACTTTAACAAATACCTTTTTCATATGCACTGCATTTCTTTTTTGCACTGAAATTCTCCATTTAATTTTCATTGCTTTTAGTAAAACTATTTACAGCAATGCCTCTCAGAATTTAATGTGCATACAAATCACCTGGGAATCTTGGTAAATGCAGATTTTGACTCAGAACATTGAGATATGGACTTCTAGTCTGCATTTCTAAAAGGCTCCCAGGGGATGTGGATGCTGCTGGTCTGGAGACCACACTGTGAGGAGCAAGGTCATAAGGTAAGAACCTAAATGAAAAGGGATGATTAGGTTGTATATTTGAATGAAATGAATAAAAGACAGGTGTTGTGATGCACCTTGAAGCTGCTGACTCAACTTCCAGCAGAGCCTTTGTCAAACTTACTTGCTTTCTTTGTGGCCTGAAGGTTTATAAGACCCTCTAAATGTATTTTGAATGATGATTTGAATAATACTGTTATATAAAACCTTCTCCCAAAGCAGTTCAAAGTGCTTTTTATAATGTTAGCCATCTGGTCATTGCTTTCTGAGGGTACTAATCTCCTTCTAGGAAAACACTAATAATATACGAGTAATGTGAAAAAATCAAATACATACTCCCCACAGAACGTCATTTTCTTGCTCTGCAAGTACATTCTCATTACAAACTGCATTCCCTAAACCAAAATAGCAATATTATGAGGGTGCACTGGGCCTATTGTAGTTTTGTCTCTACTTCCTAACGGGACAAATAGGGAATTTCAAAGTCCTGCATCATCTGCTAAGAAGTTTTGTTCTGGGGACGCTGTATTTACTATTGACTGATTCAGTTTGATTAGATTTTCATTCATAGTATCCACAATTTCAAAGAAGAAATAAATGAAGTAATCTCAGAGATCCTATCATACATTTATGTAGTTCTGTAAAGGATGTGATTAACTTTTGCAGTATGGTTTATGAAGAAGCACGTTGAAAGGAAATACGTAAAAGCGTACTTCCAAGGTTTTCAGCTAAATTGAGATTTGATGTTGTAATATGATAGAGCAGATAAGGCATGGACTTGAAACACAGAGCCTTAACAAAGCCATCATAGGGATGATGGTTTTTAAAAATTACTTTGATACTTTTTCTTCTCTGGGGCTTATTACGTGTTCACTTAGTGTTTAATATGCATCTATTGAGCATCCATGGTGAGCACTGACCTATCCCTAGGCTTGCAGTGGGAGACAAAATAGTTACCGACCTCATGGAAGTTACACCCGAGGGGAAGGCAGGCATAAAAAAAATAGCTACACAAATACATATATGATTACTCACTGTGGTAAGTGCTACGAAAGGCAGTCCCTGGGTAGAGTCATAAGGGCAAAAGAGAGTTCATCACATTTGAAGAATTAAAAAAGCCAAGTGCTGCTAGAGCGTAGTCAATGAAAGTAGCAGTGAATACTTACATAAAGTGTGCAAGGTACCAGGCATGGTGCTGAAGCCTTACAGGCCACAACACATTAAGGCCTTACTATTACCTTATAAAGTCAGTACCACTATCCTCATTTCCTATATCAGAGGCACAGAGAGGGTTAAGCGAGTTGCCCAGTGTTTCATGGGTGGAGTGTTTGAACCCAGAAGGTCTTCATCACTGCCCAGCATTGCCTCAGTGCAGAGAAAAGGGGGCAGGGCCCAGCTTGGCAGCTTGATGTTCCCCTCTCTTAATATAATGTGCAGCTTCAACGTTTTAATCACCATGTGAAAGAACAGGAGGTTAACTGACTTATTCAAATACAAATAACAGTGACATAAAATAATAATGGTTTGCTATATCATAAGATATAGCCCTGGTAAGTAAACTCTAAAAATGCATAGCCATCTTACCATTTCTAAAAAATTCTCCATGAGGGGTGACGTGAAGAGGCAAATAGCCATAAACTATATTCACATCTCGGCATGGATGATTCAGGTCTTCATTTTCTGACTATGATATTAATATGCCCTTTCTGTAATTCATGGAGGATATATTAACTAATAATCCAATGAGGAGACCTATATCTCCTTTGTATTTTCTATGGCAGGACAATGCAGCAAGAGTGTAGATGTCATGGTAGGATACGAAAAAAATGGAAGTTTATATGATTACTTTTTGTCATTCTGAGTAGATCAGCTTTGCTATGGATTTATTTTAAGTTTTAAATAATGAATCACTATAAACTTAAAAACACTTACTAAAATTTTCATTTAATTTTCTATTTATTTCATATACATTTCCCAATGTAGAAACCAAGCCCTGGGATATATTATTGCGGTCATAGTTCTGTAAGTGACAACGCAGTGGAAGAGAACACAGCAGACACCAGGCCATTTCTTATCACACCAAGTCATCCAGAAGGCTCCAAGCAGTTGGGAGTGTCTGATGAGAAACTTGGAAAAGGATAGATAAGGCATTCTTAAGTCATAGTCTATGCTTTTCAGGGCTTTGCTTTTTGTGGCTGAGTTTTAACAAATGTCATGGTTCATTGTGGCAGAAAGAAAGGAAAAAACATAAGTAAATCACAAGCCGGGTAATATGTCTTCGAGAAGCTAAAAGTTGCCCATTTGGAGTTTTGATTATCATAAAGTGATGGGAGTCTTGGAGTAATGTCACTTGAATTTTCCCCTTTAAGGATGGGAAACAAGGCTGAGGCATCAAATGAATTTCCTGAGGTCATGTATCAAGCTGGTAGCAGCAGAGCAAAAGCTAGAGCTCAGCACTCCTGACTCAGGCTGTGCACTTGGGGCAGGCATGTGTATGAGACATTGTGCTTTAGGGTTTCTTCTGACAAGGGCATGGAATTAGAAATACAGTATGCATTTTTTAAGGAGTACACACACCCAGAGAACACAGATATTCCAAAACTTGTGTACATGGTTTATGAAGCAAAGATAAGTCAGTAAAGATATGATACTGGGACAACATATGAACAATACCCTAATATTGGTCTTAAAAATAATAGAACATCTTAACCTTGATGACACCCATGGTCCTTCTCTTTGACCTAACCAATCTTTCTAAAGACTAAAACACCTTACTGATAGTTTTCACATGTGAAAAATATTAGGGTCATTTCATTAATTCATTATGTCCTGATTTACTCTTGGCCATTAGATGTCTCTTCTTTCCTGTGAGAACCCAGAATGATCCTCTACTGGTGTACTCCTGTGTGAAGCCCACTCAGGGCCCCGCTAGAGCTATGACAAACAAGAGACTGAGGTAGCAAGGTTTGTGCAGGATTCAGGGAATAAGGGTATGTGCTTTTTATTATTGCGTTGAGTCTGAAATTATAAGCAATGTCAGCGATAAAATCTTTTCCTTGATGAGGTTGACTGCAATGCTCCCTCCACCTGTGTGTACTACTGCTCTGGGGAACTATGAGCAAACTAAATCCAAGGGCAGGGAAGGGGGGCGGAATTTTCACCTGGATAATAACACTTGCTTCTCTTCTAATCTTCGGACCTTCATGCAGAATATCCATGAAAATCAAGTAAACAGTGAATTGTACTAATATGAGAAATAATTAAGATTGTCTGCTTCAAGTCAAATGTTAATGAAAAGAGTAAATTGTAACTAAAAAGCTTTCCTTTATACAATAGAAAAGTAGATATATAATGGAAAACAATCACTTGCAAAGTAATAGAAATTATAAAATATCTAGAAATAAATTTTATCCCAAATGCATAGATATATATGAAAAAAACTATAAAACTACTGAATTACCATATTTAAAAAATTTTTTTTAATGTTTATTTATTTTTGAGAGAGAGAGAGAAAGAGACAGAGTGCAAGCCGGGGAGGGGCAGAGAGAAGTGGAGACACAGAATCCAAAGCAGGCTCCAGGCTCTGAGTTGTCAGCACAGAGCTCGACATGGGGCTCAAACTCATGAATGGTGAGATCATGACCTGAGCTGAAGTTAGATGCTTAATCCACTGAACCACCCAGGCACCCTAGGCATACCATATTCTTGGTTGAAAAGATATTTCTTTCTTCTAATTTAGTCTATCAGTTTAATGAAATTCCAATAAAAGTCCAATAGAATTTAAAAGATTTCCTTTTAATTTGACCTTGGATATGATAATAACCTCTTTGGACTTTAGTGTAAGACTAAAGTGATCAATGTTTAAGACATTTTGGAATTATGAATAATGGCCTTAAAATGCTCATATATTTTAACTCAGTAATTTCACTTGTAAGAGTTTATATTAGGTAAGTAATTGGGAGAGGACCATAAATCTCCATGTCTAAGAATGTTTGTTAAAGTTTTATAAAAAAAAATTGGCAAAAGACAATGAGGTATTTAGCTTAAGCACATTTTGGCATGAACATAAAGTGAAGTAGTACATAATTATTAAAACCTCTTTCAAATACTAATTAATGGAAAAAATAAATGTAAAATTACATTAAGTATTTCCATTAAAGTACACACATACATATGCAAAGAACATCTGTAGGTCAAGAAAATATATAGCAATGTTTCTAGTAGCTATCTCAGGATGGTGATATTGTAAGGTGTGGGTTCAAATCTCATGTGCCAGCCGTGAGATCCTGGCTTAATGGTACTGTTACTTGAAGTCTTAATTTCCTCATATGTAAAAGGAATAAAATGTTTTTGTGAAGGTTGAAGTAGTTAATATATGTGAAGCTTAGCATTTACCAGGTGCTCACTAAATGGTGTTTAATATCAATAATACTATAGATTTCTGTATTTTATAAGCCTACTTTTATTATTTAAAAGCCTGAGATATATTTGATGTATAGCATTATGTAAGTTTAAGGTATACAGTGTATTAATTTGATGCATTTATATATTGCAGTAAGATTAACACTGTAGCATTGGTTAACACCTTTAACATGTCACCTAATTATCATTTCATTTTGTTGCAAGCAAATGTAATATCTAGTCTCTTAGCAACTTTGAAATATATAATACAGTATTATTGACTATAATCACGATGGTGTGCGTTAAATCTCCAGAACTTACTCATTTTCTAACTGCAAGTTTGTACCCTTTGACCAACATCTACCCATCACCCCCTGCTCCCTAGCCACCATTCTACCCTCTGTTTCTAGGAGTTTGGCTTTTCTACATTCCACATATAAGTGAGATGATACAGTTTTATCTTTTTCTGTCTGATTTATTTCTTTTAGCATAATGCCTTCCAGGTCTGTCCATGCTGTCACATTTTTTTTTTAAATTTTTTTTTTTAACGTTTTTATTTATTTTTGAGACAGAGACAGAGCATGAATGGGGGAGGGGCAGAGAGAGAGGGAGACACAGAATCGGAAGCAGGCTCCAGGCTCTGAGCCATCAGCCCAGAGCCCGACGCGGGGCTCGAACTCACAGACTGTGAGATCGTGACCTGAGCCAAAGTCAGACGCTTAACCGACTGAGCCACCCAGGCGCCCCCATGCTGTCACATTTAAACATTGCAGATTTATTAATTTCATGATCAGAAACGAATGATGAATATTACACATTTTCAAAAGAGAACATTCAGAAAGTTGAGGGAAAATGAAAAACCAATTGCGAGAAGAATTGGGAAATGAGCAGAAAACACAAAATAGACCCCATGATGTAGGAGCCTTAAGTATACCAATTTAAAAGGGAAATAATATTTACTGAGTTATTTTTCTGTGCTTTGGGTATTGTGTATGTATAATTCAGTTTAGTTTTTGATATCACCCCGTGAGACAGGTGCTATTCTTATCATCATTCTACAGATGAAGAAACTGAGGTACAGAAAACTTAATGCATCCAAGGGTGTAGAGCAGCAGAGTGGGGCTATGAAGCAGTTTATATCAGTTTAACTACTGGTATAGTTAACTACTGATACAGTTAACTACTGATAGTACAGGCAGACTACTTTCTCAAGGATGAATTCTGCGTGATTCATGTAGTATAAGAGCAAATGAATTGCTTAGGATAAGCACAACAATTCTTGATTCTGAGACAAGAAATACATTTCTCCTGAATGGCCTCATGCAGTTGACACTGCTCAATTCCATGATGAACATCCTCAAAAATACCCTTACAGCAGACATACTGACAAGTTTCATAGGACTGTTTATTATAATGTCCTTCAATGTGATCCTCTGGCCTTGCATTTAAGCCCAATTCACTATAAAACAAACAAACAAACAAAAAAGGCTTTTTGTTTTAGAAGAGTCCATAAGAAGAGAGTGGACTGGACTTGCATTTAAGCCCAATTCACTATAAAACAAACAAACAAACAAACAAACAAACAAGGCTTTTTGTTTTAGAAGAGTCCATAAGAGGAGAGTGGACTGGACTGATTGATGGAGGGATACTGACACACTGAGATATCATTAAAATAATTCTCTTTTGTACTGAAAAATCTTCAAAATAACTTAGAGGAGTTAAAAATGTTATGGCTTTGCCATATACTTGAAACTCAAACAGGACTTTAAAGGGGCAAGAAATCTCCCAAGACATAGGAATAAGATCACAATTAGTTTCTACTATTCTTCAACAATTTTGTTATGAGAAAGATTCAAAATGTAAGATGTTGACTGAAATAACTTATAAAAAATTGCATGTAGTTGTGAACTTGGAAATTATCTTGTTGATTTTCAGTTGGAAAAATGATATTCATTAATTTGGGATAGCATATTGAATAATTAATTCAGTTGTCATACATAGAGTTTAGGTCTTTGTCACAAGTTGTCACTCTCCAGAAGCAGACCTTGAGATGGAGTTTGGGTTCAAGATGTGAAAGCAATGGGGATGTAGCAGGATTGTTCACATTGGGGCAAAATGTCCTGACATTTATACACATGCCTTGCTCAGCTTCTGGATGTGAGTTGCCCTGGGAAGGGTGTGATCTGGGGAGAAGCAGCTCTCCCAGCTGAGGCCGATCCTGAGGGAGCTGGCCCTGGGCGCACTGTGTTGACTGCATGTCCCGCAACCGGGCATCAAATCTTCCCTTTAAAGAGGATCTGAGTAATTAATTTCCATCCCCATACACATATGATAAAGAGTTCTCTAGCCTATTTAAAGAGATAATGGAACATTAGATTTTTGCATAAGTTTTGAATCTGAGTTAGGAAGTGACCTTGAAAAATTTGGGCCTTATTATGTCTGCTTTATAACTGTAGCCGAAAATCTATTTCTTTAATCTCTTGATACACATTCAAGCTGAATGAAGAATCTTGCTTGTTGTAGCTACCTAGAAGAATGTGGTTGATTTGTAGTGTGATTAGCAGGTGTCTCAGTCTGCTTGGGCTGCCATAACAAAATGCCATAGACTGAGTGGCTTAAACAACATAAACTTATTTCTTACATTTCTAGAGGTTGGGAAGTCTAAGATCTAGGTTTTGGTGAGGTAGTCTTCACTCTGCGGCCTCTTCTCTTGTCTTGTATGTAGCCGCCTTATCTTGCTGTGTGCTTATGGTGTCTTTCCTCAAAGTATATGCATGAGAATGAGAGAGAGAGAGAGAGAGAGAGAGAGACATTACTCCCTTCCTCTTTTTATAAGGCCACCAGTCCTTTTGAATTAGGACCCCACCCTTATCCTTAATAACCTCCTAAAGACCTTATCTCCAAATACAGTCACGGTGGAGATTAGGGCTTCAACATATCAATATAGGAGGGACACAATTCAGTCCATAACAGTTGGTAAGCATTAGAAGAGCAATGCTTAGAATAGGGTAAGCAAACTGTTTTGGACCATGGGCCAATAAACAGCCACTGGCCCATTTTGTGTGGCCCATGAGCTTGGAATGATTTTCCTGTTTCTAAAAGATTACAAACAGATAATACCCCCAAAGAATAGTGTGATGGGCACTGTATTTGATTCACATAGCTTAAAATATTTACTGTCTTGGGGCGCCTGGGTGGCTCAGTTGGTTAAGCGTCAGACTTCGGCTCAGGTCCTGATCTCGCGGTCCGTGAGTTCGAGCCCCGCGTCGGGCTCTGTGCTGACAGCTCAGAGCCTGGAGCCTGCATCAGATTCTGTGTCTCCCCCTCTCTCTGACCCTCCCCCATTCATGCTCTGTCTCTCTCTGTCTCAAAAATAAATAAAACATTAAAAAAAATTAAAAAAAATATTTACTGTCTTATTCTTTACAGAAAGTCTGCCAATCCCTGGCCTAGAATCATGACCAGACTTACTTTCAGATACTCTGGACCTAGTTTCTGCAGCTCAAAAAGTGAGAACTAGAAATTATTTTTATTGCATTCCTTAAAAGGAAGGGGTTACTCTGTATATCAGTTGAACAGGAATTATTTTGTAATCGGACAATCAGAGTGAGAGAGTCAACCCAGATGAGGCCTTTTAAATTGGTTTTCTAGTCACTTAGGGCTTTTTGTTCTCTCTGTTCTGGAGAATGATGCCACATACACTTGATATGACAGATATGATATGATGTGATATGATATCATTTGATGTGATAGAGACAGCTTGGAAGGTCTGGTTAGGGAGAATGCTCAAACCAAATTGGGTTCCTAGGAGATTGGTAATAATGAGTGACAGGAATGTCAATGAGTGATGGAAGTTTAGATGATACTAGAGTAGGGAGCGTAGATGGTAGTCTAGTTAGGACCCCAAGAAAAGAGGGAAGACACGAGATGAGAAACTATTGATCGTGCTGTGGCTAATAATTTCAGAAACCCAGATATTTCTTTGTGCTTTGGGTCAACTATTTTGGTGAAATTTTGCTTTGTTCCTTTGAGTCAGTGAAAAGTTACTGGAAAATTATAGGCCATTCACATTCAAAAGGTTTTACCTTGTTGGCCACAAATGGTCTGTGCTACACCAGTCTTCAGGATGTCCAGTCTCTAACACTTTGCTATCCTGGAAGAAATAAATAATATTTAAAGGATAATTGGGATTCTCTAATACAGAAAAAGAGTAATAGTCCAAATGATTGGATAAGATAATCTGTGACTGATGGTATAGTTGTAGACTGGGCCACGAAATCAAGGATGAATTTATCTATAAATTCAAGGCATACTCAACAGAGGCATAATTTCAAATCTAGTATGTTTAAAGTATACATCTTTTAAAATTTTTCAGTTATAATTCCTATTTATTTTTTAGGTTATGAAAGCAACCAGGAATTTGAGACATTGACTACAACTTAGCTGAACAAGAACTTCAGTCTTGTAAAAATGTTATTTTCTTCATGGTAGAATTGACATTGTTACAGCTTTGAGTTTCATACGGTTTCACTGAACTTAAACTTGTTTAAGCTGAAATCCCCGTTGCCTGACAACCCCATAAGTGCATGCTGGGTGTTGACTATTTGGAGAGAACTCCTTACTTGATCATTTGGTTCAGTGACCTGTGTTATATATATTTTTTCTCTTCTCATGCCTTATTACCCATTTAAAATACTTTCATTAGAACAGAGAACTGTGTACATTTTGTTCTTGGGTTTTTACTCAGCTAGACTCAACTACCTCCTCCTAGAGAAAATTTCACACAAAGGAAAATGAAAACTAGCAGAAGTTTTATTTATAAACTGATATATATACACATATATATATATATATATATATATACATATATATATATATATATATATATATATATATATTTTTTTTTTTTTTTACCAGCTGGATTGCAAGGGCATTCACACAAAACGTACACATGTCTACATTAGCTATGCCAAAGTGAAGGTGCCAGAAAAGAAGCCAGCATAAACTTTCAAAATAGGGGAAAATTTACTGAATATTAAAGGTCATCTGGCAGCCTGAAGAGTTGCATAGAAAAGGTCAGGTCCTATAAGATGCAGAATGTAGAGGGTACATGCAGCTGTCCAGGTGTTTTGCCTTTAAGGATGGCAGACAGCAGACAAGGTTAAAGTAAAAGACAATATATCTTGAATGTTTTGCCAGAAGAACAAACTTACCCCTATTATGCTTGTTGAACATAATAGGACTGGAAAGAGCTTTTCTAACTGGAATGTGGTCAACCATGGTGGGAGAGGAAAATGTGGTGCTCACAGTAGATGCTGCCATGCATCCTCAGCTGTTTTCTTCTAACTAAAGGAAATGGCAGGTTATGAGTTCTACAACAAACAAAATCACAGGAGGGTTAAGGCTTATCATTAGCAGAAATGTCTGGTCAGTGGGAATGCAAGCTGGTGCAGCCACTGTGGAAAACAGTTTGGGGGTTCCTCAAAAACTAAAAATAGAACTACCCTATGACCCAACAATTCCACTGCTAGGCATTTATCCACGGGATACAGGTGTGCTGTTTTGAAGGGACACATGCCCCCCGCCCCCATGTTTATAGCAGCACTATCAACAATAGCCAAAGTATGGAAAGAGCCCAAATGTCCATCGATGGATGAATGGATAAAGAAGATGTGGTATATATATACATACACACACAATGGAGTATTACTCGGCAATCAAAAAGAATGAAATCTTGCCATTTGCAACGACGTGGATGGAACTGGAGGGTATTATGCTAAGTGAAATTAGAGAAAGACAAAAATCATATGACTTCAGAGAAAGACAAATATATGACTTCACTCATATGAGGACTTTAAGAGACAAAACAGATGAACATAAGGGAAGGGAAACAAAAATAATATAAAAACAAGGATGGGGACAAAACAGAAGAGATTCATAAATATGGAGAACAAACTGAGGGTTGCTGGAGGGGTTGTGGGAGGGGGGATGGGCTAAATGGGTAAGGGGAATTAAGGAATCTACTCCTGAAATCATTGTTTCATTATATGCTAACTAATTTGGATGTAAATTAAAAAAAAAAAAAAAGAAATGTCTGGTCAGGGGTTTTGGTTCTTAAAAAAATTAGAGTATAATTTTAAAATATTGTATCCTGTGTTGGCTCAGATAAATTTTTGGTTAAGTTTTCCTTTTTTTTTTTTTTTTTTTAAGTAAGCAATTCTCAATTTTCCATGATATTGTGGTCAGGGAAAACATGGGTAACAAATCCAAGGACAGGAAATTTTTAGTCCTTAATAGGCCCCATTAATTCTGTATCCTCCAGCATTAACCTATGACCTTCACCTGGTGATGACTGTTTCATTTCTTTTTTACTTCTTTGTTCATTAAAGATTCTTGTGGATAATGAAATAGAAGAACAGGGACAGAAGGCCTCCATGATTAATCAATGAACTGGGTAAACAGTCCTCGCAACTGAGAATTTATTAGGTAGTGAAATACTGTATTTTAAGTACTGACTATCCAATTTTTAAGTCCTAACCTTGTTTTAGAGCCTCAGCCTTTAATTTTTCTAGCAAGTTGGTACTTGGACAATATAAACTCTTAGTCCTACCCAAGGAGAGGCTATTATTTCAAATCATGCAATACATTTCATGAAAGTACACATTAGTTTTAGTTTTTTAAGGGAAACAACTAGTGCCATTCCCCCCCTCCTTCATTAGGGAGATAATTACTGAGGTATCTTTTATGTCTAATGTACTGTCTACAAAATAGGTAATGAAGTTTCAGTGTCTACCAACTTGCAGAAGAGTACCTGCCATGCCTTGCATGGGGTTTGTATGCATTTACATGCATTTAACAATTTAAAAAAGGAAAGACTCCACCAAAAAATTGGTAGAACTGATGCATGAATTTAGTAAATTTTCAAAAAAACTAACATACAGAAATCTGTTACATTTCTATACGCCAATAATGAAGCAGCAGAAAGAAAAATCAAGGAAGCAATCCCAATTAATTACATCAAACCCATAAGATACCCAGGAATAAATCTAAAAAGGTGAAAGACCTGTATTTTGAAAACTATAAAATGATGAAAGAAACTGAAGATGACACACAAAAAAATGGAAAAACATTCATGCTCGTGGATTGGAAGAACAAATATTATTAAAATGTCTATACTACCCAAAACAATCTATATATTAAATGCAATCCCTATTAAAATACGAACAGCATTTTTCACAGAGCTAGAACAAACAATCCTAAAATTTGTGTGGAATCAGAAAAAAAACCCTTATAGCCACAGCAACCTTGAAAAAAAAAAGCTGGAGGCATCATAATTCTGGACTTCAAGTTATATTACAAAGCTGTAATCATCAACACAGTATGGTACTGGCATAAAAAAACAGACTCATAGAACAATGGAACAGAATAGAAAACCCAGAAATCGACCCACAACTATATGATCAACTGATCTTTGACACAGCAGCAAAGAATATCCAATGGGAAAAAAGAGTCTCTCCAACAAACGGCTTTGGGAAAACTTGAAGCAACATGGAAACAAACCGGACCACTTTCTTATACCATACACAAAAATAAATTCAAAATGAATTAAAGACGTAAATGTGAGACAGGGAACCAGTAAAATCTTAGAGGAAAACCATTAAAATCCTAGAATCCTAACTTCTTTGACATCAGTTGAAGTAGCTTCTTATTAGATATGTCTCCTGAGGCAAGAGAAACAAAAAAATAAACTATTGGGACTTCAGCAAATAAAAAGCTTCTGCACAGTGAAGGAAATAAGCTACAAAACTTAAAGGTAACTACAGAAAGGAGAAGATATTTGCAAATGACATATGAAGGGTTAGTATCCAAAATCTAAAAAGGACTTACCAAACTCAACAGCCAAAAACAAATAATCCAGTAAAAAATGGGAAGAACTATGAAAAGATATTTTTCCAAAGAAGATATACAGATGTCCAACAGACATCTGAAAAGATGCTCAACGTCCCTCATTATCAGGGCCATATACATCAAAACTACAATGAAATATCACCTCACACCTGTCAGAATGGCTAAAATTAGCAACACGGGAAACAAAAGATGTTGGTGAGGTTGTGGAGAAAGGGGAACCCTCTTACACTGTTGGTGGGAATGCAAACTGGTGCAGCCACTCTGGAAAACAGTATAGAGGTTCCTCAAAAAATTAAAAATAGTACTACATCATGATCCAGCAATTGTACCACTAGGTATTTACCCAAAGGATATAAAAATACTAATTTAAAGGGATACATGCATCTTGATGTTCATAATGGCATTATCAGTAATAGCCAAATAATGGAAAGAGTCCAAATGTCCATCAGCTGATGAATGGATAAAAAAAGATATGGCACGCGCGCGCGCGCGCACACACACACACACACACACACAATGGAATATTACTCAGCCATCAAAAGAATGAAATCTTGCCATTTGCAGTGACGTGGATGGAGCTAGAGAGTATTGTGCTAAGTGAAGTAAGAGAAAAGCAAATACATATGATATCCCTCATATGTGGAATTTAAGAAACAAAAAAAATGAGCAAAGGGGAAAAAAGAGAGAGAGAGGCAAACCAAGAAACAGACTCTTAACTATAGAGAACAAACTGATGGTTATCTGAAGGCATGTGAGTGGGGAGATGAGTTAAACAGGTGATGGGGATCAAGGAGTGCACTTGTGATGAGCTCTGGGTGTTGTCTGGAGGTATTGAATCACTAAATTGTACACCTGAAACTAATATTATACTGTAAGTTAACTAACTGGAAATTGAATAAAAAGCTAAAAAATATGAAGCGAAATAAGCACAGTAAAAAAAACCCAGTTACTGCTATGGCTAAAAAAAAGCAATAAAAAAGGAAGCAGTGGTTATTATGTCTAAATTTTTGTGGAATTTAAACAGCTTAGCTATAAAATGATTAAAATGAAGTGTCCTGGGAGCACTAGTTAAAAATATTAATTGGTAATAAGAATTTTTATTTATTAGTACTGCCTTTAGAGTAGTTTGTTCTAGACTCTTCAGTATGACAGGTCCTACAATATGTCATCTTCATCTTTTAGACCATGAGCAAATGTCTGCTGCCACCTACAAATGAGTTTTTTCAACTTTAGTTGAGATTCTCCTGAAAGCGACTTCTAGGGTTCTTGGTACTTGTGTACAGAATAGTGCACCAACTTAACGATTGTGTGTTCTAAATCCAGCTGATTTGAAACTCATTGTTGTATTAAAAACTGCATTGGATGGACTCCTATGTTTGTAGCTGCTCCTGCCTATTTTGGTACAATTATAATCATGAGTTCTGGGTCCTTTTGAGCTGGTGTCTTTACGATTTGAATTTTAAGTGTACTAAACTGGACTTCTACTTTCTTAAAAAAGTTTTTTTAATTCTTTATTTTTGAGAGAGAGAGAGAGAGAGAGAGAGAGAGACAGTGTGCAGGTGGGGAAGGAACAGAGAGAAAGGGAGACACAGAATCTGAAGCAGGATCCAAGCTCTGAGCTGTCAGCACAGAGCCCAACACGGGGCTTGAACTCATGAACCACAAGATCATGACCTGAGCTGAAGTCAGACGCTTAACTGACTGAGCCACCCAGGTGCCCCTGTACTTCTACTTTCTGATGAAATAGTTATGCCAGCTAGAATCAGTTTACATTAGACAGTCCATAGAGAATGTGTTGTTATCCTGCAAAAAAATTATACTTGCCTTATGTTAGTGGAGCAACATACTTCTCCACTAATGGGACTGTCAAAATTTTGGAATAAAAATAAAATGTAGAGGTGAATGAATATCTTTGAGTTTCTCAGATCTTTGAGCCTGAGTGACATTTACAGAGCCTACTCCCCATTTCAAGAAGTTGAGGAGGGGAATTCAACTGCTCCAAACTAATAGTAATACTCCCTTAACATTTATAATCCTTGGCACTTGCTACTCAAAGATCAAGGACATTTAAATTGGCATTATTTTGGTTTCTAAATTAAGGAGGAAGTAATTTATGAATTTCTCTCTTGGACTTTTTTTTTCTTTCAAAAACCACATAGAAAGGTAGAAAGAATTCTATAATGAACCCCCATATACATCTCATCCAATTAAAACCGTATTAAACCCATGGGTGAGTTTGTTTTATCCATCCAGGGTTATTTTGAAGCAAATTCCAGACATAAATTAATTTCATTTTTTTTTTCATTTTTTTTTAAAGTTTATTCATTATTGAGACAGAGAGAGACAGAGCATGAATGGGGGAAGGTCAGAGAGAGAGGGAGACACAGAATCTGAAACAGGCTCCAGGCTCTGAGCTGTCAGCACAGAGCCCGACGCGGGGCTCGAACTCACGGACCGCGAGATCAGGACCTGAGCCGAAGTCGGACGCCCAACCGACTGAGCCACCCAGGCGCCCCAATTTCATTTTTTTAAGTACTGAAATATGTATGTCTAAAAACCCCTTCCTATTTTAATATGAAAGAGGAGCAACAGGTTATCAGTTCTAAAAAAAACCTAAGGAAGTGTTTATCATTAACATGTTTTTATTTCTCTTGGGTAAATGTAAATGCACACTAGTGGGATTCCTGAATTTTATGGTTAGCATATGTATAACTTTGTAAGAAACTTACAGATCTTTTCTAAGTGAATGTAGCATTTTGCATATTTACCAGCAATGTTGAAAAGTCCCATTTGCTTCACATATAGGTCAATCCATTAGTATTGTACAGAAATGCAACACGTTTTTGTATTTTACCTTGTGCCCTAAAACTTTGCTAAGTTTATTAGTTCTAACAGTTTTTTTGGTGGTCTTTAGGGTTTTCTATACATAATATCATGCCATCTTCAAAGAGTGACAATTTTCATCTTCCTTTTCAATTTGGATGCCTTTTATTTCTTTTTCTGCTTAATTGCTGTGGCTAGGACTTCCAATACCATGTTGAGTAAAAGTGGGGAGAGTGGGCATTTATGTCTTGTTCCTGATCAGAGAGGAAAAGCTTTTGGCTTTTCACCATTGAGTATGATTTAGCTGTAGACTTGTCATGTATGGCCTTTATTATGTTGAGGTATGTTTCCTTTATAACCACTTTATTGAGAGTTTTTATCATGAATGGCTCTTGAATTTTGTCACATGCTTTTCCCACATCTGTTGAGATCCTCATGATTTTTATTCTTCATTTTGTTAATGTGGTGTATCACATTGGTTGATTTTCAAATGTTGTACCATCCTTGCATCCCTGGAACAAATCCTTCTTGGTGTAGGATGCTTTTACTCTATTGGTTGTTTGCACTCTTAAATTTATTCTAAGTAAGAATTGTGCACAAAACAGGTATATTATTTTCACACAAAAACTGGCACCACAATAAAAATATTTAACACTTTTGCCATGAAACTCAAAAGATATTTGAAAAACTTCTCAAGAAGTTTACTTTAAGTCACTGGATTCTTTAATATTTGTAGTCCATGCTTGCTCAATTATAATTTATAAGGTATATTACAATTATATTGCTCATTATACTATCCATTATGCTTATTATATATTTAAAACTTTTCTGGAAATTTTATGTTCTCCAAAAAATAACTTTTAAGTAACTTACGTAGCTCTCAGCAGTACTACCATAAAACCAAAATTGTGTTTTCAAATAGCAAGTACTCAAGCCACACCATTTCTGATTACAGATATAATGAGCATTCAGTTTTACAAATGGCTCTCTTTCACTCCTTGCTCCTATTTTAATATGCCAACCATCACTGATATCCCAGAGTTTTCCTGTAACAGATTCATCCACAGCTTTGGGCAATAATTCTTCCTGTTTACAATTTCCAAAGTACTTTCCTGGACACAACTTCTGTCTCAGGTGAAGAGGCTAAATATTAAGCTGAAGTCTGGGCACTTTCTTCTGGGGTTTTGAAAAAAGCCCATGACACCAAAGTCAAAAGTGTTTTGACCAACAGTGGAATATATATGTATCTACTGAGATTAGTCTGTGAAATACCAGGGTGTAATATATGTTGACAGTAACATCTGTGCCTTCTAAACCATGGGCTAGTTCTCTGGCTAAAAAAAAAAAAAAATGTTAGCCAGTTTGCTCCAACTATAAGAAAAGGTTTTTGTTTGTTTTTTTTTTTTAATGTTCATTTATTTTTGGGAGAGAGAGAGAGAGAGAGAGAGAGAAAAGAGGGGAGGGGCAGAGAGAGAGAGACAGAGGTCCCAAATGGGCTTTGCAATCACGGCAGAGAGCCTGATTGGGCTGAAACTGAAATTGACCGATGCTTAACTGACTTCAGGCACCCCAACAAAGTTTTTATTTAGTTTTGTTGACACTTCAAGTCTTCGTAGTTGATGTCTCCATATTTATAAGGTTTGGAAAAAACTACCACAATTCTTCTTGGAGCTGACCTTTTGAGGAATCCAAGAAGATTTGTGAGTAGGAAGTGCCCCAGATGGTTCACTGCAAACTGTGTCTCAAACTCATCTTTGGTCTTCATATACGAGCAATGGAAGATCCCTGCATTGTTGATTTAAGACGTCCAGTCAAGGCTCTTCCTGGAGCATCCCCTGACAGAAAACATGCACCGAGCACAGCCAGGCCAGGTCCAGCTCCTTGACCACCAGCTCCCAAGCCTCATGACCTTGCCAGCACTGGCTAGGAGCCTGGTTTGGCAGAGCTCTTGGTGGAGTTGACCTGCCGCCTCCTGGGCTTGCTGGTGTAGATGCAAGTTTGCCTCTGCTCACGACCACCCATGCCCCTAGGCACAGCATTTAGCCACATGATCAGCACAGCCTTCCAGTGCATGAGGTCAGAGTTCTTGCCTCTGTGCAGCCACTGGACATTGGGCCCCACCCAGTGTGGCCAGGAGGGCTGCTACTATAGCCACTGGGCCGAGGGGGCACCGGTCCCAGAGCAGGACTTCCTCTTTCAGTGTATTGTGGACCTGGGTTTGTTTTTACCTGGTGAAGATTTTTGGATTATGTTTATCGGGGATATTGGCCTGAAATTTTCTTCTCTTGTGGTGTCCTTGTCTGGCTCAGGTATGAGAGTAATTCTGACCGCATAAAATGAGTTTGGAAATATTCCCCCTGGTTCTGTTTTTTAGGAAGTTTGAGGATTGGTGTTAGTTTTTCTTTAAATGTTTGGTAGAACTCATTAGTGAATCCATCTTGTCCTGGCTTTCTGTTTGTTGAGATGTTTTTGATTACTGATTTAATCTCTTGACTAGTAATCAGTCTATTCAGATTTTCTATTTCTTTATGTGATAGTCTTGGTAGATTGTATGTTTCTAGGAATTTATCCATGTCTTCTAGGTTGTCAGATTTGTTGACATATAATTGTTGTTGGGAATATTTCTTGTGTTGAAATTTTCTGATATTGATGTAACCATGCTAGTGTTTTCCTGATACATCTTTTTTCATACTTTGGCCTTAAATTTTCTATGTTTAACTTTTTTATATTTCTTTTTGTTTTGTTTATTTATTTTGAGAGAGAGAGAGAGAGAGAGAGAGAGAGAGAATGAATGAATGAATATGAGTTGGGGAAGGGCAGAGAGAGAGGGAGAGAGAGAATCCCAAGCAGGCTTCTGCTGTCATCAAGGAGAGCCTCACTTGGGGCTTGATCCCACCAACCCTTAGATCGTAACCTGAACCAAAATCAAGAGTCAGAGGCTCAACCAACTGAGCCCCCCAGGTACCCCTAACGTATATTTCTTATGACCAACATATAGTTGACTTCTGTTTTCATGCAATCTGACAATCTTTGCATTTTGATTAGAGTGTTTAGGCCACTTAAAATTAATATAATTATTAATACAATGAGTATATATCTACCAATTTGTGATTTTTTTATTTGTCCCATCTGGTTTTTGTTCATTTCCCCCCTTTTTATGCCCTCATTTGAACTGAATATTTTAAATGATTCTTTTTTTCTTCACCATTGTCTCAGTTATGCTGCTTGTTTATTTTTCCTGTGGTTGATCTAGGGCATACAATGTATATCTTTATCTTAGCATAGCCAACCTTCAAATATTGTTATGCCCTCAATATAAAGAACCTCACAAGAGCATATTTCCATTTACTCCCTCATCTCTCTCGTACTATTATTGTCTTACGTTTTACTTCTACATATGCTGTAAGCTCCACAGTACGTTGTTATTAACTTTGCTTTTAAGAGTCAGTTGTCTTTTAAGGTGACTAAAAATGACAAATAAATTTTGAAAATATTTGCTCACATACTTAGCATTTCAGATTCTCTTTATTTCTTTTTGTAGGTTTAAATTTCTAAATAGCATTCTTCTCCTTTAGCCTAAATAATTTTGTTAATATTTCTTGTAGTGCATGTCTGCTGGCAATGAAATCCATCAACTTTTGTTTGTTGGAAGTGTTTTGTCTTTCCTTTTGAAAGATATTTTTCCTGTTTTTTGTTTTGTTTTGTTGTTTTTTGCTTTTTTTGTTTTTTGCTTTCAGCACTTTAAAAATATTACTTTATTAATTTATGGCTTCTAGAGTTTCTTATCGGACATTTTCAGTCAATCTTAACTATATTCCTCTGGATACAATGTGCCTTTTTTATGACTACATTTAATATTTTTTCTTTATTACGGATTTTGAGCAATTTGAGTGTGATCTTCTTTGGTGTGGTTTACGATTTATGATTCTTTTTCCTAGAATATGTTGAACAGCTTGGATCTATGAATGTATGTCAAAACCATATGTGAAATGGTTTGAGACCTTACCCAACTTGCAAACTAGTAGAGTTCCAAGGAGTACTTTATTATTCACAGCACAGGTATTAGGTAGAGTATGAGCATTCTCCTTAGTTCCAGTTCTCACACTGGTGATGTGATGCAGTCCAGGAGACATCTGAATGTTCAAGTGAGTAGTGTTATAGACAAGGTTCCTAAGCTTAGGTAACCCACATCTTTATAATGAGCAGGAAGCATGCCTTTCCTTTGCACTAGAGAGTGATAATATCTCTACCTTCTAAGACTGTAAGCAAACCTACCTTTTTGTCTAGAGGGAGACAGTCTATCTTCTAAGGTTGTTTGCTATGCAAACATCTTTCAAAACAATTCAGAACAAAGATAGCATCTCTGGTTGTAATGTAGGAATGTGAGAGACCCAGGGACAATTATTTCCCTATGATATATAGTTTTAATCAATTCTGGAAATTTTCCAGATAATGTTTTTTAAAATATTTTTTTCTGATGCCCTATTCCTTTTAGAACTACAATTAGATAAATTTTAGAATGCCTGATGTTTCTCCACATGTCATTTTGGCTGTGTTATTTATTTTCAGTCTGTTTGTACTCTGTGATTTATTTTGGGTAGTTCCTATTTCTATCTTTTCAAGTTTACCAGTCTTTTCTTCTGCAATATCTAATATATTATCAGTCTCTTACACTGTAGTTTTTATTGTAGAGATTTTTTGTAATCTCTAAAATTTCTATTTGGCTGTATTTTATATCTTACATTTATGTCTCCATAATATGCATGTTTCTCTCTACCTTCTGGAACATTTAGAATATATTTATAGTAAGGGTTTTAAGACTTTTATCAGTTAATTCCATCATTTCTGTCATTTATGACTATTTCAATTGGTTGATTTTTTTTTCCCCTGGTTATTGCTCAGATGTTTCTGCTTCTTTGCTTGCCTCATAATTTTTGATTGGATGCTAAACATTGTGAATTTTACATTTGGAGTCCTAGATATTATTTCATCCCTTTAGGTAGTGTTGGACTTTTTTTTCTGACATGCAGTTATTTGGAATCAATTTGGCCTTTCTTTGGCTTGATTTTAAGTTGGTTAGAATGGGTCAAGAGCAGTGTTTAGTCTAGGATTATTTTCACCTCACTAGTTAATGTGATACCCTCAAGGGAATTTTGTCTGATGCCAATGTATTATGAGGTCTTTCGACTGTGGCTGGTGGGAATATAAACAATTCCTGGCCCTAGTGAATTTTGGTTTGTTACTTTCCATTGGTTCTTTTACCACCCTCATCTTCTTATTCATATATATATGTGTGTATGTATGTATGTATGTTCATATATGTGTGTGTGTGTGTGTTTAGATTCAAGGGAATTGGATCACTCTGTGTATTTCTGAGTTTCTCTCTCTCTGTAGCTTCTTTCTCTATGACTGTGCCTCAGAAGCTGTAACTGCCTTGGCTTCTCTGGACTCTGATCGCTATTTCTTCAACTCATAAAGGCTGTAGGGCTTTATTTGGGTTCTCCCTCCCTGCAGGACATGAACAATTAGGCAGTGACCTGGGGGCAATGGTAGGGCTAACCTCATTTGTTTCTTCACTCTTAAAGATAACTACTCTTCACTATCTATTGTCTAATATCTAAAAATTACTATTTTATATAGTTAATCTGCTTGTTTATGTTAGAAGGGAAAATCAAATCCTTTTTACTTTATTATGTTTGGAAGCAGAAGTTTGTCATTCCTTCTTAATTTGTTAGCTCGGATAATTCTAAAAGAGTAAACTCCTTTCATCAACTTGGTTATCCTGAGTATAGTCTATATATAAAAGGTTAGATTCTTTACTCATTTACAAAATGACACGTTTCTTAGTACATCCTAAAGGACAGAAGTGGGTTTTTAAGTATTATGTATTCATAATAATAGCTTTGATGTTTAATATTGATGTTATTATTATCATGGATGTTCAAATTATCTCTTCTTTCACCAGTGCTAGACTCTTCAGTTTGATGCTTGTATCCTTTTGACACAATTTAATAGTCTTTGAATACTATCTTGCTTTTCTGTTATGACAAAATCCAATGTAGATGCTAAGAGACTCCTTGATTCCTTCAATCATATCCCCATGAATTTTATCTAGTCTGGAACTACTCATATAAGAACAATTTGGAGATGGACAAAACTGCCATCATTATAGATAATTATTCCACATGTTCTGAAAGTGACAGTACATTACAATCTATCAAGTTCTGAAAAATGGCTGGGATATTATACAAATCAAAGGGCATCATTAGGTAATGAAATCATACAACTTCGGGTAATTCAGATATGGGTTATTTTTTGGACAAAAGGAATAAGAAAAATGCAACTCAAGATAAAACTGAATGGAAAGATGATTATAGAGGGCCTGGGAAGAGTGGCAGAAACATAGTTTGAAGGAATGAAATTAAAAGCAGAGATATATAATGCAAAGGGTATGTTTAAAATGGTAGGCAGATGGGGCACCTGGGTGGCTCATTTGGTTAAAACATCCAACTTAGGCTGAAGTCATTCATGATCTCACAGTTCGTGAGTTCAAGCCCTGCATCGGGCTCTGTGTTGACAGCTTGGAGCCTTGAAGCCCGCTTCAGATTCTGTGTCTCCCTCTCTCTTTGCCATACTCCTTTCACACACACTCTGTCTCTGTCTCTATCTTTCTCTCAAAAATAATAAATAAACATTAAATAAAGTAAAATGGTGGGTAGAAGGCAGAGTCTGAGGGTCCCCAAGGCACTGGAGCTCTTAGCAGGAGGAAGGCATAACTGTACTTGGGAAACCTCATTATATTCATGATGGCACCATAATAAGTGGATTTGGGTAAATGAGGCTGATGATGAGTGACATGAAGTTACATTAATCTGACCCATGTTTCTTTATTATAGATCTCCAACCAATACAGAGACAGAACATTCTTCTTTGATAATCAAGGTGTTCTCTGAATGGTGTTAGAATTTTGTTCCTCTAATTTCCCCTTTTATAATGCGCTGTTCAGTCCTTTTATGATAGCACACTCTTTCTTCACACAAGGCACCACATAATTAATAGGGTTAAATGGCTAGAATCACAATTTTGTCACATTTCCTTGAATTTATACCTTTATACTTAGGCTTTTGGATGCACTTGAAACTGTCAATCTGAGATTAAGAGTCTCTTGGATGGTGTTGTTTGTAGAGATGACGTCTTATCATTTAAGTTTGATTCTTTTATTTTTTTTTAAATCAGGTATAATTGACATAAAATGATTTCAGTTTCAAGTATACAACATAATGACTTAATATTTGTGTATACTGTAAAATGATCAACACAGGAAGTCTAGTTAATATCCATCATCATACATAATTAGTTTTTCTTCTTGTGATGAGTCCATTTAAGATCCGGTCTCCTAGCTACTTTTAAATATGCAATACGGTATTGTTAGGTATAGTCACCATACTATACCTTACATCCCCATGATTTATTCATTTTATAACTGAAAATGTATAAATTTTGGCCCCCTTCACCTGTTTTGTCCACTCCCCATCCCCACCACTGGTCTGTGGTCTATATCTGTGAGCCCACTTTTTGTTTTGTTTTGTTTTGTTTTGTTTTGTTTTTTCTTTAGATTCCACATATAAGTGAGATCACATGGTATTTTCTTTTTTTGTCTGACTTATTTCACTTGGCATAAGGCTCCCAAGGTCCATTCATGTTATCACAAATGGCAGGATTTCTTTTTTATTTTTATGGCTGACTGATATTCCTTTATATATATATACATATATATATATACATATATACATATATATACACATATATATGTATATATATGTGTATATATATGTATATATGTGTCTGTATGTGTGTGTGTGTGTATATATATATATATATTTATACATACCACCATTTCATTCATTCATTCATCAATCAGTGGACACTTAGGTTGCTTCCATATCTTGGTTATTGTAAATAATACTACACTGAACATGGGGGTGCATATATCTTTTCAAATTAGTGTTATTATTTTCTTCAGAAAATACCCAGATGTAGAATTGCTGGGTCATATGATAGTTCTATTTTTATTTTTTTGAGGAACTTCTGTAATGTTGCAGTTTAATTCTTCCTAATTGCGCTCTCTGGTGGTAACTTAAACTTCAGATTAGGGATTAACACTTTCTGTTCTATATACCTTCATTATAGATATTTATAGGGTTTCTGAGAGTCAAATAAATAAATATTTATAGAGTATATACTGTTTCAACTTAATTCTGATACAAGCCTAAATGGAATCCATGTTGTAAACATCAATTATGTTTTATTGATTTTATTTTATTATAACACTTAGCTTTGTTCATAATTTCCTGATTGTGTTTTGATTTTTATGTATTACCTTTGCCAAATAGGTATACTATATGGTATAATTTCACTCTTTATATTTTATTTTTTCTCAGTATTGGAAAATTAATTGAAAAAGGAAAGCTAAAGTAGCTAAGAAGGCATTTTATGTGTTTTTTTTTCTGTATTAATTTTCTTTTTGGCTATTATATTGCTTAATACTTCAAGCGTTCTTCCATAAACAGACAATGATTATAAAGTAAGCCCATTTAACAACATGAATTTAAAATTCTGAGCCAAAGGTTGACTCCCCTTATTTTTAGCCATATATTTTTAAAATCACATTACATTACTACATTTCTATTATTTGAATATATGGCTTTTCCTCCCATTTATGCTTTCCTTTGAGGATAGAAGTCTTCAATTATAACAATTTAGGTGCATAGAATGCCTACTCATGGTACATATTATGGTAAGCATTTATAAAGATTATTTTATTTAATTCTTGCAGCAACCTCATAAAGATAGATATTTTTATGATACTTAACAGATGTGAACATTTAGGATTAAAGCACTCTTGTAACTTTCCCAAAAATATACATTTGGTGTCAAACCTGGGCTGTCTGATATCAGAATTCATAATGTTATTGACTATGCTTGTGATAGGAATATTAGTGGGAGTGATAACACTTGTAGTTAAGCACTTATGGATTAAGTGTATAGATAGATAAGTGGATAAATAGAGCTGTATTTAGATATACAGAGCAAGAGAGAGAGAAAGAGAGAGAGAGATTATCATTATGCTTTTAAATGAGTCTTGGAACTTGCTGTTTGTAGCATTTACTTGGGGCACTGCATCAGTTTCTGATTTATGAATTCGGATACATGACATTATCTCCCATTTGATTATACTTTCATTTGAGGACAGGAGTCTTACTTTACTTGTAACATCTTAGGTGCCTACTCCTTCTTACTTTTAAAAGTTTCATTGAAAGCTGCTTGTAATGCTGAGGAAAGCCTGATGTACATAGACACTGAAATCCTCCACATTCACAGAGAGACTGTATTAAAAAAAATAAATATATTAGTGAATTTGTAAAAAATGAAATGATGCCATTTCTTTTAAATCATGGCTAATCTGGAAAATTGTTATATAACCATGCCTTTTAAATATTCAGTTTTTATATATCATCTATCATATTAACATAAACATAAAAATCAGTCTAGAAAGATATACAGCAGGTTATTAACAGTGGTTATTGCTAAGTGGAGGGACTAGGATGTTTTCACTTTCTTTTTTTTTCCTAAGTAAACACAATGGATATGTATTGGTACGGTTGTAGGAAGAAAAAACAATAGAAGTTATTCTATATTTTATTTTATTTATTTATTTTTAAGTTTTTAAATTTACTTTGAGAGAGAGTAAGTACTGGGAGGGGGAGCAGAGAGAAGGAGAGACAGAATCCCATGCAGGCTCCGTGCCATCAGCGCATAGCCCATGTGGGCTCGAACTCAAGAACCGTGAGATCCTGACCTGAGCTGAGATCAAGAGTCGAACACTTAATTGACTGTGGCACCCAGGTACCCTGAAGTTATTCTTTATTTTAAAGAACCATCCACATTATACATGATCCTTCACTCTGGCAGAGAAATTCAGGGCTGACCCTGTAGAGGTCATGGTTGGGGCTGGGACCATTTGGTGAGTGCAGTACTTGCTTAAGTGCAAGACTTAAAGGCAGGCCAGAAAACTCAGTAATGAAGATAATAAATAAATAAATAAATAAATAAATAAATAAATAAATAAATAAATTTAAATATATTATTTATTTTATATTTAAATATTATATTTATATATGTATATAATGGAAGTATAGCTGACGCACAATATTACATGAGTTTCAGGCGTACAGCATAGCGATTCAACAAGTCTGCATGTTATGCTACTGTCACCACTAGCATAGTGACTCAGATGACAATATTTTAAAAATCAAAATTAACACAGAAAACTACAATGTACAAAGTATCAATATGTTAAATAAAGGCAGGTTCACACAGGGCTGGCATTAGGGTGAGGTGGGTGGGTTGAATTGTGCAATTGTGGTATGGGACCCGGTGTTTATGATGCATGTTTATCTCAGAGCTTTCTGTGAATTGTGTTTCTTTAGGGCAAGAAAATTATACACTTAATTTCCAGGAATCATTCTTGGGCTGGACATGGCTCTACAATGTTTATTAATGTACCAAAAATAATATTCACTGAGTTTCCTGTAGTTCTGCCCTTGGTAGACTGGAGGTGTTTTAGAAACTGACTGTGGAGTAACTTGGCTGCTTATTTCTTAGCATATATAAAATACTGTTCCTCAAGCAATTTTTCAGTGAACAAATCACTTTATAATAGCTTTGTACAAAATCATTTTTTGTGAAAGGAGAGAATAAGGGGCACTAAAAAAAAGCATTTTGAAAGAGATACACATGACTGAGCAGTACATGTTGAAGTGGTCTTCAGGGAGTTCATGTTTTGTTTGTCTCTTTAGTGCTTTTAAATGGAGATGACAAAATAGACCCCATTCTCCATTTTCTGAGGTAAACATATTTAGTGGTTTTTGAGTAACAGAGGATTCTGATCTTTAAGGAGAAATCAATATGGTGCTCCTGTAGAAACTGCTTTCTGATGCAAAGAGAAGAACCCTAAATAGCTAGTGTTTTCATTTGGAAGGAAGACAGGTGGAGGGAAAAATCATAAAAGAAGGTGAGAATGCATGTTTCAAGGATAATCTTTAGATTCATTTTTAAAATCTTAACTGTATGAAAATTTCCCCAGTCACATCACCATGGAGGTATCTATATTCTTGAACAGGTATAGGTTATTTAGAAGTTATCATTTTCTTTCTTTTTATTCAGAGTTTATTCTTTTCTGAGCAGAACACCAAAATGATGTCTTTTCTGATGTTATTTGACACATGAGAAAAACTACAAAGTGAAAAATACTGCAAGTTCCCCTTGCCAAATAACAACAAAGAATTTTTGATTAAGATATGTATACAACCTAAGTGTCCATCAATGGATGAATGGATAAAGAAGATGTTACATATACGTACAATGGAGTACTAAGCCACAAAAAAAGAAGGGAGTCTTGAAATTTGCGACAACATGTATAGACCTTGGGGGCACTAAAGTAAGTGAAAATGTCAGACGAAGACAAATACTGTATGATTTCACTTGTATGTGAAATCTAAAAAACAAAACAAGTGGCCAAACAAAATAAAACTCATAGATGCAGAGAACAGAATGAGGGGCTCTGGCTATCAGAGGGGAAGGAGGTTAAAGGATGGATAAAAAGGGTGAAGGGGGTCAATGGTGTGATGGATGGTAACTATTATGGTGATCACTTTGTAATGCATGCAAGTATCAAATTATTATGTTGTACACCTGAAACTAATAAAATGTTATATACCAGTTTTACCTCAGTTAAAAAACAATTTTTGGTTAGAAATCCCTTTCCTATAATAAAATGAAAACCTGGTTTTATTTTAATAATAATTTTTACAACTCAGTACTCCCGTGATAATCTGTCAGCAACATGAGACTGCCAGTTTAGTAATTCAAAGGTTGTTTCTGTTAATTAGTTTTACAACTGGATGGCTTGACTCTCTTGCTGCCATACGAAAACTAGCAGAGATGAATATGTTATGCCTAACAAAATAAATAACTCTGCCGAATTTGAAAAATGGACTCAATTTGTCTTCTCTGTTTTCAGTGGCAGATGCGAGATGACAGCTAAATGAGTGATCAGTCCATTTAAGAGGAAAATGTATATCAATATTGCCATCCATTGCCATCGAACACACATACATAATTTGATAGGCTGGCATACTTCTGTAGGCAAGCGATATAAATGCCACTAAAATTATGGTAATCTTGATGTATGGTGAGGAACTTTGAGCCCTTGATCATTCATTTATCTAAGTACTGGAGATATTTACAAATAACTTCCGGGGAGAGTTTGGGCCTTGCCTTTGGACACTTTCTTACTCCCCTTCTATTCAAGACCTCTTTGGCAGGGTCTTCAACTATCCTCAGGCCAGGTGACTGTTAAAGCCACAGAGAAGGCATCACTTCCAGGTCCTTTCAGCCAATGTGAACACACACTCTCTCCTGTTCAACTTTCATTTACCCTGTACAGATTTATTGAAAGCTTGTGTCATGCAAGGATCTACACTGGGGGATAAGGCCATGTGAGTGAACAAAGGACTGTCAAATCTCATTTGAGAGAAAAGGAATTTATAGGAAAACATACAGACTGTGTATTCTTTGATAACAGTGATTCCAAGTCATTTTTGGAGTGACAAACCGCTCTGAGAATCTGATAAATCTACATAGGCATTGTTCCCTGAAAAATTCTGATGTGTACAAACTGAACTGAATTTCGCATTCAGCTTTTTGTACATAATTTTTCAGTGAGGGTGAGATGTGAGGGTATGGACTCCAGTTCAAGAAATGCTGCTGTAGCTGTCCTCGTATCCATCTATTCAGGAGCAGACCACTTGGCCTTTAGGCTACCTGTCTTCTTGTGAAATTCTTTTTTTTTTTTTTATCTTATTTTTAAAAAATTAAAAAAATTTTCCAGTTTTATTGACATAGAACTGACATACAGCACTGTGTAAGTTTAAGCTGTGCAGCATAATGGTTTGATTTCCACGTATTGTGAAATGATTATCACAGTAGGTTTAGTTAACACCCGTCACCTCATACAGATACAATAAAAAGAGAATGTAAAAAAAGCAAAAATTTTTTTCCTTGTGATGAGAATTCTTAGGACTTACTCTCTTAAGTGTTCCCATGTAGCCTACAGCAGTGTTAGCTATAGTCACCATGCTGTACATTATATCCCTAGTACTTATTTATCTTATAAGTGGAAATTTATACCTTTTGACCACCTTCCTCCAATTAATTCCCCCTCCCCCATTCCCCACCTTTTGTAACCATGAGTCTAATCTCCTTTTCTATGAGTTTTGTCTTTTTTAGATCCCACATATAAGTGAGATCATATGTATTTGTTATCTCTGACTTATTTCACTTAGCATAATGCCCTCAAGGTCCATCCACATTTTTGCAAATGGCAGGATCTTCTTGTTTTTTGCTTTTTGCTTTTGTTTTTTTAAATGACTGAATACTTTATAGCTGAGTTACTCTATAATGTTTTGCTGGCATGGGATACCATAACTTTGAAGGACACTGACAACCCACACTGTGAAACTGATATTATGCCTACTGGACAGGTGTCTCTGAACACTGCTCACTGTAGTTAAACTGTTGTTTTATTAGGAGCACCGGATAAATGTTTCTTCAGAACTACTACTACAAACATTTGCTTTTTGGGCAACTGGATTGATTTGTAATTATAGACATGGTGAATAAAAGCCCTTAGGCTTACAGAAACTACTAAAATAACCCATTCACAGAAGTGATGAAATAGCTAGAATCAGGACAAAAACATCTGTCTGTCTTCTCCCTAGAAGAGCACTGGACATCTTCATCACAGAATTGGACCCTAGAGCCTAGACACTCTATGGAAGAGAGAATGTCCTGAGTAGTATCCAGGACTCCTGATGACCAGCAATAGATCTGACAGTCAGGATTGTACTAGTGTCTTTATTGTCACAATAGTTTGGTTAAAAATGTTATCTTTTTGTACAAAAGATGTTGTTGGGATTGTTACTTTTGCTTTTAGAAAACCATAACAATGAAAAGTCATTGTGTGCATGTGTGTGTGCAATATATCAAATAGTAAACTAAGGTCTAAAATCCCATATTCCAGGGTTCTCAACTCTGGCTGCACCTGGACGGAATTACTGGGTTAAACATACACAGGGCTTGGCCCCACATCCAGGAGATTCTGATGTGCATCTATGGTTGAGAACCACTGTCTGGGTTAGCTGAAGAACCTGTCCAGAGCCACTTCAGGAATATATTGATTCTTTTAGATAAAAGAAGATCCTTGATATTCCATATATTGGTAATGAGTGGTAATTCACTGACCATGGAAAAATGGCTTGAAAATATTTTAGCCAGTATGTATGTGAGAGAAGAGAGGAATAGCTTGGTATGGTAGGAATATCATAGGATTTGAACCTGAGTTTGATTAATATTCTAATCTCCTTCTACCTAGCTAAGTAATCTTAGCCCCCTCTGAATTCAGCTACTTCTTCTGCAAAATGAAAATATTAGCACCTCATTTACTGAGTATCACTATCAAATGGGGGAGCTTTGTCAGCTACAAAGCAGTCTGCTAACACACAGAGAAGAAGGCCATGTGAAGACAGAGGCAGGGCCTGGAGCTATGCTGTCACAAACCACAGAACACCAGGAGCCACAGCACGGATGCAAGAGGCAAGGGAAGGGCTTTCTCCTCTAGAATGTGGCCCTGGGAAGCCTTGATTTTGGGCTTTAAGTTTCTCTTGTTTAAAGACACCTGGCTTGGAATAATTTGTTACGGCATTCCTAGGAAATGAACACACAGCTCAGTAGGAGAGCCTTTGGGAGGGGTGGTGGTCAGTGCAGGATGGCTGTTCCTGAAGGACAGGCTGCTTTGGGGTCTGACTCCTTACTTCTCCCAGTTTCTTCTTTTCTTCTGCTTTTGGACTCAGAGTTTTCCACCTGATTTCCATGGGAGCAGGCGTTAGCGCTCTTATGTTGCTGTTGTGGTTGGGGGCAAACCTATAATGATGGGAGGAAACACAGGCACCATGTGCAGGATTTGTCTATGAGGCCCAAATCACTTAAGACATGGAGTAATTTAAAAACACACAGGCATGAGAACTAACAAGTGCTGGTGAAGGTTGTTGTGTGCTTAACTGTAAAAATAAATAAGGCTGGTTTGCCATTGGGAGTATCATTGGCACACGAAGAATTAATATAATAATGTGCTTAAAAAGTGTCTTGTAATTGTGTTTGCACTATTGATTTGCTTAGTAAATTATTTTGGAAAGATGGTCCAAACTTCAGTCCCAACCTGGTTAACTTATGGGAGTCTAATTTAGTTGATTCTAAATTGTTGACATTTTATTGTACACAGATGCAAATCATATATTTGCTTATCTGCTTGCACTCAACTTTACTGTAGGTCATATAAATAGAATAAATTAAGAGAAAATACCTTGGGACAAAGAATTATGTGCTTATATATACTGATATGTGGCCAAACTGAAGAGTCATTTTTGCTAACCTGAAATTTTTAAATCCTTTTTTGTCTTTAGGGGAAATGTATAGCTTTAGTTACTAATTAGAATGCTCCTTACTATGTATTTTTAATGTTAAGTTATTCTGTTTTAGACGTGTTCCACATTATAAGTGATTACATTTTTTTAAAAAAGCAGACATAATCCTAAGTAAATAATCAGAACATCCCTGGAAGAGTGAGGTCTTCCTTCTGTTTCACTGTGACATTCTGTGAACATTTAGGGGCTATCTCTAAAATGCAAATAATCCCTTGGGCAGTAGGTCCTTTCATCTGTAGGAAAAGGGAATTCTGAAGCTCTTTCCCATGTTTATACAGAACTTTTAATGTCTCTCTGTAAGGGGAAAAGTATAAATGACTTTTTAATAGCTTTATTATTATTATTACCTTTAAAATATATTATGACAATTCCTCTTTGCTTTTTTTAGTAAGGCAATTTTTGTCATCTGCTTTCTTGTTTTTATTCTTTCATTTTATTGTCCTTGATACTCCACTGCTTTTTTGACACCTGACAACTTTTTTTTTTAGTTTGGTGCTTGCTGAATTAAAACTGAGCTCTATGAATTAAGATCATTGTTCATAGAGTGGGTAATAGATGGATAGAAAAAGATGCATAGAGGTAGGATTTCTTTTTTGGTGATGTAAGGTTTTATTTGCGGGGGTCTTTTTTCCCCACTGAATCAGATAATATAGTCTCTATTATGAGAGTTGCCCATTAGTCACTCTGTTTACTTTATGGATTCAATTTGGTAAGACAGAGATAACATGTAGTAGTGCTACCTCACTGAATGTGCTTTATGAAACATGAGCCCAACTATGTCTTAGCTGAGCTGTAGTGTGTGGGTCAAGGTCCATTAATCAATCTAGAAAATATTAATTAAGCCTCAGACTTGTCACTTTGTTTAAATCAACAACACAAGATGAGGCTTAAATATGCAGAGGCCTGTAACTGGTGAGAGATTGTGAGACAAACGTCTTGTATCATTTGAAGTTAAAGTTCACCGGAAAACAGAGTAGATTAAAGTGACAGAGTAGATTAAAGGCTGGCTTTAGCGGAGGTGGGGGGGGAGATTAGAAAATTTGATTTCTACAGATTTTTGGAAACAAGCTTTTGAATAGTTGTGAAATAAAGTTATAGCTTTCTTTTAGCTTTATATGGCTAAATTACAATGTAAGAGTTCTTGAAAAGTCTTATAAAGCAACAAGACCCTTGAGTACCTTACATATTTTTTTTTTCCCCAGGGAGGCCTAAAGACTCACTTGACCTTAATAAAGAACTCTACAGAGACAAACAATAGGAATATAGGAGGTAAGGGAGTGACTCCTGTTGGATATTCGCTTAAGGCTTCTAACTTGGATGGATGAATGATTTCAACTGTCTCTCATTCTGCCAGATGCCAAGGTTGTGCACATCTAGGAGAATGCCCCAGGCTGCAGTGAGGTAGATTGTCTTCAGATGGAGCGAGTCAGAGCAGCTTAATAGCTATATTTATATTTCAGACAGGCCAGACTCCTTATGTTGATTCCATCATCTGTGGTATTGCTCATTCACTTCCTCTATCTTCAGTCGTCCATATGAGTGGTTCTCAAAGCATGGTTGCTAGATCAGCAGTATGAGCACAATTTGGGAATTTGTTAAAAATGCAAATTCCTGTGCCTCACCTCACATCTACTGAATGTGAAACTCTGGGGTGGACCCAGCAATCTGTGTTTTAACAAGCCCTTCAGGAAATATTGATCCATGCTAGTTTGAGACCCATGGATCTTAACTATCCTCTGCCTAATTTACTTTCAAGACTTGATCAGATCTTTCCCTTTTCTTAGAAGATATTATGCATGTCATATACAGCATATATTATACATCATCTAACAAAATACCTTATGCATCAAAAGTACTTGATAAGTAGTTGTCCCGTGAGTGCTCAGTACTTCTGCAGAGTTTTTGAAAGAAAGGAGAATGTCTTAGTCCTACTGTCTAGCACACTGCTTGCCAACATGCTCCCAATTGCCTCTGTCTACCACTAAAAGTGCTCTAGTGTTTTTGTGTGCAAAATTACAGGTGTTCCACAAATAGCAGTAAAATAAAACCTGCCCTAAGGGAGCCACAAGTAGAATGTGCCAGCCACCTACAAAACAGTTAAACTACAGTGTGTGCAAGTGATGTGTTTGTAAAGAGCATTCTTCCAGAATTTCTCAGTGGAATCAATCATAATTATTTTATATCCTTTTCCTCATAAATATCTGTGTTTCTCTCTGATCACATGTTCCAAATTTTGGTTCAGAAAATACAATGACTATAGTCATAATGAAGCTAATGAAATAAGGGCAATAGGTGTGTAGAGAAATTAGGATTTTAATATAATCAAATCTGTAAACTGAAGACAAGACACAAACCATTCAGGTGTTTTGGCTTGGATAGGAGTGGGGCAGTTGATTTATAGTTTGGAGGGCTGTGGGATCCTTTCAGCTTAATAACAATTTTTAAGGTAAAGTCAAATGTAGTTGGGTGATAAGAGTCTGGTTTGAAGTCCCAACACTTCCATGTATTTGGTATATAAACTTTAACTTATTTATTTTTCTGTGAACCACGTATAAAATAAAAATATTAACATTCAGGTCAGACTCTAAGAATTTTCTAATATTCGGCCTTTTTGACCTATGAAAATGGAAATTTCACATGACTCAAACCAATATCTGGCTCAAAGAATTGTCATGAGGATTTAGTGAAGTCAATATGTAGAGTTCCTGGTACATAGTGGGTGCTCAATAAATATTAGATCTAGTCTCCTCATATGAAAGTGACTGACACACGGTGTTCGATAGATATTTTTAAAGAAAACAATCACAAGAGAGAGCCATCTTCACAATCTAAATACAAAGCCAGTCTTTGATATTGTCACTCTAACGGGCATTTCCATGCTAAGTAACTGTCTCCATACTGATTACTAAATTATTTTCCAGAATATTCACAGTTTGGAAGGGGTCTGTTTTTTTATCCAATATTTACTACTTTTGTGGGCATTAAAAATGCGATATTTTTATGCATATTTTCATTATTGAAAGTATTCATAATTTAGTGTTGGCATTTGTCTTGAAATGGATTTTGAATTGCATAAAACACTTAACTTCTATTGTGCTTTGGTTCAAGCAGGGAGAAAAACAACTTAAGGCAGTCAGCCTTTGGTATATTAAAAAACATTATTCATGCTTTCGTTTAGGCTCTCCTGCATATCACAAAGCCTGAGAAATGACTCGAGACTGGCTTTAACCCCTCAGTAACAGTTATGTTTCCACTGTGGAGCATCTTTGAGAGTCAGGGGATTGTCAAATGTATGTCAGTGGAATACATTCCACATTGATTGAAATTTGGTCTCCAAATACCGGCAAATAATGAATAGTCAGTTTTCAAGGAGAAGGCAAGAAGTAGTGATAATGCTATATAGAAAACACTATCAAAATATAGGACTAGCTGCATGTTAAGAAAATAAAGCACAAAAAGAATTTGACCTGTTGCAGGTTTTTGTTCTCAAAAAAAAAAAAAAAAAGAAAAAAAAAGAAAGAAAGAAAGAAAATAGTCATTGTAGCATTATTATCCTTGGGTGTCAGCATTGACCATGGGGGCTAGAAAACCTTTCCATCTTTAGTCTTTATCTTCAAGTCAGGGTTGTGTTAGATTTTCCACAGCTCAGAGACAACATCTAATGCTGGGTCAAAAGATCACATAACTACTTAATGTTGCCAGCAGAAACCATCCAGATGGTATCACGCCTGCCATTTGCTTAGGCAGTGGATCTTAAAACGGTTTCTGTCTTTTCATTTCTTTCCTTTCTCAACCAACATAAAAAAATTGTCGGAGGAAGATATGCAGTGTCCTTATGCCTATTTCTCTTCTGATTCATCCCTCTTCCCCAGATGGAAATTGCAAAAAAGTTTCTGTGATTGGGAAGCATAGCATCTTGGGATGTCATACTCTTTCTTTTTGAAAAATTTGTTTTGCTTCTAACCAGAAGAAGGTAGAAGGTACAGGTATGGTGGAAAGAACATAAAACCAGGTAGCTTCACTGATTCCTGATGGTTTCACTGATAAAATAAGGGGGTTTGGATTATCTTATGAATATATGAATAAATATTTCATGAAGCCTTTGCCTGCTCCAACAGTTCATATTAAAAGCTAAGTCTCTTTTAAAGGAAAGAGAAACATTGCTCTTTTCAATGAACTTTCTTGCTGTGACTCTGGAGACATCACCTTTTTTTTTTTTTTTTTTTTTTTTAGCAGCCAAGGATGTTCTCAGCATAAAATGTTTACAACCTGACTCTAACCAAGACACATGAGTAGACAGAGCACTAGATTTTATGTTCCTTTTGTACCCTCAGTACCTGATATATAAAAAAATATAAAATATATATAAATTTCTGCTGAACAAATTTTTGCTGAAGGGAAGTCAGAAAATCTGTGTCCTATTGTTGGAATGAACTAACTGTGAAACTGTAGCCAGGTCACTAGAGCTCCCTGGGCTCTATGGTGAGGAGGTAATTCCAGGTGACCCCTGAGATCTTTCCTAGCTTTAAAGTCTGTGAACCTGGATTCCAAAACAAATTGCTCTCTGAAAGCACTGTTTATACTTTTCAGAAACTTTCACATTTTGAACACTTGTGTAACAGAAAACAGTTATGGTTAAGTATGAAAGTTTAAAGTGGTTGCAGTTGGAGCACAAATAATGGTTAATTAGACTAACCAACTCTCACCTGGAATCTCACAGGACATGAGGACTATGCCACTTTGTTTCCTTTTTGAGTAGCTGAGCTGGTGCAGGGAAAGGAATAAGGAAAGTAGGAAGAGGGGTAAACTAGTGGTGTTCAGCCTCGGGCAGCTGGAAAAACTAAGTGTGAAGGCAGAGCCTGGCCCAGGGTGGGACAAGAAGTCAGAGAAAAGAACAGGATACCTCTGATGGATTTGGCCAAAGACAAAGGCCTAGAGCCATGCATCACATGTGCCCATTGGCTGGTTACTTTTTCCTGTGGGTCGGTGGCCACTAATTCTTAGCAGTCATGGCCTAGTTGTTTATGCTTTCTCTATTTGAATCACAGGTCTTTGGGAGAATTTTTCAGTTCTGTATGTTTCAATGTTTTCATCTTTAAATGGGTAATAATAATGGGGATTACATGACAATCCATGCAAAAATCTGTGTGCAATGCATGTTAGCCTATTAATATTAATAAACATCAATGCATTAGCTATTATTTTTATTACTGCTACCACCACTCATTCACTAGAAGAGATAGACCAGCTCACTGCCTAAAGGGGAAATAAGAGGTGTGCTAAAAAGATAATTCCTGCTATGATCACTGAAAACCTCCTTATCTCTCTCTAAAAATAAAGCCCTCACCTCTTATGTGACTTTAATTCCATTTTTATAGTAACTCATTCTCTTGAGCAAAGCATTGCCCTCTTGCTGTGGTCCTCTCTTAAAGTGGAAATATTCACTGGGGACAGCATATTACGTCCCTAAAATCTCACTATGGAACAATATCTAGAATTTCTGTTCTGTATGACAGGAGGGAGAGAGAGAGGGAGAGAAAGAGGGAAAGAGAGAGAGAATGGGTTAGAATAATAAAGGGAAAAAGTGCTTGGTTCTAAAAGGGCAAAGGGAATGTGGAGGTGAGTAGGAAGACTAAGAGGAAAACAGGAACCATGAAGGACAATTACCCCCTATTTCAGAGTTCTGTCCAGCAGAGTGTGCTCTACTCACCACTTGTGAAAATTTAGATACAGGATCATTTGTGGTTCTGACAAGGAGATCCTGGGAGCTTTAGGGTTTTTATATCCAAAATTGAATCTTCATCTATAACATCACCATATTTTCAAAAAAAATTCTGCAAACTATGTTTTGGTGGTATCTCCAGTCTTCTATTTCTCGTTTATGTTTAACAGAGACACAATGGGGCTTGTTGGATATAGTTCTAATAGTAAAACAGGCTATAAAAGATAAAAAAGATGGAGACTAAAACATCATCCGGGGAACTCTGAAAAAGATCATATGATTATAGGATCCTGCAGAATTAAGAGAACTCTTGAGAATGATTAGTTCTAGTCATAGGAATTATAGAAATATGGATACTGGCTAAGAAAGAAGCTATGTAGAATATCTAGGAAGATGAGATCAGAATGGAAATTCTTTATATGAGAAATTGTATTAAAATAAAATTTAAATTGATTAAAATCAAAGTCAGTACATTATGAAGCTACATACAACCATTAACAATTTAAAAGCTAGCTCTTGGTGTAGAGGATAGTCATTGATCTCCCTTTCTTTAGCATCTCCTTCACACTCAAGAAAGCATATGTTTTTCCATTTGTTAAACTCTTCATGGCTCCCTCTTATACAGCTCTCGGTCCATTTCCTCCAGGAGACTTTTCTTCATACCACGGTACATGGGTATTCCTCTCACTTTTGATTCTCCTAAGCCCTTCCTGTTGGGGCCATTTCATGGATACTGACTTTTTATATCTATACCTGTCATTCTTGTGTATGACTTATCTCCTCATCAGTATTATAAAGTATTTGAGAGGAAGAATTACAAATATCTGTGTATCCCATACACTGTCTTTTTCTGTGATGTGGACAAAATAAATACTCAAGTAATATTTGTGGTTGAGTAATTTAGTTCTTGTAGGGAAGAAAATTTATAATTATGAACCCAATTTAAAAGGAATTTGTCTATTTGGAATTGGTGATTTGAAAGTAAGGAGTGTCACCATATTGACCAAACAATTGCTGTGATTAATCAAAGTTCAAGTATATCAATGAAAAAAATTTCATTTTAAGGCAAAGTCAGTAAGGTAATATTAGAATCCATTGGTTTATGCATCATTATTATGCTTGCACTGTTTACTCTATTTTCTTTCAACTAAAAAATTCTATTGATGTCAATGGATTGGGATTTCCAAAATACAAAAAAATTATAGACATGATTATTTATTTGTAAGGGACATTTTAATAAAAAATTATTTGTAAAAATTCTCAGAATCCTAAGCAAATGCTTTTAGACTTAAGATGTAGTTTATGACTTTCTCTTAAAACCTGACTTTATTCCACACAATCCAGGGGTGTTTTCTGATTATTTATTGTTGGTTAGTGTCTAATATTCCCCTAGATGTCCTAGAATTGGAGAGTTGATTTTAAACAAGTGTCATAAGTACCAGGCAAGTTATTGCAGCCAAGGAAAGGTGCACCAAATTAGGGTAATTGAATTGAGTGTGTAGTCTGGACCATTCTGCACAGATGGTGCCTGCCTGGGCCCTGATGTGGCTCTGTTTGCTCCATTTTGAAGTGAAACTTAGGGGAGCCTAAGACTATCTGAGGTCTTAAGTGAAGAAACTTTACCTAAGGGGGTGGGCTTAACATTCTGACGTGGAATAGAGGGGAGAACGTGAGGCCCACCTACTCCCCAGCAGCACAGCTGGGCAAACAAATTTGGCTTTATACATGTAATTGCCCCCATGGAGTGTGGCAACATGGACGCTTTCCCCCCTGACCTCACCATTTTGCCTTTTCCTAAAGGACTTATGAAATGTGGGATTCTCAGGTAGCAACAACTGCAAGAGTAAACATTGAGTGGAGGAGAAATACAGCATACATGAATTTATAGTGGTAAAGCTTTTCTCCTTTTCTATTTTGATGGAAATTTTGTATTGGACTTCTAGAACAAATTACCTGCTGGTTTATATTTTAAAATTTATAAAACTTCATATCCCTTTGAAGCATTATTTTCCTGTGGTGATGACATCTCAATTGACTCCAACTCTAAATTCATTGTGACTTTCAATTAATTACAGTACTTCTCCTTACACCCATTTGTATTCAGTGTTCTTCCACTATGACAGCATCTATCGCAGTTTTTCAAAGCATCCAAATCAGAGTAGTGGAAGGAGTTCTATCTCCTATAGTTGCTCAGTGAGCCTCTAGCACTTACTCACCATGCCCCCAGCTGTACTGAGATAGAATTGACATTTAATGTGTAAGTTTTAAGTGTGAAACATGATGATTTGATACATGAATATATTGCAAATTGTTAACCACAATAGAATTAGTTGTTGTGGGATTTTTCCCATATCCAGGATATGGAAACAAGCTAAATACCCATTGATGAATGAATGGATTAAAAAAGGTGTGAGGGGCGCCTGGGTGGCTCAGTCGGTTGAGCGTCCGACTTCGGCTCAGGTCTTGATCTCACAGCTCTTGAGTTTGAGCCCTGCGTCAGGCTCTGTGCTGACAGCTCAGAGCCTGGAGCCTGCTTCTGATTCTGTGTCTCCCTCTCTCTCTGCCCCTAACCCACTTGCATTCTGTCTCTGTCTCTCTCAAAAAATAAACATTAAAAAAATTTTTTTTAAAAGGTGTGATTATATATAATTGAGCCATAAGAAAGAAGGAAATTCTGGGGCACTTGGGTGGCTCGGTTGGTTGAGCATCCAACTTCGGCTCAGGTTATGATCTCGTGTTTGTGATTTCCAGCCCCACATCTTGCGCACTGCTGTCAGTATGTCAGTACAGAGCCCATTTTGGATCCTCCGTCCCCCTCTCTCTGCTCCTCCACTGCGTGTGCTCTCCCAAAAATAAATATAAAAAAAAAAAAAGGAAATTCTGCCATTTGTGATAATATGGATAGACCTCAAGAACACTATATTAAGTGAAATTAGCCATATAGAGAAAGAAAAATAAAAAGCCAAACTCAGACCCCCAACACTTCTTTAGCCTCCTGGAGGTACAATTTATTGCCAAGCCTCTTTACCTTACCTACCTGTCTCCCAGGGTAGACACCAACACATTCTCCAGCATGCTTTGTTTCCACCTCCTAAAGAAAGCAGAACAATGCCCTTTCTAAATTTTCCAAATAACTGATACTACGTATCTCATGCTTAGTATCTTTCTATTTGTTGACATTCATAGTTTCTTTAAATAATTTGAAAAAATGTAATTGAAACGAGTAAGCTAAGTTTGGAACTCTGTATAATGTTTAACTTTTTAAAAGAATTCTTATTTATTTGTATATTTGTATATTTATATGTATGCTGATACATAAGAGACAAAAAATCATTACAAATCAGGTAATACATAGGAAAGTGGGGTAGTATGTAAGTCCGAAGTATATTAATAAGATATTGTTGGCCCCCCATGAATATAAATATTACTTTCTGTAGAAATTTGCCTATTTGATGCATTTAAAACACAAGGTTGATTACAAGAACCATCTAAAATATGACACAAATTAGTCTAAAACATGATACAGTATTTTAAAAAACATTTATTAAATATCATGTGCTGAGTACTGTGTTAGGAACTATGTATATTTTATTTATTTATTTATTTAATTTTTTTATTATATGAAATTTTTTGTCAAATTAGTTTCCATACAACACCCAGTGCTCATCCCAAAAGATGCCCACTTCAATGCCCATCACCTACCCTCCCCTCCCTCCCACCCCCCATCAACCCTCAGTTTGTTCTCAGTTTTTAAGAGTCTCTTATGCTTTGGCTCTCTCTCCCACTCTAACCTCTTTTTTTTCTTTCTTTTCCTTCCCCTCCCCCATGGGTTTCTGTTAAGTTTCTCAGCATCCACAAAAGAGTGAAAACATACGATATCTGTCTTTCTCTGTATGGCTTATTTCACTTAGCATCACACTCTCCAGTTCCATCCACGTTGCTACAAAAGGCCATATTTCATTCTTTCTCATTGCCACGTAGTATTCCATTGTGTATATAAACCACAATTTCTTTATCCATTCATCAGTTGATGGACATTTAGGCTCTTTCCATAATTTGGCTATTGTTGAGAGTGCTGCTATAAACATTGGGGTACAAGTGCCCCTATGCATCAGTACTCCTGTATCCCTTGGATAAATTCCTAGCAGTGCTATTTCTGGGTCATAGGGTAGGTCTATTTTTAATTTTCTGAGGAACCTCCACACTGCTTTCCAGAGTGGTTGCACTAATTTGCATTCCCACCAACAGTGCAAGAGGGTTCCCGTTTCTCCACATCCTCGCCAGCATCTATAGTCTCCTGATTTGTTCATTTTGGCCACTCTGACTGGTGTGAGGTGATATCTGAGTGTGGTTTTGATTTGTATTTCCCTGATGAGGAGCGACGTTGAGCATCTTTTCATGTGCCTGTTGGCCATCCGGATGTCTTCTTTAGAGAAGTGTCTATTCATGTTTTCTGCCCATTTCTTCACTGGATTATTTGTTTTTCGTGTGTGGAGTCTGGTGAGCTATTTATAGATTTTGGATACTAGCCCTTTGTCTGATATGTCATTTGCAAATATCTTTTCCCATTCCGTTGGTTGCCTTTTAGTTTTGTTGATTGTTTCCTTTGCTGTGCAGAAGGTTTTTATCTTCATGAGGTCCCAATAGTTCATTTTTGCTTTTAACTCCCTTGCCTTTGGGGATGTGTTGAGTAAGAGATTGCTATGGCTGAGGTCAGAGAGGTCTTTTCCTGCTTTCTCCTCTAGTGTTTTGATGGTTTCCTGTCTCACATTCAGGTCCTTTATCCATTTTGAGGTAATTTTTGTGAATGGTGTAAGAAAGTGGTCTAGTTTCATTCTTTTTTTAATTTTTTTTTATTTTTTTTTATTTTTTTTTATTTTTTAATATATGAAATTTACTGTCAAATTGGTTTCCATACAACACCCAGTGCTCATCCCAAAAGGTGCCCTCCTCAATACCCATCACCCACCCTACCCTCCCTCCCACCCTGCCCTCCCTCCCACCCCCCATCAACCCTCAATTTGTTCTCAGTTTTTAACAGTCTCTAATGCTTTGGCTCTCTCCCACTCTAACCTCTTTTTTTTTTTTTTTTTTTTCCTTCCCCTCCCCCATGGGTTTCTGTTATGTTTCTCAGGATCCACATAAGAGTGAAACCATATGGTATCTGTCTTTCTCTGTATGGCTTATTTCACTTAGCATCACACTCTCCAGTTCCATCCATGTTGCTACAAAAGGCCATATTTCATTTTTTCTCATTGCCACGTAGTATTCCATTGTGTATATAAACCACAATTTCTTTATCCATTCATCAGTTGATGGACATTTAGGCTCTTTCCATAATTTGGCTATTGTTGAGAGTGCCGCTATAAACATTGGGGTACAGGTGCCCCTATGCATCAGTACTCCTGTATCCCTTGGATAAATTCCTAGCAGTGCTATTGCTGGGTCATAGGGTAGGTCTATTTTTAATTTTCTGAGGAACCTCCACACTGCTTTCCAGAGCGGCTGCACCAATTTGCATTCCCACCAACAGTGCAAGAGGGTTCCCGTTTCTCCACATCCTCTCCAGCATCTATAGTCTCCTGATTTCTTCATTTTGGCCACTCTGACTGGCGTGAGGTGGTATCT
The DNA here is from genome assembly GCF_024362965.1 of Panthera pardus. NCBI lineage: Eukaryota > Metazoa > Chordata > Mammalia > Carnivora > Felidae > Panthera > Panthera pardus. The sequence continues at coordinate 79,953,307 of NW_026526810.1, read as the reverse complement.
GAGTGTGGTTTTGATTTGTATTTCCCTGATAAGGAGCGACGTTGAACATCTTTTCATGTGCCTGTTGGCCATCCGGATGTCTTCTTTAGAGAAGTGTCTATTCATGTTTTCTGCCCATTTCTTCACTGGGTTATTTGTTTTTCGGGTGTGGAGTTTGATGAGCTCTTTATAGATTTTGGATACTAGCCCTTTGTCCGATGTGTCATTTGCAAATATCTTTTCCCATTCCGTTGGTTGCCTTTTAGTTTTGTTGGTTGTTTCCTTTGCTGTGCAGAAGCTTTTTATCTTCATAGGGTCCCAGTAATTCACTTTTGCTTTTAATTCCCTTGCCTTTGGGGATGTGCCGAGTAAGAGATTGCTACGGCTGAGGTCAGAGAGGTCTTTTCCTGCTTTCTCTCTAAGGTTTTGATGGTTTCCTGTCTCACATTCAGGTCCTTTATCCATTTTGAGTTTATTTTTGTGAATGGTGTGAGAAAGTGGTCTAGTTTCAACCTTCTGCATGTTGCTGTCCAGTTCTCCCAGCACCATTTGTTAAAGAGACTGTCTTTTTTCCATTGAATGTTCTTTCCTGCTTTGTCAAAGATGAGTTGGCCATACGTTTGTGGGTCTAGTTCTGGGGTTTCTATTCTATTCCATTGGTCTATGTGTCTGTTTTTATGCCAATACCATGCTGTCTTGATGATGACAGCTTTGTAGTAGAGGCTAAAGTCTGGGATTGTGATGCCTCCTGCTTTGGTCTTCTTCTTCAAAATTACTTTGGCTATTCGGGGCCTTTTGTGGTTCCATATGAATTTTAGGATTGCTTGTTCTAGTTTCGAGAAGAATGCTGGTGCAATTTTGATTGGGATTGCATTGAATGTGTAGATAGCTTTGGGTAGTATTGACATTTTGACAATATTTATTCTTCCAATCCATGAGCAGGGAATGTCTTTCCATTTCTTTATATCTTCTTCAATTACCTGCATAAGCTTTCTATAGTTTTCAGCATACAGATCTTTTACATCTTTGGTTAGATTTATTCCTAGGTATTTTATGCTTCTTGGTGCAATTGTGAATGGGATCAGTTTCTTCATTTGTCTTTCTGTTGCTTCATTGTTAGTGTATAAGAATGCAACTGATTTCTGCACATTGATTTTGTATCCTGCAACTTTGCTGAATTCATGTATCAGTTCTAGCAGACTTTTGGTGGAGTCTATCGGATTTTCCATGTATAATATCATGTCATCTGCAAAAAGCGAAAGCTTGACTTCATCTTTGCCAATTTTGATGCCTTTGATTTCCTTTTGTTGTCTGATTGCTGATGCTAGAACTTCCAGCACTATATTAAACAGCAGCGGTGACAATGGGCATCCCTGTCGTGTTCCTGATCTCAGGGAAAAAGCTCTCAGTTTTTCCCCGTTGTGGATGATGTTAGCTGGGGCTTTTCATAAATGGCCTTTATGATCTTTAAGTATGTTCCTTCTATCCCGACTTTCTCAAGGGTTTTTATTAAGAAAGGGTGCTGGATTTTGTCAAAGGCCTTTTCTGCATCGATTGACAGGATCATATGGTTCTTCTCTTTTTTTTTGTTAATGTGATGTATCACGTTGATCGATTTGCGAATGTTGAACCAGCCCTGCATCCCAGGAATGAATCCCACTTGATCATGGTGAATAATTCTTTTTATATGCTGTTGAATTCGATTTGCTAGTATCTTATTAAGAATTTTTGCATCCATATTCATCAGGGATATTGGCCTGTAGTTCTCTTTTTTTACTGGGTCTCTGTCTGGTTTAGGAATCAAAGTAATACTGGCTTCATAGAATGAGTCTGGAAGTTTTCCTTCCCTTTCTATTTCTTGGAATAGCTTGAGAAGGATAGGTATTATCTCTGCTTTAAATGTCTGGTAGAACTCCCCTGGGAAGCCATCTGGTCCTGGACTCTTATTTGTTGGGAGATTTTTGATAACCGATTCAATTTCTTCGCTGGTTATGGGTCTGTTCAAGCTTTCTATTTCCTCCTGATTGAGTTTTGGAAGAGTGTGGGTGTTTAGAAATTTGTCCATTTCTTCCAGGTTGTCCAATTTGCTGGCATATAATTTTTCATAGTATTCCCTGATAATTGTTTGTATCTCTGAGGGATTGGTTGTAATCATTCCATTTTCATTCATGATTTTATCTATTTGGGTCCTCTCCCTTTTCTTTTTGAGAAGCCTGGCTAGAGGTTTGTCAATTTTGTTTATTTTTTCAAAAAACCAACTCTTGGTTTCATTGATCTGCTCTACAGTTTTTTTAGATTCTATATTGTTTATTTCTGCTCTGATCTTTATGATTTCTCTTCTTCTGCTGGGTTTAGGCTGCCTTTGCTGTTCTGCTTCTATTTCCTTTAGGTGTGCTGTTAGATTTTGTATTTGGGATTTTTCTTGTTTCTTGAGATAGGCCTGGATTGCAATGTATTTTCCTCTCAGGACTGCCTTCGCTGCATCCCAAAGCGTTTGGATTGTTGTATTTTCATTTTCGTTTGTTTCCATATATGTTTTAATTTCTTCTCTAATTGCCTGGTTGACCCACTCATTCGTTAGTAGGGTGTTCTTTAACCTCCATGCTTTTGGAGGTTTTCCAGACTTTTTCCTGTGGTTGATTTCAAGCTTCATAGCATTGTGGTCTGAAAGTATGCATGGTATAATTTCAATTCTTGTAAACTTATGAAGGGCTGTTTTGTGACCCAGTATATGATCTATCTTGGAGAATGTTCCATGTGCACTCGAGAAGAAAGTATATTCTGTTGCTTTGGGATGCAGAGTTCTAAATATATCTGTCAAGTCCATCTGATCCAATGTATCATTCAGGGCCCTTGTTTCTTTATTGACTGTGTGTCTAGATGATCTATCCATTTCTGTAAGTGGGGTGTTAAAGTCCCCTGCAATGACCACATTCTTATCAATAAGGTTGCTTATGTTTATGAGTAATTGTTTTATATATCTGGGGGCTCGGGTATTTGGCGCATAGACATTTATAATAGTTAGCTCTTCCTGGTGGATAGACCCTGTGATTATTATATAATGCCCTTCTTCATCTCTTGTTACAGCCTTTAATTTAAAGTCTAGTTTGTCTGATATAAGTATGGCTACTCCAGCTTTCTTTTGGCTTCCAGGAGCATGATAAATAGTTCTCCATCCCCTCACTCTCAATCTAAAGGTGTCCTTAGATCTAAAATGAGTCTCTTGTAGACAGCAAATAGATGGGTCTTGTTTTTTTATCCATTCTGATACCCTATGTCTTTTAGTTGGCACATTTAGTCCATTTACATTCAGTGTTATTATAGATATGGGTTTAGAGTCATTATGATGTCTGTATGTTTTATGCTTGTAGTGATGTCTCTGCTCACAGGATCCCCCTTAGGATCTCTTGTAGGGCTGGTTTCGTGGTGACAAATTCCTTCAGTTTTTGTTTGTTTGGGAAGACCTTTATCTCTCCTTCTATTCTAAATGACAGACTTGCTGGATAAAGGATTCTCGGCTGCATATTTTTTCTGTTTAGCACACTGTAGATATCGTGCCAAGCCTTTCTGGCCTGCCAAGTTTCAAAGGAGAGATCAGTCACGAGTCTTATAGGTCTCCCTTTATATGTGAGGGCACGTTTATCCCTTGCTGCTTTCAGAATTTTCTCTTTATCCTTGTATTTTGCCAGTTTCACTATGATATGTCGTGCAGAAGATCGCTTCAAGTTACGTCTGAAGGGAGTTCTCTGTGCCTCTTGGATTTCAATGCCTTTTTCCTTCCCCAGTTCAGGGAAGTTCTCAGCTATAATTTGTTCAAGTACCCCTTCAGCACCCTTCCCTCTCTCTTCCTCCTCTGGGATACCAATTATGCGTATATTATTTTTTTTTAGTGTATCACTTAGTTCTCTAATTTTCCCCTCATACTCCTGGATTTTTTTATCTCTCTTTCTTTCAGCTTCCTCTTTCTCCATAACTTTATCTTCTAGTTCACCTATTCTCTCCTCTGCCTCTTCAAGCCGAGCCATCGTGGATTCCATTTTGTTTTGCAATTCGTTTAAAGCGTTTTTCAACTCCTCGTGACTGTTCCTTAGTCCCTCGATCTTTGTGGCAAGAGATTCTCTGCTGTCCTGTATACTGTTTTCAAGCCCAGCGATTAATTTTATGACTATTATTCTAAATTCACTTTCTGTTATATTATTTAAATCCTTTTTGATCAGTTCATTAGCTGTTGTTATTTCCTGGAGATTCTTCTGAGGGGAATTCTTCCGTTTGGTCATTTTGGAGAGTCCCTGGCGTGGTGAGGACCTGCAGTGCACTTCCCCTGTGCTGTGGTGTATAACTGGAGTTAGTGGGCGGGGCCGCAGTCCGACCCGATGTCTGCCCCCAGCCCACTGCTGGGGCCACAGTCAGACTGGTGTGTGCCTTGTCTTCCCCTCTCCTAGGGGCGGGATTCACTGTGGGGTGGCGTGTCCCGTCTGGGCTACTTGCACACTGCCAGGCTTGTGTTGCTGGGGATCTGGCGTATTAGCTGGGGTGGGTAGGCAAGGTGCACGGGGGCTGGAGGGGCAGGCTTAGCTCGCTTCTCCTTAGGTGATCCACTTCAGGAGGAGCCCTGTGGCAGCGGGAGGGAGTCAGATCCGCTGCCGGAGGTTTGGCTCCGCAGAAGCACAGAGTTGGGTGTTTGCGCGGAGCGAGCAAGTTCTCTGGCAGGAACTGGTTCCCTTTGGGATTTTGGCTGGGGGATGGGCGGGGGAGATGGCGCTGGCGCCTTTGTTCCCCGCCATGCTGAGCTCTGCCGTCCGGGGGCTCAGCAGCTCTCCCTCCCTTTGTCCTCCAGCCTTCCCGCTTTCCGAGCAGAGCTGTTAACTTATGACCTCCCAGACGCTAAGTCGCGCTTGCTGTCGGAACACAGTCCGTCCGGCCCCTCCGCTTTTGCCAGCCAGACTCGGGGGCTCTGCTTGGCCGGCGAGCCGCCCCTCCACCCCGGCTCCCTCCCGCCAGTCCGTGGAGCGCGCACCGCCTCGCCGCCCTTCCTACCCTCTTCCGTGGGCCTCTAGTCTGCGCTTGACTCTGGAGACTCCCTTCTGCTAATCCTCTGGCGGTTTTCTGGGTTCTTTAGGCAGGTGTAGGTGGAATCTAAGTGATCGGCAGGACGCACTGTGAGCCCCGCGTCCTCCTATGCCGCCATCTTCCGGAACCCCTCTGGTCTAGTTTCATTCTTGTGCATGTTGCTGTCCAGTTCTCCCAGCACCATTTGTTAAAGAGACTGTCTTTTTTCCATTGGACATTTTTTTCTGCTTTGTCAACGATTAGTTGGCCATACTTTTGTGGGTCTACTTCTGTGGTTTCTATTCTATTCCATTGGCCTATGTGTCTGTTTTGTGCCAGTACCATGCTGTCTTGATGATTACAGCTTTGTAGTAGAGGCTAAAGTCTGGGATTGTGATGTCTCCTGCTTTGGTCTTCTTCAAAATTACTTTGGCTATTCGGGGCCTTTTGTGGTTCCATATGAATTTTAGGATTGCTTTTCTAGTTTTGAAAAGAATACTGGTGCAATTTTGATTGGGATTGCATTGAATGTGTAGATAGCTTTGGGTAGGATTGATATTTTGACAATATTCATTCTCCCAACCCATGAACACGGAATGTTTTTCCATATCTTTATATCTTCTTCAATTTCCTTCATAAGCTTTCTATAGTTTTCAGCATACAGATCTTTTACATCTTTGGTTAGATTTATTCCTAGGTATTTTGAGCTTCTTGGTGCACTTGTGAATGGGATCAGTTTCTTTATTTGTCTTTCTGTTGCTTCATTATTAGTGTATAAGAATGCAACTGATTACTGTACATTGATTTTGTATCCTGAAACTTTGCTGAATTCATGTATCAGTTCTAGCAGACTTTTGGTGGAGTCTATCGGATTTTCCATGTATAATATCATGTCATCTGCAAAAAGCTAAATCTTGACTTCATCTTTGCCAATTTTGATGCCTTTGATTTCCTTTTGTTGTCTGATTGCTGATGCTAGCACTTCCAACACTATGTTAAACAATAGCAGTGAGAGTGGACATCCCTGTCGTGTTCCTGATCTCAGGGGAAAAGCTTTCAGTTTTTCCCAATTGAGGTTGATATTAGCTGTGGGCTTTTCATAAATGACTTTTATGATGTTTAAGTATGTTACTTCTACCCCGACTTTCTCAAGGGTTTTTATTAAGAAACGATGCTGAATTTTGTCAAATGCTTTTTCTGCATCGATTGACAGGATCATATGATTCTTTTCTTTTATTAATGTGATGTATCACGTTGATTGATTTGCGAATGTTGAACCAGCCCTGCATCCCAGGAATGAATCCCACTTGATCATGGTGAATAATTCTTTTTATAAGCTGTTGAATTCGATTTGCTAGTATCTTATTGAGAATTTTTGCATCCATATTCATCAGGGATATTGGCCTGTAGTTCTCCTTTTTTACTGGGTCTCTGTCTGGTTTAGGAATCAAAGTAATGCTAGCTTCATAGAATGAATCTGGAAGTTTTCCTTTCCTTTCTATTTTTTGGAATATCTTGAGAAGGATAGGTATTATCTTTAAATGTCTGGTAGAATTCCCCAGGGAAGCCATCTGGTCCTGGACTCTTATTTGTTGGGAGATTTTTGATAACCGATTCAATTTCTTCGCTGGTTATAGGTGTGTTCAAGGTTTCTGTTTCTTCCTGTTTGAGTTTAGGAAGTGTGTGGGTGTTTAGGAATTTGTCCATTTCTTCCAGGTTGTCCAGTTTGTTGGCAAATAATTTTTCATAGTATTCCCTGATAATTGCTTGTATTTCTGAAGGATTGGTTGTAATAATTCCATTTTCATTCATGATTTTATCTACTTGGGTCCTCTCCCTTTTCTTTTTGAGAAGCCTGGCTAGAGGTTTATCCATTTTGTTTATTTTTTCAAAGAACCAACTCTTGGTTTCATTGATCTGCCCTACAGTTTTTGTAGGTTCTATATTGTTTATTTCTGCTCTGATCTTTATTGTTTCTCTTCTTCTGCTGGGTTTGGGGTGTCTTTGCTGCTCTGCTTCTATTTCCCTTAGGTGTGCTGTTAGATTTTGTATTTGGGATTTTTCTTGTTTCTTGAGATAGGCCTGGATTGCAATGTATTTTCCTCTCAGGACTGCCTTCACTGCATCCCAGAGCGTTTGGATTGTTGTATTTTCATTTTCGTTTGTTTCCATATATTTTTTATTTCTTTTCTAATTGCCTGGTTGACCCATTCATTCTTTAGTAGGGTGTTCTTTAACCTCATGCTTTTAGAGGTTTTTCAGACTTTTTCCTGTGGTTGATTTCAAGCTTCATAGTATTGTGGTCTGAAAGTATGCATGGTATGATCTCAATTCTTGTATACTCATGAAGGGCTGTTTTGTGACCCAGTATGTGATCTATCTTGGAGACTGTTCCATGTGCACTGGAGAAAAAAGTATATTCTGTTGCTTTGGAATGCAGAGTTCTAAATATATCTGTCAAGTCCATCTGATCCAATGTATCATTCGGGGCCCTTGTTTCTTTATTGACCATGTGTCTGGATGATCTATCCATTGCTGTGAGTGGGGTGTTAAAGTTCCCTGCAATTACTACACTCTTATCAATAAGGTTGCTTATGTTTGTGAGTAATTGTTTTATATATTTGGGGGCTCCTGTATTCGGCGCATAGACATTTATAATGGTTAGTTCTTCTTGATGGATAGACCCTGTAATTATTATATAATGCCCTTCTTCATCTCTTGTTACAACCTTTAATTTAAAGTCTAGTTTGTCTGATATAAGTATTGCTACTCCAGCTTTCTTTTGACTTCCAGTAGCATGATAACTAGTTCTCCATCCCCTCAGTCTCAATCTAAAGGTATCCTGAGGTCTAAAATGAGTCTCTTGTAGACAGCAAATAGATGGGTCTTGTTTTTTTTATCCATTCTGATACCCTATGTCTTTTGGTTGGCGCATTTAGTCCATTTACATTCAGTGTTATTATAGAAAGATATGGGTTTAGAGTCCTTGTGATGTCTGTAGGTTTCATGCTTACAGTTATGTCTCTGGTACTTTGTCTCACAGGATCCCCCTTAGGATCTCTTGTAGGGCTGGTTTATTGGTGACAAATTCCTTCAGTTTTTGTTTGTTTGGGAAGACCTTTATCTCTCCTATTCTAATTAACAGACTTGCTGGATAAAGGATTCTTGGCTGCATATTTTTTCTGTTCATCACATTGAAGATTGCCTGCCATTCCTTTCTGGCCTGCCAAGTTTCAGTAGAGAGATCCGTCACGAGGCTTATAGGTCTCCCTTTATATGTTAGAGCATGTTTATCCCTAGCTGCTTTCAGAATTTTCTCTTGATCCTTGTATTTTGACAGTTTCACTATGATATGTCATGCAGAAGATCGATTCAAGTTACGTCTGAAGGGAGTTCTCTCTGCCTTTTGGATTTTAATGCCTTTTTCCTTCCCCAGATCAGGGCAGTTCTCAGCTATTATTTCTTCAAGTACACCTTCAACACCTTTCCCTCTCTCTTGCTCCTCTTGAATACCAATTATGTGTAGAGTATTTCTCTTTAGTGCATCACTTAGTTTTCTAATTTTCCCCTAATACTCCTGGATTTTTTTATCTTTTTCTCAGCTTCTTCTTTTTCCATAATTTTATCTTCTAGTTCACCTATTCTCTCCTCTGCTTCTTCAATCTGAGCTGTGGTCGTCTCCATTTTATTTTGCAGCTCATTAATAGCATCTTTTAGCTCCTCCTGGCTGTACCTTAGTCCCTTGATCTCTGTAGCAAGAGATTCTCTGCTGCCCTTATACTCTTTTCAAGCCCAGCGATTAATTTTATAACTATAATTCTAAATTCACTTTCTGTTATATTGTTTAAATCGTTTTTGATCAGTTCGTTAGGCGTCGTTATTTCCTGGAGTTTTTTTTGAGGGGAATTCTTCCGTTTTGTTGTTTTGGATAATCCCTGGAGTGGTGCGGAACTGAGAGGCACTTCCCCTGTGTACTTCCCCTGTGCTGTCTTGAATAACTTGCGTTGGTGGGCAGTGCCGCAGTCAGACATGTAACTATGTATATTTAAAGAATAATCATACATGGTGTCTGCTCTTAAGACCTCACAGTCCAGCCAGGACATCAGTAGGACAGATTTAACCATTTTAGGGTAACAAAGTTGGAGTTCTAAAGAGACTCCTCCTTACAAATCTCTGGGATTCTTTATGTTGAGATCCCTCTTTTTTAAAAGCAAACTGAACGCACCATAGTATATGTATCCATTCACCTACTGAAGGGCATCTTGGCTGCTTCCAAGTTTTGGCAATTATGAATAAAGCTGCTATAAACATCTGTGTACAGATTTTTATGTGTACGTAAGTTTTCAACTTTTTTTGATAACTACTAAGGAATGTGAATGCTAGACTGTATGGTAAAGTTTGTTTAGTTTTGTAAGAAATAGCCTGCCTGCCAAAGTGTCTGTGTAGTTTTGCATTCCCATCAGCAATGAATGAGAGTTCCTGTTGTATCACATTCTCTCCAGTATTTTCTGCTGTCAGTGCTTTGGATTTTTGGAGGAAAAGATGGGGGAAAGAGGGAAATTTTAATGTCAGAATCAAGAGGATTTACTGATAGATTAGATATGAGGTGTGAGGAGTCAAGGATAACTGCAAGATATATATTTTTTCCCCTGAGGAGATAGGATAGAATAATTGTATGTACTGAAATGGAAAACTGTTGGAAGCAGGTGGTCTTGGGAGAAGGCCAAGAGTTTGCCTTTGGATGTGTTAAATTTGAGATCCTGGGTATATATCTAATGAATATGTTGAGATACAGGGTAGGCCATGTTGACGTGGTGTTCAGGGAAGAGATTTGGGAAAGAGCTATAAATTTGGGAGTCATTGTTCTTGTGGACAGTATTTGACGCCATAAAACTAGATGATGTCACCAATAGAGTTTGTGTAGATAGAAACAAGATGCTTAAGAAGCCTAGGACATCCAATTGGACAGTAGTTGGGAAGATTTGCAAGAAATAGCAAAGGAGATTTTGAGGAAGTGCCTATGGATATAGGGGTAAAGCTAGGAATGTGCCGATTCTAGAACTAAGTGAAGAAAATGTTTCTCAGAGAAGGGAGTAATCAACAATGTCAAACTCTTATGATAATTCAGGTAAGATGAGAACTGAGAATGGCTGGTTGGACTTAGCAACATGGGGGTCATGACTGAAAAGATGGTGGGGATAAAAGTATGATTTGGAATGAGTTCAAGAGGGATTGGGAGGAGATGAATTGGAAACAGCAAGTATACACAACTCCTTTGAGGTATTTTCTGAAAAGGGTAGAAGAGCAATGAAATGGTAGCTCGAGGAGAAAGTGATATGAGAGATGGAGATGGGGAGAGTGTCTATTTTAGATAAAGAAATAATGGTGTTTGTCTACATATGGATATGAAAAAGTAGAGAGGAAAGACTTGATAGTGCAGGGGAAGGAGGAAACAATTCCTAGAGAAATGTCCTTGAGTAGGTAAGAGGGGATGGGATTGAGTATACAAGTGAAAGATCAGCTTTGATCCAAGTAGGCACAGTTCATTTATAAAGGCACCAGAAGGAAAGGCAGGGCTAGAAGCAATGGTTGAGTAGACATGTTAGAATTTTGTAGAAGTTCTCTTCTGAACACTTCTATTTTCTCAATAAGAGCCAAGGTTATCTAATCTTATTATCTGATGAGAGCCAGGAAGGGAGTGGTGTTAGGGATTTGAGAAGTAGGAGACGGTATATATTAGTCTAGAAGGGTTGGGGAGTGACTATTCTGCGGAAATGCACTAGGGTTCCTGGGTTAAACTTTGAACTCACTTGAGGTTATTAATTATGAATTGAAAAAGAAACCAGTCAGCATTTGGAACATTCAGTGCAGTTTATCTTCATACACATGTAGTTACTTATTTAGGTGCAGATGAGTAGCAGATGGAAAGTTAGATCTAAGCAGGATTGGGGTTTGCCAAATAGGTACAACAAAATGACAGAAGACCAGGAGAGCTGAGAGTATATATACCAGAGTGATTATAATGTTGAACGTTGGAATAGAACTTGGATATAGGGGTGCCTGGGTGGCTCAGTCAGTTAAGCATCTGACTCTTGGTTTTAGTTCAGTTCATGATCTCATTGTTCCATGAGTTTGAGCCCTGCATCAGGTTCCTCACTGACAGTGGGAGCCTGCTTGGAATTATCTCTCACCCTCTCTCTCTGACCAGCCCCCTCTCAAAATAAATGTATAAACTTAAAAAACAAGTTGTATATATTGGGAAGTGAGGATATGAAGGGAATAAGGGACAGAAAAAGGTGGAAGACCAATGAATGGATTCTAGGTCCTGCCGGGGTTGTCATTAATAAGCTGCTATTAAATGACTAGTCTGACTAGCTAGCTACTCTATGGATACTGGCACAAAAATAAACATCACAGCTTGTAGAATTGTAAGTTGGCCTGACCGGTGAGATAATATAATATGTATGAGGTGAAAGGGTAGTACAGAGAAAAGAATTACCAAAGTCAGGCTCTAAGGGTAAGGTTTTCAAATATAAGACTGGTTGATCTCAACAACCTCAACAATATCAGGTTCCGCTTGCAGACCCATAGTAATCAGGATAAATGTCCTTCATCTCATTAGAGCTAATCTGTTGGAGAGCTAAACCCACAAATACCTATCTAGTGTTACTGAACACAAGGCATTTTGCTAGGCTCTGTGATGAATATGAAGTTATAAGGAATTCCAAGTCCCTACCCAAGGAATTTTCAATCTAAGTTATTGTGGAATGGATCTTTTTCCCTTCCCTCCTTCCTTCCTCGTTTTTTGTCCTTGAAGCCATCTGGTGGAAGTGTTCAGGAGAAAAAAAGTCTAGAAATATCAAAGCAAACTTCTGAGAAATTCATTGATTCTAAGCACTACTTACTAAGTGCTTTACTACATACCAGCAATTTTGCCAGGCTTTGATATCCAGAGAGGGGACATACGTGTGAAGCTGACATTATTAAATGAGATGGTAAGAGAGGAGTAGTAGGTAAATCTGACTGGTAACATCAAGGAAGGTCTCAAAGTGGAGGTGACTTGAGTTGAATCATTAAAGCTGACTAGAGTTTGTGCTTATGCATAAATAAGAGAAGTAGTCCATTCTGCTATTTTCTTTTGTTTTGACTGAGAAAAACCCCCTCTTTCTGTTAAAATCATCCTCACACTCTGCCCCTTTTCATTCCTTCCTCTCATCTTCCTAAAGACCTGTTGATGGCTTGAGTTCTTCCATATGCAAGTTTCTACCTCTAAAAAAACCATAGTTTTAAATAACATTTATTTAACTGTTATTAAAGTAATATTATTTATATGGTTTATGTTAGCTCTCATTCTGTTTTTCTTTTTTATTAGCAGCATGTGAACTTCATACCTGTTCATCACATGGTTTTGCTTTGTTTTGTTTTGTTTTGGTGTTATCCTATGTGAGAGCAAACTAGCAAAATAGTATCTTAAAGCTGCTACAGCTCTTGGACGTTTTTTTACATATGAACAAATAGTTTTGGAAGAGTGAAGTCATTTATCACCTTACTTCCTGACTTTTACAGGTAAATTAAAGTTTATGTCACACACTTTAGTTTTGAATTGTCCTGAAATTAGTCACTATCAGAACAGTCTTTTTTTTTTTTTAATTGATGTAATATTCCCCTGTATACTTTTAGGGCATGAAAAATCTTAAGATATTTCACAATGGGAGATTAGCTATGACCAATATCATGTCTCCCAAATCTACTTTTGATTCCATAGACACTAGTTCCCTCCTTTCTTGGTGGAGGAAGCATTTCTGTCCATCCCAACCCATTTTGCTGCTGTTCTCGCACTTCCATTTTATTCTCCTCCTGTGGATATGGGTGGAGTTGATGTTGAAGTTTACCTTTTTTTTTTCTTTTCCCAAATGTGAACCAGGTGTGGATAAGGTCTCAACTCACATGTTCTTTGAAGGAGAAAATACATTTTCCCTGCCAGAAGATGTTATTAAGAGATTAAATAAATCCAAAAAGTGTATTTCATTTAATAAAAAATGTATTTAGCTTATAAAAGAAATGTATGCATTTGTATTATGTACCATAGAAAATAGATGGCACAAGTAGCTCTGGCAGGATATTTGATCATTCTTCTTCGACTACATAAAACTCCGTAAATGAGTGACAAGCAGCTGGTGTCTCATTATCTCCAACACAGAGTCTTGAATGCAGTCTGCAAGCCTTTGAATAGTCTGTTTTTGTATCTAAGTGAAAAACTTTTGAGCTCAGCCTTTTCCTCTTCTTTTTTGCATAGACATATTACTGGGCTGTATTAACATTGAAAATCCAATTGATTCTTATCTGTATACTTATAAAAATTCTCACTTTTGGAATAAGGACATGTATTTCACACTGTGGATTTAAAGTCACAGTAAATAATATATGAGTAAGAATTTGAAAAATGGAGACAATAGTGAATATGTGTATAAGAGACATAGGCAAATTAATTATTGCAGAAGTTTTTCCGGTGGGTATTTTATGGGTTTTTGGGTATCAGGGATTAGGCCCATTAAGTGTGGGGTCCATGCCTTACTCAATACCTGACTTCTTATTCTTCCACACATACCTTTGTATAGACAGCATCTACAACCATGCCCATTTTGAAGGAATTTCATTAAATTTGTTGAATGAAAATAATTTTAGTTAAATTCACATTACTTTTGAACTTTTATTGTAGTAGATTCTTATGGTTAATCTTCTCATGCATCATGAAACATGCTTATACTTAAATTTATGATGACTACACAGCTTAAAATTTAAGTTAATTCTGTTTTTGATATAATGTAGTCTTTTAATAAGAGTGTCAATTATACGCATTTCTAAATATAGCTTAGATTTCATAATTCTGTAAGACTTTACATATAAATAAATATGCAAATAATTCCTGACATGCTCCAGTACTAATGGAGCAGCTGAATACTAAAGATTTACAATGATATTCACGTAAATAGCATCAATTCTATCCCATGCTGTATTAGTCATTTGGGGCTGCCATAATAAAATACTATAGACTGGGTGGCTTAAACAACGGGAACATATTTCTCACAGTTTTGGAGGCTGAGAAGTCCAAGATCAAATGGAGCTGGACAATTCACTTCTTCCTGTTGAGGGCTCTTCCTGGCTTTTAGGCAGCTGCCTCCTTTTTGTGTCTTCACATGACCTTTTCTTGATGAATACTCTCTTTCTTTTGAGAGAGAGAGAGGGAAAGAGAGAATGAATGAGTGTGAGCTCTTTGGTGTTTCTTCCTATAAGAGTACTAATCTCATCATGAGTTCCCATCCTTATAGCCTTTTCCAATCCTAATTACTTTCCAGAGATACCATCTCCAAATACCATCACAACTGGGAGCTGGGGCTTCCACATATAAACTTGGAGGGGGGAGCACAAACATTTAGTCTGTAACACATGCAGAACACATTTCTGGCTCGTTACTGCTTATATTTAGCCACTATCCCCACTCCTTCAAGTCAGCTTCTTTTTTGATGTTTGTTATTGTTATTGTTCTTTTATTTTATTTTATTTTATTTTATTTTATTTTATTTTACTTTATTTTAGAGAGAGCACAAGTATGGGAGAGGGGCAGAGGGAGTGAGAGAGAGAGAATATCTTAAGCAGGCTCCATGCTCAGCATGGTGGGGAGATGCTTGATGGGGGACTCGATCCCACAACCTTGGGATCATGACCTGAGTGGAAATCAAGAGTTGGATGCTCAACTGACTGAGCCACCCAGGCACCCCTATTATTTTTCTAAATTTTATTTCCAGTATAGTTAACATACAGTGATATATTAGTTATAATATAGTTGTTCAAAAATTCCATACATCACTCAGTGCTCATCACAAGTGCACTCCTTCATCCCCACCACTTATTTTGCCCATCCTCCAACGACCTCCCCTCTGGTAACCACCAGTTTGTTATCTACAGTTAAGAGTCTGTTTCCTGACTTGTCTTTCTCTCTTTTTTTATTTTGCTCATTTGTTTCTTAAATTCCACATGAGTGAAATAATAAAGTATTTGTCTTTCTCTGAGTGACTTATTTTACCTAGCTCTATTTCTCTAGCTTCATCCATGTCATTGCAAATGGCAAGATTTCATTCTTTTTTGTGGATGAGTAATATTCCATTTTGTGTGTGTATGTATGTATATATATACATACATACATACATATATATATATATGTATGTATATATATCACCTCTTCTTTATCCATTCATCTATTGATGGACATTTGAGCTGTTTCTGTAATTTGGTTATTATAAATAATGTTTTTATAAACTTAGGGGTGCATGTATCCATTTGAATTAGTAGTTTTGTATTCTTTGGGTAAATACCCAGTAGTGTGATTACTGGAATGTAGGGTAGTTCAAATTTTAGCTTCTTGAGGAAACTCCATACTGTTTTCCAGAGTGGCTACACCAGTTTGC
This sequence comes from Panthera pardus, assembly GCF_024362965.1. Taxonomy (NCBI): domain Eukaryota; kingdom Metazoa; phylum Chordata; class Mammalia; order Carnivora; family Felidae; genus Panthera; species Panthera pardus. Next base: position 79,937,813 of record NW_026526810.1, on the reverse strand, counting down.
ATTCTGACCAACAGTGCATGAGTGTTCCTTTCTCTCTACATCCTTGCCAACACTTGTTTCTTATGCTTTTGACTGTAGCCGTTCAGAAGGTGTGAGGTGCTATCTCATTGTGGTTTTGATTTGCATTTCCCCATTATAAGTGATGAGCATCTTTTCATGTGTCTGTTGACAATCTGGATTTCTTTTTTGGAGAATTGTCTGTTCATGTATTTTGCCCATTTTTTAAATTGGATTATTTGTTTTTTTCTGTTGAGCTGTATAAGTCCTTTATATATTTTGGATACTAACCCTTTATTAGATAAGTTATTTACAAATATTTTCTCTCATTAAGTAGGTTGTCTTTTTTAGTTATTTTTGTTATTATTTATTTGTTTATTTGTTTAGTTATTTAGTTATTATTGTATCCTTTTCTGTGCAGAAGCCTTTTATTTTGATGTAGTCCCAATAGTTTATTTTTGCTTTTATTTCCCTTTCCTCAGGAGACATACATAGAAAAATGTTGGTATGGCTGATGTGAGAGGCATTTCTGCTTGTGTTCTCTTCTAGGATATTGATGGTTTCAGGTTTCATGTTGAGGTCTTTAATTAATTTTGAGTTTATTTTTGTGTATGGTGTAAGAAAGTGGTTCAGTTCATTGTTTTGCATGTAGCTGTCCAGTTTTCCCAATACCATTTGTTGAAGAGACTGTCTTTTTCCCATTAGATATTCTTTCCTCCTTTGTTGAAGATTAATTGAGCATATAATTGTGGGTTTATTTCTGCATTTTCTATTCTGTTCCATTGATCTATGTGTCTATTTTTATGCCATTACCATACTGTTTTGATTACTACAGCTTTGTAATGTAACTTGAAGTCCAGATTTTATATGCCTCCAGCTTTGCTTTTCTTTTTTAAGAATGTTTTGGCTATTCTGGGTATTTTGTGGGTCCATATAAAATTTATGGTTGTTTGTTTTAGTTCTGTGAAAAATATTGTTGGTATTTTGATAGGGGTTACATTAAATGTGTAGATTGCTTTGGGTAGTATTGGTATTTTAACAATATTTTTTCTTCCAATCCATGAGCATGGAATATTTTTACATTTCTTTGTGTCATCTTGTTTCAAGTCAGCTTCTTTTGATTGGAAATCCTGCTGATCCAAAAGATGAGCTAAGAAAAACAAATAATTGGTGAGTGAGAAGAGCAAAATAAGCACAGTGGTGGAATGAATGAAGTAAGACCAGTTAGGAGTAGAACCAATGAAGCGGTCAGAATGTTATTATTTTCACCACCAAAAAAAAAATTGAAAGTAAAAGACGAAAGCATATAAGGCTTAGTCAGACAAAGAATGACAATTGGTGTACTGAAGTGATATTAAGATGCCTGCCAGGGGACTTCTGGAGCAGCCTGTCTACCTGTCCACCGAGGTAGATGCCAGTCCTGGGGTTGGTGGTTGTGGGTACCCATGGCACTTCTCTGGGAATATGTCAGAGATGTGTGGGGTGTGGGTGCTAGGAGGGGTCTGCTCATAAAGGATCCCCAATGTGTGTCTCTGTGTGGTTGTTCACTGGTTATGGTACTCACGATACCCCGTAGCTGCCTTGTTTAAATAGTTCAGGCAGATGAAGCCTAGAAAGCTTCTTCTTAAATGCCTCAGGTCACTCTGTCTGGAGAATGAAAACAGCTCATTAGCTCAAATATTTAACCCTGGCTCTGAAGTGATGACATGGACATTGAAATCCTGAAGTGTGGCTTCAGGGATGTAAAGCCTCATTCAGTGGGGGGAAATAGTAATATGACAATAGAGTTAGTGCAGCAATGTTCCCACTAGATAAAACCTCTTTGTCACTCCTGATAGACCCTCTAGATGTCATAAGACACTAGAATACCATTTCTAGGGCAATTTGTCAAACAAGATTTAAGTTTTCTTTCCTAAAAGTATTTGCACAAGTTATGGTACCAGGGAAGGCCAACCATAGGACAAAGATCAAAGAATGAAGTTAGTGAGTCCTACCCTTGGGGTTCTTCCTGGAGCTAGTCTTTTTCCATTTGATGGCTCTATTTCTGGAACTCAAAGCCTTCAGTGGTAGTTAGAAAAAGCTACTGATGATTTAGTTGCTATGCTATTATCCATACTAATAATACCTCTGTTAATGGGTGATTCTTTAGGTCAGGAATCATGTATTTTTCACCAGTGTATCTTAAGCATTTAACATTTTAATTAATGGAATAATTATGAGTGAACCAGATTTTTCTGAAAGTAGAGGCAAGATGAGTATTAAGAAGAAAAGCTTCTTCCTGAGACTTGAGATGAATGAAGAAAACCCATCCTTTCAAAATTGGGATCAGTGACATGCTATGTTCACACCAAAGTTTAAATGAGAAGGTTGCTTGCCCCTAGCTCATTTCCCTCCAGTTTCCTGGGATGGAATAATTATAATAACAATAACAAGATATCATACGTTACGTGCTTATTAGAATTTAAGAACTGTGATATGCACTTTAAATTCCACTAAAGATGAGGTACCTGGGTGGCTTAGTCAGTTAAGCCTCTGACTTTTGATTTCGGCTCAGGTCATGATCCCATGGTTGTGGGATGGAGCCCCGTGTTGGACTCTGCACGGTGCATGGAGTCTGCTTAAGATTTTCTCTCTCTCCCTCTGCATGTCTCCCCACTCACACACACACACTCTCTCTCTCAAAACAAAATTTAAAATAAAATAATAAATTACATTAAAGATAATAGCAGTAGCTAATATTTATTGAGCAATTGTTATACATCAGGTATTAAGTGCGTTATATAAAAACATCTCATAATTACTTAAACTATGTTAGTCCCACATTGAAGATGAGGAAACTAAGACACAGAGGGGAGGGTATAGACGTAGCTGCTAATAGGTGTGAAGTCAGGTATTAACCTTAGGCCTCATGGCTCTCTCTTAATTCTTTTGCAGTTCTGTTTCCTATGTGCTATGCTACTTCCAAGGCTGCCACTGGCCCTTTTGTGCAAATGAGAAAGAAGTTTGTCTTTCTCAGTAATAAGAAATATTACAAACATAAAACCAGTTTTTAGGACTTAACGCAAATTGAATTATCAAACATAAAATAATAGATGTTTTGAATTTTTAATAAAACTTTGGAAAAATAGCCACTGGGATATAAAATTATTTTCAAAATATACATCTTGCTTTCATTGAAATTAAATTATTTATGACAGATAGAATGCTTACTTTCTCCAATATCTCCTTTCCTATAGAAAAGGTTCCTAGACTTGTGTGACATCTCTTTTGTGACATTATAGGCCATAATGAGTTTATAGCTTTTAAGTATAAGATATTTTCTCCACTGGTGACTAATATTGGAAAAGTTAAATATGTCCTAAAGTATTTGTATATGTGTCTTGCAGAAAGTATATTATTTTATACACACATTTGATTTTTGAGATTTTATTCTGCTATGCATAATAACTTTTAATGAACAGTGTGATTATGCTGTTGTAAAACTTTAAAAATATTATGGTAAGAACATTTAACATGAGATGTACCTTCTTAACAGATTTTTACATGTACAGCAGAGTAATGTTAACAATAGGCATAAAGGTTGTACAGCAGATCTCTAGAACTTAATCATCTTGCATAACTGAAGCTTTATACCTGTTGAATAAAAACTTCCTACTCCCCCCATCCCCAGCCCTTGGCAACCATTCTGTGTTCTGTTTATAGATGTGTGACTATTTTAGAATCCTCATATAAGTGGAATCATGCAGTATTTGTCCTTCTATGACTGGCTTATTTCACTTAGTATAATGTTCTCAAATGGCAATGATTTTCTTTTTCTTTCTTTTTTTTGGCTGAATAATATTCCACTGTATGCATATACCACATTTTCTTTATCTGCTCATCCATCAGTAGGCATTTAAGTTGTTTTCACATTTTGGCTATTCTGAATAATGCTGCAGTGTGCATGGAAGTGCAAATGTTTCTTCTAGATCCTAATTTAAAAATTTTTTGATAAAAACTTAGAAGTGGAATTGCTGGGTCATATGGTAGTTCTATATTTAATTTTTTGAGGAATCTCTATACTGTTTTTCATATTTGCTGCACCATTTTGCTTTCCCACCAACAGTGTAAAAAGGTTCCAATTTCTCCATATTCTCACCATTTACTATCTTTGTTTTTTTTTGTAATAGCCCTCTTGCCAAGTGTGAGGTGATAGCTCATTGTGGTTTTACTTTGCATTTCAGTGATGATCAAGGAAATGTAATACTTCAATGAGAAATATAACTGATTTTTCAAGACAACTTAAACTTAATGATATCATAACAATGTCTTATTCCTTGCTATGGTCATCAGTTCATATAAATCATAAATTTTTACAAAGTTGTAGTAATTGACATTCATCATAATTTTCAAATTATATATGTTATCTGGGAAAGTACTTCTCAAACTGTAGTGTGTATTCAAATCATCTGGAGATCATGTTAAAATGCAGATTACAATTCAGTAGGTCTGGTGGGACCCAAGTGTCTGTAGTCTAACAGTCTCCCAGGTAATGGTGATGTTGCTTGTCTATGGACTATACTTGGAGTATCAAATATCTAGAACAATGAAAGGCCATGATATTCCTCATTATCATAAGTCTTTCTTTCAAAGACAATATTAGTATATTCAATAAAGGAAAAAATTGGTTTTGAAAGTTAGTTTTGGATTATATACAGACTGATAAATTTATAGGTGGATGAAATCTTCCTCCTCTTTCTGGTAATTCAGTGTTGGAGAAGTTGGTGTCAATCAAGAAACTGCAATTGATTTTATACCAATGGTATAATTTTAGTAAACAACATACTTCATGTTTCTTCACAGAATTTCTTATTCCCTTTGACTTTTTCAAGGATACTATTGATTGAATTTTGGCTTCTGTACATTTTGCATACAGCAGTAAGTGATATCTATGTAGCAGGAGGCTGCAGTACTTTAATCGTAGTTAATTTTTGTACTGCCAGATTTTCATAACAAAAAATGATCAATTGCCATATTAGTGGATGATTACATAGTAATCTCTACTATTTGTCTAAGGAACACTGGCTTTGTATATTATTAAAGGGAAATGAATATTTGCTTTACACAGTTATTTATATAATCCTAAATGTATTTGTAGACTTACATTCACAATTCAGAAATACTAGTACACGAGTAACAGATAATATGAACTATACAGGTTTACGTTTAACTTGTGCACTAATACCAATACAGGACTTTAAAAACTTTTTTTAAATGTTTACTTATTTTTGAGAGAGAGAGAGAGAGAGAGAGAGAGAGCGAGCGTATGAATGGGGGAGAGGCAGAGAGAGACAGGGAGACACAGAATCTGAAACAGGCTCAAGGCTCTGAGCTGTCAGCACAGAACCCGATTTGGGGGTTGAACCCACAAACCATGAGATCATGACCTGAGCTGTAGTCAGACACTTAACTGATTGAGCCACCCAGGTGCCCCAAGGACTTTTTGCTCACATCTTTAGATATATATCTATCAGTACACTAGGCAGAAGTGTAATTCTTTTTGTAAAAACACAGGTTATTTTAGATGTTTGACCAACAAGGCCTTTTGATTATTGAACTCATTTGTCCATTGTTAGAGAAGAATGGTGACAACATACTGATTTCATTTGAACAAGATACAGACCTGCTATATGTTAGAAAACTGTCATAATAAATAGAAAAAATGCCCATGTTTTGAATCAATAATGTTATAATCAAAATTTGACAGTAGTTCAAAATGGCAAAGCTGTCTATGAGGTGAATTTTGCCTCTTGAATATGGAGTCCCTGTATAAGTGCCTAAATGAACAACCCTGTGTGGCAGCCCTGGATGCTTTCCTCAGCCTGCTTCATCCCTCATGTTGTCCCATACTGAGACTCCAGTACTGGTTCCAGCTCTCCCACCTTCTCCGCTTTCCAAATTAACCCCAAGAAGCCAGTTGTAGAGAACAGTTAGTTACCACAAGCAATAATAATAAAATCCATTTGGGTTTCTACATGGAGGCCTCTCAGAGAGGGAGTTGGTGTTTTTAGGTCCTCCATCCACAGAGTTTGTATGTCAGCTCTTGAGCAGAAAGAAACTCTTGAGCAGGTTTTTGCATGGTAGTCATTGCATTTAACAGTGTGTTCTAGGTAGCAGAAAGAGATCTGCATGTTAGGCTCCCTGGATTTATCCCATCACAAGAGCAGATCCTACCACCACCCAGTATTCTATACAAAGGAAGTCAGACACAGAGTTCTTCCTTGCCTAAGAGCCATATTCCATCTTCATTTCCACATTACCTTGACTAGAAATGCAAGTGCATGATAGAAGAGTTGTGTCTGAAAGGGACGTGTGGAATCACCAAGCACAACCTCCTCTCCAGTGCAGGAATCCCCTTGCTAGCTCCATTGATCACCTACCTTCTATCTCAGAGTTTCCAGTGATGGGTGGCTTAGTAGCCCATTTCATTTCAGCTCATTTCAGGAGCCCAGGTCTAATTATTAGAAATAGTCTCCGTATATTAGGTTCCCTTAATTATCAGTTAATTAGTTATTTCCTTATAACTTCATTTATTCAGATGATTTTTTTTCTGGAACAGCATAGACTTTGTTCTTCTTCAAGCTTATTTACAAAATTGATATTAAAGTCCACATATAGCTATAATGAATTGTATAGTAGCAGAATACAGGCTTATAGAATTTTAAAATTAGAAGAAATTATATAATAATTTATACTTGATTTTCTTCATTTATTCCTTTTTCACAGATATTTAAGTATACTTTAAATCCCTTGCATCCTTTAAATATTGCAAGAAAATCTCTTCTAGCATGTAAGATAAGAGCTGAAATGCTATCAGATATCACTGAAAATAAAGGCTCTATAGAATGTAACTGATTGTATAGAAATGCTCAAGGTCATTTAGTCTAATTAACAGTAAAGTCAGTCAATACCTACTGAATGTTAGTGGATGCCCATGGAAATAATTAAGCAAATTGTCTTTAGGGAATCCATGTTTCAGACTTCTTTTCCAATTTGCCATGCTCTGTCCAAGGCTGCCTTTCCCCCTCCTCTTTGTAGTTCTTTTTATGTTTTCACTTGAGATCTATAAAGATCCAGTTGGAATTTAAATTGTAATGATTTCTTGTGGGAGCTTTTCTTCTTTCCCTTTAGCCAAGCCCATTTTTTTTTCTTTATTAAAAGAGTTAGGCTTAGCTTGAGTAAATCATGATCGTTGTGGTCTTCCAGCATACTAACAGGGGCAAAATGAGGGTGTATGCTGGCTGGTAGTTTTGAAGGCAAGTTGCATATGGGTGGGCCATGCTGCTGAGGACCGCTATATGCTGGACGTCTGTCTGATAAATTGGGGCCCGTTCTTCCCCTCAGTTATTTTTGGTGGGGAGGATTATTGACAGTGCAAAAGAAGGACAATCTCAACATGGCCATAGGGGCCATGAATATGCTCAGAACACTCTTTCCAGAGGACACACAGAGATACCAAGTCCTGAGGTATTACTCCTAGTTTTCCCAAAAAGTTCTATCTACCTCTGAAATGTATAATCTAGAATAATTCTCATGAGACATTTAATAGGAAAGTTGGAATCATAGTGAAAGGAAATACTCATGATTCTACAGTTCCTTTGATACTCCTTCCTTTCAGCTATCTGTGCCTGTATACAGAAGCATAAGCAGCAAATGCTAAGCGAATTGCTATGGAGGATTCTTGCAGGGAAATTATCAAGCTAAGAGAAAATACCTACCTTCTACTAATTTATAACTTAATTGAAAGAATTATGTGCAAAAATTCTTCAGGCTCAATATACTTTTTTTGAAAAAGCAAAAAAAGTGGGGGTGTGTAGTGGTAGTTATATCAAAGGAAGTTATATGTGCATTACAAAAAAATATTTTGAATAGTACCAGTTGTCAACATTTTGTCTCATTAACTAACTCTATTAATCACCTAAGTGTTCTGATGGTGCCATTTCTTGATACCTCTGTTTTTCAGGTGGTCTTTTTCTCCTGAAATGATACCTGAAGTCAGATCCATATGTTCTTTTTACGATTCAGAAATGTTGATCACTATTAATTCACAGGAGAGATCAGGATGGTTTTTGTCTTAGTTAAAAAAGTGAGTTATGTTAGAAAAACAGCATAGAAAAATAAGAAAATACAAATGAGTGAAAAAGGTCCAACTGCCAGAACAACTGAATACTCAAATATGCTTCCTCTTCCACCTGTGTCCCATCTGAATTTAGCCCAAGAGAAAGTCCTAGTCCTAGATATGACAGCACAACTGAGGGGTTATCACCATACAATTCTAATCACCCTGGGGCCTGGCTGTTGTCCGACCAGTGAGGGATCCGCTTCCAGAATCACATCTTGAAGAGCTTACTTTCTAGAATAATTGCTTTTTCTTCATTAATTTTCTCTAGCGTTTTTGTTTTGTAATTCATTGATATCTGTTGTTATATTTCTTACACGCCTTTCCTTCTGCTTACTTAGGGTTTAATTTGCTCTTCTTTTACTAGTTTATTAATGTGATTTTTTTTTTAGTTGCAATATATTTTTTTCTTTTCAAGTTTTTATTTAAATTCTAGTTAGTCAACATATATGGTAAAATTGGTTTCAGGTGTAGAATTTAGTGATTCATCACTTATATATAACATCCAGTGCTCATCACAAGTGCCCTCCATAATACTTCTCACCCATTTAGCCCATCCCCCACCTTCCTCCCTCCATCACCCCTCAGTTTGTTCTCTATAGTTGTGAGTCTTTTAGGGTTTGCTTCTCTCTCTCTCTTTTTTCTTTCCCATATGTTCATTTATTTTGTTTCTTAAATTCCACATATTAGTGAAATCTATTAACATGAAATCTTATATCATGGGTTTTAAATCATTCTTGTTTTCTAACATAAGCACATATTTTCTCCCTCTAAACAATTCAGTATGTTCCACAAATTTGGGTATGTTGTATTTTTAAACTTTTCATTCAGTTCAAAATGAACTGTTTTTTGTGTGTGTGGTTTCCCTTTGACTCATAGCTTACTTGTAAATATTTTGTTTAATATCTAAATACTTGGAGATTTCCAGAAATTGCATTATTAAAATTTCTAGTTTAATTCTGTCAGAAAAATACTTTGTATGGTTTCAGTCTTCTAATATTTTTAAGACATTATGGCAAATAACATTGTTTATTTTTATTTTTTATTGTTAAAGCATATGCAATTAAACAGAATGTTAATCTGTTATTTATGGGTGTATTTTTCTATAAATATTAATTAGATCAAGTTGGTTCATAGTAACATTCAAATCTTCTACATCTTTGCTCATTTGCCATTTATTTTACTATAATTGAGAGATGACTAATGAAATTTACTATTTTAATTTGGATTTATCTCTGTTTTCTGGAAGTTCTATCTATTTTTGCTTCATAAATTTTTAAGCTCTGTTATTAGATGCATAAACATTTAGGACTATTCCATTCTGTTACAATATGAAAAGTATTGCTTTATCCCTGGTATTACTTTCTTTTCTGAAGTCTACTTTTCTGATATTAGTATAGTCATGCCACTTTTCTTATGACTAATTTTTGCATGTAATATTTTTTCCATCCTTGTAATTTTATTTATTTATTTTTATTATTTTATTTTTAGAGAGAGAGCTCATGAGTGGGGGAGAGGGGCAGAGGGAGAGAGGGAATCTTAAACAGGCTCCATGCTCAGTGCAGAGCCCAATGCAGGGTTTGATCCCACAACCCTGAGATCATGACCTGAGCCAAAATCAAAAGTTAGATGCTCAACCAACTGAGCCACAAAGGCACACATCCTTGTTATTTGAATCTATTGTCATCTCTATATTTAAATTGGTTTCACACATATATATCATATAGTTAGGGCTTCATTTTCTAGCCAGTTGAACAATATTTTCCTTTCAATTCAGTATTTAGAACATTTACATTTAATATAACTAGTTAGAGGGCTGGTTTTAAAAATTACCACTTTGCTACTTGTTTTCAATTTGTCTTTTCTGATTTTTGTTCATTTTTTCTGGTGTCTAAGCTTTCCTTTGGATTAGTTGAATTTTTAAAAAATCTTTAGAATATCAGTCTCTTAGATAAATCTTTATTTTTATATTCCAATGCTTGCTCTAGAGATTACAATATATGTCTTTAATTTATTACAGTTTACTTTCAAATACTGTTACAACATTTCCTGTCTACTGTAAGACCCTTACAAAAATATACTTCTATTTATTCCTTCCTATTTGTTGTACTATTATAGTTATAAAGGCTATAAACCATACAATCCAGTGTTATTATTTTTGCTTTAAAGTGTCCATGACCTTTTAAAGGTATTTAAAAATGAGATAAAGTATATTTTTATTTACTCATATTTATCATTTGGCATTCTTTATTCCTTTGTGTAGAGTTAAATTTTCCTAATTTTCCTTTTGCTTAAAGAACTTTCTTTAACACTTCTGACAGGGCAAGTGCTAGGGATAAATTCTGTCAAGAGTTACTTTTCTGAAAAGTATTTACCTTTATTTTTATAAGACTTTTTTTCTGGATGAAAAATTCTGGTTATATGTTTTTTTCCCCCCTTTTGATATTTTAATGTCTCTTCATTCAGATAGTTTTTGGTAAGTATGCTGTCATTTCAATCTTTGTTCCTTTATGCATAGTGAGTCTTTTTTCCTTCTAGCTGATTTTAGGATTTTTATCAATGAGTATTTTACAATTTGATTCTGATATGCCGTGGTATTTCTTTCCTCATATTTCTTTTGTTGGCATTCAATGAGCTTGGATCTGTGGGTTTATACAGTTTTTCATCAAATTAAATGAGATCATTGTTTTGTTTTCTTTTCTTTTCACTGCCCTTCATCTTGTACTGCAGTTACATACATATTAGAATATTGTTCCACAGATCACTGAGTTTTTAAAAAAATATATATTATTTTTAAGTAATCTCTGTACCTAACGTGGGGTTTGAACTTACAGCCCCAAGATCAAGAGTCACATGCCCTACTTACTAAGCCAGTCAGGTACCCCCAGATCGCTGATTTTAATTTTTTTTTTCTCCGTGTTCATTTTGGATAGTTTCTATGACTCTGTCCTCAAATCTGTTGGTCTTTTCTTTTGCAGTATCTAATATGATATTAATTTCATCCAGTTATTGTTATTAGTGTTATTCCATCTAGTTACTATATTGAATCAGATATATTTTTCATCTCTAAAAGTTTGGTTTGGTTCTTTTTTTATATCTTCCATTTCTCTCCTCAGCATGCTCACATTTTCTCTCCCTTTTTGGAATATGAAACATTTTAACATCTTTGTCCACTTGTTCTGTTATCTCTGTTTTTAAGTCTTTTTCTATTGACTGGTATTCCCTCTTATTAAAAGTTATAGTTTCCTGTTTTTTGCATATCTGATAATTTTTTATTGGATGCCAGACATTGCAAATTGTACATTTCTGGTGTTGGATTTTGTTTTCCTTTTAATAGTACTGGATTTTATTTTGATGTGCAATACAGTTACCTTGTATCAGTTGAAATGTTTAGAAGTTTGCTTTTAATTTTATTAGGCTTTTAATCTATGATTGGTATTACCCCACCTAGATAATAAACTTCTGAAAATTTTGTCTGATGCCTCATCTATTATAAAGTCTTTCCACTCTGCCTGGTAGGAACACAAACTATTCCCAGCTTGGTATGCTTAGGAAGTTGTTCCAACTACTTGCTTCCTGGGGCTTTTCCTCAGCCACAGACTCAAAAGGACCCCTCTGCAGATTTCTAGAGCTCTCTTTTTGTGTAGCTCCCCCCTCTCCTGTACCCTGATCTACAAATTCTGGTTGTCTTGATTTTACTTAGCTTTTTTCTCTGTTTCCTCAACTTAGCAAGACTTGCTGGCTCTATGTGGAGTCCCTCCCCTCACAGCTCCCTTCTGCAGCCTGGTAACTGCCAGGTATAACTTGGGCAATAGTAATGCTCATCTTGCTTGTTACTCTCCTTTCATGGATCATAGTCCTGTCCTGCTTTTTTTCCAGTGTCTGAAAATTGCCATTTCATTTATTTTGTCTGATTTTTTAGTTGTTTATGATATGAAGATGAATATGGTCTGTGTTATTCCATCTTGGCTACTAGCACAATCTGTATTGTTGTTTGTAGAAATATATAGCTTTGATAAATTCTGCTGATTAGAGAATACATTCTATATTACTTCAGTATTTTGAAAGTGTTAAAGTTTGTTTTAGAGCCTTTATGGCTTTTGTCTCTGAGCTATCAATTATTGAAAAGATTGTTATGTTCAGAATATTATTATGAATTTATCTATTTCTCCTTATCATCCTTTAATGCTTTGCTTTCTAAACTTAGAGTTTATGTTATTAGAGTTATTAGAATTATGTTATTAGTTTTTAGGAAATTTAATATTGCTATTTTTTCCTGGTGGATTTAAACTTTTAAAATGTGAATGGCCATTTTTATGACTAGTGATGCTTTTTGCCTTAAAGCCTATTTTGTCTACTATTAATGTAACTTTTTGTTTTCATAGCATATCTTTTTAAATTCTTTTTACTTTCAACCATGTGCTGTATGTTTTAGATAATTCTTTTATATATGTATATATTTAATATATCTCTCTCTGATATGCTACTTTTTACATTTTAATTGGAACAGTTAGCCCATTTATATTAAATGTAATTACTGATATATTAAATTTTAAGCTAGTGTTTTAATGTGCTTTCTTTATTCTACTTGTTCTGTATTTCTTTTTTTCTCCTTTTTGACTTTATTTTTAAGTGCTAATTATCTTATTATAAAATTTTATATAAAATAAGAATTAATATAAATGCAAAGTATATCAATTCAAGTAAACTTATATAGTGCCAAACAAGGTATTAATATTTAAGATGAAAAGTAAAAAAGAAAAACCTTTCACCTTATATGTAATTATTCATGTTTCAAATGTTGTTGCTTGCTGGAATGTCACTTTTTTCTTAGATTTAAAATGATGAGTTCTATTAAACTTAAGTATGCTATGAAATATTAAATTTTATTTATGAAATCACAAATGAAAACAGGTTATAAAACTTAAGAATTTACAAGTAAGCACAACTAATTACTGAAATCTTTTCCATATTTAAAACTCTAAAAATATAGGATATTAAATATGTCTGGAAATAACTAGCCAAACACCAAGTTTCTTTAAAACTTAGCTTTTAAGAGGGTATTACAGCATAAATAGAATGTGGAATAAATAGAAGTTTTCATGTACGAACAAGTTTTATGAATTACTTTTAAAAACAAAGAAGCTGCAACTCCTCAGACTGTTCTTATTCAATGCTAGAACTTAAAAGGATTTTTTTAACACCCTCAAGGGAAAAAAACACCCTTAAATTTCTTTTAATGTTAAAATTACAAAGAATTTTATTTTTTTGAGTTTATAGAAATTTATATTCAAAAGCTTCTAGAGAAGAATCTCTAATATTACTATATTTTTTTCATTGAAATGTAAATAATTATATCTGGGGATCACTATTAACTGTTAAAAGAAAGTTAACAGTGTCTGGAAAATTCCCCAAAGAGCTCAGACTTTAGCCTTTACAAATAAGCTCTTAAAACCATTGTTCCGAAGAAAAATGTACACTGCTAGACTACTTTACTCAAAGTTCCTGTTCATTTAAAGTGAGATTTTTGTAGTCACTTAGTGATGAACCATTTTTATTTGGGTCACGTGTTCTAAACATAGATAGACGCCAGGCAGGGAAGTAAATACCTGTTTACATCTAAATTATTTCCAACTAGTGAATTGGGGTTTTATTTATTTAACTTGTCAAAGTTAACTTGGCAATGTATGGATTGTTTTTCTAAAATTGTCACTTCATAAAAACATCTGTCACTTCATAAAAATGACTTTAATTTGACTAATGTGCACTAAAACTATAATCAAACCCAAAATCTCACTTTGACAAGTAATCATCCTATTAAAAAAGTGACTCACAAATTTGCGTTTTTTTCCTCCATTTCTGGTAAAAACTAGAAAACATTAAAAAATATGTAATGCATAGCATGACTCTCTCAAAAAATTACTGTCTTAGAAGTGCACAATGAAAATATGTTAGAAATATCTCTTCTAGGAAAATAGCTATATGAAAAATAATTGTGTATGTTTTTTGTATTACTTCTTGTCAAAGACTTTTTTTTTTTAATGTTTATTTATTTTTGAGACAGAGGGAGACAGAGCATGAATGGGGAGGGTCAGAGAGAGAGAGGGAGACACAGAATCCGAAACAGGCTCCAGGCTCCGAGCTGTCAGCACAGAGCCCGACACAGGGCTCAAACTAATAGACTGCAAGATCATGACCTGAGCCGAAGTCAGACACTCAACCGACTGAGCCACCCAGGCGCCCCTGTCAAAGACTTTTTTGTGCAATTCTACCACAATTTCAAATTCAACTTTCAATAATCTAGAAGATGAAAAGGATGAGCATTTTATCATTATCCAGTCATTTTTAGGCAGTGAAATTTTAAAGGCCATCTCACATACAGTAGAAACAGAGCTGAAACTGTAGAATATTGACATAAGACAAAAGACCGACATGGGGCGCCTGGGTGGCGCAGTCGGTTAAGCGTCCGACTTCAGCCAGGTCACGATTTCGCGGTCCGTGAGTTCGAGCCCCGCGTCAGGCTCTGGGCTGATGGCTCGGAGCCTGGAGCCTGTTTCCGATTCTGTGTCTCCCTCTCTCTCTGCCCCTCCCCTGTTCATGCTCTGTCTCTCTCTGTCCCAAAAATAAATAAAAAACGTTGAAAAAAAAAAATTAAAAAAAAAAAAAAAAAAAAAAAAGACCGACATAACAAAGTTCAAGGAGATTTTGATGACAAAAGCAAGTAGTCATGTGATCAACATAAATTGGTAAAAGATTAATTGAAATCTTTGGTTGTGATCACAAAGAAAAACCCAGAATAAATATTGCAGACTAGAAAGAATCTGAGGCTGTTCCTCACGAGTCGTACTGCATAGGAGTCTGCTCCTTTGGGATGTCACAAGCCTGTTGTTAGATGCACAAATCAGTCTGAATTCTTAATTTCATTTGCTAACTATCTTTAACTTTCTTGATTCTCCTATGAGTGTGGCAAAGCAATTTGGTGAAGAATTCTGCCACCAGACTTTCTCTGTGTTGCTTCTTCATGTAACTCTTTGTCATTAAATCTTCCATCTCTTCCAAAAGAACTTAATTTCCTGCTGCTGCCAGCTCACATTTTCCATCTTTACTTTCTGAGGAATTAAAATCAGGAGGAGAATTGCCAGGGTCTCCTAAGGAGTCCCTATATCTGCTTTTCATTTTCAGGGTATAAGAAATGCCGATCTTGAATGTAATATGCTTACCATAATAAGTTTGTTGAAATGGTCCATGAATAAATTGGGACATTCTACATATCCTCATAGAACCTATGTATTTAAAAATGTAAAGAGTGTCTTTGAATGCTTGCTTTCCCCAGCAAATTTATTTGGTATCAATTCTGATAGCTGGAGACCATGGTGGCCTCAGATGCTTAGTATAGAACCTTTGGCCAGGCAAGTTATCTTTTTGTTCTGTGGACTCACAACTTTCATACTTCTTGACTTGGAACTGATTTTCTTAACCATTACTTTGTTTTGCTCTTTTCCTATCTTTGTGTTCATCTCAGAAATTAAAAATATATCCTTGGCTTATCAATGTCTAATATTAATGGATAACTTTACTCTTCTCCTGGTTAGTACAAGGAGCTTAAAACATTTGACTACATTTTCATTATTCCCAATCTACAGATACATTTTTGATGAGTCAATATTTATTGAGATTTACTTACATGTTTGCGACTTTCTTTTCTCTTTATTCTTTTTGAAGATCCCCTTGATCTTCTCCAGTGATTATTTCCCTTTTTTCTGGAAAAATCCTTTGCAAATTCCTGTGGGTCTCCTAAAGGTAAATTCTTTCAATTGTTTATTAATCTGAAATGTCTTTATTTTTTTATGGTTACAAATTCTAGATTAGCAGTTTATTTCTGCTATCTTAGACTTAAGAAGTCACCTGTCAGTCTATTACTCCCTTGAAGGCAAGTTGCTGTATCTGCTTGAAAAATTTTTTTTAATTTTATTCAGTTTAACTATGATGTGTTTAGGTATGGATTTCCTTTTATTTATCCTGAGTGGTATTTATTGGAATTCTTACATCTGAAGATTGGTGTTTTCATCAGTTTGGGGGAATTGTAAGCCCAAATCTCCACAAATATTGCCAGTGTCCATTCTTTCTTCTTCGTCTAGATGCCAGAACTGAGAATTTCTCATGGAATTCTTGCATTTTTACATTCTGTTCCATGTTTTCTACCTTTTATGCTGCTTTCATGCTACATTCTCGAAAGTGTCTTCTGACCTATTTTCAGTTCACTGTCTCTTCAACTCTTTAATATGTTGTTAAAATTCTCATTAAATTCTTAATTTTGTTTCTGAAAATTTTCAGTTCTAGAATTTCAATTTGTTTTTCAAATCTGTAAAGTCACTTTTTGTAATTGGCAGTTTCCTACTGAAATTTTTAGAGCTTACTTTTCTTTTCCTTGAAAATGGTTAGCATAGTTTTTTTTTAATTTAAATTTTAGTTAGTTAACATACAGTGCAATATTGGGTTCAGGAGTAGAATTCAGTGATTCGTCACTTATATACAACACTCAGTGCTTATCACAAGTGTCCTCTTTAGTACCTATCACCCATCTAGCCCATCTCCCAACCTGTTCCCTCCATCAACGCTCAGTTTGTTCTATATCATTACAAGTCTCTTGTGGTTTGTTTCTCTCTCTTTTCTTCCTCCCTCTTCCCATATGTTCATCTGTTTTGTTTCTTAAATTCCACATGAGTGAAATCATATGGGATTTGTCTTTCTCTGATTGATTTCGCTTAGCATAATACATTCTAGCTCTATCCATGTCATTGCAAATGGCAAGATTACATCTTTTTGATGGCTGAGTGTTGTTCCATTGTATATATATGAAAATGGTGAGCATAGTTTAACTGTGTCTGATAACTATCATTATTTTGATTATTATTTAAAAAATTTTTTTAAAAACATTTATTAATTTTTGAGAGACAGAGAGGAGCATGGGTGGGGGAGGGGCAAAGAGAGGGAGACAGAGATTCTGAAGCAGGCTCCAGGCTCTGAGCTGTCAGCACAGAACCCAACCTGGGGCTTGAACCCCTGGACCGTGAGATCATGACCTGAGCTGAAGTCAGATGTTTAACCGACTGAGCCACCTAGGTGCCCCTAGTTTGATTATTTTTTATCACTGCTGGTTCTCTTTCATGATCTTTTTTCTCTTCATGCTTTAATGAGTGCTGGACATTGTGTTTGAAACAGTGTTTGCTGGAATAATATGAGATTCAGGTTGACATTTTCTTCCTCTAAAGCAGGGTACTAACAATGTAGGGTATACTTGCAAGCTCACAGCCTCAGATTTCATGGGATACTGAGATTTAAAAATGGAGTCTACCATCTAGACAAAGGCTGGTTTATTTTTGTTTTATCACTATTCTCAGGGTATAGCCATTTAGGGTCCCAAGTCCCTGTGTTGGGTGGGCCTGGAACTCTGACCACCTCCCTATGACTAAGAGACTAATGAAAGCTACCTCCTTTAGACTAGCAACTGCTCAGAGAGAAAACCTTTCCCAAGCCTTGGAGTTTTGTTCTGTAATTCTTTATCATCTTGATATATCTTTGATATTTTAAAGAAAAATTTTAATAATATCTTTAATCAAGATTATATATATATATTTTCTGAATGTGGTTGGGTTTAGTTAGTCTTTCATTACCCAAAACAAAAATTTTATGCATCCATTCTATTTTCTTAGTATCCATTTCTCTCCCTCCTTCTCTCTTTTTCTTTCTCTTTTGAAATATTTATAGAGTACTTTTTTTCAAAAGAGTATATGGAAGATAAACCTTCAGAATTGTTGTATGCCATTCCTTTGCTTTCATATTTGATTAGTAGTTTGATTATATATAGAATTGTTTTGAAGTCATTTTATATTAGATTTTTGAAGGCATGATTTCACTATTTTCAGCACTTATCACTGATGAGAAAACTAGCACCATTATGGTTTTTGTTTGTATATATGTACAGGAGGTCTCCTGTTTCCTAGGAAAATCAGCACCATAAATGTCCATGTAATACAAATCTATTTACATTGGATTGTTTGGAGGTACTGTTTTCTGATAAAAATAAATGGTAGCATGATATGGCATCTCCCAAGTTTTATTTCACTTTCCAGATTAATCATGAAGATAGTAATAACTGCAGAAGTATTTTAAGACTTTCCTCCAGGAACCTATCTTTGATTCTTTGATTTACTTTAAAATGATTCTCCTTGGAAAATCCTTTCCTGTTATTTTCCTGGTTGATTTTCTCCTCATCCATTATTAACTGATCTAACCTTACTAATCCTCATTTAGCAATAGCTTTGTTAATGATTCAAGAAGCAACCCAAAACTTTCATCAATTTGATGAAATCTAACATTTTTTTGGCATTTTGCATTTACTTTAAAATCAATTATGCTATATATGAATTATCATACATTTATTAAAATATTTATTTTATCATATATTTATTAAAAATGCAATAAAAGACTGGCCAAAATGGACTGTGATGTGATTGATGAGGACAGATGTCAGAGTGACAGGGGGATAGGTGGGTATTTGAGTCAGGACTAATTTTATTAATGGCCAGTCCATTAATGATATTTTTGAGGCATGACTGTGCTTCCCTATGAGATCTCATGGCTGTAAGAATGCAGGTAGTGAACCTATCAGACATCAAGGACCTTACGTAAATTGTTTCCATAGCCCTTTCCTGGAAGCTTCTAGGATAGTCTCTTTATCTTTGGTGTTTTACCAACTTTTATATTATATTTCTATTTCTAGGTATTTGTCTTTTCCATTCATTGTGCTCAGCATCTACTTTCAGTTTGAAACCAGGTGTCTTCAATGCTGGGATGTTTGCCTCTGCTTTTATTTTATCTGGCAATATGATCCACTAATTGCCATCTTCTAGAAATTTTAATAAATCTCTGGTCTGCAGATGACTCTCTTCTCTTTTTGGTGCTCTTATGAGTTTACTATCTTTTGTATTTCTTTACTATAATTTTTACAGGAATTTTGTTAATAGTCTACCATATAGAACAGAAGCTTCAGTATCATTTAAATTACATGCAGAGCACTTTATTCAATGGAAATAGCTACATCAATCTATTTTCATCTATCCATCTATACCAACTCACTATTAATATATATTAGGCTGTTGATGATTTTTTAAAATTTATTTATTTTTTAATTAACATCCAAGTTAGTTAGCATTTAGTGCAACAATGATTTCAGGAGTAGATTCCTTAATGGCCCTTACCCATTTAGCCCATCCCTCTTCCTACAACCCCTCCAGCAATCCTTTGTTCTCTATATTTAAGAATCTTTTATGTTTTGTCTCCCTCCTTGTTTTTGTATTATTTTTGCTTCCTTTCCCTTATGTTCATCTGTTTTGTATCTTAATTCATAAGTCATATGATATTGTCTTTCTCTGACTAATTTTGCTTTGCATAATAGCCTCTAGTTCCACCCACATGGCAAAATTTCATTCTTTTTGATTGCCAAGTAACACTCCAATGTATATATATACACCACATTTTCTTTATCCATTCATCCATCGATGGACATTTAGGCTCTTTCCACACTTTGGCTGTTGTCAATAGTGCTGCTATAAACATTGGGATGCATGTGCCCCTTCGAAACAGCACACCTGTATCACTTGGATAAATACCTAGTGGTGCCTTTGCTGGGTCATAGGGTAGTTCTATTTTTAATATTTTGAGGAACTTTCATACTGTTTTCCAGAGTGGCTGCACCAGTTTGCATTCCCAAAGATATTTTTTAAATGCTGTCCATAATTTTTGATATTTCTGATTTAAAAATCTCCCTTTTCTCTGGATGCACATAGAAATTACCACAAATAAAATACTATTTTATCTTGAATAAATTTGTGTTCTATATCAGATAAATATTTCATTCCTTTTGAATGTGACAACCATTTGAGGACCAATTAAGAGAGAATGGCTGTTTTGAGGGCCACATAATGAGAAAATTCAGTGTAAAGGCTTTTGACAGCCAGTCTGAAGAAATATGAAAATTCAGAGATAGGCCTCCACATTCCAGCACAATGCAAAGTAGACCCAGCAAAGAGAATATGGCAACTGCTGATACTGAGAAGCCCACACACTAAAAGCAACCAAATTTTCCCAGCATTAGGATTAGGCAGTCATCCTGAAGAACAGTTGAAATAGGAGCAAAGAGAAATATTCTCTGTTAGGGGAAATTGAAGTCAAAGGTCAGCCAAAGAAATTTTTGGTTGCCTATTTGGAAAGAGACACACTTTATGACATTATGGATGGATAAAATATTTTGAATATGAGCCCTAAGTCTATTATGCCACACAATCTAAAACTTGCTCACTTTCAAAATGTTTTTTTTTTTTTTCAAAAGGTTCTTTTTTAAATCATTGATTGGCATGGCAGAAAGATGAGACTGCAAATATATGTTGTTTTCATGGTAAAGTCATAGTGGTGCTAATTACTAAGCTACTGAAATCCTTACTAAACAAGTAACATTCAGAGCTCAAATATTTAAAAAATAGCACCAGGGCTGATAGAAGGGCTTCTCAATGAGATGTGGACATGAATCCTGCAGATAGCACCTGTTTCTTTAAACACCCCATTGCTCCAAATTAATCAGAAGGGTGGATATAGTGAACTTCAAGTTGTGGCTGGGCTCTTTCTCCCAGGAGGGGAACTCGATGTGTGTGCCAGAGCAAGGAATGGCCAAGATTCTTTTTTGTCACAGATGGTCACAGCTGAACTGTGCTTTATAGAGAAGCTTTTGTTAAAAGGTGAAAATTATCACTGTAATTTAATCATTAAAATTATTAAAATGAGCATAACTCCAACTTTAATTTTAACTCCCTCCCCCAACTTTATAGCTTTAATGGTTCTCCTGACCAATAACAGGTAATTCTGCTAATTTGTTAGGAAGGTAACTTTTTGAGCCTAGCTTATATTCCTTGAACCAGTGCTAAGCTACCTGGAGATTTTCTATTGAGGAGCTGACTCAGGAGCGGAAAGATCTCTAAAGCTACTCTGAGTCCAATGGCATGAGGTGGAGTAAAAGAACGCTGGGCTAAGAGTCAAAAGTTCTAGGTCTAATCTTGGCTTAGTTGCATTCTACCTCATCTGTAAAATGGGATTAATAGTGCTAGCTCTGCCTACCTACAAGATTGTGAAGAATAAATAGGGCTACAATGTGTGTATTGACTTTTTTTATATATACTTGAAAATTTCTGGTATCCCATTTTGAGAAAGAGGAGGAAAATGCCTTTTCATCCTCTTCTCCACTGATAGTTTCTTAGGTATATTAGTTGGCTCAGACTGCCATAACAAAATATCATGGATAGAGTGACTTAAACAACAGAAATTTACTTTCTAAGAGTTTTGGATGCTAGAAGTCCAAGATCAAGGTTCCAGCCAATTCAGTTTCTGGTGAGAGTCCTTTTTCAAGTTTGTAGTTGGCCACCTTCTTATGTCCTCACATGCCTTTCATTCTGGTGTCTCTTCTTATAAGGACACTAATTCTATCACATCAGGGCCTTACCCCATGACCTTATTTAATCTTAATTACTTCCTTACTCTGAATACAATTACACTCAGTGTTAGGGCTTCAACGTATGAATTTTGGTGTGTGTGGGGAAAACAGACTTTTAATTCACAACATTAAGAAAGATTACATTGATCCAGACCTATGGAGTCTCCATCTGTGGACTCACAAATACCAGGTCTCAGATGAGGACTCAATGGAGAAAAAAAGGACCTTGAGCTAAAGATTTTCTTTCCAGAACCTCTCAACTGTATCTTCCATGAAGACTTTTCCATTTTTGGATGGTAAAATACTTAAATTTTGAGATTTCACTGGCAAATATTTTTTTAAGTTTATTTAAAAAGAGAGAGAGAGAAAAGCTCGTGTGCAAGCAGGGTAGGGGCAGAGAGAGGGGGAGAGAGAAAATCTCAAGCAGGTTCCTCTCTTTGAGTGCAGAATGAGTGCATGTGGGGCTCTATCTCACAACTGTGAAATCATGACCTGAGCTGATATCAAGAGTCAGATGCTTGATCTCGGGCTCTTTGCTGACAGCTCAGAGCCTGGAACTTGCTTCAGATTCTGTGTCTCCTTCTCTCTCACTGCCTCTCATGCACTCACTCTCTCTCTCTCTCTCTCTCTCTCTCTCTCTCTCTCTGTCAAAATAAATAAACATCAAAAAAAAATTTTAAGAAAAGGGGTGCCTGGGTGGCTCAGTTGGTTAAGTGTCCGACTTTGGCTCAGGTCATGATCTCACAGTTGTGAGCCCATGTTGGGCTCTGGCTGACAGCTCAGAGCCTGGAGCCTGCTTCAGATTCTGTGTCCCCCCCTCTCTCTGCCTCTCATATTCTGTCTCTATCTCTCTCTCTCAAAATAAATAAACATTAAAAAACATTTTTTTTCTATAAGAGTCAGATGCTTAACCGACTAAGCCACTCAGGTGTCCCATTGCCAAGTATTTTCATGTAACTTTGGACATCATCAAAAGTTTTGATGAAATATTGGATTTAGGATATCTACTCTAGAGAGCCTTAGCACTTAATTGTTTTTATTTATTTATTTATTAAAAAAAATTTTTTTAATGTTTATTTATTTTTGAGAGAAAAAGAGACAATGCAAGTGGGTTAGGAGTAGAGAGAGAGGGAGACACAGAATCCGAAGCAGGCTCCAGGCTCCAAGCTGTTAGCCCAACACGGGGCTCGAACTCATGAGCTGTGAGATCATGACCTGAGCCGAAGTCGGTCGCTCAACCGACTGAGCCACCCAGGCGCCCCTTAATTGTTTTTATTGATTGTCCCACTGAAAATTTCTTAAAATAACATCAATACCCACTTTAAGTTTGTAGAACCTATGCTGTAAAGTCTGAGAGGGAAATAATGCCATTTTAAAATTTTAATCAGGATAAGGACACCATCTAAAACACTAGAGAAAAATTAATTCTTTAGAACTAGGAGGATAAAGAAACACTATAAATGATGTATGTTGGAAAGATGCATCCTTTTAGCCTACTTATTTGGCATTTATGTTGATACTTTGCATACTATACGTAGGATCCTGGGCTGGGTTAGTGGCAGTGCTCTGTGTCCTGCCCTAGGGAACTGTTAACAGGGAGGACATCCTGAGGTGGTGGCATCCCTGAAAGAACAGTGGTTCCAGGAGCACGGGGCATTAATAAATCAGGAGGTACTCATTTTCACAGATGTTTGCCATTAGGCACGAGGGTCCTTGTACTTAGCTTAAATTCAGGGCAAGTCCTTGTCTTTGGGAGGAGAACAGTTCTAGGTGACTTTGTCTACTAGGTAGGTTAACCAGGTAGGGAGTTGGGCAAGGAGAACAATGCAGAAGCTCAGTGGCCAGAACTGGGGTACAGGGTCAAGCGAGAGTAGGGTGACCTGCTTCCAAGATCAGGAAGGTTAAGAATTTTGAATTGTTCCTGGAGAGGTAGAGGGTGATGTTAGGAGTTCAGGTTTATTTAAAGGTATTTCTCCTGCTGCTCCCTAGCTAATGTTTAGTTTTCTTCCCAATTTCTGTCCTGGAAGCCTGATGTAAGTGAGCCTCAAGTGACAGAGCCATATTTTTTTGGAGAGACCTTTCAACAGCTTTTAAATAATTTTATAATTTTAGGTGAAGACTCTGAGCACTAATGATTTATTCAGGCTCACAAAGCATTTCTAAGGAGCAGAGTCAGAATTAGAAGACAAATGTATTTTTTCCTAATGGAAAATATTAGAAAATGATCACATAGAGACAGACAATTTTTGCTGCACAACGTGTTACTCAGTCTGGTGAACATTCTTTTTAGTGTTTCTGAAACAGGATGTTAAAAGAAACTCTGTCTTGGTTTTTGCTGAGGCCTCAAAAGCTGAGAACAAAACTATATTTGCTGAACATCCTCGTATTCCAGAGTGAAGTGTTAGGACACCTGTATTAGACATGCCAAGGATGTGGTCATCTGGGGTATGAAAGCACTGAGTAGAAAAATACAAATTGGTGGGTGCCTGAGGTTTTCTCTACCTTCCGCTCATCATGGAGGAGGATGACCAAGTGCTTTCTTTCTTTCTTTTTTAGTGTTTATTTATTTTGAGAGAGAGAGCGTGCACACACAAAACAGAGCAGGGGAAAGGCAGAGAGAGAGAGAGAATATCCCAGAATCCCAAGCAGGCTCCATGCTGTCAGCACAGAACCCAATATGGAGCTCGATCTCATGAACCATGAGATCATGACCTGAGCTGAAATCCAGTTGGTAGCTTAACCCACTGAGCCACCCAGGCTCCCCATGGCCAAGTGCTTTCTGTTTACCCCAAGCCTGTTGGAGGCAGAGCCTGACATGAAGAGTTGGGGGCCCAGTGGATTGGTATCTTCCTCCGGTCTACGAGCTCTAAGGATGAGAAGTCACTGGGTTATGTGTGTGGGCAAACTGTACTTCTACCAATAGCAGGGGTGGTGGTGTTTCCCTGAGGACCATGCAGAAGAAAACACCATTAGAGCAAGTCTGCAAGGGGGTTACAGATGGTGGTAGTGGTGGGTGGCTGCTGGTAAGCTTTCAACAAGATAGTCTGTGTGGGGTGGATCACCAGAGCCTCAGGGCTGAGGTTGGGTTTGGAAGAGGCTGGTGGAAACATAGGTATCACTTCTGTCCTGGGATATGCAATGGGAGGCTTCCGGTAAGGGGTGGGGCATGGTGAGTTTCTGAGAAACCCACAGAAGTACCTTGTGAGTGTAAACATCTACCAACCTCAGAGAACAGCCCTCCACACCTGTTCTCCCCACTCCCCGAGGGTCAGAAGCCACAGATGGGAGCGGGGAGTAGAAGGGCACGGTGAGGAATTGAGGCAGGTGCCAGCAACCACCCTTTCCTCCCTCACTGCAGACTTCCTGGGCTGCATCAGGCTCAAAGTAGGGACATTTTAAAGGATGTTCAGGGTTTGGTTATTGCTTTGCACTACACATTTCAGATACTGAAAGAGAAATTTCTTTCGGCTGAAAGTGACCTGAGGAATTTTTAGTATTTGAGAGTAGTCAGAAAAAAAAATATGAGATTTTCTTGAGATTTCATCCTCGGGCAGAGGAAGAACTAGCCCAAAGAGCAACTTTAATGCAGTGTGTGTGTGTGTGTGTGTGTGTGTGTGTGTGTGTGTGTGTGTGTGTAGGGAGAGGGCAAAGGATAATAGTAGTAGAAATCTGTTTGTATGCTATGATACAATACTCAATCAAGTAAATGGTTTTACTTTTGTAGTGTCCTAGATAAAATCCATCTAATACCCACCAAGTTACCTCGTTCTTACAGATAAAATAACCTGCCTGTCACTAGTATGTAAGCATCTTGAGCATCAATTTGGTGGCTTTTTCTCTAACACATAATACAATGTCTGTCATATAATAGATACTCTATAAATTTATAATTTTTGTCGGAGTAGCTGCTTGGAGGTAGTATCACTTACTGCTTAATAGTTAGATTCTGGATTCAGAGAAACCTGGGTTCAAATCACAGCTCCACCATTTTCTAGCTCTAAATTTAAAAATTTCAGAGAATTTTTAAAAGATTCTCTGTACCTTAGATTCCTGTACTTAATATAGATATAATAGTTCTACCTCACTAGGTTTTTTTTTTTCAGAATTACATGAAATAATGTAATAGGAGATAAGCACATGGTCTGACTCATTAAGTGCTCAATACATAACAGATGTAGCTTATTATATTTTGTAAATTGTTGCTGCATGCATTGTATTACCCTCTCATAAAGAGCTTATACTCTGCACACATATTGTTGGTTTCAATTGAATTTTAGCCAAAAGAAACATGCTGCTTTTAAGAGGCAATGAAAATAATCCACCCCCCTTTTCAGTTCCCCCTTCCCATGTGTTTTAACCATATTACCTAGGTTGAGATAGGGGAGGACAGAACAGATCAAGAAAGAAAAAACCAGGAAGAGTTTTACAGTTTGTTGTACTCACAGTTCTCTGGGGAGAACACAGCATACAACACAAGGCCACTCAGGGGAAGCACCAATCAGGCAGGAGGCAGGAGAAGAGAGAGGAACTATGGGTAAGTGCCTCTATCTTTGTTTCTGAGGGAAGGAGAAGGCAAGGCAGGGCAAACAGGTTTAGGTTTGGCTGATTTGAATACTTATGGTGAGGTCTGGGACTTAGGGGCTGGCCCTGGTTGTAGGTGCCTGGCCCTTGGGCAATTAGAGCAGGTGTATAGTAGCCCAGAGTGTGGCGGCTGATCTGGAAGGTGGTTGGGGATGTGGACTTAATTAGCTGCTTAAGAAGGGGAAATGACCAGACTCTGGTCGGGTTCTCAAAACTGGGTCAAGACAGTGTTTAAAAATCTATATTCTATTACATAGAGTCAAATATTAGCAGGGACTGAGGCTGAGGTTTTCACTAGGTAGGAGAATCTGTCATGTGCACACTGTAAATACTAAGTGCTGCAGATGCTCTCTGCCAGGCCAAGATGTGAGCAGCCTAATGCTATTATCCTCGATTCTCTTAATGTGTGAAAATTTTAGCCTAAGGGGAAACCAAAAGCATTATTGCTATTTAATATTTGCTTAGCATAGCATATTGGGGGAATGTTTCAGAATATCTTAGGAATGACTCCCTAAGTACCTGAACGTTGTGACCATGGCTATTTATGCATATTTATTGAATTTTTTTTCTCTTAAAACCGTTGGATTTGGGTAAACCATAGAATGGCCCATAAATATTGAGTCTCTTAGTTTTTCAACTCAGAGTCTTTCTACTGCCCTGTTAGAATATATGTCCCTGAGAAATGGGGCATTGAGGAAACAGAGAGAGACTATTATACACTGTTTTGCTTTTTGTTTCTTTGTTTTGATTTTTGGGGTAGAAAGGAGAACAAAAGGAGTCAGATGTGGGGAGTGAAAAGTTTAATACAGTGTATAGATTTGTAGTATTTACTGACTACAGTAGAAAACATCAGTTTTCTTGCCTATTATTTAAAAATAGATCTCCGAATGTGTCTCCCACATTCCTGTAATGAATAACAACCACATTAATATTCTAAAGAAAATCCTGGTTATTAGATTTCTATAGTAAAGAATTGTTTCGAAAGACCTTACTTTACATTTTAAGACTATTTGCAATCTTGATACATTTTTATGTTACTAGCATCAAAATATTTTTAGTTCAACTGCCCACAGTTGGGAATAAACCTAGATTCTATCTTAAATATACATACTGTATAAACATCTGATTATATAGCCAGTGTAAAGATACGGTCTATGGTTTTTACACAAACCATGGAAAGAAGGAAATGCAAATATTATGAGACCTATCTTACAAGCTTCCTGGCACCAGACATATATGTCAAGCTCATTCATATAAAAAAATGTATTTCATTTAAAAACTTAAGGTCACTAAGTAAATACAGTTTCAGTAAGCAAACAATTCAGATAAAAAAGTATACATTTGCAAATACACTTACCTTCCAAATGAAAACTTAGAATGAGCGGCAGGAGTAGTTGTAATAACATATATAGTCTGTATGTTCGTAGAGAACATTTTATTCATAAGATATGAAACACCGAATGACTCATGGAATATAAAAAGAATGCTAACAGAAGTCCTTTGCTAGATGTTACAAACCATGTGACCTTGGGCAGACTGACCTCTCTGGGGTTCAAGTTTCTCAGCTGAAAAAGAGGGGGGTATATTAAATAATTCCTAAGGTTTCTTTATTACAAATGGCCATGATTTCTTTTTTGCAACTTATTTCTCATTTAGGAAGAAAGTAGGTAAAATGCAAGGTATAAAGTATGAATTACAGTGTATAATAGGAAATAATGAACTTTGTCTTGGTATGTTCTTTTTTTTTTTTCAAATAGCTTTGTTGAAGTTCAATTGATATACAATAAAGTGTATATATTTAAGGTGTATTGATGGCAAAGTTTTGACGTTTGTATACTTCTGTGAAATCAGCACCCCACATTTCCTCAGGCCTTTGGTATAGCCCCTCATTTCTTCCCCTCCTTTTCCTTCTCCTGCTTTGTACCCAAGCAACCATAAATCTACTTTCTGTTCCTATAGTTTGGTTAGCATTGGATAGAATTTTATATAAATGAGATCCTACAGTATGTATACTTTTTTTTTTTTTTTTGGTCTCGCTTCTGTTACACAGCATACTTATTTTGAGAATCACTCATGTTATTGCATTTATCAATTGTGTAACCCTTTATATTGCTGAGTATTATTCCATTGTAAGAATGTGACCATCCATTCACCGATTGATTTACATTTGCATTGTTTTCAGTTTTTATCTATAACAGAGGATAAAGTTGTTATGAACATTCCTGTAGTCTCTATATGGACATATGCTTTTTTGGGGGTAGATATTTAGAAGGAATGGTTGGATCTCGTGGTAGATGTCTATTTAACTGTTAAGAAACCACAAAACTGTTTTCTGAAGTGATTGTACCATTTTATATTCCTACCAGTAGTATATGAGAGTTCCATTTCTTCTACATCCTCACCAATGACTGGTGTGGTCATTTATTTAAATTTTAGCCACTCCAGGGGCACCTGGGTGGCTCAGTCACTTGAGCATCCGACTTCAGCTCAGGTCATGATCTCACAGTTCGTGGGTTTGAGCCCTGTGTCGGGCTCTGTGCCGACAGCTCAGAGCCTGGAGCTTGCTTCAGATTCTGTCTGTCTCTCTCTGTCCCTTCCCAGCTCACGCTCTGTCTCTGTCTCTCTCTCTCAAAAATAAATAAACATTAAAAAAAATTAAATTTTAGCCACCCTAGTGGGTGTAAGGTGGTATCTCATTGTGGTTTTCATTTGCATTTTCCTAATGACTTACGATGATGAGCATCTTTTTATGTGCTTATTTGGCCTCTATATATCTTCTGTATTGAAGTGTCTGTTCAGGTTTTTTCCATTTGCAATTGGATTTTTTTCTTGTTATTGAGTTTTTGGAATATATATTCTTTATATATTGTA
Source organism: Panthera pardus (assembly GCF_024362965.1). Lineage (NCBI taxonomy): Eukaryota > Metazoa > Chordata > Mammalia > Carnivora > Felidae > Panthera > Panthera pardus. The sequence goes on along the minus strand of NW_026526810.1, from coordinate 79,908,663 downwards.
GCTATTCTTACTTTTAAGACTTGTTAGGTGGGATCAGAGCGCCCAGTCTTGGACTAATTATCCCCAATACTGAGGTAAGACCCTTCTGTACTCATACTCAGTTCCCTGTGAGTCATGAGGTTTTCCTGTCTGGTTGGTGGGAACAGGCACTATTGGACCCGTGTGAAAACCAGGCACCATTACCTATAATTGTGTGCAGTCATTCTTTCCTTGGCCTTGGGTAATCTTTGCAAGAACATGTATTGATCAGTAGTCAGCTGAAAACTTCAGAGACTCTCTGTAGGCCTCTGAGTTCACTTTTATGCAGTTTTCTCCTTTCTGGAACTCTGTCCTGAGAATTCTAGCTGCTTTGTTCTCAACTCAAGGAGTCTGTTGGGCACTTTTTGGTTTCCCCCTCCCTGCAGCATGGTTGGAAACTCAATACAATACACTGGAACAATTTTGGGGCTCACCTTGTTTGCTTCCTTGGAGATCACTGTCATTTGTTATCTGATATCTGATGCCTTGAAAATGGCTTTTACGTGTGTTTTTTTCTTTTTCTTTCTCTTTCTCTCTCTCTCTCTCTCTCTCTCTCTCTTTCTTTCTTTCTCTTTCTTTTTTTTTTGCTGCTTCAAGAGAAAGATAAATTTAGTCCCATTTACTCCATTTGGCCATAACTGGAGTAACCTTAAAATTATTTTTTCTTTGAAGTTTTCACAAAGTCTAAATGTGAGCCACTGGCCATTTGGGAACTGTATTTGCTTGCTCATAATCTCACTATTGTTAACATTTTGGTGTCTATTCCTCTAGTTCTCTTTTGATTCTCTTTTTCTTAAACAACTTTATTGAAATATAATTCACATACTGTACAATTCACCCATTTAATTATACAATTCAGTGTTTTTTAATATAGTCATAGAGATGTGCAGCCATCACCATAGTCAATTTTAGAATATTTTTATCACTGCAGCAAAAACTTCAAACCCTTTGTCTTTCACTGGTGACTCCCCTCCATCCCAGTTCTAAGCAACCACTTTTAGATTTGCCTATTGCATATACTTTATGTAAGTGGAATCCTATAATATTTGGTCTCTTGTGGTTGACTTCTTTCATTTAACATAATGCTTTTAAACTTCATCCATGTTGTAGCATGTAGCAGTACTTCATTCTTTTTTATGGCCAAATAATATTCTATTGTGTGGAAATAGCAAAAATTTTAAATGTACTCATCTGTTGGTGGATATTTGGATTGTTTCTACCTTTTGGCTATTGTGAATATGGCTGCTCTGAACATCATGCACATGGATTTGTTTGAGTATCTGTTTTTAATTATTTGGTATATTTCTATGAGTGGAACTGCTGGGTTGTATGGTAATTCTATGTTTAGCTTTTCGGTGTGCTGTCAAACTGATTTCCACAGTAGCTGCATTATTTTATATTTACACCAGCAATGCACAAGCGTTCCAATTTCTCTACATTCTTGTAAGCACTTTGTTATTTTTCATGTTTAAAAATTTATATATAGGCATCTTACCGGGCATGAGGTGGATTCTCATTGTGGTTTTGGTTAGCATCCCCCCAATTACTAATGATGTTAAACATCCTTTTATGTATTTGATGGTTATTTGTATATCTTTGAAAAAAAAATGTCTATTCAGGTTCTTTGCCCATTTTTTAATCAAGTTGTTTGTTATGGAGTTGTAAGAGTTCTTTCAATATTCTGGATACTAAATTCTTTTCAGATATATGACTTACAAAAATTGTCTTGCATTCCGTGGATTGTCTTTTCACTTTTGTGACAGTATCCTTTGATGTACAAAAGTCTTAGGGGCGCCTGGGTGGCTCAGTCAGTTAAGCATCCGACTTCGGCTCAGGTCATGATCTCGCGGTCCGTGAATTCAAGCCCCGCGTCAGGCTCTGTGCTGACCGCTCAGAGCCTGGAGCCTGTTTCAGATTCTGTGTCTCCCTCTCTCTCTGACCCTCCCCCGTTCATGCTCTGTCTCTCTCTGTCTCAAAAATAAATAAATGTTAAAAAAAAAATGTTTTTTAAAGTTTTAAAAATTTGATGAAATCCAACTTACTGTTTTTTTTTAATTGCTTCTGCTTTTGGTGTCATATCTCAGAAAATGTTGCCAAATTTAGCCCATAAAGATTCACCTTTACATTTTCTTCTAATAATTTTATAGCTTGAGTTCTTATATTTAGGCTTTTGATCTATCTTGATTCAATATTTGAAAGTGCCTTGAGGTAAGGGTCCAACTTTATTCTTTTGCATATGGCTATCCAGATGTCCTAGAACACTTTGTTGAGAAGGCTAGTCTTTCCCCATTGAATGATCTTGCTACCCTTGTTGAAAATGAGGTGACCATAGACATATGGGTTCATTTCTGGGCTCTAAATTCTATTTCAATGGTCTATATGTCTAGTTTTATGCTAGTACCATACCATACTAAGTTTTGAAATTGAGAAGTATGAGTCCTCCTACTTTGTTCTTTTTCAAAATTGTTTTGGCTATTCTGGGTTCCTTGAAATCCCATATTAATATTAGAATCAATTTGCCAATTTCAACAAAGGAGTCAGTTGACATTTTAATAGGGATTGCATTAAATCTGTAGGTCAATTTGAGGAATAGTGTCATCTAAAAAACACTGTTTCTAATTCATGAACATGTGATGATTTTCTATTCATTTAAATCTTCTTTAATTTTTTTCAATAATGTTTTATAGTTTTTAGCATAGGTTTTGTATTTTTACTAAATTCATTCCTAAACATTTTATTCTTTTTTTTAAAAGTTAATTTTCAGATTGCTCATTGCAAGTATATAGAAATATAACTGATTTTTGTATATTGATTTTATATCTTCCAAACTGGCTGAACTTTTGGTGGATTGTTTAGATTTTCTATATACAGGATAATGTTAATTGTGAATAGAGATAGTTTTACTTCTTTTTCAATATGAATAAATTTTATTTATTCATTTATTTTTGCCTAATTCCCCTGTCTAGATGTTGCATAGAAGTGGTGAAAGTAGACATTCTTACCTTGTAGGTTTAAGATTTTATTTTTAAGTAATCTCTACACCCAATGTGGGGCTCGAACTTACAGCCCCAATATCAAGGGTTGCATACTGTACTGACTGATTCAGCCAGGTGCTTCTCTTATGTTGTTCTTCATCTTAGAAGGAAAGTGTCCAGTTTTTCACCATTAAGAATTATGTTAGCTGTAGGTTTTGTTTATTATTATTATTATTTTTTTATAGATGCCTTTTATCAGGTTGTGGAAGTTCCCTTCTATTTCTAGTTTGTTGAATGTATCCATCATGAAAGTGTATTGAGTTTAATCAAATTCTTTTTCTACTTTCTATTGAGATGACCATGTGGTTTTTGTTTTTGTTATGTTGATAGACTGTATTACATTAATTGTTTTTCAGATGACATATTTGCCTGGTTTTGATACCAGGGTAATTCTGGTGTCATAAAATGAGTTGGACAGTACTTTCTCTGCTTCTAATTTTTAGAACTTTGTGAAGTATTAATATTCATTTTTCTTTAAATGTTTAGTAAAATTCAGCAGCCATCTGAGACTAGCTTTTATTTGTAGATAACTTTTTGTTTACTAATCAATCTCTTTACTTGTTACAGGTTTATTTATAATATCTATTTTTCTTGAATCAGTTTTGACAGTTTGTGTCTTTCTAGAAATTTATCATTTTCATCTAAGTTATCTAATTTATGCCATACAGTTGCCCATGGTATTCCTTTATAATCCTTTTCATTTCTCTTTTTAAGTTTACTTATTTTGAGAGAGAGAGAGAGAGAGAGAGTCTCAAGCAGGCTCTGTAGCTGAAATCAACAGTCAGATGCCACCCAGGTGCCCGCCTTTCATTTCTTTTAAGTTGATTGTAATGTCTGCTTTTATTTCTGATTCTAGTAATTTGAGTCTTTTCTATTTTAGTCACTTTAGCTAAAATTTTCTCAAATTTGTTGTCTCTCTTTTCAAACAAAAATAATTTAATCTGTATATTCTTATGTGTGTGTGTGTGTGTGTGTGTGTGTGTGTGTGTGTATGTGTGTGTTTTACATTTAACTTTTTAATCCAACTGGGATTCATTTCAGTATATGATATAGGGAAGGAATCTCACTTTTTATTGTAAAATAGTTAACCAATGATTCCAGTATCACTTGCTGAATAATTTATCTATCTCTAATGATTTGAAATACCGCCTAATCATACACTGAGTTTTTACATACACTGTGGATTATTTCTAGGCTTTCTCTTTTTTTGTGTAATCATATCTTTTGTGTAATCATATCCATCTTATTATGGATAGCACACTGCTTTTAATTCTTATTATTTTAGCATTTATAAAAACCTCTAGTAATTAGAAAAAAAACTTCCCTCTCACTATTTCTTAGACATTTTTGTTAGCTATTTCTGTCCATTTATATTCCAGCTAATCATTAGAATCACTTTGTCACATCACCTCTCTTCTCTCTACACCCCCTTCCCCAAATTTCCTTTGGGAGTTTATTTGATCTGAAATAAATTCATATACTACTCTGAGAAAGATTGACATTTTAAAATATTGAAGGTACATGTTGTAGGTGCTTTCCTTCCCTTTGACCTATTTTTAGTGTTGCTGACCAGTATATTCCTGAGCTTCTTCAAGTGGAACTATGGAACTATCCTTGGCCATTTCCTTATTTCTCAGGTCTTCTCTTTCTTCTTCCCTTTTGTCTCCATTAGGACTTTATTCTAAACAATCCCTTATTAACCTCTCTCTTTCCCCACACTGCTTCTCACAGTTAAAAAAAATTATCTTGGTCTATTTTTTTTCTTAGAAGCCATGGGGCCTGCCAGTTGCTTAATTCAACCAAATAGGCCTTTACTCTGAATTTAAAAATGTCTTCAACTGTCATCTAGAATCTCACTCCCCCCAAGCCCACATGTTTTTCCCAGCCTCTCCACTCACATTTGGATTCCTCTCCTACTACTTCTTGGTTTCTAACTTCTACTTCAGCAAAACATAAGTATTATATTTCTTTACTTTAGCAAAGCAAAATTCAGTGACATATATAATTCACCAAACACTCATCTACAGAAGATCATACAGACACACTGTTGTGCAGTATTTATTACTTAGTATCTTCCATAAAAATTCATATCCTCTTCTTCTTCTGACCCTTGCTCAAAATACACCTGAGAGAAGACGTATGTCCATTTTAATGCTACTCCAGTCATTCCTGAAGCTTTTTTGTGATGATATTATTTAGTTGTAATTGATTATACAGAGATGCCTTGTTTAAAAAAGTACAGTGTACAAACATTTATAAAAAAATAAGATTATGATTACTTGTATAAATTTGATTCACCATTGGATTCATTTAAATGTTAGCTTATATGTTTTGGAAGCTATAAAAATTTAAACTGGGAACTGTTGTTTCCAACAGTGTGAAATCTCTATGTACTTATAAATCAATAATTACAAGTAAATAAAATGGATTGCTTCAAACACATGGAAGAATATAAACCTTAGAATAATTTAAAACATACATGAAATTTATTATTTAATGCTTTGAAATTATATCTTCTTTACAAAGCTATTCTTGGGTGTTCATATTTTTCAAATACCTACTGTGGATATAGTTTTTAAAAATCTTTTTATAAGTTCAGTCCATGAGGGAAAATGGATTACAATCATTATGCCATTAGAGGACTCCCTCACCTAAATTCACCCACCCTGGACATTAACATAATGAATGCAGAAGACAATATGAACAGAGAGGGACATTTTTCACTCTTTGGGAATCAGAGACTTCTAGTAGAGGACACTTATATTGAGTCTTGAAGCAGGAATAGAAGTTAACTAGACAGCGGGGTGAGAGAGGCGAGCATTCCAAAAGTAGCAAGGGATATATATGCAGAAACCTGAGAGAATGTGACAAATGTGAAAAATTACTAATATTCAGTATTGCTGTAACAAAGGATGCCTATGGGATTATGGGGAGATATGACCAGAAAGTTGAGCTGAGACCAAGTCATGACAAGCTTTGGCCTTTATTCTTTAGGCATTGGGAAATTGCTTTCAATGTATATTGTGAAGGAAATATTCCTATCGGTATATTACAAAGTTCTTATCAGTATATTATGACGCTCCTATCAGTATATTATAAAGGAAAAAAACTAAAATACTGCTTCTTTTATAATGGTCAAGGCAACCTAAAAAAAAAAAACAACAAAGCACTAGCTTCTTATGAAAAGAGTATCAGCATATCAGGTTCACAACTAACTTCTTTCTGAGTTTCTTAGATTTTGTTTTTTTGTAAAGTACTTTTATCTTGTTTTCAAAGATCCAAAGTATAGAATTGTTTGCTTGTTTCTAGCAGCTATATTTTTGCCTTCACAGATTGTCCCTGTCTTTGAATGTGCCTTTTGAAATGGTGTTTTCCAATTTGATTCTCAGGAGTAAGGCCTCAAGTGTGAAAAACATGATTTTTTTTTTTTCTTAGAAGCAAACGAGCTTTCCTTCTTTCCTGATGTACACAGATGGTTTCAGGATGTATCAATGCTGAAAGCCATTTATAGTCAAAAGACTTTTTTGATCTTTGGCAAGCCCTAGAGGGAAGAGGAGATTAATGTCACATGTCATTCCCAGCATCAGACTGGAGGAAGGGTTAGTAACTACAATGAATGTTTGAGTCTTAAGTTTAAGAGAAGCTTGCACCTTCGGCAATATCTGTGCAGCATGGCAGTGATGACTGAGAAAACATGAAGGACTTCTAGGAGGGGCTGGGAGGCACACTGCTTGCCTTGGGATGCAGTGGGAAAGGAGGGGTGACTGTTCCCCAATTTTTAAAATCAATGAAACTTTAAAAAGTTACTTTGTATAATTGTAGTTATTTCCTGAGGGATTTTGTTGTTGTTGTTGTTATTGGTCGTTGTGGTGGTGCTTTGTTTTGGCTGCAAAATCAAAAAGACTAAAATAATGGAGTTATGAGGAAGGAGCTCCGGTCGCTGGGGAATGAAGGATAGAGAATTAAGCTCCCAGTCTTCGCCGCTGGGCTCTTAATAGAATATGAAAGTTGCACTACACATCAAACCCATTCATTTCCTCAGAAGGTCTGAGTAACTAACATTCTGACATCACACCATGATTTGGGAGTAGAGGTGACCAAGAATGGAACAGAAGGAAGAGGTAAACCTGAGGTTCAAAGGTGATTTTTGTGCTTCCAACAGGAATAGAATGGAGTAGGCACAGGTGATGAATAAATTAATGAATTAGCTAGTTCAGGAGAAGAAATGTACACTTCAAAAAGTAGGCTGTGCCTTTTGATTTTTTCCTTTTGATTGTTTTCTTTCAATTTTTACAGAAAGCCCTTTTCAAAATAGCAGTTTAATATGCCCTAAAGAAGATAAGGAAAAGAGCTTTTGTTTGAATTGAAATCTGGGCCAGAATTTAAAAAGGGGAATGGTGTATCCTTGAGGTCCTGGCAAGGTAATGGTAATGGCAGTGAAAAAGTTCTCAGGAGGTGGTGAAGTTTCAGAAGTGAGTAAAGATCACTTGTATGGTTACTGTTCCCATGAGAGATTCTCCCCGTGAGCTCTTCTCTGCTGAAAACTGGAAGGAATTTGCATTAACGTGGGAGGCTATTTTTTTGGAAAAGCCTTTTAGACCTTAAGTTACTTGCAAAAGACTGTTTTGACAAGGTTCATGAAAATGGTGTCAGGAAAAGGAAATTACTTGCTTTAATAACTCTGACATTATTGGTGTTCAGTGTTTTGCATTCCGTTTGGTGATTTGCATACAGATGGGGCCATGTGGACTCAGAACGGAGTTCCTTTGTGTTTCTTTCCATTTCTACCACTACAAGAAAAAGAGTCAGACATGCAGATCAACTTGTCCTAAAAGAGCCAGTGATTTTAATTAGTTTTAAGACAGAAGTTAACCTAAATACGGCATTAGGATTAGAATTGGAAGAATATTGTTCTGCTTAACTGTTTTTATCTTAGCCTAGCACCTACAAAACTTTCACATTTCCATTGGATTTTAGAGCTGGTGGGCTTAGAAATCACATAGTTCAGTCTCCTAGCTTTGGGTTAGCTTTTCCCACTGTTGTGCTTTCTCTCTTTAAAAAATGTAAAACACAATGGCTATCCATTAAGTTTAGGGAACATAAGTATCCTTAATGCATCCTTGCTGATTTAGATTTTGGTTTTTCTACAGATGTTATAGTCAATTCATGTGTTACCACCTGAATGTAGAAATTGTTGCACTGGACATCTCTGAACCTTGTAGACTTGAGGATCCTTGAATCTTTGAAGCCTTTTAGGAACACATCTTGACATTTGAGAGATACAACCTTTTTGAGACTCAAACTCCCATCTTTAAAATGAAGTATTACAAATCGTCCTTTTGTCTTATGAGAATTCAAGCTATTTGTTCAACATTCCACTTGTCTAGAATACTCTGCCTCTTTTCTTCACCTTTCTTTCCTTGAAAACTCTGCTCAAGTCTCAGTTCCTCCAAATGTAATGATCTCTTTAGCTTCCTTTACATTACTATTCAAATCTTTTGGCAAGTAATGTCATTACAAGGTATTTTTTTTTTTACACTGTGGTTATTTATTATTATGTGACTTTTAGCATTTTGATACCTTATATAAGCTCCAGATTGCTTTTAAAGGGTGAAAGCCATGACCTTTCCAACTTCACAATGTTTTTTAAGCTTATTTAATTATTTTGAGAGACACAGAGGCAGCACGAGTGGTGGAGGGGCAGAGAGAGAGGGAGAGAGAATCCCAAGCAGGCTCCATGCTGCTGGTGTAGAAACCAATGCAGGGCTCTGTCATATGAACCATAAGATTGTGACCTGAGCAGAAACCAAGAGTTGGATGCTTAACCGACTGAGCCACCCAGGCACCCCCAACTTTACATTTAATAGAATGCATCTTAGAGGGTTTAGTACATATTATATGTTTAGCAAGTAATTATAATTTTGATTTTATATTGCCATGCATTTTTTGTTCTTAACAAAAACACTTTTACAAAAGCTTAGCAAATGGAGGTGTACATTAAGACATTTATTTTTAAAGTGCAGCACTTTGGATCTCTTTTATTTCTTAGTGTGAAAGATACATCTATAATATTATATCTATAAATTTAATATCTACATTATTAATTTACCTTATGTTTTAAACTTAGCATTATAAAAATATAGTTATTATTTTTGGTGACAGTTTCTAAGCTCAAAATTTTGAAACATCTTGAATCTGTGTTCGAATATGTCATTTTGATACTAAAAATAAAATTCTGACAATAAAATGTCAAGTTCTATGAAAGCAGGAAATAAGCAAATGTATTTTTATTGAAGAGACTCTGGAAACCAAGTCACTTCAGAAGAGATCAAAATTAGAGAATACTTTGTTCTAAATATCTAAATATCCCAGCTGAGGTAATAAGTACTACAGTTAGGTCTTAAAATTGCCTAAAACATTATGAGGTGATGGGCCCTGAATTTTTATGAGATTTATCTCCAAATCTCTGATTCACATGTGTTTTATAAAGGTAAAGAACTTGCTATTTTTTGCTCATCAGATCCAATCAGCATAATGTCAACAATGTAAGGACCAGTGTATTCCTTTCTTATTGCTTCTATAACAAATTACCACAAAGTTGGTGTCTTACAACAATACAAATCTTTTATTTTATAGTCATAGTGGTCAGAAGTCCTAAAATTAGGTATTGGCATGGCTACATTCCTTCTGGAGACTTTAGGGGGAAATCCATTTCCTTGGGGTTTTTTTCAGCTTTTTTAGGACACCTGCATTTCTTAGCTTGAAAGCCCCTTCCTCTATCTTCAAAACCAACAGATAGCATCTTCAAATCTTTTTCTCTTTGTCTCTCTTTCTTTTCTTCTCTCTCAATCTCTCTCTTTCTGATTTCGGATGTCATCATTCATTCTATTTTCTTCTTTCTCTCTCTCTCTCTCTCTCTCTCTCTCTCTCTCTCTGTCCTGCCTTCCTCTTATACTGACCTTGTGATTACCAAACAGACTAAATTAAATAAGGATGTCCCCCTTCTCCATGCAGAGATCTGACTCTAGTTATGAGTCTAATGACAATAAGTTGTTGGGATAATGGATTTCCCCCTTGAGGGGATAAGCCCTAGAAACATGGGCATCCTGCCTGGACAGCTGTTCTGGTGAGGTTAATATAATGTTTTTAAGCAAGGGAAGGCTCCCCAGATCATAGCAGAGCAAGCTTCTTACACTGGCAAAAGAGGTTCAGAATTACTTGAGTTTTCAAAATTCTAAGTTTCATCTAAGTGAAAATAGATGCCCCTATTTGTCCACTGACCTCCAGCATCATAACTTTCAAGGGAGACATTAACTGGTTGTGAATCCTGTAAATCAAAAAATTAAATTTTGTATTTGTTTTTCAGCAATATTGGTCTTATGGATAAAAGACATAAGAGATTCTTTTAGGGCTGCCATAGAAACTTTTTACTTCTATGACAGACTTGAAATGAGAGTTTAAAGACCTAAGGGTCTTTTTTCTCTTTTTTTAAAAGCAAGTCAGTGACCTCAGAAGAATCCAGCTCATACTACTGTCTTCGTAATTATCTCCATTGACATATTGACCTAATGGTCAAGTGCAACAGCTGCTTGAGCCCCCACAGAACTCTATCACACTCATCTAGAGCTGATAATTTGCTTAAGTATTAATGTCACCATGTGTATCTTGGATTTTTCACCTCCCATTTCTCTTTGGCTAGGAATTCAATAGTACATTGAAGTCGAAAGACATGATCCAAATGGAATTCAACATGGGAACATATTAGAAAGGCAAATTCTCAGGTCCTGCCCCAGACATACTGAATCAGGATCTCCGGGAGAAGGGCCCAGGGATCTGTGACTTACAAGCCCTCCTGGTGATTTTGAGGAATGCTCAAGTTTGAGGAGCAGGAACCATCTCTAGGTTTGCTGAAAGAACAAAAGGAAGAGGTTGTAATTATTACAACTTAGAAGCTCAGAGCAGGAGACTTTGCAGAGCTGAAATTCAGACCTCTGAGGAGGTAGTACTGGAATCTGAGTTCCGAAGAGGTTCTCCATGGGCTTGGGACCCACACCTCTGAAGACAGGGCAATTCTCTGGATAGTGATTTCTCTGGGGGTGGGGGGAGAGAGTGGCGCTAACTCTGCAAGTGTTGGAAGAACTGCAAACTGCTTCACTGCCGCTGCAGGAAGGAACCGCCGTTTTCACTGCTGAGGTGAGGAAGCTGGGCTGGGAGGATAGGATGCTTATAGGAAACTGCAAGATGAGTCTCTTCCTCCTCCTTGAGACTTGCATCCTCTCTCCAGTGCCCTAGGTGGGAAGGGCCTAATGTGGATCCAATCTGCAATGCAGAAATAGGGTTTGCAGAGTCCTGGCCTGGCATCAGAAAACAAGAGTATAGAAGGGAGGGTTTGAAACAGAGAGACGATAACTTAGTGAGTAATATAATTAATTGTTGGAGCTTCCTGACTAATTTATTTTAAGAAAAAGTATAAGAAGTGTTTAGCCATTAATAGAAAATTAATTCTGAAAATACAAGTTCCCAATAATTTCTTTAGGCCAGTGGATTCACTTAATAAATAATTGCTCTTTTTTTTAAGTAATTTTTTTAATGTTTAATTTATTCTTGAGATAGAGACAGAGCATGAGCAGGGGAGGGGCAGAGAGAGAGAGGGAGACAGAATCGGAAGCAGGCTCCAGGCTCTGAGCACAGAGCTCGATGCGGGGCTCAAACTCGTGAACCATGAGATCATGACCTGAGCCAAAGTTGGGCAATTAACTGTCTGAGCCATCCAGGTGCCCCAATAATTGTTCTTTTAAAGGCTTATGTGTTAGCACCTATGCTGTGGCTTTGGCACCCTATAAGACAGAAAGGGCCCCTGCCCTCCGGAGAATAAATTTTACTGGGGAGGCATTTTAGCTAATGTGTATCATGATATTGCAACTCATACTCTTATCACCTATACTACTCATACCTGTGAATTGTGATTTAAAAAATATAAAGTTAAATGCAAAATAACTTGGAAGCAGAAGCTGATAAAATTCTTTTAACTGCTGTTTTGATTTCAACTGTGGATTATCAGCAAGATTTTATTGTTCTTATTGATTTTAATATGTGGCATAAATTTATACATATGTATAACTTAATAGTAAAATATTAAAAATACAGCAGATGGATGCTCTGTAGGGCACATCTCACTATATGACTTCTCTGGTAATTGCCTGGTCCACATACCACTTAAGTTCTTGTACAAATTCTTTAGTGAAGAACCAAAAATGGACTTGGATATAAAGAGCTCAGTTCTCACAGACTGTTCATAAGGAAGCTGGGGAATTAATAAAATAGTATTGTTTGTGTGGCCAGTTTCCCAAGGAGGAAGGCCAGGTTGGCTGAGCGGTTTCTGAGTGTAGGATTTTGGGGTTTCTGAGTTTTTAGACTTTGTTTATAAATAGCTTGCAAGCATTTGGCTTGGATTTACAGTACATGTTTATCTGAAGCCCCCAAAGACAGCTGTATATGAACACTTATCTATCATCTTGTAATCAAGGGGGAAATGAGCGACAGATTTCCTGATTTCTTTGCCAGAGGCAATGACTTTCTTCCAGCAGCATAAACGCAGATGCAGGGGACCATTCCATTGAAACCTCTTGCAGAGTTCATGGATATTTGCCCTTGAGATGACTAGTTCTGGTGCTCAGTTTGGGTTTAAAATAAGTTATTTTTAAAGTATCTATTTTGATACCATGGACTTTTTAAAGAGTAAAGCCATCATGAGTACTAAAAAATAGACTTTAACCTTCAGCTATAATAAGCTATAATATTATTATACCTTAAAATGATAAAGCACTGTGATATTCAAAGCATATTTTCATGCACTATGTTTTTGTTTGTAATTAAGAAGTCCTGTAACATAGAAAGGGCAGCCATTATCATCATCATTTACAGATTAAAAAAAACCCGAGTCCTCAACAGGTTAAATGATTGCCTAAGGACATAAACTGATAAATGGTGGATTTAAAATTGAGACACTGAGCTAACTTTTTAAATGTTTACTTATTTTTGACAGAGAGAGAGACAGAGCATGAGCAGGGGAGGGGCAGAGAGAGAAGGAGATACAGAATCCAAAGCAGACTCCAGGCTCTGAGCTCTCAGCACAGAGCCCGACGTGGGGCTCAAACTCATAGACCGCGAGATCATGACCTGAGCCGAAGTCGGACGCTCAACCGACTGAGCCACCCAGGTGTGCTGTAACTTTTTAAATACAAGTTCTAATTTATAAGCATTTTGCAATTTAATTCTAGTAAAAAAAAATAAGAAAATAACAAGTATGTTCTTGTCTTGAAATGGGAAGGAATCAAAGAAAGAGCCATGAACCAGAGACCTGGGCCCCATCCTAGTTTTGCCAACCACTGAGTGATTTTGGGCAAACTGCTATTCTTTCCGGGCCTAGTTTTGTCACCTATACAAAGAAAGTGTTGAACTAAATTATCTGTAGTGTCTCTTTCAGACATACCATTGTATGAAATAATTCGTGTTCAACTGTCTAAGTTCTAGATTTTTCTAGGCGATTCATTTCTCTTTACCATCCCCTCTCTATGCATTCCTGCTACCCACATACACATCTGACTAACTGAAGATCTAATTTCATACATGTGAACTGTGCAGACCTCTAAAATTCCAATGATGAAACATATGTCCTCCGTGAGATTGCCACCATGTTCGTGCCTTATCTAACATTGCCTGAAATTCCCAAAATAGAACCTCTTTTTAGATCGTGAGAAAGTTGGCAGATACTGTATATTAATTTGCTAGGGATGCTCTAACAAAATACCACAGACTAGGTGGCTTAACTAACGGAAATTTACTTTTTCACAGTTTTGGAGGCCAGGAGCCAAGTAGAAGATGTCAGCAGGTTTAGTTTATTTTGATGCCTCTCTCCTTGCTTTGCAAATGGCTGCTTTCTTACTGTGTCCTCATATGTTACCTTCTGGGTCTGTATGTTATCTGTTTTTTTTTTGTTTTGTTTTGTTTTTGTTTTTTGTTTTTTGTTTTTTCTTTTTTGTTTTTTACATTTCTTTTTCTAATGGCATTAATCATATTGGGTTATGTCTCACCCTCATTGCCTCACTTAAACTTAAGTACCTCTTTAAACACACTATGTCTAAATGCAGTCACATTCTGAGTTATCAGGGGTAAGTTCTTTAACATGTGAATTTGGGAAGAGACATAATTCAGCCCATAATGTACTGACTCTAGAAAGATTCACTTACAGCATTCTGTAGGAATAAGGGAATAAAGACCACCAAAGTGGAGATGGATATAACTGGAGGAACAGGTATGAAGTCTGGAAGGGAGAGTTGCCAATGAAGTGGATTAGGGCATCCAGAAGACACCCTTTGCTGAGCATAGGCTGTGCTCACTGCTGTCCTTATAGAGGTAATGACTTGGATGAAAAGAAATGAACTTAACTTATGATGTCTCTTAATATTATTACTCCTTTGTATCAGTGCTTTAGAGGCCTTGTCAGAAAAATGAAACAGCATTCTGTGTTTTCAGGCTCAGAATTTGCTGTTTTCTCTCATCCAGAAGACATATACCTTAACTGTGTTTTAGTTAGACTACAAGCAACTTTTTAGCTAAAGAATTTCTCTCTGGCAATAGAGACAGTCTACTAAACACTACAATATAATACTTGGCTACTTTTTACAATTATTGGGTTATTGCTGTATATTTGTATTTATGTATATATATATATATATATATATATATTTTTTTTTTTTTTTTTTTTTTGAGAGAGAGGGAGAGAGAGAACAAGTTGGGGAGAGGCAGAGAGAGAGCGAGAGTGAGAATCCCAAGCAGGTTCTGTGCTGTCAGTGTGGAGCCCTATGTGGGGCTCGAAGTCACAACTGTAAGATCACGTTCTGAACTGAAATCAAGAGTTGGACGCTTAACTGACTGAACTATCCAAGCACCCCACTGTATATTTTTCCATGTTCAGGCTGAGTAACAGATAATTCAATTGCCTCAGGTAGGTTTGTGCAAGTTTTCGGTTTTTCATCCCAAACACCAACGTGACATACATGTCATGACTCATAATGCCTAGATTGCACCGTCCAGTGTTAGCCACTAGCTATTTAAATTTGAAGTTGAATTAATTAAAATTAAATAAAATATAAATTTAGTTCCTCAATTGCACCAGCCATATTTCAGGTGCTCAGCAATCATGTGTGGCTACCATATTTGACAACGCAGATGTAGAACATTTCCCTTATCACAGAAAGCCTATTGGATGACACTGATCTAGATTATTTTTCATATAGATACCAATCGATAAAATACATTCTCACTTAATGGAATCAAACTTGCACTGTAAAAGATTTTATTTCTGTATCACTTAGCAATGTATTCGGCTGTAAATAAAAAAAACCCTCAACCACAGTGGCTTAAACAAAGGAGGGTTTATTATTCTTATTGTAGATTCAGCTCTTCAATAGTGTCAGGGCTCATATCTCCTTGATTTTCTTAGTGTTTCTTTCATGGTTGAAAGGTGGCTACTTTGGCTCCAATCATTATATCCATATTTAAGAAAAGAATAAGGTGAGAGGAAATGTGTGTCATCCGTATTAGGAAGGAAAAAGCTTTCCCAGAAATCCCTTAGCCAACTCTGGCATGTATCTAAGCCACAAGGATTTTCTATGCCCACTTACTTGATTATGGTTAGGAATAATGGACTGGAAACAATGGTTATGACAACCAAGCAACAAGCATTGTCTTCCACAGCTTTCTAATAGGGTTTGTGAAAGATAGTTCCCTATATCACAGGGATATTAGCAAGAAGCAAGAGATTATATCCTATCATTCCCCTAAAGAGGACAAGTGTTGAAGGTCTGGATTTTCTGCCTATTCAACCAGCCATATTCCTAACATTTACAGAATAGGAAGGTGTTCTATATATGCTGAGTTATGTATGGTGGCTGTGATGATGGTGAGCACATAGAACAATTGAGAAAGTATGTCTGTTATTGAAAGCAGTGTGATGAAGTGGAAAGTGGATAGATTTTCTTTCACCTGTCAGTGTAATTAGTAAATTGAGAAGGTCACTTATCCTAAATTTGATAATCTGTAGGATGTAGATTGTTGTGGAATCAAAAGGGCCAACATGTGCGAAAAGTGTCTGGTGTGGAAGAGCCACTTCACAAACATTACTTCCGTATCCTACTTCTTTTCATACAGTGTGCAGAGTGGTCTCCAACTGAGCTCTCAGAAATTATCACATAATATGTCACAAAATTTCCAAATACGGATTGAAGTATTAACATGAAGTCCTAGCCCGATCACATGTACTCAGAAAAACTATCTTAAGTCCTTTGTTTAAATCTGGCGACACCAGACTTACTACAATGTGTCCTTTTATTTCCCTGAAGTTAAAAATTAGAAGGAAGGATTAAAGATTTTTTTTCCCCTTAAATTTCTTTTACTTAGTTAACTTGCAGATCTGGACATAATTTACAATAAAGTTGACCTCTGCTTAGTAAGCTTCAGAAAATAAATTGCCTCAGAGAGGAAGCACACATGAAAGAGGAGGTGATCAGAGGAACAAATGTGGGGGACGATGACAGGCAGGTTTTCTGTGTTCTGAGCAACTTTAGGACAGAAGGATGGTTGTCAAAAGAAACCAGTTGGGCCCCCCAAAAAAGCCATTCTGGAGAAAGAGGAAGAGGCTCATGAAGATTTATAAAAGAATAAAGTCTTATCTAATATTAACAGCGAGAGCCTTGAAGCCATACAACCATCCTCAGGGTGAGCAAGGCAGAGAGAAAAGTAGGAGGTTAGAGCAATCATTTTGAATTGCTACTGGTTTTTTTCCTTAGATATAGTGGCCTCCTGGGGCTGCAATCAACTTAATTATACCTACATCAAAAGGAGTAGCACAAAGGGATCAGGTCTATCTGAGGAAAATCTACAGTAATAGTTGCTCTGATGGAGAGGAATCTGAGAATCCTAAATTTCCCCTGAGGAATTAAATGGGTCACAAATTCTACTGGCTTTTGCATGTAGTAGCCAGGATTTTGAAGATGGAAAAAGGAGCTTTCTTCTTTGTTGTTGTTATTCAAGTTGAAGTCTTTTCAAAGCTTGTCTTAGGTACCTTAATTCTGAGATGAGACCCTTTACCTGGAGCCTTTAGAACATGTAAACAGCAAGAAGGAATTCACAGAAGGGTAGTTAGAATGACTGAACAAAATGAAGTTAACAGGGGCGATCAGTAAGTTTGGCTAGACAATGAGGAAGAGAATGGTAAGCATTTGGTTCTGTACTTGGAAAGCAGTAAATAGCAAGGGCCAAAAGGAATTATTTGCTGTTACTTGGGGCATAATGAAGCATAATGAGGTAAAATGAAAGAAAGGAGAATTTAGTGAGTATTTGAAATGCCTACTGCCAGGAGCAACTACAGGTTAGCCTTCTTAGAACAGGCCTGATTTAACACAACAGGCTTTCTCTGGGATTGAATGTCGTCCATTTCACTGTAGAATCCTTCCAGAGAGGCACTGTGAACATCTTTAATGACGATTTAAAACTACCTTAGGCTGTCACTAGAAATAATGTTGCAAAAAGCAATTCTCTATTCTGTTGTTTTCATTGTCAACCATTTAAAACTGCATGCTTTTTCCCCTTCTTTAACAAACACTCTCATGGTTTGGGTACCCACAAAACTCGAGCTTCAAATAAGGATTTAGTGCACATAATTTATTTGGGAAGTGGTTTCAGGAAGTAGGAGTAAAAGAGGGAGGAGTGAGATGGGAGAAGGAAAAGCCAAAAAAAAGGCTGCATTCTAAATTCTCTATTTGTAGGCAATGAGGGTTCAACTCAGAATACCATCCAGAATTCTCCCTTAGGCCTGGTGGGAGCGTTTATCTAGTGGCTTCCATTGTCGTTGGTTGAGGGTAACCTTCAGAGATAATAACTTCCCAGCACTTCCAGACACTGGCTTCCCACAGATTTGGTAAAAGGTCCTAAAGCAGAAAAGGAAAGGTTTCATGAAGTGTGAAGCTGTAAGATATATGGAACAGAGGTGGCCCAAGCAGATGAACTCAAGCCTCAAGCAAGGTCTGCTACAAACCCAATTTACCTCCCGAAGCACCTAACTCATCAGATTCAGACTTGCTTGGATGGAGGACAAAGCACTTTATATGGCAACTTTGACTCTGCAATGTCAGAGATGATGCCCTTCCTTCAAAGCCTAGCTTTTTCCATACTTGCAGCCTCTGCATCCTCTTTCTTATTGTGCCCTCTCGGGACTTCATTAACTGCCAGACTGTTTTCCCAGTTTTACACAGAAATTATAATTCTCTGTGTTGCCATTAGCTTTTACAAACTTGACTCATTCAATGCATTGCCAAACAAACAGCTACTCCATCATCTTTTGTGCAACTCTGTACCTAGGAAAGTGGTTTGCATTCAGTATATATTCAATAACTGTGGGTTGATTAGTTTGTTTTTCATTTATATCCATTTTCCAAAAATTGGAAGTGCAATGTGTGCACATGATAAAAATTCAAGCAGTGCAAATGTTTATACAGTGAAAAGTCATTCTTCCTTTTACCTTGGGCTTCCAATTCCCCTTCTCTGATATAGTCATTGTTTTTTTATTATTAAAAAAATTTAAATTTATTTTTAGAGAGAAAGAGTGAGAGAGAGAGAGAGACAGACAGACAGACATAGTGCGAGCAGGGGAGGGGAAGAGAGAGAGGAAGACACAGAATCTGAAGCAGGCTTCAAGCTCTGGGCTGTCAGCATAGAGCCAGATGTGGGGCTCGAACTCACAAACCATGAGATCATGACCTGAGCCAAATTTGGACACTTTACTGACTGAGCCACCCAGGTACCCCCCTATAGTCATTGTTAATAATTCTTTATTTATTATTCCAGAAATTGTCTGTGGATGTACAATTATATACCCATTAAAATACAAATGAGATCATGTTGTATACATGATCTGTACCTTAGTTTTCACTGGACAAATATGTCAAAGATTGTTCGATAACAACACATATAGACCTACATCATTCATTTTAATTGCTGTCTGGTATTCCATGGTACAGATGTGTTATTCATCAATCTGATTTTTCTGTTTTCCTAAATATTTCCAGTACCATAATAATCATAACATGGTAGTTAATTTCTCCCTTTTATCAGCCAGGATAGACTCAGATATGCTGTGACATGTTAGTTTTTATTGTGGTAACAAATTACCACAAGTTTAGCAGCACAAAACAATACAAATTTATTATCTCTCAGTTCCTGTGGGTCAGAATTCTGGGTATGGGTTTGTTTGGTTCTCTCTTCAGACTCTCACCAACCTGAAAATCAAGATGGCAGCTATAATCTCATCTGAGGCTTGAGGTTCTCTTCCAAGCTCACTGGTTGTTAGAGATCATTTCCTTGTAGCTGCATGACTACAAGTCATTTTCTTGCTAATCGTCATTTGGGGACTGCTCTCAACTCCTAAATCTGTTCTTGTCCATAGACAATTAATGACATTTCAAGCCAGTTGAAATGTCTGGTACTTTTTATCTCTTTTAAGGGACCTAATCACTTGATTAGGTCAAGCTCACCTAGGATAAGCTCCCTTTTGATTATCTCAAAGTCAACTGATTAAAGATCATAATCATATCTGCAAACTTTCTTCTGGCCATATCATAGGGGTGATATTTCACCATATTCACAAATCTTGCCCGTACTCAAGGGGAGGGGATCAGGGGGCCATTTTAAAAGTTTCTTACCACTTGTAGTAACAAGCACCTCCAAAGTATCAGTAGTTTACAACAATGAAGGCTTATTTTGCACTCAAGCTCTATGGCCAGCATGGGATTTCAAAGGGGCTTTGCTCATAGTTTTCATTCAGGGACCTATACAGATGGGACACTTGCCTTTTGAACATTGCTGATGGCCATGCCAGTGGGAAAAGAGAGATCTGGATGGTCTTGCTTTGACAATGCTTTACTCTCAATTTATTGGCCAGAATTACATGACCCCATTACCATATGAGGACCAGGAAGTACAATACTGCCAAATGCCTAAGAAACTGAAATATCTGGCTAACCACTTTCACCTATTTATATATCTAGGTTGTCACAAGTAGGCTAATGCGGTACTCATTTATCTTCTTCAGGAAGATCCTCTGAAATCCTTTCAAATGTGGATCAAATGTGATCCTCTCAAATTCACATGTGATAGCACTGGAGCTCCATTTTGAGACCTCTTGTGATTATGTAGTAGTAGATTTCAAAGAGTAGTTATAAGGGAGGTAAAATATTTTGATTCTCTATTCAAAGAATAATCTATTTTTGTGTGTGAAAGTTTCATGTTTGAGAAAGTTGTCAGTTGAAGGCTGTTTGGCAGTTTAGTGTCTTTTAGCTATAGGGTTTACTATGAGAATTTCTATTGTGCAGTAATTGGCCTTGACAGCATCCAAACCATCAGGAAGTGCAATAGGTAATCCAGAGAGCAAAATAAGGTAGCATGTAAGAGACAGGATGAGCTGGCAGCAAAAATCTGTCAATAATAAAAGAGGCTGGCTAGGGATTATCTTCTTTGAATTACTTCACACATCTTTGCTACCTTCCTTTCCAGAATCAGAATCTTAGAAAGACCCCTGAAGTCCAACATTCTGTATACTCTGCAATATCCTGTTCAAGTGGACATCCAGACTAATGTGAACATATACAAAAATGGGACCTCACTACCCACTGAGGCAATGCGTTCATTTTGTATAAGTAAAGATTTCAATTATACGCAGTGTAGAAAGAATTGTATGAGTCAGCTCTGAGTATTCAGCAATGATGAACAAACAAAACAAATATTTTTCTGTTCTTATTTCTGCTATCTCCCATCCACATTTTCTTTGCCGTACTATTTTAAAGCGAATCCTATTCATCAACTTATTAAGCTCATATATATTCTAGCAAGTGTGTCCAATACATAAAGACTACTTTTACCCACTACTTGTCAACCATTTAATTTTTAGACAACTCTACTTATGAGAAACTTCTTTCTTGAGTACTATGCTGAAAACTGGCTTTATGTAAATTTGGCTCATTGACCCTAGTTTGTCTTTTTGGAACATTGCAGAATAACTTCTCTTTCATAAGACTATCTTATAATCAGCAAATATTTAAATTCTTTTCTGTGGATAATGCTATCTGTCTTTCTTCCCTGTCCATCTCAAAACTTTTTGTCATCAAACATAATATATTTTATTTAACCATCAGGCTTTTGATAAGATTTCTTACTATTTTAGTTATGCTTCTCTGAACACATCCCAGATGGCCAAGGATCTTTCTTAAATTGAGATATCAGAGTATAACTCGGTCCTCTAGAGATGATCTGACCACTGAAAAGTACAGTGCTATTTCCCTTGGTCTGAAAACACATCAAGCGTAAATTTCTTTATAGGAAAATGGTTGATTTATATTTAGCTTTTAGTCAACTGAGACAACTCAGTATTTTTTTTACATAAATTATTACAAAAGGACTTATTTTTATATGCATGCTATTGATTTTGCTAAATCTAAATGCAGGCTTAACATTTTCATCCTATTTGAATTCTGTCTTATTAGTTTTCACTTGTCTCAATTCTGTCATTCAAAAAATTAGCCAGTTCGCTTGGTCTTATGCTATGTGCAGATTTAACAAGACTGACTTCTGGATCTATGCATAATTGGTTAGAGAGGCAGGGAAGCTGAGTGGAAATAAGCCTGGGCTCTGGAGTCAGGCAGTCTGGGAAAAATCCTGGCTCTACACACTAGCTGTGTATCTTGAAAGGGTGCCCTTACCTTTCTCACCCTTAATTCCTCATCTTTACAATGGAGGATGTAATAGTACCTACCTCATAGGGTTTGTGTAAGGAGTAAATCAGTTAATATGCAAAATGCCTAAAGTCCCTAGCCCTAGCCCAGAGTAAGGATTCAATATATGTTACATATTATTATTAATTAAACATGTTAGTAGAGTTGGGTCAGTGGCAGAACTTAGAGGTCATGGATCAACACCATTTGGGAAGAGTCATTCAACTATGCAAGAATCTACCTAGATGCTTTATTATCCAAATGTTTCTATCTTTTTTTTTAAAGTTACTATATAAGACTTTTAAAAAATACTTTGTTGGGGTGCCTGGGTGGCTCAGTTGATTAAGCTTCCGACTCTTGATGTTAGCTCAGGTCATGATCTCATGGTTCGTGAGAATGAGCCCTGCATCAGGCTGTGCTGTTTGGGATTCTCTCTCTCTCCTCTCTGTCTACCCACCCGCCCCCCCCCCGCCGCCTTTCTCTGTCTCAAATAAGTAAAAATTTTAAAAAATGCCTTGTTGATATTAAGATGCACTATTTTTATGCCTTTTGATCAATTTTTACATTAGTTGGTTAATTATTGCTTAATCAGTATAATAGCCATAACAAAAAAACTCAAAAGTCATTTTGTTACCTTTTTTTTGAAAATCAGATTGTAATCCCAGTATTGGGCCTGAAATAAAAACTACCCTAGGCCTCAGCAGCAGCAGAGTGAGGCGTGTGATTGGGAAGAGGATAGTTGCTTTGGGAGTTTATGTAGCAATATCCTGAAATCAACTGATAGAAATTAATTGGTCAAACATTAGCTTAGATGGGATCATAAGCCAAAATTGGTGAGTTTCCTTAAAAAGCAATGATCATCCAAACTAAGAAAGTAATATCCTAAGACAGATAGATGGCTTGAAAAGAGCAGCATAGGACATGAAGAAGAAAAATCTGTAGAACATGTTTAATGAATAGAAGAATCCAAACTAAACCACAAAAGTCAGATTACTAAAGATTGTCACTACTTCCTTTTGGAGTGACAGGGCTCAGAGCAAGTCTCCCCAGAACGCGCCACTTTGGCATGCAGGCTATTTTGAGCTGAAGACAATGAAAGCCCACAAGGCTCAGAAAGGGTTTTTAGCTTCCTCTTAACTGTCTAAAGGAATTTAGGTAGATGCCCTGGTTCAGGAAGAGAGCTCTCACCAAAGATAACTATAAAGGATATGGGCTAGGAGTGATAAACTTGGGGGAACTCAGCAAGGCCTGTTTGTTCAAAGTCCTCTTTGTGTCCTTTTTTTCTGCATGGCACCGCAAACATTTGCTTTTCCCATCTTCCTATAGACTGAAGTCCCAGACCCTTATCCTCTCCTTCTTAACTCATAATGGCATATAAGTCTCAATCGTCTGACTACCAACAGGCCTTATATTCTTATGGGGCCCTGTACATACATAATTAAATTTATCTTCTCCTGTTAATCTGTCTCACATCAACTTAATTATTAGGCCAGCCAGAAAACCCAAGAAGGTTAGAGGAAAAATTTTCCTCTCCTCCAGTCGGCCTAGTCAGCAGGATCAACCTTACTGGCTGCTGTAGCTGAGAGATCTGGGGACCTCTAGCAAAAAGCTGGCAGAAGGTAAAAATTCTCACCATAACGGTCTCCTGGATCTCTGCCTGCAGGGTCCAGTGGAAGCAAGAGTGTTGAGAGTCACTTTTTTTCTTTTCTAAATTTAAATTAGCAGGAAAAATTATTTGTGGAACTGGTTCCTTGGGTGTAGTGACTTCAGTAAAGATTTGTTATGAGTACTCTTGATTTTTATTGATCCTTTTCTCTGCAGGGATGGTCACTGTTTTTCTTTCTCTTTATTTGTTGCGTTGTCATAGGGAGGGAAATCATATGCAAAACTCAGGCATCCGTACTACAAGCTTGCTATTTGAGCTGGCCTCACATAAGTTCATGGTTCTCATCAGACCAGTATCTATTTAAACAAACTTTGCTGTGGATTAATGTGCCCATGAAGTAAAGGCTATTGCTAAGGGACATCTTGAAGCCAAAGTGGCAAAATTGATGAGCACACAGGTTAAGCACTTAAGTGCTTGTTTCCTAACCCAAAGACTCCTGTGTTAGGGTAAGTTGGTCAGAAATTGGGTTAGACTGACACTAGGTCATCTGCCAACCTTAAGAAAATTTTTGTGCAGTGAGGTATATTATTAATATAGCACACAATTCCCAACCCCGAAGCACATTCTTCTTGAGTATTAGTTTGGCTCTGAGAGACCCAAGGCTTAGATAAAGCTGTTAAGGTGCATATAAGAAAAACTACATGAGGTTTTCCTGTTTCTTGTTACATGTCCTGAGAGCTTGGCTTTGTGACCAGGGAGAACATTCTTTTTGGTCTCCACCAGCTGGAAGGTGCATGTACCAGCATGTGTCCTGATGGCCGGTTGAAGAGACTGGGGTTCTGAAATGTGAAGTCACAAGCTGCAATCTCTTTGTCCAACTGTGCCAGCTCTCAGGGGAGTTTGTCATAAGGGATCCCAGTCCACGAGGGGCTTTGTTGTCTTAACCTTCATTGCTTTATTAGTACTGGAAGAAATCCCATTCCAACAGACCTTGCCTGCTGGTACAGAATAGTAAGTTTGAAACTGGAGGTGTCTCGTGTTCTCATGGCAAACCAGAGGTACTGTTTTTACTACCCCATTCTTACCACCTGTAGCAATGGAGGACTTTTACTCTCTTGGACTATCTTTGGGAGTGAACTTTTTGGATCATGGGAGCAGCATCCTCTGCACCCATTCCAGGGATGCCTCTTGCATCCTTAGTAAAGATTTATTATAAGCCTGGAAAGTTACCTCTGGGTCTTTCAATGAAAAGGCTTATTAAATGGAGTTGCTATTGGAATAAATATACCATTGAAGATCTTACTTGTCAATAGCCAAAGGATTGAGCTTTTGAATTGGAAAAACTTCCATATTTGAAAAAATGTTTAAAGAGCTCTCATCCTAAATACCTATCCTATTGGTACCTATGGGAAGATCGAATTGAAGAAAAGATACTAGAAACATAATGGCTAGCCTTAGGGATGCTCTCAGTAAGATGAAAGAACAGAAGAAATTAGACTCAGAACAAAAAACTAAAGCCACATCTAACATAAATTCCTTTCTCCTCCCTGTTATATGCCCATTATTCCCAACTGTCTGTCCTTGACCTTGCAGAAGATCTTTTGGATCTCTGGGCCCCTGGACTAAAACCCCCTCTCAAAACCCAGCTCCATCTTCTCAGCCAATTTCCTTAGATTCTAGAACTCTTCCAATTTCCCCAGAAAATCCCTTAAACACCCAGATGCCTGTTTTGACTTCCCTTTTTGTAAACAAGATTCACTGACGGTGCTCAGACATGATCTCCAGGCTTGAGGTATACAGGTTACTCATGTACCTACTACAAGCCAGGAAGTGAATTCAGCAAAAGTACCCAAGGCAGGCAGTAGGGCTTGCATTGCTGTCTCTTACAATTCCTTTTACTTTCCAGGGCTCCGCAATCAGCCTTTACCAGCTTCAGGCATTCCTATGAAATGTCCTTTGTGGGTATATCCTGGACCTCCACCACAAAGAATTCACATCCCCTGGACAGCAGCAGATCTTTTAAATTATAAAACCCTTTACCTCTACTTTCAGAAGATCCTACCAAATTTAGAGAAGGGTTAGAAAGATTAGTGGCCATTCACAACTGCACTCATAGGGATCTAGACTGGCTGCTACAAGGTATTCTTCCTGTCCGTGGTTATACTGTGGTTATCAGACAAGTCAGATGGCCCCATGGGGAAAAAACGCCTTCACAGAGAAAACAGATGGCTATAATTTCTCCCGGGTCCTCCAACAAATGACCAGGAAATAGCTCAGTTGCAGGCGGGTATTCAGGGTTTGATAGGAGCAATAGTAGAGGCTTTCCTCCTGAAAGTAAATTGGTCTAAGGTTGAATTTTGCACTTAGAAAGAAAGATAACATCTGAAAGTCTTTGTTGAGCACTTTATACAGACTTTTTAAAGGTATACTGCATTGAGCCTGGAAGCTCCAGAACATAGAAACCTTTTAATTTCTGCTCTTGTGGGAAATTTTCTCCCTGATGTATACAAATTCAAAATACCATGTTTGGGTGGTCCAGCCCTAACCACCAGTGCCCTAATAGAGGCAGAGACTCAATTGTTGAAAATTATAGGAATGCAGGAATAAAAAGTTAAAAGCAAGACTTCTTGCTTTGCAGCTTGATTCTTTAGAAAGGCAAAAGCATGACTCTGAGAGCAACTTAAGGCCCACTCAGATCCCTCCCTCTATGCAGACAATTGCAGATATTGTAAAAAATCAGGACATTGGAAGAAAGATTGTCCTGCACTTAAGAGAAAGGCAAGTTTAAGGAAAAATCCCCCTAGACTCCATCACCCCCAGCAGGTTTGTCGTTCTCCTGTGGGACAGTTCCCCCACAAATGACATGGTTAACTGACCCTCAGTAGCACCCTGGAGCTCACCATTAAACTTAACATAGAGCATTGGGAACTGGATTTCTTAATTGACACTGGTGTGACTTTCTCTATCATCTGTTCAGGATTTATGTTTACTTGTCACCTCTGATTCTATTCAAGTTATTGGAATGTCTGAGCAACCCATTTCACTGACCATATCTCAGCCAACCCCAATATCCTTAGGCCCTCTTAACACCCATCATGGCTTTCTACTGTCCAACTCCTGGCCAGCAACTTTTTTGGTAGAGATGTTTTATTTATTTTTTTGTTTTAATTTTTTTTTTAATTTTGTTTTTAATGTTTTATTTATTTTTGAGACAGGGAGAGACAGAGCATGAATAGGGGAGGGTCAGAGAGAGGGAGACACAGAATCTGAAACAGGCCCCAGGCTCTGAGTGGTCAGTACAGAGCCCGACGCGGGCCTCGAACTCACGGACCGCGAGATCATGACCTGAGCCCAAGTCGGCCGCTTAACCGACTGATCCACCCAGGCGCCCCTGTAGAGATGTTTTAATGTAAATTTAATGCCACTATAACCTGCAATGAATAAGGTATTTTTATTTTGCTGTCCTGAGACCAAACTTTAAATTTCTACTTTCCTTATTGGAAACTCATCTTGATTTAAATTCCTCTGAAGAGGCCGACTCTTTAAAAGATGTCCCAATTAGTCTCTGGGCTACACATGCAAATAATGGTGGATTGTTACTGAGCGCAGAGTCTGTGTGCCTTGCTTGGAAAAAGAATAAACTATTACCATCAGTGGTCCCATACCCTCTCTCCAGAGATGTGGAATGAAGAGTTGAACTTTTTTTTTTTTTTTTCAATATATGAAGTTTATTGTCAAATTGGTTTCCATACAACACCCAGTGCTCATCCCAAAAGGTGCCCTCCTCAATACCCATCCCCCACCCTCCCCTCCCTCCCACCCCCCATCAACCCTCAGTTTGTTCTCAGTTTTTAAGAGTCTCTCATGCTTTGGCTCTTGAAGAGTTGAACTTCTAATAGACTCTTTTGCAGTAGGGTGTACTTTTCTTTTCTTCCTCACCCTCTAACTTTTCCAATATTGCCAATAAAGAAAGAAGATAAATTTGATTCAGATGGGAATGAAATCTCTTGATCTGTGTAAGACCTAAGGGCCATAAACGCTTCCGATTCCTTGCCCCCCCAGTCCCTAATTCAGCTACTAGTCTTACCTCAAGTTCCTGCTGAAGAAGCCAGGTTTACAGTAATTGACCTCTGCTCAGCTTTCTTTTTCATCCCATTGCATCCTGATTCTCACTGTCTTTTTGCATTTATATTTAGAAGACAGTTAACGTGGACTCTCATACTTCACGGATATTGTGAGTCTTCTTCAATCTTTTTCCAAGTCTTTCAAGCTGATTTGGATTCTGTAGCCTTTACCAAGGCTCCACTTTTGTTCGGTATATTAATGAATTTTTGCTCTGTAATCAAATTAAACAGGGAGCTCTTACAGACCCCCTCATTCTCATAAAGGCACTAGTTAAACAAGGCCACTAAAGCCTCCTAATCTAAATTTCACTGGATGCAATGCCCTGGTACATACTTAGGACATGAGGTATCTCAGGGCACTCAAAAGCTCACCTCAAAATGTCTTGAGTCAACTCTGTCAGTCCCTCTTCCCCAAATGAAAAAACATTTATATAAATTTCTAGGGACCTTGCTAAACCTCTGCATCCTCTCCTACTAGGTAATATCCCAGGGCCCATTATCTGGCCTTTAGAAGCATCAACCTCCTTTGAAGCCTCGAAATTAACATTGTCAACACTCCCAATTCTTACCTAATTTTGACAATCTTTTTATCTATACTACCATGAAAATACTGAGACTGCTACAGGTGTTCTAGGAGAGACTTTTGCCTCTCAAATACATTGTCTAGCATATTTCTCATGCCGATTAGGCCCTGTGGCCTCAGGTATGCCCCCATGCTGTGTGTAGTAGCCACAGCTGTCACCTTAATTGACAAGGCCACTGATCTTGTGTCAGGCGCCCGCATTCACCTCTGTGTTTCCCATGCTGTGTTTGCTCTCTTCCACGTTCGTAAGATAGCACTTCTCTATGTGGCAACAGATCACTTTCGAACAGGCTCTTTTGACTAACCCTTCCATTATTTCACATCATTGTAACACTTCAAATCCAACTACTTTACTACCCCTTCCTGATGCTGGAGAGCCGCACTCCATTCCACATGATTGCCTAGCAATTATAGAAATGGTCTCAAAGCCACAAGAGGATCTCTTAGACACCCTTTGGACAACCCAGATTTACTTCTATTTTGCCATGGCTCCTGTAAAAGAAATTTCCAGGGAAACGTAATAACTGGTTATGCTGTAGTTTCCCCACTTGAAACACTTGAAACATATTCTTTGCTCACTGTAAAATCAGCCCTAGCTTCTGAACAAATAGTTCTTACTAGAGCTTGCATGTTGGCAAAAGGGAAGACTGCCACTATTTACATAGGCTCCACATATGCTTTTGGAGTCTGTCATCCTTTGGGCACAATTAGGAAATCCTGTGAATGCTTAACTTCCATGGGAACTCCTATCACTAATTGACATATAATTGCTGCCCCATTGCAAGATATTCTGCTCCTTTCTAAAATTATTATTATTTTTTTTTTTGAGAGAGAGAGAGAGAAAGAGAGGGAGGGTGCAAGCGAACGAGGGGCAGAGAGAGAGAGGGAGAGGGAGAGAGAGAGAGAGAAAGAGAGAAGCGGGGCTCGTGTTTTCTTTTTTTACCTAAAGTGGGGCTCAAGTTCACCCAAAGTGGGGCTTGAGCTTACCCAATTCGGGACTTGAACTCACAAACTGTGAGATCATGACCAGAGCCAAAGCCAGATGCTTAACTAACTAAACCACCCAGGTGCCCACAAAATTGCTATTCTTCACCGTTCATCCAATACTAAGGCTGATATGGTATCTTTAGGAAATGATAGGGCTGACAAGGCTGCTACATAAGCAGCCCAAAATGAACCACCCTATCCTTTCTCTGCCCAGTTTCTAAACCTGCCTTTATCCCAGACTGATTATCATTAACTATCAGGCAGTTGCCTCACAATCTGAAAGAGACAAATGGATACAAAAGTGTGCCAAACAACTATCAAATGAATTATATGTTGGGCCAAACAGACTCCTGTAGCCCCTTTTCTTTTGATGCGTACTCTTTGATGCGTACTTACCTCCCATCAAAAGGGACATAGATCCAGATGGGGTATATAGTTAAGGAACTAAAAGACAGTTTATTTTGTCCTGACATCCACAAAATTTCTAATCAAATTATTTCTCAGTGCACTACTTATAAATCTCACCAACTTTTTGGAAGAAATAAGTATGCATCAGGAAGTTCTCCTAGGCCCACACTGTCCTTGGCAGTACTCCAAATGGATTTTATAGATTTGCCCTGAGCTTTAGGCTATTATCATTATTTAGTTTTTGTCTGCATGTTAGTGAATGGACTGAATGCTCTCTGACCAGACAGGCCAGTGCTACAGCAGTGGTAAGGAAATTAATAACTGAGATAATTCCTCATTTTGGCATTCTTTTATGGATTGAATAAGACCAAGGAACTCATTTTATAGCAGAGATAAACCACTTGCTTGCAAAAACTCTGGGGTACTCATTAAAATTTCATACCCCATATCATCCTCAATCATTAGGGCAAGTGAAATATAAAATTTTTAGACATAAAAAGGACTTTAGGAAGGCTCTGTCAAGAAACTGGACTTAAGTGGTCAGAAGCATTACCCCTACTCTTTAGAAAGATCTGGGATACTTCAAATAAGAGACAAGGATTGACCCTTTTTGAAATAAAGTTTGATCATCTAATGCCTACTGGCATATCTAAACCTGTTCATGGGTTACGTGAGCATCATGAGAGCTGTTTGATACTATGACTGACAATATACAGGAATTAACTAGTATATCACCATCAGATGAAAGAGGCATGGCCCCCATTGACTGATAAGTCTTGGCATGTCTTTCAGTGAGACTTGGTATACATCAAGATCTTTAGAAGAAAGTACTCATTGTCACCTCAGTGGGAAGGAACTTACGAAGTACTGCTAACCACATATACTACCATCAAAATAAAAGCCCTCTTGGATTCACACAAGCCATGTCAAAATAGACCCAGAACATCACTCTCAAGATAACTGGGAGACAATCCCTACAAGTGACCTTAAATAAAGGATTTCCAGGGCCAATTCCCAGGACCCAGAAGCAGCCAGCATCTAAAAGTAAAAAGCTTTACCTGTAATGCCTGAAGTTCCAAAACCTCCCACAAAAGACCACTAGAGTCGTAAGTCAAAGCCAAGCGGCAAGGGTCGTTTATTGCAGGTTCGAACCTGGTCCTCTGCGCACTCGTCGCCGGTGACACAAGAGGCCACGATTAGGGTTGGTATAGCGTTTTTATAGACAGAGACAAATAGCACAGGGGAGGTTTTTACTTGTGGCGAGAGGAAGAAAGGGGGAAGGGGGTAGGTGAGGAATGTGCTAAGCAAGCAGGTTTACAGAAGCGAGAAATGCTGGTTAGTTTGTATACAATCACTCATTCCATTACATATCAGACTACATTTAGGAAGTTTTACAGCCCATTCTACAGTGGGTTACAATCAGGAAAGGTCTCACAATGCTCATAGTAAACAGCAAGCAAAACAAACTTCTCAGCAATTGTATTTTTTATCAAACATCCATAATAAGCAGAAAAGAGAACCTAGCTTTAAACTAAGGCGGGGCTGTCATTTGGATTCAAAGCTGTTCCTTTCATACCCAAGGGCATGGATTAGGAAACTTTGCTTTCCACCTATTTCTGCCCTTTTAAAAGACTCCCTATATGTATACACTAAAAAAAAATCCCAAAAGCCAGAAACAAAAAAGCAGAAATCTACCTTCTCTTATTAATGAACATTTTCCCCACATTTATTAATCATTTATTAGAAGGCTGACCAAAGAGTTCTTGTCTGTATTTTACCTACTTCCTTTCTTTAGGTTTCCACTACTGGATCTTTTTCAACTGAGT
Organism: Panthera pardus; assembly: GCF_024362965.1. Taxonomy (NCBI): domain Eukaryota; kingdom Metazoa; phylum Chordata; class Mammalia; order Carnivora; family Felidae; genus Panthera; species Panthera pardus. The sequence goes on along the minus strand of NW_026526810.1, from coordinate 79,877,252 downwards.
CTTGCTCTTAATAACCATTGCTTTTGGGGTGACTGGGTGGCTCCATCAGTTAAGTGTCCAACTCTTGATTTCAGCTCAGGTCATGATTCATGGTTTGTGAATTCAAATCCCACATGGGGCTCTGCACTGATAGTGAGGAGCCTGCTTAGGATTTTCTCTCTGCCCCTCCTCCACTTGTTCTCTCTCTCTCTCTCTCTCTCTCTCTCTCTCTCTCTCTCAAAATAAATACATAAATAAACTTAAAAAATAACAACCGTTACTTTTTCAGCACAGATTAAACACCCCTTGTGCCACTTTACCAAACCCTGTCCACATTAACTAATCAGTCTTACTGTTGGTTATGTCAACATCTAGATTGTACAAAAGAATCTGAACTAGTCTTTGTTCCTTCTGATATGAATACCTGGTAGACTAAGTATGGAAGATGGATGAAAAACAGGGTATGGTATCCATGAATAGAAAAACATCACTCTACCTCTTCTTCTAAGATATGTGGGCCCAGGAAAACGTCTGTAGGAGCCCAAGGACTGTTTCTTGCCCAGATAAAGACAATAGATGAAAAATTTTCTTTTTGTATTGAAAACAGACATGCCATTAGACTTTTCCTGGTTTATATACCAGACAATATTGCGATCAAACTCTGTGTTTTGATTCTATAAACGGCATCTTTGAAGTTGTCAAAATTAAAAATGACTCTAGCACTACCTTAAACAGTGCAGATGTTTGCCAAATCACCACCTATTTTGGATGGTTCACAGGCCATCACTGTTATGACTTGGGGTATCTCAGTTGCTCCCCTGGTTACACTGACAGGTACCCCAAGTATGTATGTGTTGGCATAAAATCTGGACTAACTTAGCCAGGTGACAAAACTGAGCTTTACAGCTGCCAATGCCAGACTGCAGGCCTCCTGTATCAGATGCTTTGCAACTTTTTTTTCTCTTTCAAAGTGACAGGACTGCATGAAAAATATAGATGTATGGATGCTAACAGTTACAGTAGCAAATGTTATGGAATGTCCCAGATCTGGGAAATTATAGATTCCACTCTGACCCTATCTTTGAAACACACTTGTCTTATGTGGTGATAAGGTATATTAAAAGTCCCCACATAAGTGATCAGAATGATGTTGACGGGTGCCTGGCTCTTTCTGTCACAAGATACTTTATCTTAAATGCAAGCTAAATTACAAACTTAGGCTACTTAAAAAAAATTGTGCCACCTGGGTGGCTCAGTTGGTTGAGCATCTCACTCTTTGTTTGGCTCAGGTCATGATCTCATGGTTCGTGGGTTTTAGCCCTTTGTTGGGCTCCATGCTGACAGCAGAGAGTCTGCTTAGGATTCTTTCTCTCTTCCTCTCACTCTGCTGGTGCTCCTTCTCAAAATAAATAAATAAACTTAAAAAAAATTGTTTCATATAAATGTGTTTGGTGAGAAACCATAGAAAATCTAATTGTGTATCACCACTCCAAGTTCTTTTCAGCATTGAGGACATTATTCCAAAAATTTGGAAATTATGAATTGGAAAAGGCAATCTTTTTCCATGGTAATAAAACATGAGTTCAACAGCACTATGCAAACTTTGGAACTACTCCAGTCAGAAGTTAACAGTTTAGCCTCTGTTGTACTCCAAAATTGTCATGCTCTAGATACCCCAACTGCCCAGCAAGGAGGAGCTTGTGCAATTATTGCTGAAAAATGCTGCTTCTATTTAAATCAAACAGAACAAATAGTGTCTAACTTACATGTATTAAAAGAGAATGTTAATACTTTCCATGAGAAAAATGAAGCACAGACACATTTTTGGACTGATCTATTCCTAGGATCAGGAGGCTAGTTTAATAGTGTGTAGGGAAATGTGCTTCAATTTGCTCTTTTCTGTTTGTTTATCCTCATTCTACTCTATGTTTACTTCTCCCTTTGCAGATCTATTACCTCTTGACTACTAACCCAATTCTCTCCACTGCAACCAGCACAGCTTTTAAAATATAGGAACCCTCCAGGGAAGTTTTAGAGGAAGGACCTAATGGGATTCAGAATGAGTATCCCTAGAATGTACCACTTTGACATGCAGAGTATTTTAAGCTGAAAACAATCAAAGCCCAAAAGACTAAGAAGAGCTTTTACATTCCCCTTAACTGCCTAAAAGAATTTAGGTAGATGGCCTGGTCCAGGAAGAGAGCTATCACCAGAGGTAACTATAAAGAATATGGGCTAGGAGTAGAAGACTGGGGGGAACTCAGCAAGGCCTGTTTGTTCAAAGTCCTCTCTGCGTCCTATTGTCTTTTCATGGCACCACAAACATTAGTTTCCCAAACATTTGCTCTTCCCATCTTTCTATGAATTGTCTTTCTTCCCTTTGAAGTCCTGGTCCCCCACACCCCTTTTCTTAGCTCAGAATGGCAATAAGCCTTAATTGCCTGACTGTGCATTTCATTTTCTCATGCACATATGTGCATAATTAGGTTGTCTCCTGTTAATTGGTCTCCAATCAATTTAATTATTGGACAGCCAGAAGAATCTAAAAAAGTAGATAAAATTTTTTCCTTTCCTCAGGATGAAGAATTGTATATTTATACTAGAACTCTAATCATATGCTTTGCAGTCTGAAATAAAATTGTCTGTTTCCACAGAATACCAAAAAAGTTGGATGGCTTTTCACCAAATATGGAGGATAACCATACAATAACCATTGTAAATACTGCAGTTGTTTGACTTAAAAGAGGCCAAATAGCATTCCAGAATTCACTTTTGGGAGAAATTGGGGGGAGAAACCTGCAACTGAACATACTAAAAATTAAGAGAAGCATAGCTTTCCTTTTCCATAGGCAAGTATAATAAAGTCCATCTACAGGTATGCTTGGCTGCCTGTTGATAACGACACAGTATATCTACTGAAAGCTATTGACTAAGAAAACAAATAGTGAACCTCACATCAATTATGTTATTTTGTTTCTGGGCTTTTCCCCCCACTGATAAGGTTTGAAATGTAAAACTGGGCCTAAATGGACATATTGTTCCACTGCTAAAATCACATTGGAATACAATACATGGAGACAACAACAGATTAAAGAAATCATTAAGAGTATAACATCTAGAATCTAGACAATTAAAAAAGACCAACAGTGGTATAGCCCTCTGCATTTCAATAAGTTTTGGTGATAGCTTGGCTTTGGAGAACATCAATTCCATTGAACATCTTTTCTTGCAAATATCTGCAGATTCTAGAGAGAATCCGCTTAGTTATGACTATTAGGAAGTCAAAAAGGCAGATGCTTACACTGAACGACCTCTTACAGGGGCAGCTTTATGTATGTTTCCAGGATGAGGCAGTAATATGGATTTATTCATTTGTACCCTGGACATCAAAAAATGTGGTGGCTGAATAATTTACTACAAAATTGGAAATTATTTTGACCATAATATAGTTATTACAATTATAGGGAATTACTAAAATATCAACATTAATTTTTAATTATTTCTGCTAAACTCTATTTAAAAGTTGTTGATGATTCTTTTAATCATGGCCCGTGATATAGCTAAGTATATCTATAATAAGATGCATACAGTTCTTAACTTTAGTAAAGGAGTACCCATTTTCAATTCACTTTTATAGCGTCTTAAATTTAAGGAACTCTCTAGGTACTGATACATAGCTAAATGAACTTTAAACTCTCCTTACTGCTCAAGAAAACATTTTGGTGCAGTGACCAAACCAGGTAAACAGTACCTTTTATTGAATTAATAGTGCTTATTTTTGTCACTATACAGTTTAAGCACAATACTACCTTCTAATACATTTCTCATTTCCCATGATTTCAAAAATTACCGTCAGATATTGTGTAATTCTGTTTTTCAGTACCCTGTGTGATTTGATTCATTTAAATGCAGGGATTTGCACTTCATTATTATCCCTCAAATGCAGGAGGTGGGAAGAGCACTGAAACCGGAGCCAGGAAGACACTTGTATCCAAACATTGCCTTGGACTTACGTGTGGCTTTGAGCAAGACATTTAATCCCATTGGCTTTTTTATCTGTAAACCAAAAACATTGGGCTGTATGTTTTCTTTTCTTTTCTTTCTTTCATTTTTTTTTTTGAGGCTCCTTCCAGTTTCAATTCTATTTTAGTTTTGGTTTTCTAAATGATACTTATTAAGGATAATACTTATTATTCTTTTTCCAGTTTGACAGTTAGTCTTCTTGATGGCATGTATAGGGAGATAGTTGAATATTTCTATTCTTTTTCTGCCATGAGTTAATGTTATACCATCTGCTTTAAGATTTAGGCCAAGCTCTGCTTATTTTTTTCTCTTTGTCCTAAGTCTAGGTTTTTCATGTTTATTTTTTTAAGGTATTTTTGGTGGCTTTAGAATTTTTTGCTAAGCCTCACCCATAGAGTGTATAGAATCAGACAGAACCAAGAGCTTCGATCTCAGTTCTACTTTATGTTAGTTGTGTGAAATTGGCAAGGCTACCTAATTCTTTAGAATTTAGTTTTCTCATTTTTAAGTTGTGATAACATCAGTGTTTACCTCATGTGATTGTTGTGAGGATTACATAAAAAAAGAACATGAAAAGTTCTTAGTATAAAACCTGGCACAAAAAAAGCCCTAGAGAAATATTTTTGTTTTCTTATTGTTAACTTTTTGTTGCCATCATCGTCAACATTATCATCATTACTCTGGAGGTTATTTTGGAAATATCATTGCTGTTTTTTATTGCTTCTTTCCATTAAAAAGCAGCATCAATAATACCTCGTATGAGTAGATAATTTTACAGTTTTCACAGTATTTTTACTGGTCTTATCTAATCTTTACGATAATGCTCTGAGTTGAGAAGGTTTGGATCTCCACATTACAGATCAAAAAGTCTCAGAACATTTAGTAACATCCAAAGGATGAACTCATGGAGCTTATGATGTTTTACTCTCCTAACTGCTGTCGACAGGGAAGAAGGGGCTGTAAAGCAACCAAAAGCACTTATTTGGAGTCTTAGAGATTGCAATCTCAAAGACACAGAGTGGACAGAAATGGAAAGTGTGCTCCAAATTGCAAGTGGGCAGTGCAGGCTTATAAACACAAAAACTACAGTTATATGACTTGTTTTGAAAGAAATCTGATTGGTGCTGACAGAGTTAAACTGTATAATGTGCTATAGGCTATTTAGTTAATAGATGTTACATTATCTCTATTTCAATCCAAAGTAGAAGAATGTGTTCCAGAGGACAATTCAGGTGCAATTGACTGACAAATTGCAATTGACAAAAATAAGAAGTCCCTGGTGTTCCAAAATTTGAAACAAAAGACTTGTATAGGCTGTGCTTCCTCAGTATCCTCCCAATCCTATTTTGAACACCTCTTTTAACAATGCTTACCTCACTTGGGAATCTTCTTTCACACCCCACAGAGCCTAATGTGGGAAATGATTGAAATAACTCATGTGGTGGTAGCACAACATGTTGATGAACCACATCAGGTGGCTTTGTGACAGAGTTGTCTGTGATGAATATCAGCAATGGATGGTCAAAGCTTCTTTATTTCATTTTAATTTTTTATTATTTTATTTTATTGGTTTTAAATTTTAATCCCAGCACATTTAACATACAGTGTTATATTAGTTTCTGGTGTACAATACAGAATTAAACAATTCTATACATTACTTAGTGCTCACTATGATTAAGTGTACTCTTTAATCCCTTTCACCTATTTTCACCCATCCACCCACCTACCTGTCTTCTGGTAACCATCAGTTTGTTCTCTGTAGTCGAGTCTGTTTCTTGGTTTGTCTCTTTTTCTTTTGTTCCTTTGTTTTGTTTCTTAAAGTCCACATTTGCATGAAATCATATGGTATTTGTCTTTCTCTTACTTATTTCACTTAGCATTATATCTTCTAGATCTATGTTGTTGCAAATGACAAGATTTAATTCTCTTCAATGGCTGACTAGTATCCGTGGTATGTGTGTGTGTATCTATCTATACACATATATATGTATGTATGTATGTATATGTATGTATGTATATGTATATATATATGTATATATGTATGTATGTATATGTGTATATATATATCACCTCTTCTTTATCCATTTATCTATCAGTGGACACTTGGGTTGCTTCCATAATTTGGCCATCATAAATAATTCTGTAGTAAGCATAGGGGGTGCATATATCTTTTTGAATTAGTGTTTTCATATCCTTTGGGTAAATACCCAGTAATGGAATTACTCGATCATATGGTAATTCTATTTTTAATTTTTTAAAAAATTTTATTTAAATCCAAGTTGGTTAACAAATAGTGTAATAATGGTTTCAGAAGTTGAATTTAGTGATTCATCACTTACATATAACACCCAGTGCTCATCCCAACAAATGCCCTCCTTAATGTCCATCACTGATTTAGCCTATCCCACTACCCAATACCCCTCGAGCAACCCTCAGTTTGTTTTCTGTATTTAAGAGTCTCTTATGGTTTGCCTCTCTGTTTCTGTCTTATTTTTCCTTCCCTTCCCCTGGGTTTATGTGTTTTGTTTCTTAAGTTCCACATTTGAGTGAAAACATATGATATTTATCTTTTCTGACTGACTTATTTAGCTTAGCATAATACTTTCCAGTTCCATCCATGTTGTTGCAAATGGCAAGATTTCATTCTTTTTTATTGCCAAGTAATATTCTGTAGTGTGTGTGTATGTAGGTTTGTATGTGTGTGTGTGTGTGCATGTGTGTATATATATATGTATGTATATATATGTGTATATATATATGTATGTATATATATGTATGTATATATATGTATATATATATACACACACACACACACATATATATATATATATATATATATATATACACACACCACATGTTCTTTATCCATTCATCAGTTGATGGATATTTGGGCTCTTTCCATAATTTGGCTATTGTTGATAGTGCTGCTATAAACATTACGGTGCATGTGCCCTTTGAATCAGCATTTTGGTATTCTTTGGATAAATACCTAGTAGTGCAATTGCTGGGTCGTAGGGTAGCTCTATTTTTAATATTTTGAGGAATCTCCATACTGTTTTCCAGAGTGGCTGTACCAGTTCACATTCCCACCAGCAATGCAAAAGTGATCCCCTTTCTCTGCATCCTCGCCAGCATATGTCATTTCCTGAGTTGTTAATTTGAGTCGTTCTGACAGGTGTGAGGTGGTATCTCATTGTGGTTTGATTTGTATTTCCCTGATGATGAATGATGTTGAGCATCTTTTCATGTGTCTGTAAGCCATCTGGATGTCTTCTTTTGAAGGGTCTGTTCATGTCTCTTGCCCACTGGATTACTTGTTTTTTGGGGTATTGAGTTTGATAAGTTCTTATAGATTCTAACTTTTATCTAACCCTTTATCTGATATGTCATTTGCAAATTATCTTCTTTCATTCTGTCTGTTGCCTTTTAATTTTGTTGATTGTTTCCTTCATTGTGCAGAGCTTTTTATCTTGATGAGGTCCCAATAGTTCATTTTTGCTTTTGTTTCCTTTGCCTTCTGAGATATGTCTAGTAAGAAGTTGCTGCTGCTGAGGTATTTTCAACTTTTGAGGCCCTTCTGTACTGTTTTTCACAGTGGCTGCTCCAGTTTGCATTCCCACCAACATTGCATGGGGTTCCTTTTTCTCCCCATCCTCACCATACCTGTTGTTTCTTGTACTTTTGATTTTGGCCATTCTGATAGGTATGAGGTGATATCTCATTGTGGTTTTGACTTGCATTTCCCTGATGATTAGTGATGTTTTTGTGTGTCTGTTGGCCATCTGTATGTCTTCTTTGGAGAAATGTCTGTTCATCTCTTCTGCTCATTTTTAATTGGATTATTTGGGGGTTCTTTTGTTGAGTTGTATAGGTTCTTTATATATTTTAGATACTAACCCTTTATCAGAAATGTCATTTACAAGTATCTTCTCCCATTCAGTAGATTGTATTTTAGTTTTGTTGATTGTTTCCTTTCCTGTGCAGAAACTTTTTATTTTGATATAGACCCAAGTTTATTTTTGCTTTTGTTTCCCTTACCTCAGAACATATATCTAGAAAAATGTTGCTATGGCTGATGTCAGAGAAACTACTATCTATGTTCTCTTCAGGGATTTTTATATTTCCAGGTCTCACATTTAGGTCTCAATCCATTTTGAGTTTATTTTGTGTGTACTTTAAGAAAGTGGCCCGGTTTCATTCTTTTGCATGTAGCTGTCCAGTTTTTGCCAGCAAGATTTGTTGAAGAGACTTTCTTTTTCCCATTGGATATTCTTTCCTTCTTTGTCGAAGATTAATTGACCATGTAATTGTGGTTTTATTTCTGGGTTCTCTATTCTGTTCCACTGATATATGTGTCTATGGTTGTGCCATTACCACCCTGTTTTTATTACTACAGCTTTGTGTTATCTCTTGAAATCTGGGATTGTGATACATCTAATTTTGTTTTTCTTTTTCAAGATTGCTTTGGCTATTTGGGATATTCTGTGGTTCCATGGAAATTTTAGGATTTTTTTTTCTAGTTCTGTGAAAAATGCTGTTGGTATTTTCATAGAGATTGCATCAAATCTGTAGACTGCTTTGGGTAGTATGGACACTTTAACCATATTTGTTTCCCAATCCATGAGCATGGAATATTTTCCATTTGTGTCATCTTCAATTTCTTTCATCAGTGTTTTATAGTTTTCAGAGTGCAGGTCTTTCACCTCTTTAATTAAGTTTATTCCTAGGTATTATTTTTAGTGCAATTGTAAATGGGATTGTTTGCTTAATTTCTGTTCTGCTGATTCATTTTTGCTGTATAGAAATGCAGCAGATTTCTGCATATTGATTTTGTATCCTGTGACTTCACTGAATTTGTATATCAGTTCTAGCCGTTTTCTCATGGAGTCTTTTAGATTTTCCGTATATAGCATTATATCATCTTCAAATAGTGAAAGTTTTACTACTTCCTTACTAATTTGGATACCTTTTATTTCTTTTTGCTGTCTAACTGCTCTGGCTAGGACTTCCAAAAACTATATTGAATAAAAGTTGTGAGGGTGGACATCTTTGTCTTGTTGCTGACCTTAGCAGCAAAGCATTTAGTTTTTCAACATTAGTATGATGTTAGCTTTGGGTTTTTCATATATTGCCTTTATTATGTTGAGGTATGTTCCCACTAAGCCTGCTTTGCTGAAGTGTTGTTTTTTGTTTAATCATGAATGGATGTTGTACTTTGTCAAATGCAGAGAGACAGGGAGCCACAGAATCTGAAGCAAGCTCCAGGCTCTGAGCTGTCAGCACAGAACCCTACGCGGGGCTCAAATCCATGAATCGCGAGATCATGACCTGAATTGAAGTAGGACGCTCAACCGACTGAGCCACCCAGGTGCCCAATGGTCACTTAAATTTGAACGCATTCTTTACTTCTCTCCACCCCACATTTTTGGTGTATGGTGTAATACTTTATATCCTTTTGTTTTGTGAATCCCTTGACTAATTTTATAGATATACTTACTTTTACTGCTTTTGTGCTTGCTTTCTACTTTTCTTATTCCTGCTTACAGTCTTTTCTTTCCACTCATAGTGTACCCTTTAACATTTCTTGTAGGGCTGATTTAGTGGTCATGAATTCCTTTGTTTATCTTGAAAACTCTATCTCTCCTTCTATTCTGAATGATAGCCTTGCTGCATAGAGTATTCTTGGTGCAGGTTTTTTTTTTTTTCTTTTAGCACTTTGGTGACAGTTTTATGCCACTCCTTATTTCCTTTTTTTAATTAAAAAAATTATTTATTTATTTTTGAGAGACAGTGAGAGAGAGAAAGAGAGAGGGGTGCACACATGTAAGTGTGGGAGGAGCAGATAGAGAGGGAGAGAGAGAATTGCAAGCAGGCTCTGTGCTGTCAGTGCAAAGCCCGACATGGGGCTCAAACTCACAAACTGTGAGATCATGACCTGAGCTGAAACCAAGAGTCGGACACTTAACCAATTGAGGCACCCCAGCGCCTCTCATGCCACTTCCTTCTGGCCTGCAACGTTTCTGATGAAAAATCAGCTGATAACCCTGTGGGGTTTCCCTTGTATGTAACTGTTTTCTTTTCTATTGCTGTTTTTAAAAACCTCTACCACTACTTTTTGCCATTTTAATTTCTATGTGTCTTGGTGTGGAACTCCTTGGGTTGATTTGTTGGGTGCTTTTGTGCCTCCTGGATTTGGATTTATGTCTCCTTCCTCAAATTCAGGACGTTTTTAGCTATTATTTCTTCAAATAAATTTTTTACCCCTTCTTTCTTCTTCTGGGGTCTCTATAATGTGAATGTTATTATGCTTGATTGTGTTGTTGAATTCTCTTAATCTGTTTTCATTTTGTGTTAGTTTTTTTTTTTTTTTTTCCTCTCCTGTTTAGCTTGGTTGCTTTCCATCACTCTGTCGTCTGGGTTACTAATCCATTCTTCTGATTCTTCTAGTCTACTACTCCTTCCCTCTAGTGTATTTTTAATTTCAGTTGAGTGCTCCATGTATGATTGGTTCTCTTTTGTGCTTTCAATCTCTGTTTAGAGTCTCCCTGAAGTCCTTTACTCTTTTTTCAAGGCCAGTATCTATGTGACCATTACTTTAAATTTTCTATCAGGCATATTCCTTACTGCTGTTTCATTTAGCTTTCTTGCTGTGATTTTGTCTTATTCTTTCATTTGGAACATATTCCTCTGTCTCCTCATTTTATCTAACTCTGTGCCTTTGCCTATGTGTTAGGAAAGTCAACTATATCTCCTACTCTTGAACATAATGGCCTTAGGGGGCCATTCCCTTTAGTACCATTAGGTGCAATGTCCCCTATTCATCAGAACCTGGTGCTTCATGGGTATCTCCTGTGTGTGTTGTTTGTGTCCTATTGTGGCGGAGCCATATTTGCCTTCAGTACTATTATCTGTAATGGCTCTCTTTGCTTGTTGCCAGTCTGGGGCCTCCTTGGCCTTCAGTTGAGTCAGACCAGGTATTTGCCAGAGCTGTAGTAACACTGAACTGCAAGGTGCTCTCCCCACCCTGAGAAGCTTTCATTGGTGCACGGGGCTTGCAGTCAGACCACATGTCTGCCCTCAGCCCACTACTGGGGCCACAGTCAGACTGGTGTGTGTTGTTATTATCCTCTGTCCCTAGGACAGGTGTCACTTTCGAGTGGTGCTGGCCTCTGTCAGTGCTGCTTGTTCACTCCCGGGCTTGGCACAGCTTTGGATGGACTCCTATTGAAGGCAGGTCTGCAGGAGAACCCAAGGGTGGGGTGTGCAGTGTTAACAATATGTGCACCATTCCATTGTGGGAAGGGACCTGTAGCTTGGAAAAATGCTGAGGGTGGCTCCACATGAGAAGGTGGGGGTAGGTCGCCTGGTGCCAGTATGGTCTGCTTTAGTGTGCTGTGTGAAGGGACCTGTAGCCACTTTAGAAAACTATCTTAGCTTGGCTGGATGGGACAAGTTTGCAGAAGAACACAGAGTCAGGACACATGATATTAGCAAGGTTTTCAAGGGTCTGCTGTGGGAGGAGACCTGGAATAGAGGCCTGGCTGGGGAATGCCAGTTGGTACAAGTGCACAGGGGTGGGGCAGGCTGTTAGCAAGCTAAGTAAAGAGTGTTCCTGCTGTGCTGGTTGCTGCGGGTCTCCATGTATCTAGGCTGGGGGCAGGGGAGGGAAATCATGCCCATCAACCCTTCTGTTGTTGAAGAAGTCTGTCAAAGATCCCTGCCCCTCCAGCACATATTCTGAGGTTACTAAATAAACCTTGCCATATACCGCAGGTATTTTTAAAACTGCTGCCTCTGTGCTATATCTCTGTGGGGCTGTTGTGCTGTCTCTTTAAGGTGGTCTCTTTAAGTTTTAATAACGAACTCAGTTCCCTATTGCCCGACTGGCTCTCCCAGAGCTGAGTCCACCGATTTTTAAAGTTCCACGTGTTAAGCCCTACTGATCATAAGAATTTGTGGTTAGGTTTCTCTGGTTCTCAAAACCAAATGTTAAAAGGATTTGTCTTCCCAATGAGTGTCCCTCTGTCTGGGGTACCCGGTATGGGTCTGTTCCTTTCCCTTTTCTGTGCCTACAGAGTCCCCTCTCTTCTGTGAACAGTCCTATGGGTCAGTTTGACTCTCCACCGAGTCTCTGCCTTCCTACCCTTTTCAGTGTGGCCTCTTCTCTACATTTTGCTGTGGAGAGTCTGTTCTGCCAGTCTTCGTGTCATTTTTCCCACGTGGGTATTAATTGGTTGTATCTGTGTGACTGACCAGGTAAGTTTAGAATCCTCCTACTTTGCCATCTTCCCCCAGAAGTGGTCAAACCTTTAAAGAAAACTTTACATTAATTTGAGATAAAACAGGTATTATGGAGTGTGAATTTCTTGAACTAGAAGCAGATTAAGGTTTCTTTCTGTGTCTTGTATACATTGGTTTGCAAATAGAATTTTTCTCTCAAAATTTGTTTTCTGTTTTGAATATCATAAATGATACTTATTAAAAAGACAGTGTGGAGTGTGGGATTTTATGGACTTTCGGAAGGGGTCCTGAGGTGGGGGTTGGGACATAATGCCTGGTCATAGGACAGAAAAGTTCTCAGGTTATGCCTGGGAGCATTTGCTGGAGAAGGGCTCAGACAGGCTGGTGTACAAACTTACAAACTGATTCATTTGTTGCATTTCCCTCCTTATTTGTCTTCTTTGAGTCAGGAGGAAAACATTTAGTCTTGTCCCCTAGGGTACTTTAGTGTGAGAAATTTTCTACCCATTTGAAGAAAAATGGAAAAAATAAAGACAACGTAGTGAGGTTTTCATAATGTTAGTTTTCTGCTTCAATTTGAAAAATTCTTAGTTAAGAACTTCTTGTTTGATTATTTAAAAAAATGTCCTTTTCTGAAATGATAGCCATAGTAGATGGCAGGTGATTTTCTTTAATTTGCTAAAACCAGGCCAAATTTTAAAAAATGGTAAATATAAATTGGCATTTGAATTATTTTTATTTGTTCTAAACAAACAACAAACAAACAAAAAACAAAAAATAAATGCCTAGGTGGCTTAGTCAGTTAAGCATCTGACTCTTGATTTGGGCTCAGGTCATGATCTCATGGTTCATGGGATCGAATCCCATGTCTGGCTCTGTGCTGACAATGTGAAGCCTGCCTGGGATATTCTCTCTCCTCTTTTTCTGCCCTTTCCCCTGCTTGAGCACTCTCTCTCTCTCTCAAAATAAATAAGCTTTTAAAAATTAATAAATTTTTATTTGTTCATAGAATCCAAAGCCTGAGGTCAGAGACAACCATGGCAGAACTGCACCTAAAGCCAGGTTTAACCTGCAGTGTGGGAAATCCTTGGGCATGTGCTTGGCCAGCTCCTCTTCATGACCCAGGTCCCCTGGCTGCTGCACTGAATTAAATATCCATCCCAGTGAATGGAATGTAATTTAGTTGAATTCCTCCTGCTAAGCTGTCTAAGGGACTGTGAAATGTGCTGCTTTGACTGACGCTCCCATTTTCTCTTCTTCAAAATAAGTCAGATTGACAGGATTCAAAGGAGACATGAAATTAGTTCTTATTCCCTGATTCAGCAATAAAGCCCGGAAGCAGAATCTGCTAAATGGAAAACATTCTAAGACTAGGAACGAGAGATTGTAAGGCAACTCTCAACTAGCTGAGGAAGTTTTTCTGTGCCTGCAGCTGATAAACTGCTTTGGGAACTGGACGAGATGTTGGTCCTAGTCAGGACTCCATTGCTGCAGACACTTTCACTGACTGCCATGTGGGTGAGCAGATAGCATTCAGCCAGGACTCACGCACACACCCTTATTGCAAGCATTTCCCAAACAGTTTCTGAGGGAATAATCCGATGATAATTTATACGTCATAACACAGTTACTCCTCCCATTACATATTTATCTCAGATTAAAAAACAAAAATCAGGTGAGCTAAAATTTTCTGAAAGGTACTTTCCAGGTTCTTCCTTTTCCTTCCTATGCTAGCCTGAGTCTCTAATAATGCCAGTTTTACTCCAAAGATCTGTAAAATGAAGAACTCGGTATTCTATTTGTATTAACCCTTAGATTATCAAGTAGCTTTTACATTCTAGGACTGATTTGGGGGGATCTGTCCTAATCTTTCCTGATGCAATTGAGCCCTTTTTCATTAGCGGAGGTGGAGAATTTAGATCTGTTTCCCCCTGAAGTAGATGGGACTCAGAAGGATGAAGTGGAAGGAAGCTTTCGGGTATTTCCAAAGGGAAGTGACCTGGCATCTAGTCTGCCCCGCTTCATTCCTGATTGTAGGCATATGCCCTCCCACCCCATCAGCTAATAATAAAGCCAGGCAGTACATCAAGACCTCAGACAAAAGACCCATTAGGCATGCCAGTGATTAAAGTTGATTAGCTTGAAGTCACTGGGAATTTTGAGTCCAAGATCAGTGGTGAATCAGATCCAATTTGCATAAACTACGAGGTGCTTCATTAAGGCTCATCATTTTCCTCTGTCCTTTTGTAATAAATCATGCTTCTATGGGGTTCATTTAGATTGAGCTTGAGGATTTTGCCTTTAGAATTCTTCAACACTATTAAGATCACTTTAGCTGTGCTCTTTGGCCTCATTTGCTAAGATGGTACCTGTCTGGAGCCTCATCTCAGAGCCACATCCTTGAAAAAGCTTCCTAGAAATTTAAGCGATGATTCATTAGGGTCCATGTGCCGGCAGCCAAGACCCATATGATAATGAAGTACACATCTTTTAAAGCACCAGTAGAACAAATCATACTTGCTTACGCTGATAAAGTACTCAGGCCACATAGTGCATTGTGTTAAGCCAACTGATCATTAAATAATTTTGCATTCTCTTCTTGAAATGAGTCTATCTAAAACCTGGAAAATTGACTAGGTTTAACCTTCCAGAGCTCTTGTGTGGATGGTTCTTTCTTTGCAATTACTTGTGAGAATGATGAGATGCTTCTTGTTTTGCCCCAAAAATTATTCTTTTACCCCCAGAGATCATTCTTTTTTATCTCCTGTCATTTGTACACTCTGCCCCTCCTGCCTAGAGCACCTTTCCATGCCCCTCACAGTCCTCTTTGCTTGTGCCCATGAAGCATTTATCACACTATAATATAATTTCCTTTTTACTTATTTATCTCTTCTACTCCTTGAAGGCAGGGATTCCATGCCTAGCTCAGAGCTGACACTAAATATGTATTGATAGGTTGTTGTGAATTATGAGATGGTGCCCTTAATGGAATATTATACAGCCTCTTAAAGGAATGATATTGATCTCTACATAGTGATGTGTAAATATGCCCATGTGTTTCATAATATAGTTACTGAAAATAAAACAAGCTGAAAAGCACCATGCGTAGGATGATCCCATTTATTGTAAAGAAAATAGTGCTTATGTGTATATTCATGGAAAAGGTAAAATGTGTAATTACACAGGGGCTGGATATAGGGTAAAAAGGTAAGGCTTCTGCTTTTAACTTTATAAATCTCTATATTTTAATCTGTTAGATTGAGTCTGTATTACTATTATAAATAAAAAACCTAGTAAATAGTTTTAAAACAATAAAATTATAGACTCTGATTGTTAATTATTATTATTTTAAAAAACACTGTATTAATTTCCTGGGACTACTATGGCAAATTACCACAAACTGGGTGGTTTAATAAAACAAGTTTATTCTTTCATAGTTCTGGAGGTTAGAAGTCTGAAATGGAGGTACAGCCCTGTTTCGTCCAAAGGTTCTAAGAAACAATCCTTCTTTGCCTCTTTTAGTACCTATTAGTAATCCTTGGATTCCTTGGCTGTAGATACATCACTCCAATCTCTGCCTCCAATTTCACATGACCTTTTCCTCTGTTCTTCTCTATATCTTTACATATCCTTCTTATAAGGACACCAGTCATTGGATGTAGGGTCCACTCCAATCCCACATGACCTTATCTTAACATAACTAATTATGTCTGCAAAGACCCTGTTTCCAAATAGGGTCATATTCTGAGGTTCTGGAATGAGTTGAATTATGGGTGAACACAATTCACCCCAGTACAAACACTAATAAGGGCCAGAACTGCCAGAGTCCAGGTCTAGCAGGTCCAGGGGTTCCCGAAGGATGAACGGCATTGGTGAAAGTAACAAATGGACACAAGACAACAGCAGTGTGTTAGACTGGCCACTTTATTGTGGCAAGCGTGGCATTATATTTGTTAGTAAATTCCTTATACCGTGCATCATCTATGTTTTCTGGCATTACCTAATTCTAAAAATGTTCCTTTATGTAATCACCCATTAAGGGACAACATAGTTATTTTCTTGTAACGTTCCCTCATGCCCTTTCAAGGTCATCTAGCTCTCAACACCTGAAGTGGAACATTTACAGGGACGTGACTTCTTAATTGTCCCTTTGAACCATTTGCGGTACAAAGAACAAAAGTATTTGCTTTGGTCTGGGGTGCCGGGAGGGAGCCAAGAAGGCCCTGGGAACTCACACCTTATGTGCTCCCAAGAGACAATGTATACCTAGGAACTAATGAACCATTCTGTACCTTAACCCACTAGGTCCAGTTATCATCTGGAATGCCTCCTGGGGGCCAAGTGGGCCTAGGGGTTGGAGTAACTTGTATCCATAGATACATTCCTTTGTTGCCGGAGTGGGGATTTCGAACCCATTTGTCCCTCTCCTTGGCTGGGAAATATATGGGGCTATCCTTCCTTTAGGTAGAGGAGTCTTTATAGGGGGTGGCAAGGGCTGGATGTAGGGATGCATGATTATGCGGCTTCACTTTCGGTGGGCCGCCACGCAGTCCCAATCCATCCACCGCCCAGGCCCTGCCCTCAGGCTGGTTTGATAGCTTCCAGCACAGAACCAACAAGCTTTACGTGTTAAAAACACCACTTCTGCAGACTGCTTTCTGGACCGGCATGTCACTATTACAGTTTGCGGTCCCTCACTGGACTGGGTGAAGAATGGGAGTTCCTTGTGACGTGGCAGCTGCTATAGGTTTGGAGAACCTAACAAGCCTTCAGTTCATCTCTCCTCCAGCCTTAGACCTGAATCTACTTCACTCTACCACTCTAGTTCTGGGATGAAGCAACTTTGAGTTCCTTTTTTAGTCTCTAGTTTTACTTTTGGTATGAGGTTGTAATTTACAAATTTAATTTCTCTTCCTTCCTTCCTTCCTTCCTTCCTTCCTTCCTTCCTTCCTTCCTTCCTTCCTTCCTTCCTTCCTTCCTTCCTGATTATTGTCTGCTATATACAAGGCTCTGCAGGGCACACAACATGAATTTCCTTGCTTTTGAGGATCTTGCAGTTGGATTTATTAATGTCAATGTGGTACCACTGTTTCTGAGAGACAGATTTTAATATTTCTAAAACTGGGATTCTTCTTACAACTGATGACAGGACATAGATTAATTGACAGCATTTAAAATTTCCTAATAGTAAATAAAATTACAGGTATTACAGTGAATGTCTCCACATTCAATGAGGTATGGCAACAGGAGAAATTGGGCAAGTTACCTGCCATTACACTTGATAAGCACATTCCGTGAGTGATTGTGGGTTAAGAAAGAAGAATCTATAGTTCTTTCTATCTTTTTAAGTTTA
Source organism: Panthera pardus (assembly GCF_024362965.1). Taxonomy (NCBI): domain Eukaryota; kingdom Metazoa; phylum Chordata; class Mammalia; order Carnivora; family Felidae; genus Panthera; species Panthera pardus. The sequence goes on along the minus strand of NW_026526810.1, from coordinate 79,859,656 downwards.
TTTATTTATTTTGAGAGAGAGTGCGAGCATGAGTGGGGGAGGGGCAGAGAGAGAGAGTGGGAGAGAGAGAATCCCAAGCAAGCTCTACTCTGTCAGTGCAGAGCCAGACATGGCTTGATCCCACAAACCTTGAGTTCGTGACCTGAGCTGAACTCAAGAGCCAGACGCTCAACCAACTGAATATCAGGCATCCCTGTTGTTCTTTTTCTTTAAATATAGTTTTTAAAAATAAAAATATTTAGGGGCACCTGGGTGGCTCAGTCAGTTGAGTATCCAACTTTAGCTCAGGTCATGATCTCGCGGTTCATTAACTCCAGCCCCGCATTGGGCTGGCTGCTGTCGGCCTATCAGTGCCTAGCCTGCTTCAGGTCTTCTGTCCCTCTCTCTCTGCCCCTCCTCTGCTTGCACTCTCTCAGAAAATAAATAAATATTAAAAAAATAAAAATATTTATGTTTACATGTTTATTGTGGTTATGACTTTTTAAATCGAGGTACAGTTGATGAATAACATATTACTTTCAGGTGAACAACATAGTGATTCAATCTTTGTTTAAGCTGCAAAATAATAACAATAAATCTAGTTAACATTTGTTACCATACATAGTTACCAAAGTTTTTTTTTTTCTTGTAGTGAGAACTTTTTAGGATCTACTGTTAACAATTTTCAAATATACAAAAGGTATTATTAACTATAGTCACCATGGTGTACATCACATCCTCATGACTTATTTATTTTATAACCGGAAGTTTGCATTTTTTGACTCCATTCACCCATTTCACACACCCCACACTTTCTGTCTTTGGTATCCACCAGTCTATTTTCTGTATCTATGAGGTTTTTAAGAAAGCATGTTTTTAGATTCCACATATAAGGGAGATGATATAGTATTTGTCTTTCTCTGACTTATTTCACTTAGCGTAATGACCTTAAGGTCCATCTGTGTTGTGAATGGCAAGATTTCTTTATTTTTTATGGCTGAATAATATTTTATGTCTCTCTGTATATCACATTTTCTTTATTCTTTCATCCATTGATGGACCCTTAGGTTATTTCTGTATCTTGACTATTGTCAGTAATGCTGCAATGAAAATGGGGGTACAGATTTCTTTGTGAGTTAATGTTTTCATTTTCTTTGGGTAAATACCCAGGAGTAGAATTGCTAGATCATATGCTAGTTCTATTTTTACTTTTCTGAGGAACCTCCATACTATTTTCCGTAGTGGCTGCACCAAATTACATTCCCACAATGGTGCACAAGAGTTTCCTTTTGTTCACATCCTCATTGACACTTGTTATTTTTTTTTAAAGTATTTAAAAAAATTTTTTTAATGTTTATTTATTTTGAGAGACAGAGAGACAGAGTGTGAGCAGGGGAGGGGCAGAGAGAGAGAGGGAGACACAGAATCCAAAGCAGGCTCCAGGGTCTGAGATGTCAGCACAGAGTTCGACGTGGGGCTCGACCCACGAACTGTGAGATCATGACCTGAGCCGAAGTTGGAAGCTTAATCCATTGAGCCACCCAGGCGCCCCTGACGCTTGTTATTTCTAATTATCTTATTTCTTATATTTATTCCATAAATATGTCTTGCACCTGCTATTTGCAAGGGATAGAGAATATCTAAACACTCTTTTATTTTATTTTAAAAAAATTTTTTAATGTTTATTTTTGAGAGAGAGTGTGCACGCATGAGCAGGGAAGGGGCAGAGAGCGAGAGGGAGACACAGAATCCAAAGCAGGCTCCAGGCTCTGAGCTGTCAGCGCAGAGTCCTATGCGGGCCCGTACCCATGAACTGTGAGATCATGACCTGAGCCAAAGTCAGGCACTTAATTGGCTGAACCACCCAAGTGCCCCTAAACACTCTTTTAAAAACGATATTAGAACTTACATTTACCAAGCAAGTGATTTGGATATTGAAAATCTTACATGGCAAAAAAACATTTGTGAACCAGGACAGAAGGCAAATCTATGATCGATAAAGTGCAAAATTGTCAACACTGTACCTTTCTTTTTGGTAAGTTTCTTCTGAGAAACTGGTTCTTAAATTATCAGTTAAACCAGAGTCTTTAAAGTGGAACATTCGTTGATATCAACTTAACTGTTTGGCTTTTTCCCAAGCCTCCAATCAGTTATCAATACTTAATGCTATTTGCACAAAATATCTTTTGTGTAATACAAATTTCTGTCTCTTCCTCCCTAAGGGATAAAATATCACATGGAAAAAGGAAGAAAATGCAAGATGAATTCTGAATCTAATTCATGAGTTTTGTTTTTATTCTTTTACATAGTATTTATATCAAAGTCAGAAATAAAATCTAAGTTAGAAAATTCACCAGCTAAAAGAAACAGTTTTGTGTGGCAAACCAATTGCCCCAGAAAACAAGTAATTAAAGGACAAGTAATTAAAATAGCAGCCATAAAATTGACATTCTTGGGAGACCATGTGTTCATTGCTAGTCTTTTTATTGGGGATCCTCTCTGGGCACTGTTCTGAGAACTGAAATCTGCTGGCAGAATGAGCACTTCACCCGAGGATTTTGCATCCTCTTCTGGGTGAAAATGTTAGTGTGTTTCTGGTGTATGCAGGATAGTTGTATCATGACAGGTGGAAATGTGACCCTGCTATTATCTTTATTTGGAGATTAAGTATGATTTAAGATCTGTTTGGGTGCCAAGTTGACAAGGGGTGGACTTGTGGTAGTAATTTTATGTGTCAGCTTGGTTAGGCCTTGGTAACTAAATAGTCAAACAGTTTCTAGGTGGTTCAGTGAAAGTATTAAAGTTTTTTTTTTTTTTTTATTTGCGTATAGTGGGCACACAATGTTCGTTAGTTTCAGGTATCAATGAAAGCATTTTTTGGGTGAAAAAAAAAGCATTTTTTGGGTGAAAGCATATTTTCATTTAATATTGAAATCACTAGGCTTTGAGTAATGTGAGTGTGACTTATGTAATCAGTTGAAGACCGCAATAGAAGCACAACTGACCTCTCTGAAGAAAGAGGGAATTCTGCCAGCAGACTGCCTTTGGGCTTCAAGTGTATTATTGACTCTTCCCTGGGTTAGGCCTACTCTGCAGATTTTGAACTTGTCATCCTCCACAATCCTGTGACCCAGTTTCTTAAAATAAATCTCTATCTCTATCTATCTATCTATCTATCTATCTATCATCTATCATCTATCTATCTATCTATCTATCTATCTATCTATCTATCTATCTATCTAATCTATCATTTATCTAACCTATCCACCTATCCATTTATATACCTATACATCCTATTGGTTTTTTTTCTTCTCTGGAGAACCCTGACTAATACTGATTTTATGAGAGACACAGCTTGTAGAGGCCGAAGAGATCTTTTTCCTGAGTTTAAGAATTTGGGGCATGGCAGACACTAACCCATTACTACCTGCTATTTTCCTGTTTAGGCAGAGAATTATATGGAGAGTCTGTGATGTTTCTTTGGCTGAAAGAGGTTGGGGGAAGCTTTTCCAGAAAGGCAAATGGGTCTTTCTTTAGATTCTTCTGCTACTGCTGATGGGATGCCATATTTCCCCCAATTTCCCCAAATGGGAATTGAAGCCAGATATTGAAATCATTTATTGATGTTAGTAATGAAACTTCAGTTGTTACCACAAATTTTACATTACATTTGCTTAGATAGCCTAATGTTTAGGAGGAAAAGTGCCCTCTCCACAATGTAAATTAAGAAACAAATATGATGGCTCACAACTTCTCCCATAAGTAGGACCACACTACCCCCTCAGAAGAAGGAAGCTCCAGCCCGAAGCTGCAGGGAGGAGACAGAGGGAGGCTGGCTGTATTCGAATAGGTCTTCTGTCTTTTCTCAAACAGTCCTCAACTGGTTTGGCTCAAGCACTGTCTTGACCATGAGGCTTTCTAAACTTGAATAGATTTTTCTTTCTACTCCACACTGCCCATCCCTCTACTCTATCTCATAGCAAAACTTCTTGAGGTACCATCTGTGCAGCCTCACTTCACTTCTTTCCATACCTGACTCCATTCAGGCTTTTAGTTCTCATTATGCTACAAGGACCACCCTAGTCAAGGTCCATCTTAACCACCATGTTGTCAGTATCAAAAGTCATTTCTGTGTTCTCATTTTCCTTCATGTTTCAGTGACAATGATTCAGTTCTTCTTGAAACATTTTCTTTAGGTTTCTGTTGAGTAGAATTAAAATGGGGTTTCCTCCTACCTCATTTACTATGCTTTCACAGATGTCTTTGCAGGTATTTATGCTGCTTAACCTTGAAAACTTAGAGTATGCAAGACCTCAATCCTGTACTCTATATAATTACTCTGCACGACCAGTCTTTTGGCTTTAAATACCATCCATATGCCTCACAAATCTGTATTTCCAGTTGTGGCCTTTGCCCTGAAATCCAGGCTTACATATCCAATTTCCTACTTCACATCTCGCTAATTAAATTGTTCCCTGTGTTTGAAACATAATCCCCAATCTTTTCATAGCTAGTTTCTTCTTGTTACTTAAGTTTCAACTTATATAGTGTCTGTACATCATTATCAGCTACATATCTATTTATCCATTTGTCATCTATTGTCTCTTATCAATCACATCATCTAATTTTAATTCTCTGCATAACTTGTGCCAGTAAATATCTCTTTTTTAAAAATTCTAGTTACTTAACATACAGTGTAATATTAGTTTCAGGTATACAACATAGTGATTGAACAATTCTATATATCACCTGGTGCTTATCATGACAGGTGCACTTCTTAATCCCCATCACCTATTTAACCCATCCCTTTACCACCTGCCCTCTGGTAACCATCAGTTTGTTCTTTACAATTAAGAGTCCATTTCTTGGTTTCTGTCATTCTTTTTTCCCCTTTGCTTGTTTTGTTTCTTAAATTCCACATATAATTGAAATCATATGGTATATGTCTTTCTGTGACTTGTCTTGCTTAGCATAATACTCGCTAGCTCCATCCATGTCATTGAAAGTGGCAAGATTTTTTTTCTTTTTTATGGCTGAATGATATTCCATTGTGTGTGTGTGTGTGTGTGTGTGTGTGTGTGTGTGTGTGTGTGTGTGTGTCACATCTTCTTTATCCATTCATCAATCAATCGATGGACACTTGGGCTACTGTATCTCGTCTATTATAGATAATTCTCCTATAAACATAGAGGTGCATGTATCCTTTTCCATTAGTATTTTTGCATTCTTTGGGTAAATACCCAGTAGTGCAATTGCTGAATGGTAGTTTTATTTTTAGCTTTTTGAAGAACCTCCATACAGTTTTCCACCGTGGCTGCACCAATTTGCATTTCCACCAACAGTGCATAGGGTTCCTTTTTTCTCCACAGCCTCACCAACACCTGTTGTTTCTTGTGCTTTTGATTTTAGCCATTCTGATAGGGGTGAGGTGATATCTCACTGTGGTTTTGAGTTGCATTTCCCCGATGACTAGGGATTTTTTCATATGTCTGTTGGCCATCTGTATGTCTTCTTTGGAGAAATGTCTGTTTGTGTCTTTTGCCCATTTTTAATTGGATTATTTATTTATTTATTTTTGGTGTTGAGTTGTGCAAGTTCTTTAGATATTTTGGATATTAACCTTTTATCCAACATGTCATTTGCAAATATCTTCTCCCATTCAGTAAGCTGCCTTTTACTTTTGTTGATTGTTTCCTTTGTTGTGCAGAAGCTTTTTATTTTGTTGTAGACCCAATAGTTTATTTTTGCTTTTGTTTCCTTGCCTCAGGAGAACTATCTGAAAAAAAAGTGCTTTGGCTGAAGTCAAATAAGTTGATGCCTGTGTTCTCTTCTAAGATTTTTAGGTTTTCAGGTCTCACATTTAGGTCTTTCCCCAGTTTTGAATTTATTTTTGTGTATGGTGTAGGAAAGGGTCCAGTTTCATTCATTTACATGTTGCTGTACAGTTTTCACAACACCATTTGTTGAAGAGACTATCTTTTTCCCATTGGATATTCTTTCCTGCTTTGTCGAAGATCAACTGGCTATACAGTTGTGGGTTTATTTCTGGGTTTTCTATTCTGTTCCATTGATCTGTGTGCCTATTTTTGTGCCAGTACTATACTTTTTTTTTAATATAGTACTACACTGTTTTGATGACTACAGCTTTGTAATATAACTTGAAGTCTAGAATTGTGATGACTCCAGCTTTGCTTTTCTTTTTCAAGGTTACTTTGGCTATTTGGGGTCTTTTGTGGTTCCATACAAATTTTAGAATTATTTGTTTTAGTTCTGTTCTGTGAAAAATGTTGTTGGTGGGTTTTTTTTTTTAATATTTATTTATTTATTTTTGAGAAAGAGAGAGAGAGAGAGAGAGAGAGAGAGAGAGAATCCCAAGAAGGCTCCATACCATCAGCACAGAGCCTTATGCAGGGAACAAACCCATGAACTGCAGGATCATGACCTGAGCAAAAATCAAGAGTTGGAGGCTCAACCGACTGAGCCACCCAGGCGAACCACTGTTGGTGTTTTGATGGGGAGTGTAGATTGCTTTGGATAGCTTAGACATTTTAACAATATTTGTTCTTCCAATCCTTGAGCATGGAATGTTTTACCATTTCTTTGTGTCATATTCAATTATTTTTCATCAGTATTTTATAGTTTACAGAGTATAGGTCTTTTGCCTCTTTAGGTAGGCTTACTCCTAGGTATATTATTATTTTTGGTGCAATTATAAAAGTGATTGCTTTCTTAATTTGCCTTTTTGCTGCTTCATTATTGGTGTATAGAAATGCAACAGATTTCTGTATACTGATTTTTTATCTTGAGACTTTACTGAATTAGTACATCAGTTCTAGCAGTTTTCTGGTGGAGTCTTTGGGTTTTCTTTATATAACATCATATCATCTGCAAACTGAAAGTTTTACTTCTTCCTTACCAATTTGGATGGTTTTTATTTCTTTTGGCTGTCTAACTGCTATGGTTAGGACTTCCAGGAATATGTTGAGGAAAGTGGTGAGGGCGGACATCTTTGTGTTGTTGCTGACCTTAGTAGCAAAACATTTAGTTTTTCAACATTTAGTATGATGTTAGCTGTGGGTTTTTTGTATATTGCCTTTATTATGTTGAGGTATGTTCCCTCCAAATCCTCTTTATTGAAGGTTTTTGTTTGTTTGTTTTTAACATGAATGGATGTTGTACTTGGTCAAATGCTTTTTCTGCATCTATTGAAATGGTCATATGGTTCTTATCTTTTCTCTTATTGATGTGATGTATCATGTTGATTGATTTGCAATTATTGAATCTCTTTGCCACAAATAAATCCCACTTGATCATGGTGAATACTTTTTTAAATGTATTGTTGGATCCAGTTTGCTAGTATTTTGTGGAAGATTTTTGCATCTATGTTCATCAGAGATATTGGCCTGTAGTTCTCCTTTTCAGTGGTGTCTTTATCTGGTTTTGGTATCAGGGTAATTGTGGCCTCTTAGAATGAATTTGGAAGCTTTCCTTCCCCTTCTATTTTTTTGGAATAGTTTGAGAAAAATAGGTATTAACTCTTTAAATATTTAGTAGAATTATCCTGTGAAGTCCTTTCATCCTGGACTTTTGTTTGTTGGGATTTTTTTTTAACTACTGTTTTAATTTCTTTGCTGGTTATTGGTCTGTTCAAATTTTCTGTTTCTTTCTGTTTCACTTTTTAAAATTTATATGTTTCTAGGAAATTACCCATTTCATCTAGGTTGTCCTGTTTGTTGGCATATAGTTTTTCATAATATTCTCTTATAACTGTTTGTATTTCTGTGGTGTTTGTTATTTCCTCTCTCTCATTTTTGATTTTATTTATTTTAGTTATTTATCTTTTTCTTGATGAATCTGGCTAGAGGTTTATCAAATTTTATTTTATTATTTTTTTAATGTTTTTTAAATTTATTTTTGAGAGAGAGAGAGAGAGAGAGACAGACAGAGGATGAGCCTGGGAGGGGGAAGAGAAGGGGTACAGAGGATCCAAAGCAAGCTCTGCACTGTCAGCACAGAGCCTGATGTGGGGCTTGAACTCATGAACTGTGAGATCATAATCTGAGCCAAAGTCAGACGCTCAACTGACCGAGCCACCCAGGTGTCCCTCAAATTTGATTTTTTAAAAAGAACCAGCTCCTGGTTTCACTGATCTGTTCTATTGCTTTCTTAATTTCTATATCATTTATTTTTGCTATAATCTTTATTATTTCCCTCCTTCTGCTGGTTTTAGGTTTTGTGTGTTGTTTATATCTCTCTTATTTATTTATTTGTTGTGTTTTAGTTTCTACTATTTAAATGAAAATTCCCTGACAAAGTAGAAACTTAATAAATATTTCTTGAATGACTTGATTGAAAGATTATTACTTATAGCTCACCATTTAGCATTTTAGTTTCTACTACAATGATGTTTTGTTGTTATTCATGTATTTGTCTGGATATCATAGATTTAATATTCTTTAAAGGATGGAGTTAAGTCCAAATGGTGTTTGGAAAGTATTCTCACTTTTAAGCAGAAAATGAGGTCTAGCAATAGAAGGAACCAGTTGTAAATTGCATACTTAGTGTAGCACACTTGGTTTCCGTCACTGCATTAACTCTCCACCCCTACCAACAATTCTCTTATTTTGACCTTTTTGTCTTAGGGACTATCTTTCCTAATGGTAGTCTTGATCTCTGTTACTTCCTCTGCTTGATGTTTCCAGTAAAGATGATCAGCTTCCAACTCCTTCGTTGTTCCCTTTTGAAGGTGAGTGGAGCTAAAAGCCACTGCAATAACAGGAGCAGATGCTCATTCTTCTCGGTATCTGTCTTTATTTCTCCTTTACTTTTGAAGGATAATTTCACTGGATGTAAAGTTCTAGGCTGATGGCTTCCTCTTTTAACATTAATGTTGTGCCACTCTTTCTCTTTGCTTGCATGGTTTCCAACAAGAAGCCCACTGTAATTCTTATTCTTGTTCTTCTGTAAGTAAGGGTGATTTTTTTCCCTCTCACCCCAGCGTTTTTCAAGACTTTTTATGTGTCTTTAATTTTTGTAGTTGAATATGTTATGCATATAACATACATATAAATGCATATATAAATATGTAGTTGAATATTTATCCTGCTTGGTGGTCTCTGAGCTTCCTGGATCTGTGGTTTGGTATCATTAATTATGGAATTCTCAGCCATTATTACTTCAAGTATTTCTCCTTCTCTTTTTTCTTTTTTTTTTTTCCTTCTGGCATTTCAATTATTTGTATATTTTACCTTTTGAAATTATCCCACCGTCCTTGGATGATATTTCTCTCCCCCTTTTTCATTCTTTTTTCTTTTTATATCTCAGTTTTAAAAGTTTCCATTGACCCATCCTTAAGTTCGCTGATTCTTTCCTCAGCTACATCGAGTCTACTAATGAGCCCAATGAAAGCATTCTTTATTTCAATTACAGTGGTTTTGATTTCTAGCATTTCTTTTTGATTATTTCCTAGAATTTCCATCTCTCTGCTTATATTACTCACCTGTTCTTGCCTACCTTTTCCATTAGAGCCCTTAGCATATTAATCATAGTTATTTGAAATTCCAGACCAGGCCTGATAAAACTAACATCTGTGTCATACCAGAGTATGATTCTGATGCTTACTTTGCCTGTTCAGACTGTGTTCTCTCTCACCTTTAATATACCTTGTAATTTATTTTTTGTTATTGAGAGCTGGTCATGATATATTGAACTAAGGTAAATAGGCCTTTTGTGTGAGGTTTTATGTTAATTTGGCTAGTAGTTGGACTGTGCTTCATGTTTGCTAAAGCTGTCAGTAGCAAAAGCTTCCATTTCTCTCGCCTTTGTGTTGTTAACTCTGTTGTCTTTGAGTTTCCTTAAGAATTCTTTCTTTGTTTTTTAAGTTTATTTATTTATTTTGAGAGGGAAAGAGAGCATGCATGTGCAGGGGAGGGGCAGAGACAGAGAGGGAGAGAGAGAATCCCAAGCAGACTCCACACTGTCAGCACAGAGACCAACAGCCTGACATGGGGCTCAATCCCACAAACCACAAGACCATGACTCGAGCCAAAATCAAGAGTCAGATGCTCACCTGACTGAGCTACCCAGGGTTCCTTAAGAATGCATTCTTAAGCAGAGTCTCAGTCTTGCAGTTTTTTCCTGAATCCACTGTTATTATAGTATTGGTATGATGGTAAGGTATGGAAAAGAGGAAGCTTTCTACAATCTTATGATTAAATCCTAGTCATTCAGTGGTCTTGTGTCTCTGGGCTGAGACCTTAACATGTGTTTCTTAGCTTCCTTTCCCTCTCCTTTAAATGAGAGGAAGGTTAGAGGAGACTGCAGTGGGAGAAATGCCCTACCTCTGTGTGTGATAAGGCTCTGGAGAGTAGGCCTTGGTTATGGAGAACACTCTGGGCATATTTCACAATGGTTACTCTTGTCTTCCCCTTGCCATAGCCATGAGGTGATCTTTCTTGGCCCTTTACCATGGAAACCTGGTGGTGTTCCTGGAGGTGAAGTCCATGAATGTGTGACGGTCCTATGAGACCTGCAGGCCTCAGGATGTTCTCGTTGTCAGGCTAGTCCATACTCAGCCTCCAGAAATTCATCAAAATTTCCATTTAAATGTTTCTACAATTTTTGGCCCCATTGTCTTCTGCTCCAGAAGAGCAAATCTCAGTTCTTGCTCTCCAGGTTTTGGCATGGTGGTTTGTCCTACAATCTTCATTCTTTGATGTTTTGAAGAAAAGTCACTGATTTTCAGCAAGTTTAATATTAGCTTTTCCTAAGGATGAAACTGATTATTTACAAGCTTTCAAGACATTGGATCCTGAACTGGAAGTCTAGATATCTTTTACAGTATCTAGCACTGCATTAAACAGGCATCAGCACACCATGTCTTGGCTGTGTTTCCACCATTGCTACTTGGCCCATTTTGCCACCACTTCCCACAGCTGCGTAGGACAATCTTCTTGCCAAAGGAAAAGATTTGGAGCTTTGGCAAGTTGTGTTCTAATGACTGACAAACTCTGAAATATAGGTACTAACTTAGTACTAACAGTGAGTGATGGATGACAACCAAGATTAAGTCAGGGATTATCTCACTTAGCTTCTTGTTTCCTTGTTCCAGACGTGTGTATTTGCATCATGGCCAAAAACCCATTTCTGTTGGGCTGGACCCTCAGCCTCCTCAGGAAAGTCCATTTCTGGCATCTCAGGTATATAGGACCTTCCCTGAGGTCTTGGTTGCTGAGATGTAGAGAGCCTTTAATTTTCTTATTTATGGTTTTGTTTTTACTTAATGGCAACCTGTTTCCTCTCCTTTCTGCCCATCCTTCCATCATTCCTTCCTTCCCTCCCTCCTTCCTTCCTTCCTTCTCCTTTTAATATTAGTATTTAGCATGTTTGTGTTAAGTTAAACATTTTACTCTTTAATGATAGCGTTTATCAGAACAAGACAATTTAGCTGAAGATGGCTGCCTGGTGAGACTTTTCAATACTGATTTTAAATGCAAATTAATACAAGCAATTACCAGATATTATACATGCTCTTAAAATGGAATGCTTTAAATGACATTTCCCTGGCAATCTGTGTGAATCCCAAAGATTAGGCATTCTCTTTATTCACTAAATTAAATATGCATCCACAGCCCAGTTTGAAGTTACTATCATACAATCATTCTTATTGTAGCCAGTTCCAATAAAGATGACCTTATCAAATAACAATTACCTAAAGAATTATTTCCCACTTGGGAATATATGTTTGGAAAGAGATATACCTTTTGTGTTTGGATGGGTTCTGACAGGGGATGAAGACCAATGTAACATATTAGGGAGGTGGATTTTTTTCCCCTCAATCCAAAGTTAGGGAACTAACATTTATTGAGTCTTTTTTGTGTCAGACACTTTCTATTCATCCAATATTCAATGAATATTTATTGAGTGCTACCATGTTTTGGCCATATGTTTTAAATTCTGGGAATGCAATGGGATGGGACAGACTCAGTCCCTTCCCTTACGAATCTTATATTCTGGTTGGGAAAAGAAAGTGAATCCAGAGAATGATAAGTAGCCTGATGTGTGGGACAGAGAATGGCTGGGTGAGGAGATACAAAGAGGGTATACATTAGATAGGGTAGAGAAAGCAAGTCCTGTTTGAAAGGTGGCATTTGCAATGAACTATCAGAGAGACAGCCAACCACTCATTTTCTAATTTTTACAACAATGTGAGACAAAGGTAACATTAGTTCAACTGATACAGGCAAAGAAATTACTCAACTAGATTAAGTCATTACTCTAAAGTTACACAGACTTCAAATCTTACTCCTTTTGCCTCCAAAGCTGTTCACTGCCCATCATATCCCACAGGTACTTGTTCACCAGCAGCCTCAGGCTGGGGCAGAAACAAGCTCTTTGTTTGCCTGATCTTGGACTTTAGACGTGAAACAGAATTTCCTAAGAAAACTAATGCGGGGTCATATATTTTTCAATAAGAACATTAAAAAGAAGAAAAGACAACCGCTTAATTTTAATTACCTTTTCATTAAAAAATGTATTTTAATGCCAAAAAAGTAGAAGGGGTATTTTCTGAGATTAAAGGACACGAATCTGAATTAAATGAAATCAGCTTCATGAAATGCATTATTTTGTCTTTATCTTACTTGTTTCACAAAGAACTACTAGAGCCACGAATTAAGTGGATCCATTTGAGAACCGATGGACCCAATGACCTTTGGGATTATATTCAACCTTGAGAATCTTAGGTTGATGTCAACCTCCTAAGCTTGATGTGTGGAGAGGCAACACAGGAAGATGCTCTTCTGTGAGGATATAAACTTTCTATTAATTGAATCAGTCCAGGAAAAGGTAGGTCATCATGACCTAAACATTTTCAGTTTGAGTCACTTGAAATGTTTATCTATTTAGGGAAAAGGAGATGATGTATTCTCTGTTCACTAAAAAGTTCAAACACAACTTAAAGCTCATTACAAAATAATTTACAAACTGTTTTTCGGTAGGCAGTTGCTCACAGTGGCTTGAATAAGTTAAGAGCTTAGATTCATTGCTTTTCCTATTAATTAAATAGAAAGTAGAAATGACCATTTGGACTTCTTTTTTTTTTTTAAAGACACATTTATACATTTAGCAACCAACAGCATGCATGCAAAAAAAAATCTACATTAAAACCCTTTGTTGGAATGCTTTACACTTTCCACAGAACAGAAACTAAAATAACTTGTTATGCAATTAGTCACAAATACAGTCCTTGAGTTTTTTTGCCCATACACACAAGTAATATCTAAAACATCCCCTTTTTTTTTGTAGCAGCTAGGCCCTGCCACCACTGTGCTTGGCTGAGTTCACAAATCTGCTGCAATCTATAGCTTCCCTGTCATCTCTCTGGCTCTCCTCTCCTGCTAAGATTTGTTACCTGGCAGTAATTCAAACCTTCTGCCACCGCCATAGGTACTGCTGCTGGAACCACCATAGCCGTGTTGGTTTCATGGTTTGGCAAAATATTGGCCACCGCCACCATAGAGGCCAGAGCTTCTGCCTCCAAAATGTTCTCCTTTCATGGGTCCAAAATTTGAGGATTGATTGTTGTAATTGCCAAAATCATTATAGTTTCTACCACCTCCAAAATTGCGTCCATCATTACCAAATCCATTATAGCCATCTCCACTGCTACCATATTTACCACCACCTTTACTGCCACCAAAGCCACCTCTCCTACTGAAGTTTCCTCCATGACCAAAGTTGTCATTCCCACCAAAACCACCTCTATGACCCCCACCAAAGTTTCCAGAACCACCTCAACCTCTTTGTCTGGAATGAAGCACCAGCCATCTCTTGCTTAGATAAGGCTTTCCTTACTTCACAGTTGTGGCCATTCACAGTAGGATATTTTTGAATGACAGTCTTATCTACAGAGACATGGTCATCATAAGCTACAAAAGCAAAGCCCCTCTTCTTGCCACTGCCTCAGTCAGCCATGATTTCAGTCACTTCAGTTTTCCCATACTGTTCAAAATAATCTCTTAGATGATATTCTTCAGTGTCTTCCTTAATGCCACCAACAAAAGTCTTTTTGACAGTTAAGAAGGCACTCGGTCTTTGAGAATCTTCTCTTGAGACAGCCCTCTTTGGTTCTACAACTCTTCCACCCACCTTGTGTGGCCTTGCATTCATGGCTGCATCCACCTCTTCCACAGTAGCATACGTGGCAAACCCAAACCTCCGAAGCACTTGGTGTTTGGATCTGTCATTACCACACAGTCCATAAGCGTTCCCCATTGCTCAGAATTGCTTCTCATACTTTCATTAGTTGTTTCAAAGCTCAAACCTCTGATGAAGAGCTTCTGCAGCTTTTCTTAGGAGAAAAGACTTAGGAGACTCTGACTTAGACATGACAGAAGTGGAAGGGGAGACTTTTAATGATGCTTGCTCCGTGATGTCCATGGACAGAAAGCAACCCTTTGGACTTAGATGAATAAGAATGTATGTGTGGGTATCTTTGTCATGAATATTCAACTATTGATCACTTTATGGTACTGATATAATTTATTTCTTTTCCTAACCATGAAACATAAGCAAAACTAGAAAATGTAAAAGAATAAATACTGTTTAAAATTCTATGAAAACATAGGCATGCCTGGGTGGCTCAGTCGGTTGAGTATCTGACTTTGGCTCATGTCATGATCTCACGGTCTGTGAGTTCGAGCCCCGCCTCTAGCTCTGTGCTAATAGCTCAGAACCTGGCACCTGCTTCAGATTCTGTGTCTCCCTCTCTCTCTGCCCCTCCCCCACTCATGCTCTAGCTCTCTGTTTCTCAAAAATAAATAAGCGTTAATTTTTTTTTAATTCTATGAAAGTATAATGGCAATTACAGAAGAAATAATTACGTACAACAGCAGCGATAGCATCCTTGAGGCTGTTTCTACAGTGTTTCGAGTGCCTGGCTATATCAGTCGTGCCAGAGTTCATCTCCTAGAGAGACAGGATAAGAAGTGTTGTGCTAAAGCCTCAAGGATCAGTTGAAATTTTGGTTCTGTACATAAGTAAAAATAGTAAAGATACAGGCTGTTTGAGTGTCTGGATTTTTTTTTTTTTGCCAATATAAATATTATTACCTTCACACTATTTTATCTCCCTCTTTTAGGCTTAATAGCATGAACTAAGGGCAATTGATTTCACAGAGAAATTGAAAGGATAGAGAGAAACACAAATTATGAAAAATGTACCAGAGACAGGTACACGCATTTTATGCTATTAATAAAGTTCTAAAATGCGTTGAATCTAAAATTCTCTGATATTTAACATGTGTGTGTATGTGTGTGTGTGTGTATGTGTTTAATTTCAAAAGAAGCTAAGGATGGTACAAGGAAGAAGTAGGAAACATATAAAGAAGCTAAATCACTTGTAATCCCACCGCTATAGTCAGCAGTATTAGTGTTCTCCTGGATTCCTAATTTTAAAAACATATGTGATATATAATATATATTATATAAATAATATATAATTCTGTTTTAATAAACACATATTAATATTATCATAAATAACTATTATATATTTACATTTATTTTATTATATATTATATATTTATATTTTATTACATATATTTATTAAAACAGAATTATAATGTGTATATAATTTTCTATCCTTTCATTAAATATTATGAAGTATTTACAGAGCAACAAATATTTTTAATACAGGTGCTTTATATGATAACCTATTATTTTTTATATAAACATATTAAACTTTTTCTATTTAGTCTCCCACTCTTAGGCATTAAGGTTGTTTCCAATTTATCCTTCTTAGGATTAAATATACATTTCAAGTTTGAAACTTTGAAATATTTCCTTAGATTGGATTTCCATAAGTAGAATTGCATTGTTAAAGAATGTGAACCCTGCTAAGAATCTTTACAGCAGAAACATAGAAATGGTCCACCAGTGTGGTGTAATAGTTCCCACTTTATGTACCTTCAAACATAAAGTGTATGTGTTCATACACATATAACACATACATAAACTGTAGGTGTTATCATTGAAAAAATGTGTTTGATAACTTGATAGATTAAAAAATCTCATCAACCTATCTATCTGAATTTCTTTCCTTTTTCTTTTTCAGTAAGATTCATTAATGCATTTATTCATTAAAATTTCCACCAAGCATCATTCTGGCAGGGCTGGCTTTAGGGAATGTGACGTGTTGCATGTTGCAGTTGCATGAGGCTCCAGTGCTCAGAAGGGTCTTAATTTGATTTAATGTTCTGCCATCTTGGAATTCTTGAAAATTTTATCTTTGCAGTCATGTTTTGTAACTGAAGTCTGATGGAACGATGGAATATGTGTGTGAGCAGAGGAAATACATGCAGTATGCATGTCCACTGTGTATAGTATTTGTGATGTTCTATGAGCATGGAGATCGGGTGGACACGGGACTCATGGGAGTTCAGTGAGACTCAATGTGGGTACAAGGTAAGCGTCATACATCAGTAGTTGGGCAAGTGCTGACAGCTCCAAGGGGCTATGCTTTCTGTTTATACCAGAACTTACTTCCAGTGCAGAAAGATGGTAATAGTTTTCTCAGAAACATGAACAACTGAAGAACCCTATCATATCCTTTCTCTCTCATGGTATTTTATTGTGTTAGCCAACCACTGTAATAATAATATAATGACATAGGAAGAAAAAGATAAGGTAAACCATAGTTCCCATAGTTCCTTTTTTTCTTTAATCTTTTCTTGTTCAGGATAAGGAAGAGAATATTGTGACCCAAAGCAGGAGAGTAAACAGCCCAGGAATGAAGCTGAATGCATAGTGTTTTGTTAATCCAGTGTACATATTCTTAGGTATTGTGTTTGATTCTCCTACCTGATGGGAATATTAAAGAGTGTATCTCCAGCTCAATTGGGACATACCAGAGACTATGTTAAAAATCTAGTCTATGGGCACCTGGGTGGCTCAGTCCGTTGAGCTTCTTACTCTTAATATTATAGGTTGTGATCTTGCGATGTGTGATCGAACCCCGTGTCGGGCTGTGTGCTGAGTGTCAAGCCTGCTTGGGATTCTGTCTCTCTCTCTCTCTCTCTCTCTCTCTCTCTCTCTCTCTCTATCTCTTTCTTCTTTTGTTCCTCTCCCCATTTCATTCTCTCTCTCTCTCTCTCTCTCTCTTTCTCAAAATAAATATTTAAAAAAATCTACTCTAGTAATGACGTAACATCTGTTATATTAACTGCAGTTGAGGCTTCTACTTTTTTAAAAAATTTACATTCAAGTTAGTTAGCATCTAGTGCAACAATGATTTCAGGAATAGATTCCTTAATGCCCCTTACCCATTTAGCCCATCCCCCTTCCCACAACCCCTCCAGTAACCTCTGTTTGTTCTCCATATTTATGAGTTTCTTGTTTTGTCCCCCTCCCTGTTTTTATATTATTTTTGCTTCCCCTCCTTTATGTTCATCTGTTTTGTATCTTAAATTCCTCATAGGAGTGAAGTCATACGATATTTGTCTTTCTCTGACTAATTTCGCTTAGCATATTAGCCTCTAGTTCCATCCACGTAGTTGCAAATGACACGATTTCATTCTTTTTGATTGCCGAGTAATACTCCATTGTATGTATATATACCACATCTTCTGTATCCATTCATCCATCAGTGGACATTTGGACTCTTTCCATACTTTGGCTATTGTTGATAGTGTTGCTATAAACACTGGGATATATGTATTGCTTTGAAACAGCGTATGTGTATCCCTTGGATAAATACCTAGTAGTGCAATTACTGGGTCATAGGGTAGTTCTATTTTTAATTTTTTGAGGAAACTCTGTACTGTTTTCCAGAGTGGCTGCACCAGTTTGCATTACCACCAGCAGTGCAAAAGAGATCCTTTTTCTCCACAACTGCACCGACATCTGTTGTTGCCTGAGTTGTTAATGTTAGCCATTCTGACAGGTGTGAGGTGATATCTCATTGTGGTTTTGATTTGTATTTCCCTGATGATGAGTGATGTTGAGCACTTTTTCCTGTGTTGGTTGGCCATCTGGATGTCTTCTTTGGAGAAGTGTCTATTCATGTCTTTTGCCCATTTCTTCACTGGATTATTTGTTTTTTGGGTGTTGAGTTTGATAAGTTCTTTGTAGATTTTGGATACTAACCCTTTATCTGACATGTCGTTTGCAAATATTTTCTCCCATTCCATCCATTGTTTCCTTTTCTTTGCAGAAGCTTTTTATTTTGATGAGGTCCCAATAGTTCATTTTTGCTTTTGTTTCCCTTTCCTCTGGAGACATGTTGAATAACAAGTTGCTGCGTCCAAGATCAGAGAGGTTTTTACCTGCTTTCTCCTTGAGGATTTTGATGGCTTCCTCTCTTACATTGAGGTCTTTCATCCATTTTGAGTTTATTTTTGTGTATGGTGTAAGAAAGTGGTCCAGGTTCATTCTTCTGCATGTCGCTGTCCAGTTTTCCTAGCACCACTTGCTGAAGATACTGTCTTTATTCCATTGGTTATTCTTTCCTGCTTTGTTACCGATTAGTTGACCATATGTTTCTGAGTCCATTTCTGGGTTCTCTATTCTGTTCCATTGATGTATGTGTCTGTTCTTGTGCCAGTACCATACTGTCTTGATAATTACAGCTTTGTAATACAGCTTGAAGTCCGGGCTTTCGTTTTCTTTTTCAAGATTGCTTTGGCTATTTGGAGTGATTTCTGGTTCCATACAAATTTTAGGATTGTTTGTTCTAGCTCTGTGGAGAATGCTGGTGTTATTTTGATAGGGATTGCACTGAATATGTAGATTGCTTTGGGTAGTATCGACATTTTAACAATATTTGTTCTTCCTATCCAGGAGCATGGAATCTTTTTCCATTTTTTTGTGTCTTCAATTTCTTTCATAAGCTTTCTATAGTTTTCAGCTTACAAATTTTTCACCTCTTTGGTTAGATTTATTCCTAGGTGTTTTATGGTTTTTTTGTGGAACTGTAAATGGGATCAATTCCTTGATTTCTCTTTCTGTTGCTTCATTGTTGGCATATAGGAATGCAACCGATTCCTGTGCATTGATTTTATATTCTGCAACTTTGCTGAATTCATGAATCAGTTCTAGCAGTTTTTTGGCGGAATCTTTTGGGTTTTCCAGATAGAGTCATGTCATTTGTGAAGAGTGAAAGTTTGACCTCCCTTTGGCCGATTTGGATGCCTTTTATTTCTTTGTGTTGTCTGATTGCTGAGGCTAAAACGTCCAATACCATGTTGAATAGCAGTGGTGAGAGTGGACATTCCTGTCTTTTTCCTGCCCTTAGGGGGAAAGATATGTTTTTCCCCATTAGGGTGATATTAGCATTGGGTCTTTCATATATGGCTTCTATGATTTCGAGGTATGATCCTTCTATCCCTACTTTCTTGAGGGTTTTTATCAAGAAAGGATGCTGTATTTTGTCAAATGCTTTCTTGCATCTATTGAGAGGATCATATGGTTCTTGTCCTTTCTTTTATTGATGTAATGAATCACATTGATTGTTTTACGGATATTGAATGAGCCCAGGTATAAATTCTGCTTGGTCATGGTGAATAATTTTTTTGATGTATTGTTGTATCCAGTTGCCTAATATCGTGTTGAGGATTTTTGCATCCATGTTCATCAGGGAAATTGGTCTATAGTTCTCCTTTTCAGTGGGTTCTCTGTCTGGTTTTGGCATCAAGGTAATGCTGGCTTCATAGAAAGAGTTTGGAAGTTTTCCTTCCATTTCTGTTTTTTGGAACAGCTTCAAGAGAATAGGTGTTAACTCTTACTTAAATGTTTGGTAGAATTCCCCTGGAAGGCCATATGGCCCTGGACTTTTGTGTTTTGGGAGATTTTATATTACTAATTTGACTTCTTTACTGGTTATGGGTCCCAAATATATAAATCAATTAATCACAAACATAAAGAAACTCATTGATAATAATACCATAATAGTTGGGGACTTCAACACCGTACTTACAGCAATTGACAGACCATCTAAAAAGAAAATCAACAAAGAAACAATGGCTTTGAATGACACATTGGACCAGATGGACTTAAAAGATATATTCAGAACATTTCATGCTAAGGAAGCAGAATATACATTCTTCTCCAGTGCACATGGAATGTTCTCCAGAATAGATCACATACTGGGACACAAATCAGCCCTCAACAAGTACAAGAAGATCAAGATCATACTGTGCATGTTTTTAGACCACAACACTGTGAAACTTGAAATCAACCACAAGAAAAAATTTGGAAAGATAACAAATACTTGGAGACTAAAGAACATCCTACTAAAGAATGAAGGGCTAACCAAGAAGCTAAAGAGGAAACTAAAAAGTACATGGAAGCCAGTGAAAATGACAGCACAACAGCCCCAAACCTCTGGGATGCAGCAAAGGCAGTCATAAGAGGATAGTATATAGCAATCCAGGCCTTCCTAAAGAAGGAAGAAAGGTCTCAGATACACAACCTAATCTTACACCTTAAAGATCTAGAAAATGGACAGCAAATAAAACCCAAAACCAGCAGAAGACAGGAAATAATAAAGATTAGAAGAGAAATCAATGCTATTGAAACCAAAAAAACAAAACAAAACAAAACAAAACAAAGCAATAGAACAGATCAATGAAACCAGAAGCTGGTTCTTTGAAAGAATTAACAAAATTGATAAACCCCTAGCTAGTTTGATCAAAAAGAAAAAGGAAAGGACCCAAATAAGTAAAATCAAGAATGAAAGAGGAGAGATCACAACCAACACAGCATAAATAAAAACAATAATAAAAGAATATTATGATCAATTATATGCCAATAAAATGGGCAATCTGGAAGAAATGGACAAATTCCTAGAAACATATAAACTACCAAAACTGAAACAGGAAGAAATAGGAAATTTGAATAGGCTTCTACTTAGTTTAAGATAGCATTAGTCAATTATCATGTACTATGATCCAGAGTGGTGTTTGCAGAGGACAGACTGATGAATTAAATGGGAATATGATGGGACTGTCACTTCTGCATTGCTTACTCCTTTGAGGGTGATGCTAATGTGTACTATTATGCCTAGGATGTAATATATTTTTGTTTCACTGTTTCACAGCTGAGATTGGGAGTATCAATTTCAAGGGTTTCCACTACCTTCAATAGTATAGTGGTTTTATTCATAGACAAAGGTACCTATATTAGGGAAGTGTCAGTGTGTGGTATGGCCATTCTAAGTATACATTTGGGAACTTGCAAAATAGTACTGGGTATGTCTGTGGACTCAGTGCACTCACTGTAGGATGACCTTAGTTCAGGAATCCGTTTATTGACCAACTTCCATACACCCCTACTCTAATAGGGGGGCCTTAATGGTATTTTTAGCCACCAGGTATTAGTTTTTGATTTTGATATTTGGGAAATATTATCTCCTCTTCAATTTTCTGGAAAAATTTATGTAAGATTGGTATCATTTCTTCTTTAAATGTTTGGTAGAATTCACCATAAAAGCCACCGGTAAATGAAAGGATTTAAAAAATTAATTTCTTTAATTGATGTGGGGTTATTCAAATAATGTGAAAGAGCTGGATGGCTCTTTGATGGAAAGTCTGGGGGAATCACTACTGTGTATATTGGCTATAATGTTACAGGGCCTTCCTCAAGGGGAACAGGCTCTCTTTCAGTAGAGGGGTTCAGGGTCAGAGAGCAGGCCTAGAAATGGGTCAAGGGATTGTGAGTTTTCATGAAGGCCAGACCTCAGCCTTCAGCTCATCCTTTCTTGATTTGTTTTGATTATGTATGCAATACTTTTGTTTGTTATCCAACTGCTTGCCTCCAGAAATATGCAAGAAGTGTATGTGAACCATATCCGTAGACCCCTTTGGGTCCGGATCTCCTGGCTGCCATTCCAATTTGTTCTCCATTTTGAATAATTATGTCTATCTCATCTATGAGGGTTAAATGCTACCTTTTGGCTTTTCCTAGTTTGGGTTCTTGTTGTCCCTATTGCCAGTAAGGAGCCCAGTTCTACAATAGTGTCTTTGACTATCAGTACTGGTCTGCAGAGAACCACCACACTGAACTTTTCACTGATGTTGGTGACCCCTCATCTGAGCATTCTTTATTGCCTTGGCAGGGGAGTGTTTTCTGGCTGTCTCTAGGAACATAGTCAACTGGTGGATTTTTGATTATGTGATAGGTCTGTTTGAGCATGGCTACTTCTCTGAGTCTGTTGATTTCTTCCTCCAATGCCTGTCACAGCAATTCTGACATACATGTAATGTGGGCCATAACTTTTTTCAAGTTTCTAAAGACCATCCTATCAGCATATTTAAAGCAGCTTGAGAATCTCTTTCCATATTATTAAATTGCGAAATAGAGAGAGGGTCCCCTATTAAAAAAATCTCTCTCAAAATAAATGAACTTGAAAAAAAATTCTGAAACTTAAAAAAATATAAATACATTCTTTTAGGTAGTTAAGGGGGAGCTAAAAAGCTCTTCTTGAGTCTGTCAGGCCTTGATTACCTTTAACTCAAATAGTCCACATGCCCAAATGGCACATTTTGGAGCAGCCTGACCTGCACCTCATCACACACTAGTCTCAATTTCCTTCTCTATAGAATGGGGTAATATAATCTGACTCTGACATCTTACCACAATAGGATCAACTTGGCATTTCTACTTCTGTCTGGGGTAGAGAACTATATTTACCTGGATCACTTCTCCTGCATGGTTTTAAGTTACTGTGAATCAAAAGAGACACTCACATGAAATTTGGAAGGCAGAAGTAAAGTAGAGATATTTTAGAAGATGGAGACAGGCAAAGACAGTGATGGACAGACACAAAGTTTTTTGGCGAGTACTAGGATGTTATTCTCCTCTCGCTTTGCATTCAGATCATTTTCCTCGCTCCTGGCCTTGCTGATCAATAGTAGTCCCAGGCCACCTATGAGGCACTAGGTTCCAGGCCCACAGATGTGATTTCCAAGATGTAGAAACTTCCCTAAAGTAGAAGTTTCCACAGAAGAGGTAGATCATAGAATCTGAATAATTGTCGAATTTCCCTAAAGTTCCCTCCCCTTTATGGGAGCTGGTACTTCTGGCTAACATGATTAGTAATTATTTTCTATTCAGTCCTCTTATTTCCCACTTCCAGACCTTCATTTGTCCAGCTTCTATCACTTCTGTGTAGACTTTCATTCCTGTATAAAACTTATTTCGGTAATACTTGTAGCTCAGATACACTGATTTAACTCTGACTGATAGAATAGTTTTGACAGTGAAATAAAATAAACATGAAAAAGTTCTTTCAAAGGTCTAAACTGCTATTTGAATGTAATTATTGGGTTGAGCTAAATAATTTATTAGCTGAGTTTCTTACAGAGAAACAGATTAGGTGACATTTAAAATGGTAAGGAAAGCAAGCCAGCATAGGCTGTTATGAGCCGTGTGTTTCATGAAAATATTTTATTCTGTCATTTGTCTGACTAGGGTGTTTGTTTGTTATCACACTGATGACAAAATACTCCATCTATCCTTCATTTTCAGCTAGATTGCTTGGTAAGAAAGGGGTTGTAAAACAGACCTTAGAGACTTACAGAATCTCTGAAACATGTCAGGTGTCCTCAATTAATATTTAAAGTGTAGAATATAGTCAAATATCCAGAGACAAATATCAAGAACACCTGAAAAGACAAAGGTACAAGGGTAAAAATGAATTTTAAGTATATGTAAAAATCTCCTCTTGCAAATTGCCTATATTTGGATGTCTATGTGACACATTAAGGTCAATCTTATAGTGGGTCATTTTCAAAGTTTGTCAAAGACTCTGACATTTTTTATATTATTTGTGATGGTTTTCTTGAGTCCACTGAGAAAACTTATAGCTTTGTGAAGATAATAGTTTTCTGGTTAATAGAGCAATAATTGATTAGCCAAATAGTTGATTTCAGCAGCTGCTTTCATTACTTAATGTCCATAATAACAGTAGTAGGTCTATTCAACCATTCAAGATTTCAAAACTCACACTTCTGTGATCATGAGGTACCTTAGGGAAGAATAGAAAGATGATGTGAGCAGAATTATTATATTCAACAGATAGTTGAGGTAAGAGTAGTGGAAAAGGGTGCTGAGTAGCACATCGTCACTTTTCCAAATAGACTTTGTTATTAAAAATCTTTCAGTACAACTTACATCTGCTTGTATCTTCACTTCCTTTTTTCACCTAATGATATGCATCTCAGTTAATTTAATACTCTATGCCATGACCCTGGTCTATTCCATATGGGTGATTCCAGTATGATTTCTGTCACCAAAAAGCTTATGGCAATGTAGGAGAACAAAGATATACACAATTGTAACAACCTATAAAGGAGACACAGGCGATGAGAATGTAGATGAACAAGAGGTAGAAAAAGATTTAGAGATAGAATGACATGATTTGGAGACAGATTGAATGTTGAGAACAAAGGCTTTGAACTTTCTGGCCTGCTTTATTTAGAAGAAAATGTTTGCCACTAATGGAATTCTATTACCCAGGGAATGAGAAATGAGTTTTAAAGTACAGATGGCAAGTCTGACTTTGGGCATGTTAGGATTTTAATTAATATTTGCTCAAGGAATCATTTTGGAATGTCTAAGTAGTTGCAAAAGTATGTACCCAATTCAGGAGAAAGGACAAGGTAAAGGATAATTACCCAGATGATTGGTTTTTATATAGAATCTTCACTTATTATTAGCACCAGGGCTGGGATTAGTAAAAAACAGTTCATGATGGATCAGATAATAATTTTTAATGGAGACAAAAATACAGGTGTGATCCTTTATTTTGTACCCTAATAATTTGATACCTTTTGCTATGGAGAACATTTACAGGTGGTGAGAAGATGTATAAAGCTGAAGAAAATGTAAATAGGTGAAACTAATTAGCATTGGTTGTAATGGTTACAACACATTGTCAGTATAAAGTGGAAAAAATTATCCAAGAAGTGGAAAGTAAGGAGAAAAGGACAAGAAAGGAAACACTTAAGTAGCTCAACCTAAATGTGGGAGTTTAGAAAGCATTACTGTAGTTAGTGTATCAGTATTCAGAATTAGTTTTCAGAAGTGTTCTAAGCAACATTTCTATTCTATGTTCATTTTCTCTCCTCTTGTGTTATGGGTAGAGAATTGTGTCCCCTAAAACAAAATGTTGAAATCCTAACTCCCGGTACTTGTGAATATGACCTTGGTATTAGGGTCTTTGCAGAAGTAATAAAGTGAGGTCATCAGGATGGACCCTGATCCAATGTGACTAGCATCCTTAAAAGAAGAAGAGAAAGCCATGTGAAGACAGAGGCACACAAGAAATGAGACCATATGATGTTAGAGGTAGAGATTGGAGAGAGGTAGCTGCAAGCCAAAGGACATCAAGATTTGATGAGCACCAGCAGAATCTATAAAGGGCAAGGATTCTACCTAGAGTCTGAGAGAAAGCATGGGCCTGCTGACACTTTGATTTTGAACTTCCAGCTTCCAGAACTGTAAGAGAATAAATTTCTGTTTTTTTAAGCTATGTAGTTTGTGGTACTTTGTTATGGCAGCTTTAGGAAACTAATACCTCTTATTTCTCTGCCTTACTTAGAGCATCTCTTCACTTAATCAGCAAATATTTATTGAACATCTATTCTACACAGGTCATTCTGTTCCTCCATATCTCAGCTTTCTCAATTGTCCTCTTAAGACAACATTTGGCATTTGGAAGATTAATAATTAAGAAGAGACAGCATAGTGCAGGCTACCTGTTTAATCTTTTTTCCTCAGTTCTATTGAAGATGTTCCCAGTAGTGTCATCTTTGACAAAGAATGATACATATAGATGAATATTTTCAAGCATTTATGGGTTTTTGGCTCCAAAGGTGTGCTAAAAGTGTCAGGTTGATACAGAACCCTTAGATAAATGATATTACTGATGCTAGACCCAGGAGGCTTGTTTATACAAAAAGTGGTAAGTCCAACACTGCAAGTTATCACTAACTTGAGATTAGAGTCAGATGGTATAAAAGACTTCTCAGGGGAATGATAAAATCTGAGTAGACCTCAAATTCCTTTTTTTTTTAAAAAAAATTCTTATAGGTGCATTGTACCTGTGCTAGAAAGAGGAATATACCATTGCTAGATGATGAGTATGCCAGCTGGATGAGTAACAAAGACTATAAAAAAGCTGTGCGGTTGGAGATTGAGCAGTAAAGATATACACTACTTATGGTTTGTTAGCTTTTGGCATTAATGTGTCAAAAGTGCTAGCTGCAAATTTCTCTAGTAACTTAATTCTTATCCTGAATTTGTTGGCTCTGAGCATGCCCTATGTTAGGGCTGAAAAAAAATTGTTAGAATGTGGAAAATACTATGTTGAAAGTATTTCCCCTAAAACCCAAAAGTGACAGGAATCAGTCTCATTACGTGACTGTATATAGAATCAATCAGGTAATTTAGTAATGAATTAAATGTTGTGTGTTTGGGTTAGGCTTTTCTGAAACTGCCATAAAGTACTCTTACTTTTTAATTTATAACAACAATAAGCCAATTTTTTTTGGCTTATTAGAAGGATTGAGATCCAAGGGAATAGAGAGAGAATTTCTCAGGCATCAGCAATTCAAATGATGTAAGACTTGTGTTTGTAAATTACTTTGTTGAAAGCTTCCTTGTTATCTACTCAATTCTTCCTATATTTGGACAGTCAGGAATATGCTAGGTCTATTCCCTCTGGCAGCATTTTTATGAGTCAAGTCTACCTAGCACAACTTACTAGACACACATCTCTTTTCAGACCTAAAATTACAAAAATGTGCACCAGGACTTCATTACACTGAAGGAAACAGGGACCATGGAAGCATTTTTCATATTTTTTATTTCTGGGTGTATTGTATTTCCTTGGAGTCAGATGATGCTACACTATTTTGGTATAACAAACCAGAGAGTATTAAATGTGTCTTCTAAGAGAAGGTGGAAGATGTTAGTCTTGAATGTGAATGAAAAATTGTGAGTTCTTTTTCAAAGAAAGTTAAGTCCTGGTCAATTGAGTCCACTTAAAAAAAATGAATTTAATTCCTGAACAGAAACCCTTAAAAATAGTTCTAGTTAGAACACAGTGAAACTTAAAATCTAGAAATGACAAATTATAAATTACTGCAAACAAGTCAGGTCTATACTGTGTTAGGTACTTACAGATAAATATGTTTCATAGATTTGACTGGACTATTTTCCCAATGGGGACCCTAAGTCCACCCAGACAATATAGCATTACAGGCATGGACATTGGCTAGAGTGATGCAGTAATGGGACAACTAATATAGAGATTTTTTTTTCTACATAGAAAGTAAAATATTAAGTAACAGATATATGAGGGAAACTTTGGGATTGCTAAAACTGGTTTTGGCTATCCAGACAATTCTTTCTCAGTATATTTTGACCCTGGTATTGACCATGACCTTGGAGGGAAGCATCTGATTTAAGTGATGTAGGTAGAGAAGCCCTAATGAAGGAGGAGGCTGGAAAAGATGTTGGGGGTGGGGAGCAGGTGTCAGCCAAGGTCATGGGTCAGCAAATGCTCAGCAATAAAGTTTCCAGGGTCAATAAAATTTTAGGTGATCCAAAGGTGATGGCTAACTAGCTGGTTTCCAGTGTGCCAAGGATCACACAGAAGTCATTAACATAACTGGATTTTGAAATGACATATCTAATAACTTGACTGAAGCTTTGACTATTGAAAAATTATAGGTATAGAGGACGTTTGGTAGTATGAGGCAATACAGATGAGCAAAAAAGAGGCATTGTATCCAAGACAGACATCATTTATCAGTCACGAAATTTTTCCTAGTGAACCTGGCATGGCTTCTGCTACCAACCTACTAGAGTTGGCACATATTATGAACTGATTTTCCATCCTGTCTTAAGTTGTTCATAGGCTACACATGCATGGGGGAAGGGATGGAGAACTTCATAAAGGAGATCATTCTTTGGTACAAGGCAATTCGATTCTTAATGCACCAAATTGGAGTAAGACTGACATCATTTATGGTTGATGCTTCTTTAACAATGAATTGAGCTTTGTATCAGTCGGAATCCTGTCATGAAAGAGATGGTACATTCAAAGTGTTGACTAAAGAGAGAGTAAGGGGATAAAAATGTAGCTAGGTTAAAAAAAACAACAACTAAGTAACAAAGAATGGTAACATATCTGGCAATTAGCAACAGGGTGCCATCTTGAGGCCTACTAGTGCAAAAAGAGTAATGGAGTTGCTGGACTGTGGTAAGAGCCATCGTTGTGGGAAAGGGACCATCTGAAACATGCTATAGGTAAAGGAACCAAGCCACTACTAAAATCACAGCTTAGCAATGAGGGTATGAAGGATATAAACACCTACATTTTCTTTCCTCCTGCTTTCTGATCTCCTGGTGTCTTGGCTAGAGCCATCCAGAAGTCAGAAGGCAAGAGAGCCTCGGAATGCATCCTAAATTAGTATCCTGGGGCAGAAAGCACAGTAAGGATGGACAGAAATTGGAGCTGGATGGGGCAAATAGAGAATTAGTAGTACAAACTCCATTTCAGGTGTCTTGAACTATCAAGCCAATCATAGCTACCTTTGGATTTTAGAAATTCAAATGAGGGTTGAATGAGAAGTAAATGAAAGCTCAGCACTCAAGTGTAGCATTTGGGGTTCTTTTCAATTGATTCCCTACATTTCTTTCTAATCCTATTTGCTGCTGTTATCCACATGAATCTGACTCTGATCAAGCGAGTCCAGCCCCAACCATCCCCTAGGCTTGTTTTGTTCATTCCTGCCTCAGTGTCTTTGCTGCCATTCTTACTATCTGAAACATTCTCCTTCATTCTCTCTAGCTAAATTTAAGTTACCTTTTGAGGCCACCTAGTTGAGGTTTTAAATCCTTCAGAAATAATTCTTTTTCCATCTACACTGGGCTCTTCTTCCTTTGAAATTCTATGACACTTAATGTCTGTATCATTCATTTAGAGTGCATCTAATTCTGTCTATTGGTTATTCTCTTTAATATCTATTCCATTTCTCCATTTGGATGATCATTGACAAATAAGTTTTATTTTACATATTAGTTTCAATCACTGAGAAGGATTCTGAGGTCAACTTGGAGATGAGAAGGTTTCGTATTCAAATTGATTAGAGATGTTGATACTGAGATTCTTCCCTTGAGAAGAGAATGATGGCATGTGTGCCACAAATTTGCCATTCTTCAATTAGAGTATAAGCTCTTAGAGGGTGAGAATGTGATTTATTCATCGTTGTGCCTTCTGTAGCTAACACAGTGCCCTGAATAAAGCAGATACATAATAAATATGTGTTGATTGATTTTTTTGGTTATCTAACAACTTATGCAAATGAAGGAGCTAGTGTCAGTGAAAAATGTTGACCACTTAACAAGAATTTTTATTCCTTTGGCTTTTTTTCTTTGAGAACATTCTTTGACATTACAGGGCAAAATCAGAGTGGGAGAATGTGCAGCTAAAGGTTGAATCTGCTTTCAAAATATCATCTTTGTAGTAGTAAAATAGAGCATTGATACTGAGGTCAGAAGAGCAGAGTAAAATAAAATGATGGCTGAGAAGTACTAAGAGAGATGGCTGTGAGTGGCTCATTATCATAGGCTGCTTCTAAAAGCTGGCTCATTGATTTAATGATCATGCCATACACTGAGCTGCTGAATGTTCACTGCAGTTAAAAAGAGATTTGTCCTCATCAAAGAAGTAGGGAAATGCAATTCCAGCATACAGTTTGTAAGCCAAATTTTGAGTTGTAAAATTCAAAGTGATTTATTATTTATGTCCTCATGCTTTTGTCCCGGTCTTTCCTTAAAATATAAGCCCCATGCATTCTTTTTAGAATTCTGTATTCAATCTTATCTCTCTCTTGCATGAATTACTGACTAGAATTTAGCTTCTTGCAGAGTCGTGGTAACACTTTTTTTTTATTAGAATGCTGTTAAGAGTGATATTTTGTGGTCAGCAGTAATTACTATCTATGAGTATTTTATTAATAGGTCCTGCCTGATCAAGGGATTTTGTTGTTATTGCTGTTGGCATTGGAGTGAGGAGGTGAATACCTAAGGGATTTGCGTATTTAGTTCTTGACCAAGTAAATGACATAAAATTGTGTTTTAGTGGATTCAGAGGAGAATGCAATCTCAGTTTCTTTCTTGGAGAGCAGGTGTCCAGGCCCAAAGCACACTGCTAAAGGATTAAGAATGTTTGTGTTACACTGACATTTGCTATGTTTTTCATGCTTTCCCAAAATGATTTCTTCTCAAGTAAAAAATGCTAAGAAGCATTTAGAAGGCTTGCATATCAAAGTGCCTGAGGGAAAGTTCAAGACATCACCACAATCTCCTACACGTATGTTTGTGCACATGTGTGTATGGTATGGTATGTGTGTGGACATGTGCATTCCAGGTTAGCTTTTGCTATTCGTGAGTAACATGGGGCTGGGCTATTTGCCGCAATCAAAATTAAAAACTTAGAACTCTTGACATTTCTCATCAATTTGATCTTTCCAATTTCCTTAAGCTAATGAGGGTGGTGGTTTTATTTGACACTTAAATATTCAGGAAATGCCTTAATCTAACAATGTGACAAGATAAATTGAGTTTAAGATGGAAAATGAATGTGGTTTTTTAATGGAAGCAAATGTATTTCTAAGACAACTAAACACAGTCTGTCCTGTTCTCCTATGTATTTGTATATGAATGCCCTGTAATAATTAATGTTTAAGAGCATAAAATAAGCAACAAAATAGAGCACTTAACCCTTAAGGAACTTTGTTTCTGTGAAATATTTTCTTATGCTACTCATCTGTGATTTGAATGTGAAACTGAGTGAGAGATTTCAGTTCTCTAACCCAAGGTATTTGCTAGCCTCACTAGGGTGAACTGAACATTAAAAACCATAAGCTATACAATTTGCAACTTTGTGAATATCTGTGCAATACATCTATAATATACACATATGTTATTATCATCAAATTATCATTTGGTGGGCAAGACCCAATGTTTGTCCTTGGGAATGAACTTGTAATATAACCTTTGTCTAGGTCTGTAGACCTAGATCTTGAGTGTTCATACTTAGCTGAGAAAACAATTCAAGATATTTTCTTTTGGGAGGTAAGAATGTAGACTGGTTTCTTTAGTAGCTTTGAGACAAGAACCTCTAAAAGAGCAAGCTACTAATCCTAAATAATTATTCCTAGACTATTCCTTACTTCGGTCAGAAATCTAATATTCTAAACCACATTTAGCCTTTTGAACATGTACAGTTGAATGACTTTGAAAATAAAATAAATTGCTTGGAGCCCCTTTGTTAGTTTTATTTTTTTCTACATAGAAAGCATTTTACATTTAAAATTTGAAGTAGTGTTATCCTTGTCTTATATACATTCATTCCTTTATCTATTTTTCAAATATTTATTCAGAGCCACTTCACATAAGTTATTATGAGGCATTATAAAAAATGAGTTATATTACTTCCTTTATAAATCTTATTAACTCATAGACAAATATGTATACATACATATTCATACACAAGGCCAAAAGTAATAAGAGATAATATACTATGGTTATAAAAAGGAAGAATTAATCATGTATAGCTTTGACAGATGATTTATTAAAATAATACTATGTGTTAATACTTGTCCTTCAGTTCCCTGAGATAACCAGGTTTTTTGATGACTCTTTGCCTCGGTGAGGCCTAGTGTAGGGCTATCTATTGGGCACTTGACTTACTGGCTTATTTTGTCCTAAAGCATGAGCTTGTTGAAGAGATGATGCTAAGTACGTGTCAGTGAGAAAAGAATGAGTAACTTCTTTGTAATAAAAATAAACAGTTGGATGTTGAAGTATAAGAGAATATAGAAAGCTGGGCATATGTGATGAGTCCCTCTAGGGAATGGTAGGGTCTCAAAAGGATATCTGTGTATCTGATTTACTTGAGAAGACAGGAGCCCAGGTACTGAACTTCTGACTTTGTTAAAGATTCCTGGATTCTACATAGGCGTAGAGGCAGAATCACCTGAGTCATGTAACTTTGTGGAGTGATCAATGGTCATTGCAGTGTAAATCTGTGTGAACCAGTGACATCAATGGAGGGGTCTCCTTGGCCCCATATCCTTGAAACAGCCTAGGCTGGGGAGCTCCAGTAGTATTTGGGAGAATTGGGGTCTCAGGGTCTGATATCATTGAACTTAAGGAAAAAAAATAAAATGTGTTATTTTTTGTTCATGTGAGCTTGTGGACTAAATTTTATATCTGCTACAGAGAGATTTACTAGGCTTTACTATCAATCCCTGCAGAGCCCACATCTGCTCCATGGACTGATTGTGGTTCCTTAGAATGGAACCAACATATTTTCATACATTACTCAAAACTTGATTGTTATTCAGGGAAGAGTGTGGGCTCTCAGGAGCTACTGATTTGGGGGTAAACCGGTGTATTGTGATGAGAATGACTTTAAAAACCTTTGAAAGTTATAAGCTCATGGCAAGGAGAAGGAAAAGAAGGAAAATACACCTTCTAATGCCTTGTTGATAGGATTTGTGTACCTTTTATTCACAAAATAATAATTTGAAAAAAAAGGATCATAAAAGATGAACTTTAAATTCCTTATGTTTACTTTGATTTTCTAAGGTGGAGAATGGTATCTGGCAACCACAATTGCAGAATCCCTTAGTAGAAAAACACTTACACAGCACCACACCTACACATTCCACTTGAGCCATAGACTAATGCAATGGGCCAGATGGTGGGGAAGGCTGTCTTACTGAAGAAGGCAATTATGACCTTTCAGAGGCAGAATTTCTAGACACGAAAATGTCACTTAGAAGAAACCTTGAATCCTGGATTATACCTTAGAGGTACTGCAGCTATGGCAGGTGGAACTGAGGTCCAAATGGGCAACACTGGAGGGATATCAGAGTCTATGCCCAGGTATGGAGACCATCATACCCTCAAAGCAATAATTCTTCAGAGATTGTATTTGAATATTTGTGTACTTTGAAACAGGCTTTGAAGTCGTGTGAAAATGTAAGTGTTCTAAGTATCCATCAGGTTAAGATTAAAGACTTGGCAACTCAGTGAACTCTGTTCACACCCTCTCTCAGGTCTGAATCTCAGTGTTGGGTGGGGGCCCTCTTCCAAGTGATTTCTTTTCTCATTACTCTCAGTCCTAGATGTAGTAGTGCTCCCCACGTGTGTTCCTTTAAAGGTCTCTTTTACCTCGTTAGTAGTTACCCACCTCTCACTAGTTAATAACTTTTTATATTAACTTTTCCCTATGTTGTTCCTGTCTCCTGATTGCAGCCTGACTGATACATTTAGTAAAGTTAATATTTTGTCATAAAAAAGATTAAAGACTTGGCTAGAGAAAGATCCACCTCTAGAACCTTCAGACTTGGATGTGTATATTTAGTCTCTTTAAAGTAGTATTGGACAGTTGGGAGAATTGAAGGGTGTATCACACTCCAAATTTAACATTCTGGAGCTATCAGCTCATCTTGATGTTTTGGAAGAGCATGATACAAACTAGTTGATTCCAGTGACCTTACCCATGCCCTACCAGTTGAGACTGATAACAACTTACTGAAATATTAAATGCCTCAACAGCCACTTTATAGTGTTTTTTGGAAATCATGTCAGAATCTTCATCATTGTCTTTAGAGAGCAAAATGGATAGGAGAAAGGACCAGGGACTATTGCCAGAGTTACATGCCTTCTAATCAGCTACTAATTTGGTGCCTCAAGACTGAGAGAATGGGACTTTAAATTGTACCTAAGACTCCAAAAGGAAAGTTAGAAAATGGTTTCTTAGTCTTAAAATGTGAGAATTTCCAAGATAACTAGCTTCCAGAAGTTTAGAAAAGTGAAAAGAAAAACAGTCTTTTTGTTTTGCTTAGAGAAGATGGCTATTTCATGGTACACCATGACTGAGGACTTATTGCTAGTAACATGGGAGTTAAGATATGCTTAGAGTGTGTTGGGAGACCAGACAAGAACCAAGACTGGAACCAAATACCGAGAACTAGAAGAGAAGACAGGGGGAAGAAAGAGGATGAAACATTCACCAGTCTGCCTGTGGAACTCCAGGTGCAGAGGGCCTGAGTACTTACATAGCAGATACCTTCCCACTTTGTCTGCTAATGTTGATGCCTGAAAGCTGGAGTCTGGAGTTGGGGAATGACTAATATGGTGACCTAAGTCCTAGCTTACTCAGGACATTCTCAGTTTATGCCTGTTGCCCAACATATTATTTATAACCCTAACTTTCACTCTCCAAAGGGTCTGAGTTTGAACAAGTTAATTTGAGCATCCTACCAAGTGATGACCCAGAGAAAGTTAAAGCTGTGGCTGGAGTCTGGGTAGGAGGGCAGCCCTCATAATTTTCCAGAACTGAATCTTCATGTAGTTGCCTTTAGTGATATAATTCCCACTGGATAAGAATGATTTCTAGATGTAGGGGATATTCTGTGGTCAGAGTTGAGAAAGCAGGAGACTCTTCAAGGAAGGACAAGTAAATTATCCATTTCACAGACTCACCAACTTGTCTCCTGGAAAAACTGGGGAAAATATCATCCACACAGTTATCATTATTTTGTGTGTTGGAACAATGGATGTGAAAATTCTATGCACAACACAGACAGGGTCCCATCCAATTAGTGAGTGAAAATACTGCAGGATATTATGTTTTCAATTTTCTTATTCTTCATAGCTTTCGGTGTCTAAGTAAAAGATGATTTGGGCCCAAAGCAAAAGATGATTATGAAACATGTGTCTTCCCAGCTTTGCTTTCTTAAAGCCTAGATTTATTGAGATCACGACGATAATGCAAATGGGGGTGAATGAGTGAGAGGGGCAGGGTGATTTAGCTAATATAAATAAAAAATTTGGGGAAAAAGAGGGTTCAGAGAGAAAGGACCCCCAGACCATTTGGTTAAAATACCCTAATGGTACTGATAAGCCCTTAGAGAAAATGTCTGCATGGTATGTGTAGGAGGGCTGGACTTCCATGGGTTTATGGATTTCTGAGACACAGGAGCTAAACAGCACTGAGGAACAATGTGGCCAAGGCATTTAAACAGAAGCCACTGGGGACTGAGGGACAGAGAAGCCCCTTTCTACCTTGACCAGCTTTACGGAACAAGGATGGCTGGATGGAGAACACAATATATACAGCTTAATTTTTAGGATAAATCATATTTAGAAATATAGAGAGGGAGGAGGGAACAGGATGTGCAAAAGCCCAAATCATGAAATCTCATGATATTAAAAAAATTGGTCAAATACTTAAATTATTTCACAAGTCCTACATGATTTTGGCCCTTGACTAATTCTTCACACTTAATTGCTGATATTTTGCTCAATTATACCAAATACCTTCCTACCATAGGGCCTTTAGACATGCCATTCTCTCATCCTGGAACATTCCTTTGGTCCATTTTGCTTTCACCTGACTAAACCCACTGAATCTTACAGTCAGGATTATACCTAAGTTTTATAAAATTTAATGTCCAGAGACTTGGTAAGGTGCTCTGTTGTTATACATTGCCATTGAACACTTTATATTTGTTTTGTGGTTCTCATAACTGTATTTAAATTTTCAATTAATTTATTTTCTTAGTATATAACTCTTATGCTAGATTCTAAGTCCCACTGGCTCAGGCATTATGTCCTGGTCATCACTAAATAGAGCCTGGCTCAGAGTAGGTGTATTTAATAGCTGTGTCTTAGATGAATGAATGAATGAATGAATGAATGAATGAATGCAATAGGCCAAAACATGAGGTGCACCATGAGGAGTTCTGGAGATAAGATTCAAGAGAGGCTGAAATAAAATTTTGGAGTGTTCTGAATACAAGCCAGCTGGGTGGGGGGTCGGTGGTCTTTTTCTAGGCTCTGAAGGATCTTTGAAAGTTTTCAGAGCACAGAGTGTACTCTTCAGTTCAGACAATTGGTAGGAGGGTTGCTCTTGGTAAACGATTTCAGATTGTGCACAAAATAACCAGGGGATGTTGATAGCCATATTTTTATAAGAAGGAAGGCATCAACTTTTATGGAGTCCCATCTCTTTACTTCAAGCAACAGGTAAAAAAAGTAAAAGAAAAAAAATGTCCACAGAGAGTTTCTGTGAAAGCTATTTTTTCTGAAGTTAGCTCAGTCTAAAACTGACAACTTTCAGTAAAATAGAAATGACTTAGCAGATAATTTCCTATAGTAAGTAGCTTGGCTTTTAGTACAGCATATGAAATAAAAGGTCATTCTGATCTTTTGAGCAGGTAGTGATGCTGCGTCCTCCATACCAGCACAGCCCAGTCTCAGTTTTTGACCTTATCTGCTGGAAGCTTTCTGTATGCTAATATCTTTGTTAACAAGAGCCTGACAGTACTTACCATGCATGAACTACCAGGACCTAATTATTGCAACTACCACCTCCAGTGACTTTTGTGGTAGTACTTAGTTGATTCTATAGCCCCAGATTAAAGCAAGGGAAGCCCTGCTTTTTTCTACTTCTGACAAAAGTCTAACTCTGAGTGTCATAAATTTTCACTCCTATTGATGTGAATGATCTCGAAGAAATTGGCAGAGAAATGTGGAGAGCAAAGGATGGTGAGTTGGGCCCATTGTCCACAGCCAAGCATGCCTTGGTCACCCTCACATCTTTTGGGAACTGTCTCTAGATCTTTAAAAGTTGCACAGAATAAAAGAAGAAGAAGGAGTGATACTAATAAAAATATGAAAATAATAGTATTAGCTATTACTGAGCAGCAGATACCTTAAAAACCTTTTATAGATTTCTCATTGATCCTCACAATAGTTATATGAGGTGGGTGCCTTTATTAGTTACATGAGGTGAGGCTATTTCCATATTACATATGATGAAGCTATACCTCAGAGAAGTTATTGGGCCTTGCTTAGAGCCAGACCTGGGCCTCTTTAGCTCATAACTTTGTGGGTAGGACAGGGAGAAGAAAGGGTGAAGTGTATGGCCCTTGATTCCTCATCATCTTAAAAAAATTTTTTTTAATGTTTTTTATTTGGAAAGAGAGAAACAGAGTGTGAGCTGGGGAGGGGCAGAGAGAGACACACACACACAGAATCCAAAGCAGGCTCCAGGCTCTGAGCCATCAGCACAGAGCCCAATGTGGGGCTCAAACCCATGGACCATGAGATCATGACTGGAGTGGAAGTCTGATGCTTAACTGACTACAGCCACCCGGGCACCCCGATTCCTCATCATTTTTAAGGAAAGTCAGGGATATGGGTAAGAGAGCAACTTCCTATAGAGCCCACTGAGTATAACTTAAACTCTGAAAAAGAAAACTTGGCAAGAGTTATAAATCTAATGTAAAGTATTACTGAGCCTGAGACATTATGTGTGCCATGGAGAACTGTAGTGTTCAAGTGAGTAGAGAAGAGGGCACACAGTGTCTGCTTCCCACAGAGGTGCATCAGTACGGGAGAAAATACACGTGTCTGGCTGGGGTGGAAGGGACAGGCATTGAGGCGGCAAAGGTTACTAAATAGGGGGGGTTAAATATTGAATGTGAGGTTAAGGAATTTGGAATATATAGAGGAGATAACCTGAGTGACTAAGATAATTTAAGCAAGGAAGTAACTTGCTCTTGAAGGAAGAGCTCTTGAAAGTAACTTGCTTTTGAAGGAAGAAATGCTCTTGAAACAATAATTGGCAGTGCAGCAGGTTGAAGTAGGCTGAGGGACTTAAGTCCAGGAAACAAACAAGGTAGCAATTATAGCTGTCGGTGAGCCAAGAGGAGAAAGAATGGAATAAGATGCCAACAGATGAAATGAAAAGGAAGGGATAGGTAAAAGAGATGTTATGAATCATTTCCTTAGCTTGAGAATTCTGCCAATATTATATAATTACTACCTTCAATTAATGCTAAGGAACTAGGTAGCTTATGGCTTGGAAATAACACCTTTGATTTGCTAAGTAAATTTTTCAAATTGTTACTTTCTTTAAAAAAAAAGTTGGCATTTAATTTTTATAAGCTGCATTGTGCTAAAAAGTTTCTAGGCACTCTACAAATCATACAATTCAACATGATAGCTACTTGGATGGATTGCAGATGACCCAAGCTTCTTATTCTGTGTTTTGTATTCTCTACTCTCAATCAATAAACCTTTGAGAGAGTTAAATTTATCTGGAGGACTCATGTCTTCCAGTACACAGACACTTATTATGATGAAAAAAAAAAAAGAATCACGGTCTAAATGATCATTTAAAAATAAAATTGCATTTTCTGTTTAAACGATTTACTGAGAATTATGCTGGTGTTATTTGAAGCTGGTACAAGTAGCTATATGACCATATGCATTGTTTCTTGTGCAAAGAGCTATGGTTTCAGTTCTGGTTTAAATAGCAGCCTAGAGAAACATGTTTAATTTATTAAATGTAAACAGAGGCCAAATTATAGGGAAGCTGAAAAGAAAATAATAAGCTAACTAGAACATATGTGGACCCTGGAGTGGATGGAGTGAGCTATCTGTTTCAGCAAATCTGGTCAGGGATGTCTTAGGAAGCGGCAGTGACCAAATCACTGAATTCAGTGATTTCAGTGGCTGAATTCAGTTTTTCTGCTTATTCTTTAAGCAGTGTGAGCACCCCGTCTTATTGCACACACTGC
This sequence comes from Panthera pardus, assembly GCF_024362965.1. NCBI lineage: Eukaryota > Metazoa > Chordata > Mammalia > Carnivora > Felidae > Panthera > Panthera pardus. The sequence goes on along the minus strand of NW_026526810.1, from coordinate 79,821,009 downwards.
TCTTAAGTCCGTCTGAACTTTCACAAACCTTATTTTTTTTTATAAGTGTTCATTTGCTCATTGAGAATTTTTGTGGCCTCTGCTATTTGTAGAGCTCTATTATGTGTAGGCATTTGATGGGATATATAAGGAATAGAAGACACCATTCCTGTGTATAGGAAACTCCAAGAAAGCAGGTGGAAAAAGAAAAACATTAGAAGAGTGAATTACAGGTAACATGGACCATGGCACAATAGCAAATAAGGATAAAAGGAACCAAAGGGATACAGAGTGCTGGGGATCTAGATCCTTCCTAGGCTGAGCTGTGACCTAAGATAAGTTCTTACACTAGAGCTTTAAAATTATTATCTAAAATACCACACAATCTTGAAACTCCTATCCAACCCCATCTTTATGTAAAATTATAAATTTGGGTTAATATTCAGCATAGAAATTATTTTATTAACATAATAATTTTTTCTGAAGTTGGTAAAAATTCATGAGTTAGCATTATTTAAAGAACCCTCAAAGATTTTTCATTGTTCATCCAAACAACCAAGTTTAGTAATTTTTAAAAAATTTTTTTCCTGTTGCAGCAGAAGCTGCAAATGAATATGTATTATCTCTATGCACTTTAAATCCCAAAGACAATATTATAATTTTATTTTGAATAGTCATGTGTATTTTAAATAAATTAAAGCAAATACCTATCTATTTATAACTTACAATATTCTTCATTCATTTCCAGAGATCCAAGCTTCCTTTTGGTATCATTTGCCTTTAGCTTGATGAAATCCATTAGTGTTCTCTGTAGTGTATTTCTGGTGGCAATGAATTCCTGTTTTCATTCATCTAAAAATATATTTATTTCACCTTCATTTCTACATTATATTTTTGTTGGATATAGAATTTTAGGTTGACCATTCTTTTTCTTCTATCAGTTATCTTGAATAATTGATATGTATAGAACTCTAAATGAAACCTAAGAACTGCAGAATACATATTATTTTCAAGTTCACATGGTAACAGTCACCAAAATAAATCAAATGCTAGGGTGTAAAATAAGTCTGGATATATTTTAAAAGATAAGACTAATACATATTATGTTCTCAGATTATTAGAAAGTCAACAACAGTGAGTCAACAACATCCATGAAACCAAGGATGTATTTGAAAATGAAGTCAACAACATCCATGAAACCAAGGATGTATTTGAAAATGAAGCAACACAATTCTAAATACATGGGTCAGAGAAGGAAACAAAGAAAAATAGAAAACATTTCAAATTAAATGAGAATAAAAATATAACCTGTTAAAATCTGAAGAATGCTGAAAAAACAGTGGTTAGGGGGAAATTTATGTTACATGCTTATATTAGAAAATAATTCTAAGATTAATGAACTAATGTTTCATCTGAAAAACCAGAAGTAAGAGTAGGCCCCAAATAAGCAAAACTAGGGAAATAATAAAAATAAGAACAGATCAATAAAACATATAACAAACAATAGAGAAAATTAACAATGTCAAAAGTTAGTTCTCTGAGATCCATCAGAAAATTGAGATCATAGGGCAAACCTATGTCCCTGGAGAGAAAGAGAGATAAAGACAGTCGCAGCTTACCAGAGCAGAAGCCCAGCAATGAAAAATTGGAATTTGAAATCAAAAGCACAATATTATTTACATTAGAACCTCAAAAAATGAAATACTTAAGTAAAAATCTAACAAAATAAGTACAGTAAAGCCTTGGTTTGTGAGCATAATTTGTTCTGGAAACATGCTTGTGATCCAAAGCACTTGTATATTAAAACGAATTTCCCCATAAGAAATAATGGAAACTCAGAATATTTTTTTCCACAATCCAAAAATATTCATACAAAGATGATTATAATTCTTTAACATAATACAAAATAATAAAGAAAATGCAAAATATAAAGAAAAATAAACAAATTAACCAGGACTTACCTTTGAAAACCTTCGTGGCTGGTGTGAGGGAAACAAGGGAGAGGAAGGTTATTGTGTAGGACATCTTTCACTGTCACTAATGGAATCATTGCTATCTATTGGCCCAATGGAATCTTTTTCTACATGGGGGCCATGTATATGCTCACATGGATGTTGACTACAGTACAGTATTAATAAATTATTGTCATATGCTGTATTTAATGTAATTGGCAATAAGGCAGCAGAGGAAAGGGTCTATATCTGCAGGTGGCCTGACCTAGAGTGAAGCAAAGCATTCCTAAGCTTAGTTTTGTATGGAAAAGCAAAGGACTGCCTATAGGTGCTTTGAAGTGACAAAAAATATACTGGTGCCAGTTTTAGGCACCTTCCAATGTTCTGAAAAATCACTGATTTCTGCCAAACATCATGACCTGAGACTGAGCATCTGAGCATGGGAGATGATCCTCCACAATCCCTCAGTGAGAGAGAGAAGAACCATTGGCTCAGTTGTGATCATGTGACATTCAATGTCACATACTACTCATATTGCAAGACATTGCTCTTTTAGCAAGTTAAAATTTATTAGAAATGTTTGCTCATCTTGTGCAACACTTGTAGAACAAGTTACTTGCAATCCAAGATTTTACTGTATAAGATCTGTATGAAGAAAACTACGAAACTTTGATGAAAGAAATCAAAGGAGATCTAAATATATGGAGAGATATTCTATAAAATGGATGGGAAGATTCTATTATCTAGATGTCAGTTCTTCCAAAACTTATCTATTAACTCCATGTAATGCCAATAAAAATCCCAGGAAGTCATTTTATGGATATCAACAACCTGATTCTAAAGTTTATATGGAAAATCATAAGAACTGGAATATTCAATGCAATATTGAAGGGGAACAACAAAGTCATAACACTAAGAATCCCTATCTTTGAGACATACTTTAAAGCTACAGTAATCAAGACAGGGTGGTACTGGTGAAAGAATAGACAAGTATATCAATGGAACTGAACAGACAGCACAGAAATGAGCATTGATGAATATAGTCAATTTATGGCTGAAATAAGAGCAAAGGCAACTCAATGGAGAAAAGATACTCATTTCAACAAATGGTTTTAGAACGACTGGACATCCATGTGCCAAAAAATGAATCTAGACAAAAAATGAATCTTATACCCTTCACAAGAATTAATTCAAATGAATCCTAGACTTACATGTAAAATGTAAAACTATAAAACTCCTAAAAGATAACATAGGAAAAAAATCTAGTTGTCCATGGGTCTGGCAGTAACTTTAGATACAATATCAAAAGCATATCTATGAAAGGAAGAATTGATAGGCTGAGTTTCATTAAAATAAAAATACTTCTCTATAAAAGATACTGAATTAAAAGACAGGTCATAGACTGGAAGAAAATCTTTCCAAACCACATATCTGATAAAGTACTGGTATCCAAAATATACAAAGAACTCTTAAAACACAGCAAGAAGAAAACAACTCAATTTAAAGTGGACAGAAGATCTTTTGTTTTGTCTGTATTTTCTTCTTCCCAGTTTTTATTTCTTTTGTTTTTTTCTTCTAAATTTTTATTTTTGAAATGTGCAAAAGACCTGAACAAAAATCTCACAAAAGAATATATACATATAACAAATACACTTGTGAAAAGATGTACAATGTTATATGTCATTAAGGAATTACAAATTAAAACAATAGGATACTACCACACACGTATTAAAATGGCCAAAATTCAAAACACTGACAATACAAACTCCTGGTGAGGATGTGGAACTACATGAACTTGCACTCACATCTGGTGAGAATGTAAATACTGTAGCAACTTTGGAAGACTGGTTGGTAGTTTTTTATAATATTAAACATACTCTTACAAGATGATGCAGTAGTTGTGCTCGTTGGTATTTACCCAATTGAGTTGAAAGTTTAAGTCCACACAAAAACCTGCACAAGTTTATTCATAATTATCCCAAATTGGAAGCAACCAAGATGTTCAATAGGTGAATAAATAAACTTTGGTACATCAATAAAATGGAATCTAATTGAGCAATAAAAATAAATGAGCTATTGCTGGGTCATAGGGAAGTACCCTACGACCCAGCAATAGCACTATGAGGTATTTACCCAAAGCATACAAAAATGCTGATTTGAAGGGGCACAATGCACCCCGATGTTTATAGCAGCAGTATCAACAATAGCCAAATTATGGAAAGAGCCCAAATGTCCATCAACTGATGAATGGATAAAGATGTGGTTTATATATACAATGGAATACTGCTTGGTGATCAAAAAGAATGAAAGCTTGCCATTTGCAACAACATGGATGGAACTAGAGTGTATTGTACTAAGTGGAATAAGTCAGTCAGAGAAAGACAAATATCACATTATTTCATCCATATGTGGAATTTAAGAAATGAAACAGATGAACATAGGGGAAGGGAAGGAAAAATAAGATAAAAACAGAGAGGGAGGCAAACCATAAGGGACTCCTAAATACAGAGTACAAACTGAGAGTTACTGTAGGGGAGGTAGGTGGGAGGATAGGTAAAATGGGTGATGGGCATTAAGGAGGACACTTGTGATGGGCACTGGGTGTTATATGCAAGTGATGAATCACTGGATTTTCCTGCTGAAACCAATACTATGCTGTATGTTAACTAACTTGAATTTAAATAAATTCAGACAAAATAAATGAGCTATTAAGCCATGAAAAGACATGAAGGAAGCTCAATGCATATTTCCAAATAAAAAAAGTCAGGTTTAAAAGGTTCCATACTGTATGACATTCTCAAAAAAGCAAAAACTGTGGAGACAATAAAAAGATCAGCAGTTTAGGGAGCAGGAAGGGGGATGAATAGGAGGAACATAGGAGAATTCCAGGGCATTGAAACTATTCTGTATGATACAATAATGTTGGATACATGTTACTATACATTTATCAAAACCCATAGATTACATAGCACTAAGAATTAACCTGAATATAAGCTATACATTTCAGTTAATAATAATGTATCCATATTGGTTCATCAATTGTAACAAATATACCACACTAATGCAAGATGTTAATAATAGAGGAAACTAGGGGTGGATGTATATGGGAACTCTGTGCTTTCTGCTTAGTGATCTGTAAACCTAAAACTGCTCTAAAAAATCCTAAAACTGCTTTAAAAAATGAAGTCTATTAATAAGATAGAAACTGAAATATCCCTAACAAGAATTACCAAGACAAAAGATAATATAAATCTCAGTATAACTGTAACAGATAGGTTATCAATACAAATTCTACAGCTATTAAAGGATAATGAAAGTATTATGAATAGCACTATGCCAACACATTTAACAGCCAAGATGAAATGGAAAAATTCCTTGAACAACAAAAACTCACTCCTTGAACTCCTTGAACAACTCGTTTAACAGCCAAAATGAAATGGAAAAATTCCTTGAACAACAAAAACTCACTCCTTGAACAACAAAGCTCACTCATGAAGAAACAGATATCCAGAAAGAACTAATATTTAACAAAGAAATTAAATTTTTATTTTAAACTTTTCCAGGAAGAAAATTCCAGGCCAGATGCCTTCATTGTTAAATTCAAAATTCTGTTAAACACTTAAGGAAGGAATAATATCATGTCCTCAAAAATTTTACAAAGAGTAACAGACAAGGAAACATTTATCAAATAATTTTATGAAGTAAGCATTACTATGATATTGAAAATAGACATTAGTATTAAAGAAAAATAAACTAACCCTTATGAACATATGCATAGAAATTCTTAATAAAATATTTAAAAATTGAAACCAGCTATATATAAAAAGAATAATACATCATGACCACCTGAGACTTATTCAAAGAATTCAAGGTTGATTTAACATTCAAAAAAAATGAATACAAATAATGGGGAAATTCATAAGATGTTTTCCATAGGTGAAGAACAAATACTATACAAAATTCAACCTCTGTTCATTATTTTAAAATGAAATAACTCTAAACAAAACTGGAACACCAGGAAGCTACTTCAATCTTCAAAAAGGCATCTATGGAAAAACCTGCAGCTAACATTATATTAATGATTAAATATTAAATGCTTTCCCCTTAAATTCAGTGAGTAAATCAAGTTTGTAGGATAAAAGGTTAATAAATGAAAGTCAACTGCATTTTTATATACTGACAGCAAATAATTAGGAAATGAGACTATTGAATTTAATGTAATCCAATCTATAATAACACCAATAGATAAATTTAACAAAATCCATGTATGAGCTATACACTAAACCCCACAAAATATGGCTTAGAAAAATTATAGAAACTTTAGCTAAAGGAACAATATACCATACTCTTGGCCTGGAAAACTCCATATTGTTAAGACATCCATCGTCCCCAAATTGATCTGTCAATTCCATGCAATTCCAATAAAATATAGCAAGATTTTTAGAAATTGATAAGTTGATTCTGAATTTATTATGAAAATTCGAATGATCTAAGATAGTCACAACAATTTTTTATAGGGAAAATTTGGAGGTCTTACATTTCCTGGTTTAAAGACCTGGGGTACACTACAGCAATTAAGACATTGTGGTGTTGTCAAGAGGATGGATACATACATCAAAGAACAGAATTGAGAGCACAGGAATAGTCCACATATACATGATCAATTGATTTTCTTTTTTTAATTAATATTTTTATTTTAATTCCAATATAGTTAACATATAGTATTATATTAAGTTCAGGTGTACAATATAGTGATTCAACAATTCTATACATTACTCGGTGCTAATCATGATTTTATATACATATGTATATATGTATATATATAATTTATATCTATGTATATGTATATAGTATATCTATCTATAAAATCACCTCCTCTTTATCCATTCATCAATCGATGGACACTTGTGATGCTTCAATCATTTGGCTATTGTAAATAATGCTACAATAAACATCAGGATGCATGTGTCCCTTTGAATTAATGTTTTTGTACTTTGGGTAAATACCCAAAGTGTGATTACTAGATCATAGGGTAGTTCAATTTTTAACTTTTTGAGGAAGTTCCATACTTTCATAGTATTTTCCACAGTGGCTGCAATAGTTTGCATTCTCAGCAACAGTGCATGAGGGTTCTCCAACACTTTCTCCACATCCTCTTTCTTCACATCCTCTCCAACACTTGTTGTTTCTTGTGCTTTTGATTTTAGCCATTCTGATAGGTATGGGGTGATACCTCATTGTAGTTTTGATTTACATTTCCCTGATGATGAGTGATGTTGAGCATCTTTTCATAGGTCTGTTGGCTATCTGTATGTCTTATTTGGAGAAATGTCTGTTCATGTCTTCTGCCCATTTTTAAATTGTATTATTTGTTTTTTTTGTGTGTTAAGTTGTGTAAGTTTTTTATATATTTTGGATACTGACCCTTTATCAGAGATCTCATTTGCAAATATCTTCTCCCATTCAATAGGTTGCCTTTTAGTTTTGTTGATCATTTCCCTTACTGTGCAGAAGCTTTTTACTTTGATGTAGTCCCAATAGCTCATTTTCTTTTTCTTTCTTTCTTTCTTTCTTTCTTTCTTTCTTTCTTTCTTTCTTTCTTTCTTTCTTTCTTTTCCCTTGTCTCAGAAGACATATCTAGAAAAAAGTTCCTACAGCTGATGTCAAGATTTCTGTCTGTGCTTTCTTCAAGGATTTTTATTTTTTTGATCTTTCATCCATTTTTGAATTTATTTTTGTATATGGTATAAGAAAGTGGTCCAGTTTCATTCTTTTCCATGGAGCTGTCCAGTTTCTCAACACAATTTGTTGAAAAGGCAGTCTTTTTCCCATTGCATATTCTTTCCTCCTTGTCAAAAATTAATTGGCCATATAAATGTGTGTTTATTTCTATGCTTTCTCTTCTATTCCATTGGTCTGTGTGTCTATTTTGTACTAGTATCGTACTGTAGTAGAACTTGAAATCTAGAATTGTAATACTTTCAGATTTGTTTTTCTTTTTCAAGATTGTTTTGGCTATTTGGGGTCTTATAAGTTTCCATACAAATTTTAGGATTGTATGTTCTAGTTTTATGAAAAATGCTGTTGGCATTCTGATAGATATTGATTGCATTAAATATGCAATGTAGGTTGCATGGGTAATAGAGACATTTTAACAATATTTGTGTTTCCAATCGATGAGCCTGGAATATCTTTCCACTTATTTGTGTCATCTTCAGTACCTTCCATCAGTGTTTTATAGTTTTGAAAAAGAAAAACAAAACTGGAGGCATCAAGATTCCAGATTTCAAGCTATATTGCAAAGCTATAATCATCAATACAGTATGGCACTGGCACAAAAACAGACACATAGATCAACAGAACAGAATAGAAAACCAGAAGTGGACCCACAACTATATGGCCAACTAATCTTCAATAAAGCAGGAAGGAATATGCAATGGAAAAAAATACAGTCTTTTCAACAAATGATGCTGGGAAAACTCAGTGACATGCAGGAGAATGAAACTGGACCACTTTCTTATACCATATATAAAACAAAATTCAAAATGGATGAAAGACCTAAATGTGAGATAGGAAACCATCAAAATCCTAGAGGTGAACACAGGCAACCACCTCTTCGACGTTGGCTGGAGCAACCTCTTACTAGAAACATTGCCAAAGGCAGAGGAAACAAAAGCAAACATGAACTCCTGGGACTTTGTTAAGGTAAAAAGCTTCTGCACAGCAAAGGAAACAATCAACAAAACTAAAACACAACCTACAGAATGGAAGAAAATATTTGCAAATGACATATCTGAACATATCTGACGAAAGGATTAGTATCCAAAAAGCTATAAAGTGCTTATCAAACTCAGCACCCAAAAAAAATAACCCAATTAAGAAATGGCCAGAAACATGAATATACACTTTTCCAAAGAAGACATCCAGATGTCTAAAGGCACATGAAAAGATAACTCAACATAACTCATTATCAGGGAAATACAAATGAAAACCATGATGAGATGTCACATCTGTCAGAATGGCTACAACTAACAACACAAGAAACAACAGGTGTTGGTGAGGATGCAGAGAAAGGGGAACCCCCTTGCACTGTTGGTAGGAATTCAAACTGGTGCAGCCACTCTGGAGAACAGTATAGAATTTCCTCAAGAAACTAAAAATAGAACTACCCTATGGTCTTGGCAATTGCACTATTAGGTATTTACCCAAAGGATACAAAAATACAGATTTGAAGGGGTACATGCATCCCAATGTTTATAGCAACATTATCAACAATAGCCAAACTATGGAGAGAGCCCAAATGTCAATTGCCTGATGAATGAATAAAGAAAGTGTGGTATATATAAACAATGGAATATTACTCAGCCATCAAAAAGAATGAAACCTTGCCATTTGCAATGATATGGATGGAGCTAGAATTTGCCATGCTAAGCAAAATAAGTGAATCAGAGAAAAGACAAACACCACATGATTTCACTCATATGTGGAATTTAAGCAACAAAACAGATGAATATATTAAAAGAAGGGAAAAGAAGAGAGGGAAACAAACCAGAAGAGACTCTTAAATATAGAGAACAAACTGCACATTGCTAGAGGGGAAGTGGTGGGGGGATGGGCTAAATGGGTGATAGGCATTAAGAAGGGCACTTGTGATGAGCACTGGCTGTTATATGTAAGTGATAAATCACTGAATTACTCCTGAAACCAATATTGCACTGTATGTTAACTAAAATTTAAATTTTAAAAAAAGGAAAAAATGTTTTATAGCTTTCAGAGTACAGGTCTTTTATCTCCTTAGATAAGTTTATTGCTAGATATTTTCTTATCTTTGGTACAATTGTATATGTGATTGCTTTCTTAATTTACCTTTCTGTTTCTCCATTATTAGTATGTAAAAATGTCACAGATTTCTGTACATTGATTTTGTATCCTGCAGCCTTACTGAATTCATTTGCCAGTTCTAGTCATTTTTTGGTGGAGTCTTGAGTATTTTCTCCACAGAGTATCATGTCATCTGCTAATAGTGAAAATTTTACTTCTTTATTACCAATTCGAATGCCTTTTCTTCCTCCCTCTTGTATGATTTCTGTGGCTAGGACTTCCAGTACTATGTTAAGTAATAGTGGTGAAAGTGGACATCCCTGTCTTGTGTCTGACATGAGGGGAATCACTCTCAGTTTTTCATCATTGAGTAACTATGGTTTTTTCACATATGGCTTTTATTATGTTGAGGTATGTTTCCTCTAATTCTACTTTATTGAGGGTTTTTACAATAAACGGCCAATTGATTTTCAATAAAAAATGTCAAGACAATTCAATGGGAAAAGTCTTCAACCAAATGGTGTTGGAACAATTAGAGACATACTTTTTAGAAGAGTGACATTAGCCTTTACTTCACACCATATACAATAATTAACTCTAAAAGAGTAATAAGTCTAAATGTAAATCTAGTACTATAAAACTCTTTAAATGGTAAGAGAAAAATCTTCATAAAAATGAAAAAATTTGATAAATTTGACTTTCTAAAAATTTAAATCTTTTGTCCTTCAAAATATTAAGAAAATGGAAAGCAAGGCATAGAATGGGAGAAAATGTTCCAATATGTATATTTGACAAAGGACTTGTGTACTGGAAAAAGAATAATTATAACTCAATTACAAGAAGAAAAACAACCCAATAGAAAATTTGAGAAAACTACTTGAATTTTGACTTCACAAATAAGATACACAAAATGTGAATTTATGTATCTTTCATATCCTGTTGATGAAAATGTAAATTGCAAATCACTTTGAAAAAACTAAATCTCTCAAAAAGTTAAATATATACATACTATTTGACCCAATCAGTTCGATCTTAGGTATTTATATAAAAGAGAAATGAAACTGTATGTCCATTCAGACAGCTGCTAGACTGGCAATAGTCCCAAACTGGAAAGAACCAAAATGACTAACTAAAGGTGAATGAGAAAATATGGTATGTCTGTACGTTAGAGTACTACTCAGCAATGAAATGAACTTCTGATACATGCAGCAACAGAGATGAATCTCAAAAACCTTATGCCAAGTGAAAGAAGACAGATGCAAAAGAGCACATTGTTTATTATTCATTAATGTAAAATACAAATTTGTCTAAGTGAGAAAAAGGCACAGTAAGGGCCAACTAAGGGGAAGGGGTGGAAGAGATGGATTATGAAGGAGAAGGAGGAATCTTTTGAGGATGTTGGAAATGTTTTGTGTCTTGATTGCGGCCTTGATTTCATGGATATATACAACTATTAAAATTCAGCTTTATGTACTCTAATTTTATTTAGCTTACTGTATGTAAATTATTTTTTAAAAATAACTTTAAATAAAGTTGAAAGGAGAAGAAAGGACATGCACAATTCCTTAATAGATAACATCTTGAACAGAAATGGGAAAATAGGGGGCTGGAGGAGCTTGAGTGAGTTTTTAAAGAAAGCATTTGGAGGTGGCACTAGTGATTACTAATGTTGGGGTGATTTAAACATTTCGGATCTGAAATGCCACCTGGAGCACTATATAAATCCGTAACCTCTTAGCCACAAATTACAAAATCCCCAAATCAATAGAACCAAAAGGTTTTTGTTAAGTTTGGTGTAAACTCATCTGGCAGCAAATCCTGACCTGAAATGATTTGAAGCTATTTATAGTTCTTTATTTATCCCACTTAATTTATGTGTTACAGTAGACATAAAAATGTATTTGTTTACAGGGTACTGCCCTTGGCAGTGCTGCAGTATATCATATGTAGTTTATGCACTGGATTCTTTCTTAAATCTGAAAAATTCTGAAATACATCTAAACCTAGGGTGTCAGACAAAGGATGTGGAATTCTAATAATCAGTCAAGAGTTTTCTTCTTCTGTGCTATGAATTTAGTTGAAAATTCAGCTTTTCTAGTTCTTATAGATGGATGGTATGTAAATACATAGACTTTTTAGGTAAAACTAAGCATTGTTAACTAGTAAAATAAATGCATTATAAAGGATTAACTAGTAATTAGTATTTAAATGAATGTTATCATATTATTAAAGATATCAATTAAAGTATTGCACTAATGCTTGTTACTGTTTGGTAACTTCCACTGCACATGCAGACTGGTAGGTATATGGAGTTTCTGAAATTTTAGGAAAGAATGCTTTGTGTAGCAGTAAATCAGCTGTATTACCTTGACTTGTCTGTGATTTTTGATTTTTGCTCTTCTTTCCAACAATTTACCGTTGGTTTGTCTTCATTATTTTTCATGCATTTTATTATAGATTGCTTGGTTAGCCTTGTGGTGAATATTGAAGCATATTTTAGGGTTATAATCTTCCAGTACATGACTTAAAACAGGTATATATGACAATTCAATCATCAATTATCCATATTCCTTCACTAAAGCAGATATGTGAATCTAAATCCTCAAAAATCTTACAACTTCATTGATACTTCATTGCGTTTTTCTCCTACCAAAAAGTAAGGATCGATAGAAGAAGTAGGTTGTGGTATCTTCCACACCCATGAAATGTTTGTGGTAAAACAAAATAAGTAAATTTTAAGAACATTGCTATGGATATGCCAAATGCTAACATTAGGTTGGACCTTAGAACAAAGCATCACCAAAGAGCAGAACCAGCCTTGGCAACTTGGGAAGAGCTATGCAGCAGCAATCTGAATAGGGTTGAAGGGTTCCTAGGATCCCAAGTTATGGAAGTTTCTAGGAGCAGTGGTGAAAGAGATGGCAACATGCCAGTGCACAAAGGTCTATCTGACACAGGGGAAGATCTCTGGAGGCCAGAATGAGAAAGGTCTATCCTAGAAACGGTCTATCTTGGGAAAGGCAAGAATGGTGGGGGATGAGGTACGGGTGAGCATGTGAGACTAGTAAAAAATTATCTGAAACTCAGATGAGTATATTCAGAGAAATTCCTATATATAGGTAGGAAACAAAAATAGAAGGGCAGACTGAGTCTAGGGACTAATACTAGCGGGCAGTAGGGATAAATTGGGAAGCAGGTAAATATAAGGCCAAGTTTTCTTCCAATTCAAATCTAGCTTCAGTGACAGTCTGAGCAGCTTAAACTGACATTAAGGGCCATTAAAAATACTTCAAGAATTATAGAATAAAGATTTTAGGTGCCATTTCAGAAAGGAGTCAGGAACTCGAGCCCAGGAATGATGGTGAAGAGAACAGCAAACGTATCTTTATAGCCCTGCGATAGAATGGCAGTGATGACTTGAAGATGAAGAGACGCAGGGATGTGAGACACAGGTGGGAGGGAGTGCTGGGGGTGGTGGTGCAGAAAACAGCCTCTGGGGGCCCTCAGTCATCTTGCATCCTCATATTCACACCCATATGGAATCCCCTTTACTGGATTCATGACTTGTTTCTAGTGAAGAGAATACAGCAGAAGTCGTGGGGTGTCACTTCCAAGATTATGTTATAAAAAGGCTATGGCTTCTGTCTTGGGGCCTTTCTCTCTTGCTCTCTGTCTCAGAACTCTCTTCAGGAAGAAGTGAGCTGCCTTATCATGAGAAGGTCCTGTGGAGAGGTCTTTGTGGCAGGGGACGTAGACCTGCCAACAAACACGTGAGTGAGCATGGAAATAGAGCCTCCTATTTTCTCCACCTCTGCTCAAGACTCCACATGAGGGGCAAAGTCATTTAAGCGTCTGAATTTGGCTCAGGTCATGATCTCGCAGTTTGGGAGTTGGAGCCCCGTGTCAGGCTCTGTGCTGGAAGCTCAGAGCCTGGAGTCTGCTTCAGATTCTGTGCCTCCCTCTCTCTCTGCCCCTCCCCCATGCTCGCTCTCTCTCTCTCTCTCTCTCTCTCTCTCTCAAAAATAAACATTAAAAAAAAAAGTCTCCACATAAAACGTAGGCCTGGCCAACAGCTTGATGACAGTCTTATGAGAAACTTTGAGCCAGAGTGACCCAAGTAGGCCATGCCTAGATTCATGACCTACAGAAACTGAGATAATAAATGTCTGTTGAAGCTGCTAAGTTTCAGAGAAATTTGTTATGCAGAAATTGATAATACAGAGAGACTGTCTCATTTTACAGCCAACATTAGGGTATTTTTTAAGATCTCTAATAAATATGAGTGTAGGACCTATGACCCAAGCATGGAGATGATGGACAGGGTGGTTTAGTTAGGAATGGGGACTGAGTTTAGGTATAGATATATTCAGGATAGGTATTGAATGATAGTGGAGTACAGTGCTAGTTATTGGAGTCAGTCAGACCCATATTTGAATGTTCCTCAATGTTTTTATCTGTCAGATGGGCTTTTGTGTGGATTAAATCAGATTAAAAGTATTTTGTATAATGCCTGGCCTCCAACTGCTCAAGAAATCATGACTCTTATTATAATGACACATAAAAGCAAACCTATTTGTTTCTTCTTGCTTAGGACAGGTTCTAAAATGAAATTTGTGATGTTGGGGCGCCTGGGTGGTTTCAGTTGGCTAGGCATACGACTTCGGTGCAAGTCATGATCTCACGGTTTGTGGTTCGAGCCCCACGTCGGGCTCTGTGCTGACACCTCAGAGCCTGGAGCCTGCTTTAGATTCTGTATCTCCCTTTCTCTCTGCCCCTCCCCTGCTCACACTCTGTCTCTCTCTCCCTCAAAATAAATAAACATTAAAAAGAAAATTAAAATATATATATTTGTAGTGTTAATCTGATGCTAACCAGAGACGGAGTTCCTCTAGAACGCTGATGATTTAAGTTAGGTATAAATAGTCACATATTAACCATAATGGGATCCAGACAGATTCTGGAGAAGGTCATTAAAAGGACATGACCACCTGTTCCTCAAGGTTAGATCCTGGCAATCAGACCTTCATCCCTCTTCCCTGTTCTTGGAATGTGTACTCTCTTTATCTTCCCCATGCTAGAAACTGTCTGTCTTAAGGACACAGCCTTGCGATACTGATGTAGTGTTCAGATCATCTGAATGGTATATATGATTGAACCCTGTTAAGGCCTGTATATAAACTTTTAGGTTCTGGCAGGTAGGTGCAGAAATCTAATCCTCTTGTGGCCCCCCAGATAAGCCTCATCAGTAAGTTCTCTTGCTTTGTAAACCTTTCACCCCCCAATATGGAGTAGGTCTGTCTCTTTCTTCAGTCTCTTGCAAACAAACAACAGAAAGATGAGTGAGGCTGAAACCAACACCAAAGACCACAGGGGTCTCTTTCAAGAGAGGAGGTGGCTAGAACAAAGTGATAGTTCTGCATACATATTATGGACTGGGGTTGCCATTTTGAGACGTTTCAGAAATTTACGTAGTATGGTGGAAGGAGACTGTGGTGCTGTGAGATTTAAAATATATGATTTAATTTTAATTTCTGGTATGCAGAGGTTCCTCTTTGGACTAAACTAGTGAAAAAATCAAACATACCCATTTATGCATTGCGACCTTCAATTTTAAGAACTCTAGGTGAGATGAGGTATCCTTAGTCTGATAGCCGATGAACCATTTTTATGTAAGTGAGTTATTCACATTCTCCAGTTGCCCTTTTACTTTCCTTTATAGTTACAGAATCAAAATAAAGTCAATATGTACATATTTCCAGGTAGACATGTTTTTTAAGCTGAGTGCATTTGAAATTCTTGGTGGATGTGTGCATATGCTTGATTCTTATTGATAATGTCAGGAAAAATTGTGAAGGAACCATGTTTTGTGTACAATTAATAGCATGATGTTCAGAACATAATTTGAATAATGAAAATATTTGCTCTTAACTGAAGGAAAATGAATCAAACTCATCAGCTGATAGCACTCACTGATTAAGAAGAAATGGGAGAATCAGATGAGAAATCTTAAATACAGAATGCTTTAACCAGGGGATTTATGTTCCACAATCAGGTGTTTAAGAAATGAAAGACAATTGATTTATGACCTTCTACAGTTCGACTGAAAGCAACATCTAGGAATATCTGTTAATGGTGGAAACAGTCCCAGCTAAATATGAAGACATTAACTTTGTGCTTTTTAATTGAAAGCATTATTATCAAATTGAAGAAGATATTAAAATAAGTCACTCCTAATCCCAGTACTCAAACACAACTTTTCATCATTTACACATTGCTTTCTGAGCCTTGTCTGTAATCATTTTATTTATAGTTGTGACACAATGCTCTCATTCATTTTTTATATATAAAATGATATAAATATTTTTATTCTTTCTTTATTTCTTCATAGCGTTTTAAATGTCCTTTAAAATGGTTGCATAATATACTGTTAGGGTGCTTACTTTAATTTACTAAAGCAATTTTGTTTATAAGAAGTTTTTTATTTCCAAATTGTATATATATATTTTTTACTTTCCAAGATTTTTTTAAAATTCGAGTTAGTTAACATATAGTGTAGGGACACCTGGGTGGCTCAGTCGGTTAAGCATCCAACTTCAGTGAGGTCATGATCTCGCGGTCTAGGAGTTCGGCCTCCCACCAGGCTCTGTGCTGACAGCTCAGAGCCTGCAGCCTGCTTCAGATTCTGTGTCTCCCTCTCTCTCTGCCTCTCCCCTGCTCACTCCCTGTCTCTCTCACTCTCAAAAAAAAAAAAAAAAAAAAGAATAGATGTTAAAAAAAAAACATATAGTGTAGTATTGGTTTCAGGAATAGAATTTAGTGGTTCATCACTTACATATAACATCCAGTGCTCATCACAAGGGCTCTCCTTACAAATTATATGTCATCTTAAATTAAGTATTTTAACTATACCTAAACTGTGGAAATGAAGCAGTCCTAGGTTTTGCACAAAAATGTCATTATTTCAGTGTAATAGAGTAGAGTGACTCCTATAGTCCAACCAAACAATAACTCTTTTCAGTTGCAGGTGTAGATAGATAAGAAGGAACATTGAGCAAATGGTTAGACAGAATTAATCTCTATATGATAGGTCACCATTTATTTCCACCTCTGTGTTCCATAGATATTGGTTTCTAGCGTTAAAAAGAGAAATGATACTGGAAGTGAGTTTTAATGTTCAGTTTTGAAACTGAACATTATCTCTGAAATACAAAACTTCATTATTTAAAATTCAATTATTCCCTGATTCAATCTTTATTATCTTTCTCTAGAATAAAGTTTATGTGTGTGTGTGTGTGTGTATATATATATATATATATATATATATATATATATCTGTGCAGATATTCGGTTCAAATTCGCACAAAGGAAGAAGTTTTTAAAAACATGTATGTGTCAAGCTGTTGTCTTTACATGTGACTTGAACATCCTGAAATCCAAATTTTACAAATATATGTTATATATAACATATATATTATATATTATATAACATTATATATATATTACACACACATACATGTATATATACATGTGTGATATCTATGTGTGTATGTGTATAATTTTGCTTAGCTAGCCCGCTAAGGCAACAAAATTTTTATCCATTTCTTTTGGTTAGGGTGTTGACTTAGAGAAATAAAAGCATTCTCTTCTCCAGAAGGAAAAAAAACCACAGTTGCTACACACACACACACACACACACACACACACACACACACTTTTTTGAACATTTTTTAATTATTTATTTTAACCTAGCAAAATTTGTTGTATTTGATTTCTTCCAGAAGCAGGATCTGAAGAAATTGAACTGGGACTGAAGGCAGGGTAGCATGGGGGTCAGGGTTCAGGGTTAGAATTTGGCCAAAGGAAAGCAGGCAAGGAAGAGATAGACTAGTGACCTAGGATAAGCAGGGTGGAGATCTGCTTATTTAGCGCATTGTGGTCTAAAAATAAATGTAATCAACATTGTTAATTATACTATTGCAAATCTATCGCACATTAACTGGAGTCTTAGTCCATGGTTCTTATATGGTGAGAGATCTTCTTTAGAATTCCTTTTAAGACCTGAACAATGCACTTTCAGTCTTGAAGGAAATCTCATACAGTACATGGCATTGGAGAAACAATACTTATTCAAACTTAGTATTGTTAAGGCTACTCATTACACCATAGATTTACTTGGGGCACACAAGATTTTTCCTGAATTTATAATTAACTTTATCCTTTTGTTTGTCTCAAAGTTTATGTGGAAGGTCTATACTTAGAAGCATCTTTTAATCCTGCAAATAGCTGCATGTAAAACAGAAGAAATAATGGAGTCGTCTCTGTGGAACAAAGGAATATACCACTATGTCTAGAATCTTTTGTTACCACAAGCACATTTTAAAGCAAGTTGTCTCATGCCTGGCTGTCTAGTAGCTTTCATGTTCAGATTATTTTCAGCAGAATTAAAAATGGCCTGGATCAAAAGAATTCTTAATTTGTAGCATGATGTGTGAAAAACTGAGTAGATCTAACATCTATTTCTCCAGAACTAAGCAAAACAGGTTCAGTGAAGGTAATGTTATATATTATCCAAAAGAAGAGTGAATCAGACCTTTTGCTCCTCCTTTTTGGTCCTCTTTTTAAAAATAATGTCTTCAGGTGTGCCTGGGTGGTTCAGTTGGTTAAGTGTACAACTTTGGCTCAGGTCGTGATCTCATGGTTTGTGAGTTCGAGCCCCACATTGGGCTTTGTGCTGACAGCTCAGAGCCTGGAGCCTGCTTCAGATTCTGTGTCTCCCTCTCTCTCTGCCCCTCTCCTGCTCTCACTCTGTCTCTTTCTCTCAAGAATACATAAACGTTTTTTAGAATGAAAAAAAATAGTAATGTCATTTTTCTGATCATAAAAGTATCACATAGTCATTGTAGAAAATATGGAATATATAGGAGAAATATAGAAAAGAAAATAAAAATCAACTACAATCCCTGAAGCAGGTACAACTGTGTCCCTGACGTAGTCAATTCAATACCACATCTTCCCTAGAAATACTGGTTAGTTTAGGAGTAAGTATATGACTTAAGATGGGTGAATTACATCCTTTGAGACTCAGTATTTTTTTTAAATTTTTTCTGAAACTAATAAGGGAGGCTAGAACTGCCAAGGTTACCGTGTGGAGTCCCCAAGAAGAGCTGAGTTTGGGGGATGGAGTAAAAAAAGGCCTAACTCCAAAAATCTTCAAGAAACCAGCAACTCAGTTCTATAGGTCAGTGTTTCACTTCTTTTTTTTTCCTCTAAGTTAGTTTAAGGTGAGTGGTTGTCAACTGCATCCAAGAGGTTTGTAAGTCCATTGAGCGAACCTCTGAACTATGGAGCTACCACAAGCAATAAAACAGTCACAATTCTTAAACTATTCTGTGTGCCTAACACTTTGCTGAGAAACATGGAGAAAATAGGTCGTTCTTGCCTGTCCAAGATTGTAGTTAGATCTCACTTCTATTGTTTCTGTCAATTTATTGACTTCTCTGGGTATAGGGTGTCAAATATGGAAAGAAAATATGTCACATAATCCAGAGATGTCAAGTATGTGGCTCTGGGGCTACAAAACCTTCCTCCCATAGTCAGAAAAGACACTGCTAATTGATCATGACACTCAGCTGACAGAGCCTAAATTTGGCCTTATGGTCATTGTTAGCATAGCATTCTAGAAAGTCACAGCAATCAGTTGGAGTCAGTCCTCAAGGCAAACCTATTTATTACCCATGCAGAGTCCATTCCCCTCATTTAAAGATAGAAACCCCCCCATAGTATCTGTGGGGTTAAGTAATTTGTTCATGATTATCCAGGTAGTTAGTGACAGTGAGCTGTTTTCTGGTTTTCACTAACTTCTTCCACGTAGCTAAAATCATCATCTGTAAAAATTAATCAGTGGTTACCTATAATACTTATAGGACTTTATTGGAAAATAGGAAATAGAAGATATGTCACATTATTTGTTTATTGGTTTAAACAAGTAATGTGACATATCTTCTATTTCCTATTTTAAAACAGTTCACACCTGTTACAAGTTGCATTGTTTACTGCTGTGTAATAGATAATTACAAAAGTCTCTGACATATATACAATAAAAACCACTTATTTTGGCATGGTTTTATGGCCCTGTTCATCTCCGCTGGGCTCAGCTGAAGCACATTAAGGTCGAATCTGCTCTACATGTTTCATTCTTCTTGGACCAGTGGGCTAACCAGAATGTGTTCTCACAAGTAGGGGAAATCTAACTACAAAAGAAATTTTAAAGTCCCAGCTTACTTGATGTCTGGTAATATCTCATTGGCCAAAGCATCACCAAGTTCAAAGGCAAGGAATGGAGAACTACAGACAACATCTGCAGTAAGAGCTAAAATGTTACATAGCAAAAAGTTTGGACATAGGAACAATGAAAAATTGGGGCCAATAATGAAATCCACCACATAAATCAGAAAGGAAAAGTATATACACTATATATTTATGTATTTATATATATAAATATGTATGTGTGTGTATATATATATAGTGTCCTATACTTTTCATATGTATGTGTGTGTATATATATATATATATATATATATATATATATATATACCTTTCATATATATGTACCTTTCATATATATATACCTTTCATACACACACACACACACACACACACACACACACACACACATACAGAAATGGAGAGAGGCCTAATCTAGTTGGGGGTGCTTTTCATTACCAAAGTTCTCTTTATGGAAACCATATGGTTACCAGCTGAAGATATAAGAAGCTTCTATGCAGAGGTAACAGCTTGTATAAATGTTTTTGAAGGAACAGAGAGGCCAGAGTGTCAAATCATTGAGGCATGGGGGTAGAGTAGTGAGAGATGAGATTGGAGAAATGGGTAAGGCCTGACCATTCAGGTAGTTCTATTATTCAATAAAAAGTGAAATGCCATTGATTGGTGTTAAGTAGAGAAGAGACATAATATAGTTTGTATTTGGAGAAGATCACTGGCTGGAATGCAGATGATTAATTGTAGGGGGCAAGCGTTAAATAGTAAGAGCAAATAGTAGGCAGATTCATTACTCTAGGAGAGACCTGTATTTGATCCTACTTTCAAGTAGGTGGTAGGAGTGAAGACAGAGAGAAATGAACACAATCAAGAGATAGTTTGAGGGTAGAATCAATAGGACTCAGCTTCTTATACCAAAATGTCTCTTGTTCTCTGTGTCAGTTACATGTACTTTCAATTCCTGTTGAAATTTCAATTCCTGTATGCCATTTTGTTATACCTAGTACACTCCTCCGCTCTTTGCCTACTTTAACTCTTAATAATCCTTCAGATCTAAATTTCACCATCACTTCCTTAGGGAAGAATGATCTGATCTTTCAAAAAATATTATTTTGGGTCCTCATAGCATCAAATGACTCTTTTGCATAATTTATGTAATAGAAATTTCACACTTGTTCTATGATTATTTGCTTAGTGCCTGTATCTGCCCACTAAGCCTTGAGCTCCATGAAGACAAATGCTGTATTTGGTTTTATTTATCAACATGTTCCCAGTTCTGAGCTCAAGACTGTGTATGCAGTAGTTACTTAATGTGTGTGATTTGAATGAATGTGTCTGAGTAGAACATTTGGATACATATTGGATACATAAATGTTTAAGTCGATCAGTTGTTACAGGTGACAATATTTTGAAGTTAATTTCCATCTAGGAAAATCAGAATGGAACAATAAAAAAAAGCTGAAAAATAAAATCAGGAATAGTTTTCAGAGAGAAGTCTGAAATAACTAAGAATTTAAGGAGAAACTGAATATGCTTCTTTATAAAAGCTTTGATGCCTACAGCAAGGGCACCTCTGTGACCTAATGAATATGATCAATACATTCCAAAGATTGAAGATTAAAAGTAAGCCACTGAGTTGCAATACGAATCTTATTAAAATTCATAGTGCTGTTAAGTGACAAGAAGTCTGTTGGAGCAGAACCCAGGTAAAATTTACATTTGCTCTGGGGCATCACCTTTGTGTCATGCTTCCTTCCCCAGTCAGTGAACAGAGGCCTCAAAAGCCCTTGAAAAAGGGTCACTCTTGAGCCTTGAGAGTGCAAGAAAGAGATTAGGCAGAGCATCCTGAAGTAATCATGGAGCAGAAAATAAATTGCAATACTTTGCCATCAACAAAAAAGAAATCACAGCAAACTAGGCTATCCCAGAGGCCATTTATATCTCCATAAACTTTTGCTTTATTCTAATCACGATACCCTAAAGACTTGTGAGTTTGTTCTTTATGGTTTATAGTTTTCTATTCCAGAAAACTCCCAAAGAAAACATGAGATGGCAAGAAAAAAGAAAAGAGACTTTGGAAAATAAAAACGTTATTTATAATTTAGGATTTCTTAATGGCATTCTTTTTTATATGTGTGTGTTACCATGGCTGCAAGAAGTATAGATTAGAAAGGTCTCTCACACAGATGCTGGATGCTCTTTGCCCACTATCTTAGACCCTCAGTTGCTGCTGCTACTACTACTCCTATTTGCACTTACAATTGGAATGTTACTGGACTACAGTCAAAGTCTTTAGGTTACATTGAACCTTTCAGAATGTTTTCTTGGGTAACACAATTGCAGGCAAATAGCCTAGTCTGATAAATAATGTGGTCTGCTATTCCTTCTGCCTTGACTGCCTTATTCTAAGGTTGGCATAGGGGGTTTGCTTTCTCTCTGTAGGGTAGCCATGCAAGTCAGAGTCCTGAGAACTTCAAACCAAACATTTGGTTTCATTGCAAGTGAGATCTTTTCTTGCATTCAAGAGGAAGAGACTTGTAAGGTTGTTCACAGTGGCCTTTTCGTGGAAGACAGTGCATATGGCATTTTTTATCCTTGAGTATTTTTAGCAGTTCCAGGATCTTAACTCTTAAACCTGTTATTTTTTTTCTTTTGATAAATATTTCCAAGTGTATATGTATATATATTGCTTTGAGATTTTAGATTTCATTTGAATTCACATTCTTTTAAATTACTTTGGTGATTGTTTGCAATAAAGTATGTATGTATGTATTTATTTATTTATTATTTTTTAGATTTGGAAACCAGAAAAAATATGGTGACAAACTCTGAATGCGATTTTTGAGACATATTGAGTAAGTATTAAGAAAATGAACATTTGATCAAGAATGAAAATTTCCTGAATGTGAAATATGCCATTTCTAAGTTACTGTACCTAGAATGACAAATTGTAGGTGATTTAAGGTATGAAAGTGAAGGCTTTTAGAGCTGCAACCTTCTGTAGAATATTTTTCTTCACCAGTTGTGCTCAGCTACCCAAATTTCTAGATTCTATTCCATGCTAAGGCTTAATAAAAAAAGTAGTTTCCTGAATCTGCCATGGTAACTGAGATTATAACTTCATTTTTTTAACAAGAATTCTGATTGCTGATAATAATTTATTCATGAAGGCTACAAATCAAAACTGCTAGTGTTTATTAAGTTTTCACTATATGCCCAGTGGTTTCTAGAAAGAAGAAATAATGTTATCTGTTTGGGGAGAGGTTCAAATCAATGAGGAAATGATTTAAGACAATAAATAATCAAGAGGGAGGCCCTGTGTTACCACCTCCAAGTGTTATGGGATGCCAGGAAGATCACAGGCTTTGGAGTTGTCTGAGGAGGAGATAGAAATTGAGCCAGGTGTGAAGAGTGTGTAAGCTTTGAAGGGATGGATATTATGGAACAGGGAAATGCTCATACAGAATGAAGACAGGAACATCTGGTCATGGCAAAATGCAGCTATGAGTTTGGCATGTGTGAAGGGGATTAAGGTATAAGAAAAAGGAGGAACCGAAGACATCAAGGAAGGAGGTAGTGGAATGTGGCTTGAAAATTGTACATCTCTGCACCCTTCTTTTTTTTTTTAATTTTTTTAATGTTTATTTATTTTTGAGACAGAGAGAGACAGAGCATGAATGGGGGAGGGTCAGAGAGAGGGAGACACAGAATCTGAAACAGGCTTCAGGCTCTGAGCTGTCAGCACAGAGCTTGACGCGAGGCTCGAACTCACGGACCGCGAGATCATGACCTGAGCCGAAGTCGGCCGCCCAACTGACTGAGCCACCCAGATGCCCCTCTGCACCCTTCTTTAAAGCCTGTACTTCTTACTTTCTGTTCTGATAGAAACTTTGGTTGACAAAGAAAGGAGTTTGATCCTATATTGAGCAAGGGAATTAATGATGAAAATGAAGCATGTTTCAGTAGGCTTAACAAGGCAGTTATCCAAAGGTTGCAGGAGAGAAGAACTAGAATTAATATGATCAAATAGGAAGTTACTGCAGCCTGTTAGTGTAAAACAGTGAAGACATAAATCAGGGATTGGTAAACATTTTCTGTAAAGGGTAAGATAGTAAATAGTTTAGATTTTTAGATTATATGATTTCTGTGGCAACTACTGGACACAATATGTAAACAAATAAGCATGGGTGTGTTCCAGTTAAACTTCCTTTACAAAAACAGGCAGATGGCTATATTTGACCAGCAGACAAGAGTGTACTGACTTCTGGTCTAACCCACAGTGGTGACATGGAAATGAAAGAAGGAAACAATTTCAGATGTTGAAAAAAAATGATTATATTCTAATATCTGCTTGAATAAAAGGATTAGGAGATGAATGAACCAAAGATTTCAAATAATGCATCAGTCTTCAAAGTATCAATATGAGATTTAGCAATATGGAGATTATAAATTAATTCACAAAAGTCATTTGTTCAAGCAGAAGAATAAAGTTAAGGACTAACTATTAGGATAGCTTGGGATAGAGTAGTTATTGGCCTCTGGGATGGTGGCAACATTCTGTTCCTTGACCTGGGTGTTATATATACTTTGTAAAAAATTTTATGAAGATGCACAATTATGCTTCTTGTCTTTTGTTTATGCTGTATTTCCATAAATCATTGAGGAGGTTGAAAAAAGGAGTAAAACCAGTGAAAGGACAAAGAAATCATGATCATAAAAGTAGGATAAGAACTAGAAGAATGAAATATCACAGAAACCAAGAGAGGGTAGAAGGACAGGGCCAAAAATGAAGTAAGGTTAATATGAGGATAAAGAAATGGGCTTAAATTTAACTAGGAGGTAAGAGATGACCTCTGAATAGTACCTTCAGTAGAATGGTAAAGTTTAAAATTAGACTACAGGTTTTCAAGCAGAAAGGAGGGGATAAGGAAATGGAATCATTTACTAAAGTACTCACAGACAGTGACTGTAAAGGAAAAGACAAAAGTATTGATAGGAATAATAGAATAGAGTGTATTTTGTATCTCATATTTATATCTCATATTTTTAATGGGAAATATATATGTTTGAGGAAAAAAAAGAAATAAACCAGTGTAAAATATTGAAGATGTTGATAAGAGACAGAGAGCATATGGGACAAAATAAAATATATAAATGTATGTTTACCTCTTAAAAAAAAGACAGCATAATCATAAAGAAAGGCAAGTTAAGAAAGAAATTGAAGAAGACACAAAGAAATGGAAAAACATTCTATGCTCATGGATTAGAAGAACAAACATTGTGAAAATGTTTATACTACCCGAAGCAATCTACACATTGAGGGCAATCCCTATCAAAATAGCACCAGCATTCTTTACAGAGCTAGAACAAACAATTCTAAAATTTTCATGGAACCAGAAAAGACCCCAAATAGCCAAAGTAATGTTGAAAACGAAATCCAAAGCTGGAGGCATCACAACTCCAGACTTCAAGCTGTATTACAAAGCTGTAGTCATCAAGACAGTATGATACTGGCACAAAAACAGACACATAGATCAATGGAACAGAATAGAGAACCCAGAAATGGACCCAGAACTATATGGCTAACAAAGCAGGAAAAAATATCCAGTGGAAAAAAGCCAGTCTCTTCAGCAAATGGTGCTGGGTAAACTGGACCACTTTCTAACACCATACACAAAAAGAAATTCAAAATGGATGAAAGACCTAAATGTGAGGCAGGAAACCATCAAAATCCTAGAGAAAACAGGCGGCAACTTCTTTGACTTCAGCCACAGCAACTTCTTACTAGACATGTGTCCAGAGGCAAGGGAAACAGAAGCAAAAATGAACTATTGGGTCCTCATCAGGAGCTTCTGCACAGGGAAGGAAACAATCGACAAAACTAAGGCAACCGACAGAATGGGAGAAGATATTTGCAAATAACATATAGAATAAAGGGCAGTTTCCAAAATCTATAAAAAGCTTATCGTACTCAGCACCCCCAAAACAAATAATCCAGTGAAGAAATGGGCAAAAGACATGAATAGACACTTTTCCAGATGGTTCACAGACACATGAAAAGATGCTCAACATCACTTAATCATCATGGAAATACAAATCAAAACCACAATGAGACAGCACCTCAAATCTGTCAGTATGGCTAAAATTAACAACTCAGGAAACAACAGGTGTTGGCAAAGATGCAGAGAAAGGGAAAAACTTCTGCACCATTGGTGGGAATGCAAACTGGTGCAGCCACTCTGGAAAACAGTATGAAAGTTCCTCAAAAAATTAAAAATAGAACTACCCTATGACCCAGCAGTTGTGCTACTAGGTATCA